>NC_058080.1:486557961-487757961 GCF_014858855.1 Bufo gargarizans | reverse complement strand
TGGCCTGTGTACTTCCACTACACGTACCTCTCTTAGTGGGTGGTCATCTCTTAGTGGCAATCTGGAAAATGCATCTGCATTGCCATGGGTATCATGGGAGCGGTATCTGATCGAATAAGCATAAGCTCCTAAAAATAAAGCGTACCTTTGTAAGCGAGATGCGGTTGTTGTAGAAATTCCTTTCTGAGGGTTCAGTATTGACAACAGAGGTTTGTGGTCAGTGATAAGTGTGAACTCCCGACCATAGACGTACGCGTGAATTTTTTTTGTGGCCCATACAATGGCCAAAGCTTCCTTGTCAATCTGGGAGTAGTTTTGTTCTGCTGAGGTTAAAGACCTGGAGGCAAAAGAAATGGGGCGCTCCGTGCCATCCGGCATGACATGGGAAAGCACTGCACCCAGTCCATAAGGCGAGGCATCACAAGCCAGGATGACGGGTTTCTTTAAATCATAATGGACCAGAACTCGAGAAGACAGAATGAGTTCTTTAGAAAGCCGAAAAGCTTCTTCACATTTGTCTGTCCATATCCATTTAGCTCTTGCATCCAGTAAGCGATGTAATGGGTAGAGCTGGTGCGCTAGGTTCGGCAAGAAACGGTGGTAGTAATCTAGGAGGCCAAGGTAGGACCTGAGCTGGGTGACATTCCGGGGGGTAGGGGCATGGGTAAGGGCTTTAACCTTTTCTTCAGTAGTGTGTAACCCATGACGGTCCACCGTGTGGGCACAAAACTCCAGTTGAGACTTGAGAAATTCGCATTTTGACAGATTAACCCGTAAACCATACTTTTGGAGTCTCCCTAGCACAGCTTCAACATTCTTTCTGTGTTCTTCATCAGTGGGACCAGTGATGAGCATGTCATCCAGTAGACATTGGGTGAAAGGTATTCCTGCCAGTACCTCATCCATGATCCGCTGCCAGATGGCTGGAGCTGGGGCTATGCCAAAAACCATGCGGTTATACTGGAATAATCCTTTATGAGTGTTAATGGTCAACAGATGGCGTGAATCTGGGTGTACTTGCAGTTGCAGGTAAGCTTGCTTTAAGTCTATTTTTGTAAACTTTTGCCCCCCAGCCAGTGAGCCAAATAAATCTTCAAGTCGAGGCAATGGGTATTGATCCACAAGAAGTTGGTTGTTCAGAGCTACCCTGAAATCACCACAAATCCTAATGTCTCCATTCTTTTTCTTGACAGGCACAATTGGTGATGCCCATTCACTTCTATCCACTTTCGTTATGATCTTTTCAGCCAATAGGTGGTCCAGCTCTGCTTCCACTTTTTTCCGCAAGGCAAAAGGTACTGATCTTGCCTTACAAAAACGAGGTGTAGCAC
The DNA here is from genome assembly GCF_014858855.1 of Bufo gargarizans. Lineage (NCBI taxonomy): Eukaryota > Metazoa > Chordata > Amphibia > Anura > Bufonidae > Bufo > Bufo gargarizans. The sequence continues at coordinate 487,756,630 of NC_058080.1, read as the reverse complement.
CAGGCTTCAAGAGGAGGTGGGCCATCTTTCCTTTTACGGTGCCCAAAGAGTCCTCAAAAACCTCTTTAAACCGTGACTTCAGGGATTCCACCCAATGGTCTACTTTAGAAAGCAATGTACATTGGGCAATGGTAAAAGGAGGCATGCCCAGGGCTTTGATCCAGTCCCTACCATACAGTGGAGGACCTCCATTCCTTACAACATAAAGGCGTAGACTTTGACTGTGGTTGCCTAATGTAACAAGGGGCTTTACATAACCCAAGGGCTGTAGTAGTTCCTTGCTGTAGGTTTGTAGCGTGAGCTTTGTAGGTTTTAGCGGCAGGGACAGACCCGATGCCTTTAAATCAGTCCATGAAATGACAGACACAGCTGCCCCTGTATCAACATCCATGGAGACAGGACAGCCATTGAGTGTGACATCCACTTTAATCGCCGGAGTACTCCCAGCTACTCGAAACAGTCCAACATGCTGGACACATGTCTCCTCATCAGAGCTAAAACCGTTATTGTCCATATCCACACGGAATGTCTGTTTACGTCTATCTTTTGTGGTAGTGTTCGGGGAGCGAGAGCTGCGGCAAACGCGCCCAATATGACCAGTCTTCCCACAGCGAAAACAAACGACATCTTTGAACTTGCAAGCAGGCGCACTGTGAGTAGTGTTACCACAACGGTAGCAAGTCGGGGTCCCAGAGACAGAAGAATTAGGGTGGCGAGGTTTAAGCTGAGTGGCAGGGGACGGGCGTCCCGAGCGTTGAGTGATAGCAGTGTGGAATATTTCCTCACCCTGGCTTGCAGGAGTTGTAGGTGGTGCCTTCAGTAGGGTGGCGTCCCGTGTTGCCAACTCCATGACCGTAGCAAGGTCAGTGGCTTTCGTCAGAGTCAAGTCGGGTTCTGTGAGTAAACGTTTCTGTATGGCTGGGTCGCAGAGTCCCATGATGAACATGTCACGGAGAGCCGTCTGTAGGTAGTCTCCAAACTGACAAGTGGCAGCCAGTTTACGTAAAGCAATGATATATGTCTTTACATCCTCCCCGGCCTGCTGCCTTCTACCGTAGAATTTAAACCACTCCGCGATTTCCAACGGCTTCGGGTTGTAGTGTGTATGTAGCGTCTGAATTAACTCAGGCAGGGACTTAGAGGCTGGCTTGTCTGGAGAAACAAGGTCTCTGAGGGTTCCATATGCAGCTTGACCCAATGCAGTGAGAAAAACTGCACTTCTCTTTTCAACAGTCACATTATTCGCCTCCATATACTGTTCCAGCCTCTCCACCCAGGAGGTCCATGACTCAGCTGCAGGATCAAATGGTTGAATAAACCCTATGAAGGCCATGTGTGCTAAAATCCACAATCCTCGTCGCCACTGTTATGTCCCCTGGACACTCTGTGTCTCTCAGGCGCTGCTGGCAATGCTGCCGGTATCTGCTCAGCAAGTTACGCACACAGGCCGATGTACTACTTAACCAGAGCAAGGTTTATTACTCAGAACATTATGGCATTCTTACATGGAGGAGTCTTATTCCAACAGCTTCTGTCCTTATCAGATGTAATCCCTTCTCAGCCTCATGTGTCTGCTTCCAGTTCCCCTCACACACACTGTCTGACTTCCTGGTACAGCTCCTCCTCCCCCATCATGCATCAGGAGAAAAAGGGTAAAGGTCACAGTGATCTATCACAACATCACAAGTTCCAAAAACACGGCAACAAATGTGTGTTGAGTCAATCACAGCTGTACTTGAACTGTTTGCTGGGCCTCGTATGCCAATGGATGTATACAATTATTTAAATAATGCTCGCAAGCAGCTTTATGTCCCTGCTGCTACTCTGACCCAACTGTAGCAGCAGTTACAGCCTGCAATGTTCAACCTACAAGCGCTACAAGGGTGTACCCTGAGGCCTCTACCTCCTCAATAGAGGCTTATTCTTTTAGCAGAGATCTGTATGACTTATGATGTTTTAATTATATAATGTTAACTAAAAAATGTTTTTAATCAAACACATATATTGTTTCTTTTTCTTATTTTTTTCTTAAATAAAAAAATATTTAATAATTTAAATAATAGTGCAGAGGTATGCGAGCTCTGGCACTCAATCTGTGGTGATACTACAACTCCCAGCATGCTTATTTCATTTTTTTGGAGTTCTGCGATTTATTTTCACCACAGCTGTCAGAGGTCAGTCATCACAGCTGTAGTACAGACCTTATACACACGCATTTATGGGTAGGCATTGACATCAGTGATTCACACCTATAGGGGCATTATGCCCCTTTCACATGGGCGAGAATTCCACATGAGGGAAATGCGTGAGGTGAACGCATTGCATCCGCATTGAATCCGGACCCATTCACTTCAATGGGGCTGTGTACATGAGTGTTGAATTTCACGCATCAGTTGTGCATTCTATATTCTACGTTTTTCACGCAACCCAGGCCCCATAGAAGTGAATGGGGCTGCGTGAAAATGGCAAGCATCCGAAGCAAGTGCGGATGCGGTGCGATTTTCACGCATGGTTGCTAGGAAACGATCGGGATGGGGACCCGATCTTTATTATGTTCCATTATAACATGGTTATAAGGGAAAATAATACCATTCTTAATACAGAATGCTAAGTAAATTAGGGATGGAGGGGTTAAAAAAGTAAAACATTTTAAACTCGCCTCATCCACTTATTTGCACAGCCCGGCTCTTCTTTCTTCTTCTTTGAGGACCTGGGAGGAAGAGGACCTTTTGGTGACATTGTGGTGCCTGCAGCCTATCACAAGAATGCCGCAGCACAGCCATCTGTTTTGCTGTTCTGAGGACAGCGATACAGATAAATATATGGAGATGAGCGCTTCCACAAGTGCTCATCTCCTAATGCCTCCCCTGGCCCTGAGTGGTTAAAAAAATATATATGAATGGTTCTAGAGGATGTACAGACCCGTTGGACCACCACTGTCGGTGAGCCACTGGTCAGAGTGCCAAATATTCAGTTATTAATAACGCATGTATAAAAAGCATTGCTCTTGCGCCTAAAAAAACTAAGCAAGGTTGCACAATCTCAGTCAAAGCAGACAAAAATAAAATATGTCACCAATGTCTGAGCTGTTCTGGTCCCACTACATAAAAACGTTATTTTAAAGAAAACTAAAGTGAGAAAATTAAGAAGGCAGACAAAAAAAAAGCTTTATTAATCTAGTATACTCCATTCTCCTTGTAGTTGAGTGGCCACTTGTCAATATATTATTATTGAGCCCCCGAATGTTGTCTTGAAATTTGAAGAGGAGAGATATTTTCTGTTTGATAGTGAATTGTGGGGTTCATGAAATCGCTTTGTGTTCTTCACTATCTTGTAAGGCGGTAGCTCTGGTGAATAACAGACTCTTTTCAATGAGGTATTAGTCATTTTTTTTCAAAAACATTAAAATAATTTTTAATGTTTTTCAATAAAACCTTAGCTCGCATGCCCACGTCAAGGGTCCTCATTCTCTTGTGAGTCCCTAATCTAATCTAACAATATGGGAACTAACTAAAAAATTTAGTTTAAATAAATTTATATAACCATAACCCAAAATTTATCTACCAGTACCGCGAATGCTGTTCAGCTGCCATGACCATGCACCCTCTCTACTAATTAAGTAATCCGCAAAGAGTTCTCGAACTGCTAGTTTAGCAGATCCAGGTCTTCCATGCTGATTATAGTCTAATCCAACAGATGTGATTGTCGGAAAAGGGGCCACTTCAGGTTCCAAGGGTGCATCATGAATCCTGGTGAAATTGTGTAAAATCACACAAGCCTGTATCACCAGGGTGGCATTTTGCAGACTCATTTGCAAGGCTGACATGAACACTCTCTCCATTTATTGGACAGTATTCCAAAAACACATTCAACATATCGACGTGCATGCGACAGACGATAATTGAATACGCGCTTTCGGTCATCCAAATCCCATCTAGGAAAAGCTTGCATTACATGTAGAGATAATGCAAACCCTTAATCTGTTTCAGCTGCTCCATTTGTAATCGTGGCAGAAGATCCGGGTAGTTGTCTGGGCTCTGGCAAGGCAAGTTGGTTGGCGCAAAGCAGTTCACCCATTCTAGAAGAACAGAAGATGCGGGTGTCTGCTGTGCTTCCATAGGCCCCAATATCAACAATAATAAATCTATAGTTACTGTCAACTAAGGCCAACAGCACTATAGAAAAATGTTATTTGAAATTAAAATATTGGGACCCTGAGTGAGGCGGTTTCTTAACGCGTATGTATTTGCCATCCAATGCCCCTATGCAGTTTGGTAACACCCATCAGATATTCTAAGCCAATCTTCTGCCTTGGGTTGGGGCATCACCGCATCTCTGAGTCGCTGCCAGATAAGTTTACATATGTGGCAGACGATCCCAGATATAGATGAGATTCCCATCAGATACTCATAATACAAGGAGGCATAAGAGTTCCCAGTTGCAATGAACCTGTGAAGAGAAAAAATACATTTATAAGTACCTATTTTTAAAATCTAAATATTTTACAGTTAGAATTAAGGATAGACTAATAAACTTACCTCAACGTGACTAGAAGTCTTTCTTCAGGTGAAATGCTGCGCCTCATGTTTGTGTCCTGGAAAGTAAGTCCAGAACGGAGAGACACGAACAACATATCAAAAGTAGCTACTGACATACGCCAATAACCCTGAAACTTATCAGGGTGCTGCCGCAAGTCGGAAACAATTGGATGAACCCACCGCCTCCTCCTTCTCGGTTCTTCAGACAGCATAGCTGGCTGCCGTCCAAATCTCAGAGAAACTAGCCAGTACAGAAGAACCTCTCGTTCATTAGCCATGATACACAAGAAATATAGCACAAAACAACCAGACAAAACACAAAGCCAGACAAAATGGTGCTGAAGCAATCTGACAGGATTATTTTATATACTGTACATGTCACCTTTTTTTTATTTTTTTTTATTCACCACCTAAATCTTTGTATAAAATGTAAAATACACCTTCCGTTTTTTGGCGGATCTGCAAAAAACGGAACATTTTTGGTTCCATTTTTTACTGAAGAACGGATCTGCATTTTTGCAGATCCACAAAAGAATTATGGTCATGTTAATGGGCCCTTAAGAAGATAAGCATAAATGACTGCATGATCATAAATGATCAATTTAGTCTTAAACTGAACTGATTTTGTACTAGTGTAGTATACAAAAGGTAAGCACTTCTCACTTAAGATTTCTCAATCACAATTGTAACCAACTGGGTTGGGAATCAGAATTCTTATGAGGATAACATCTCCTGATGTAAAGATGGAGCTATGATAAATCTCATGCTCTCTGAAAGGTCACTATAATTACAACAGTAAAATCTCTGGGTGAGAAGTGAGAAGATCCTGTATAGAATGCACTCTTCTATTTATCGTCTGCTTATATAAGATGTACTAGAACACGTTAGTGTATATTTCTCTCTATCCTTAACATTTGTACTGATATAATGGGAGCAACCATACATACATAAACAAGACACTGGTCTTTAAATCATAACATATGTCTATTGTGTCAGCACAAACCAACAACTAAAATAAAACACCAAGAAGAAAATTCCTATTGCCAATTTGGTCTTAATGTTATGCAGTGTCAGTGATCAGATGCAGAAAAGATCAATAAAAGCATCTGAGAGCAATTATTTTTGAGAAAAATACTTTCGGTGACAACAGAGAAAGCCCCAATAAGGAAAAATGGAAGAACAGAACCTAATTAGGATGTTTTCAGTGTAATCATTAACTCACATCTAACACCTACAAGAGTATTCTGTTTAAACTAAAACATGACCTGCTTGGCAGAAAGGCCTTGTAAACTGTCTATAAAAATATAAGGCAGCAAAGGTCAGCACAAGCACTCATTTGAATTTCAATTAGAATCCTAAGTCCAATGTGTGCAGCTTGGCTTATATTGCTTCCGATTCTTCCTTTCCGTTTCAGATAATCTAGTCAGAAAATTCCATGTGGATTAATTACTGAAGATGCAAAACAAGTATTCATTTTAATATGCCATAGTCAACAGCTCTGTTGTCTTTTACTGATATTTGTCCTATGCAGTTTGCTTGGTTATTATATTTAAGGCAGTGATAACATGTGGTGAGATGAAGGTAGCATTGTTGGATGACAGAAGGGGCAATTCAATAAAAAAAATGTTTGCCAAAAGTAGTTATATAGAACTGATTGTGTCATATTGAGTCTTTTTACATGCTCGAAATAGGGCCAATAATAGATATACAGTACTGATCATTAGGGTTAAGCGAACAGAAGTATCCAAAGTGGACTTTGATCCGAAGTTCAGGAAAAATTTGAATCACGCGAAGCCGAATTTCCTCGTGTTTTGTGGTAACGAATCAATTTTCCCTTAAATGACGTTAAAAAGAAAAAGAAAACATACTCACCTATACATACTCATTTCAGTGCAAAGAGGCTACCAAGACCATCTTGATTGAAGATCTTGCGGGAAATCTTGTGCGCAGTGACGTATGATGTCACCACATTGGCCAGCGTGATGAAGTCATCATGCACAGCGCAAGGTCTTCATTCAAGATGGCCGCGGCTGCCACTTCTCACACAAATGGATAAGGTGAGTATATTTTTTTTTACTGGATTAACCCCTGAAAGACCTCTGTAGAGTCTGTGGTTCCGGTTCCCTCGTGGGCAAATACGGTGGAGCGCCTGCATGGGCGCCGGAGGGGAGGACTGCGGGGATCCCGGAGGCAGACCTGCTGGGCTGATAGTAATGCATTGCGGCCAGTCCTGCCTCTGATGTCTCCTGCGGGTTCCATTCAGGTATCCATGCTGGCGCGATCCCGTGCCCGTGCCGAGTAGGATCATCGCATGAGGTTCTGACAAGCAGCACTCTGGCCAGCAGGTGTTTAAAAGGTGATCTCCCTGGCTGACCAGTGCTCACTGTTGTCTATACAACCTGGGAGTATGCTGGTTCATATTCACTAAGTTTGATCCATGCATGAACTCTGTGTCCATCTAGCGAATGCCTCTGGAAACCTTGTCTCTGCTCTACAGTTGCACCATGTATGGCCTCGGATCGGACCCTGGATACTTCAACGTCTCCTCCTTAGGTACCTGGTTTGACGGACTCTTCTGTATGAACTTTAGCCTGATCTGGCTTTTCTCTGATGTTTTCCCACAGAGGTTATTATTTGGACTGCGTTATTTCTGTATGATTTCTGGCTTGGACTTTACTGCTGTGTTTTCAATAAATCCACGTTTGTTCAAATCTTTTCCTGGTTGCTTGGGGTTCTGCAGCATTACAACCTCACTATTATTCTAAAATGCCGTAATCAGTGTTGAATGCAGCATATAAGAGGATCAATGACAGGGGGCATGCAATTACTGTTCCCTGTCAATGCACCTGCTACTTACAAAGAAATGCATTTTGTGATGAAGTAATTCATTACTAAGCTATTTTTTTTTTATTCGGTGAAGCAGCCGAATCAAATCTTTCTAGAGTTCACTCAACACTACGGATCATGTCAATTTTAGCCTTGAACTGTCTTACAGCAATCTTGCAACATTGCTGGAAACTGTTCTCAATATTGTGACACTGTTATGAAGTGGATATGGATCTGCTCTGTGTAATGAACAAATTTGACTTGGGGCTACTCGAGAGTGTGTTATCTAAGTGCCCACTGGTCTTCACTCACTAACCAATATACAAGTATCTGGACTCCTCATGACATGACTGGCAACCACCAAGCCGCTACCTTTTGGTGTAGTCTTTATTCAGTAGACTGCTGACCTACAGGGGTCAAGAGACAATGGTGCAAAACACACAGGGTTCAGGCAAAACCATAGTCAAACCTAGGCTAAGATCAGTGCAGACAGAGGGTCAGGACAGGAAGTTGCGGGTCAGCATGGAGATCAGACAGAGGTCAGGTCATGAAGCAAAGGATCAAATCCAGGGATTAGGCAGAAGTTTGTACTGAGGCAGACAAATAAGTTACATGATGCTACAACATATTGCTTAGGCATTCTCCCATAGGGAAAGCTACCTAAAATACCATAAGGAGGTCTTCCATAGGCTAGAACTGATCACAGTGTGCACATATTAACAATTCAAGAGCAAGAGAGAGTGAGAGCACTTGCACCCTACAGGCAGAGGAAGGCACAGCAGGAAGAAGAAGGGTGCGGCCTCTGTGGAGTGGCAGAGAAATACTATGGAATGCCCACTTCGAACAGGCATTAGGTTGCCTGAAAGGAAGGGCGAGGTAGCAGTGGCTACAGACCATTGGTATAACAGACACACAGTAACACACAAATTCAGATTATCACCAATGTTATGAAGTGCTGTGAGATTATCTCAGGACATTGTCCACTGTGTAAGGCTTTCTCTTAACAAATTTTTGCCTTTAATATATCCCTAATAAAGAAATTTATAGGTGATAACTAAGTCATATGAAAAGGGTTGCTATTCAATGCTGCCAGGCTGCCCTATCCAACTTTAAAGCACTGTCCTGATGAAGAAAAATTACGAGGGGTCTTATTTGCTAATGTTTTACAGTTAATTCTAAGGTACGAGAATAAATTGGCTTAAACAATGGTCACGTGAATAAAATATTTACTAAGCAGTGATTAGTAATAGGAGATATTCTATTAAACCTTGCTGTACTAATTGGGGTTACTAAAAGTGATCTATTACTACAGATTTTAGGTTGTTTTAAGCAATAATTGCATCTGTTATTGGGTTAAAAGTGCTGTCTGATATAGTTTTGGGGTGTGTTAATTTTAAATATATAAAAGTACTTTCATCCATTCATCCTTGCGTTTGGGGTGAATTGGCAGTCTGATACAACCAGTTTTGGGGTGTCTTTATTTCATATATAAGTACTTTCATTCATCCTTGCTTTTGGTGTGAATTTGCAGTCTGATACAACCAGTTTTGGGGTGTCTTTATTTTTAATATATAATATATTATAATATAATATATGAGTACATCAGTAGTATAACTTCTATAGCATTAGTCAGACTAAAAGTGGCAGGTGGACACGCCCCTTTCCATGCCCATAACCCCGCCCACTCCACCCACAACACCTCCCAGTCCCTCCCAAATCAAGCCTAAATACCGCCCCAAACCACACCTAAATACCGCCCATTTAACTGTTAGCTCTGATATTCCGTCAGTAATTTAATTAAGTTTTAATATCTTTAAAATGAAAATAATATTAAGCTTGTATTAACCTCTTACTAAACCATTATAAAAGCCATTATAAATATTGACAATGGGTATTTGATCCGTCTAGCTTCCTAAAGCTAAAGGACCTTTTGATGTCATACTGCCCATTCAAAGCCCCTTTTATTTTGTTAGATCGGATAATGCATCAGTAATTTAAGTTTTAATATCTTTAAAAATAAAATGATATTAAAGGGAACCTGTCACCTGGATTTTGGGAATAGAGCTGAGGATATGGGCTGCTAGATCTCCGCTAGCACATCCACAATATCCAGTCCCCATAGCTCTCTATGCTTTTTATTGTGTAAAAAAAAACATTTGATAGATATGCAAACTAACCTTAGATGAGTCCTGTCCCTGAGATGAGTCCAGCGTGAAGGAGCCCAGCACCGCCCCGCATCCTCCGAATCTCCTCCTTGCTCCCCAACGTCACAAAGCTAGAGCGGCGTAATCTTGTGATGCGCGGGAACGAACTGCGCATGCGCTAGATCTCGCCTTGCGAGATTACGGTGCTCTAGCTTTGTGATGTCGGTGAGCAAGGAGGAGATTCGGAGGATGTGGGGCGGTGCAGGAGATTATGAATGACTCTTCTCAATTATATTTGACTCTGTTCAAGGCCTGTGAAGCAATGATTATGAAGCTTGTATTAACCTCTTACTAAGCAATTATAAATATTGACAATGTCTAATTGAGCCGTCTAACTCTCTGAAACGAAAGGCCCTTTGTTGATGTCACCGCAGGTCCTGGAAAGTGAACTGACGCAGTCACTTTGTTAGTGGGCCTGCAATGTATGAAATTTGCTTTAATTATATACGATCGTGTTTAAAAAAATCTAAGGCGTCCGTGATTTAAGCAAAATATTTAATCACTGCATATAACATAGATATGTATTATTTATAAATATTAACAACAGCAAATTTTTGCACCTAACTTTCCTTGGTGGCGATAACACGTTGAAGACATGTTTGGGCACGTCCTAAGACGTACCGTCAGTAATTCAGATGTCCTAAGACGCTATTTAACCACTTCAGCCCCGCTAGGTGAAACCCCCTTCATGACCAGGCCACTTTTTACACTTCGGCACTACACTCCTTTCACCGTTTATCGCTCGGTCATGCAACTTACCACCCAAATGAATTTTACCTCCTTTTCTTCTAACTAATAGAGCTTTCATTTGGTGGTATATTATTGCTGCTGACATTTTTACTTTTTTTGTTATTAATCAAAATGTAACGATTTTTTTGCAAAAAAATGACATTTTTCACTTTCAGCTGTGAAATTTTGCAAAAAAAACGACATCCATATATAAATTTTTCGCTAAATTTATAGTTCTACATGTCTTTGATAAAAAAAAAAAATGTTTGGGCAAAAAAAAAAAGGTTTGGGTAAAAGTTATAGCGTTTACAAACTATGGTACAAAAATGTGAATTTCCGCTTTTTGAAACGGCTCTGATTTTCTGAGCACCTGTCATGTTTCCTGAGGTTCTACAATGCCCAAACAGTAGAAAAACCCCACAAATGACCCCATTTCGGAAAGTAGACACCCTAAGGTATTCGCTGATGGGCATAGTGAGTTCATAGAACTTTTTATTTTTTGTCATAAGTTAGCGGAAAATGATGATTTTAATTTTAATTTTTTTTTTCTTACAAAGTCTCATATTCCACTAACTTGCGACAAAAAATAAAAAATTCTTGGAACTCACCATGCCCCTCACAGAATACCTTGGGGTGTCTTCTTTCCAAAATGGGGTCACTTGTGGGGTAGTTATACTGCCCTGGCAATTTAGGGGCCCAAATGTGTGAGAAGAACTTTGCAATCAAAATGTGTAAAAAATGACCGGTGAAATCCGAAAGGTGCACTTTGGAATATGTGCCCCTTTGCCCACCTTGGCAGCAAAAAAGTGTCACACATGTGGTATCGCCGTACTCAGGAGAAGTTGGGGAATGTGTTTTGGGGTGTCATTTTACATATACCCATGCTGGGTGAGAGAAATATCTTGGCAAAAGACAACTTTTCCCATTTTTTTATACAAAGTTGGCATTTGACCAAGATATTTTTCTCACCCAGCATGGGTATATGTAAAATGACACCCCAAAACACATTCCCCAACTTCTCCTGAGTACGGCGATACCACATGTGTGACACTTTATTGCAGCCTAGGTGGGCAAAGGGGCACATATTCCAAAGTGCACCTTTCGGGTTTCGCCGGTCATTTTTTACACATTTTGATTGCAAGGTACTTCTCATACATTTGGGCCCCTAAATTGCCAGGGCAGTATAACTACCCCACAAGTGACCCCATTTTGGAAAGAAGACACCCCAAGGTATTCCGTGAGGGGCACTGCGAGTTCCTAGATTTTTATTTTTTTTGTCATAAGTTAGCGGAAAATGATGATTTTTTTTTTTCTCTTTTTTCCTTACAAAGTCTCATATTCCACTAACTTGCGACAAAAAATAAAAAATTCTAGGAACTCGCCATGCCCCTCACGGAATACCTTGGGGTGTCTTCTTTCCAAAATGGGGTCACTTGTGGCGTAGTTATACTGCCCTGGCAATTTAGGGGCCCATATGTGTGAGAAGTACTTTGCAATCAAAATGTGTAAAAAATGACCGGTGAAATCCGAAAGGTGCACTTTGGAATATGCGCCCCTTTGCCCACCTTGGCATCAAAAAAGTGTCACACATCTGGTATCGCCCGTACTCAGGAGAAGTTGGGGAATGTGTTTTGGGGTGTCATTTTACATATACCCATGCTGGGTGAGAGAAATATCTTGGCAAACGACAACTTTTCCCATTTTTTTATACAAAGTTGGCATTTGACCAAGATATTTTTCTCACCCAGCATGGGTATATGTAAAATGACACCCCAAAACACATTCCCCAACTTCTCCTGAGTACGGCGATACCAGATGTGTCACACTTTTTTGCTGCCAAGGTGGGCAAAGGGGCACATATTCCAAAGTGCACCTTTCGGATTTTGCAGGCCATTTTTTACACATTTTGATTGCAAAGTTCTTCTCACACATTTGGGCCCCTAAATTGCCAGGGCAGTATAACTACGCCACAAGTGACCCCATTTTGGAAAGAAGACACCCTAAGGTATTCCGTGAGGGGCACTGCGAGTTCCTAGAATTTTTTTTTTTTGTCACAAGTTAGCGGAAAATGATGATGTTTTTTTTTCTTTTTTTTTTCTTACAAAGTCTCATATTGCACTAACTTGCGACAAAAAATAAAAAATTCTAGGAACTCGCAGTGCCCCTCACAGAATACCTTGGGGTGTCTTCTTTCCAAAATGGGGTCACTTGTGGCGTAGTTATACTGCCCTGGCAATTTAGGGGCCCATATGTGTGAGAAGTACTTTGCAATCAAAATGTGTAAAAAATGGCCTGCAAAATCCGAAAGGTGCACTTTGGAATATGTGCCCCTTTGCCCACCTTGGCATCAAAAAAGTGTGACACATCTGGTATCGCCGTACTCAGGAGAAGTTGGGGAATGTGTTTTGGGGTGCTATTTTACATATACCCATGCTGGGTGAGAGAAATATGTTGGCAAAAGACAACTTTTCCCATTTTTTTTATACAAAGTTGGCATTTGACCAAGATATTTATCTCACCCAGCATGGGTATATGTAAAATGACACCCCAAAACACATTCCCCAACTTCTTCTGAGTACGGCGATACCAGATGTGTGACACTTTTTTGCAGCCTAGATGCGCAAAGGTGCTCAAATTCCTTTTAGGAGGGCATTTTTAGACATTTGGATCCCAGACTTCTTCTCACGCTTTAGGGCCCCTAAAAAGCCAGGGCAGTATAAATACCCCACATGTGACCCCACTTTGGAAAGAAGACACCCCAAGGTATCCAATGAGGGGCCTGGCAAGTTCATAGAAATTTTTATTTTTTCGCATAAGTTAGCGGAAATTGATTTTTTTTTTGTTTTTTCTCACAAAGTCTCACTTTCCGCTAACTTAGGACAAAAATTTAAATCTTTCATGGACTCAATATGCCCCTCAGCAAATACCTTGGGGTGTCTTCTTTCCAAAATGGGGTCAGTTGTGGGGTGTTTGTACTGCCCTGGCATTTGAGGGTCTCCGCAATCATTACATGTATGGCCAGCATTAGGAGTTTCTGCTATTCTCCTTATATTGAGCATACAGGTAATGAGATTTTTTTTTCCGTTCAGCCTCTGGGCTGAAAGAAAAAAATGAACGGCACAGATTTCTTCATTCGCATCGATCAATGTGGATGAAAAAATCTCTGCCAAAAAAAAAAAATGGAGGGGAAAGGCGTCTGCCAGGACATAGGAGCTCCGCCCTACATCCATACCCACTTAGCTCGTATGCCCTGGCAAACCAGATTTCTCCATTCGCATCAATCGATGTGGATGAATAAATCATTGCCGGGATTTTTTTTTTTTATATATATATATATATATATACAAAGTGTTTGCCAAAGCATAGGAACGCCGCCTCCTCCTCAGCTCGTATGCCTCGGCAAACATATCTGTTACTGCAGAGGAGAAAATCCCGTCTTGCAGCGCCGCATACACCGACTTGCGTGTAATCTGACAGCAGCGCAATGCTTCTGTCAGAATGCACATCGGTGCTGCAGCTAGTAGATCGGTTGGTCCACCTGGAAGGTAAAAAAACAAAACAAAAAAAATGAAAAAACCAGGCCACAACGCAATAATTTTATTAACTTTGGAACAGAACATGTAACTTTAACTTTTGGAACTAAACATTAACCTGTTTGCTTACTGGTGTTTTTTTTTTTTTTTTTTACCTTTATAGAACAAACCTCTCCTTCCCCATGGGTCAATGTGCAAAGCGCAAATCGCCCAAAGATGTGGCGAAGTGTGTTATGCACTTTGTCCCATGTGAAAGGAGACGTTTGCAGCAGCTGTGAGTGAATGGGCCCTAATAGCCCTGTGTGCCTATCCTGGTGAGATGATCCCTATGCTAGGTGTACCTGTGTGTGGTACTTTCGGAAACACTCCCCTAAGCATAGGGCAGGGTGGTCGGGACAGTCAGGACAGAAATAGCGGGTGTCACGCCTTATTCCACTCCTGCTACAGACACGACATTTTTTTCGGGGTGGCGGTCGGTTTGAGGTACCAGCAACGACACTGGGGAAGTGTCGCTCGTGTAGACGGCTAACTACACTGGTGGATGGGGCCACGGAACCTCCTGGATACAGGAGGTTCGCGATGATCTCTTCCTGAAATTTGAGGAAGGATACAGTTCTCCCAGCCTTACTGTAGAGAACAAAACTATTGTACAGAGCCAATTGAATTAAATATACAGACACCTTCTTATACCAGCATCTGGTGCGTCGGGAAACTAAATACGGAGCCAACATCTGGTCATTGAAGTCGACCCCTCCCATGTGGAGGTTATAGTCGTGGACTGAGAGGGGCTTTTCAATGACACGGGTTGCTCGCTCAATTTGTATTGTCGTGTCTGCGTGAATGGAGGAGAGCATGTAAACGTCAAGCTTGTCTCTCCATTTCACCGCGAGCAGTTCTTCGTTACACAGTGCGGCCCTCTGCCCCCTTGCAAGACGGGTGCTAACGAGCCGTTGGGGGAAGCCCGCGCGACTAGTTCGCGCGGTACCACAGGCGCCAATCCGTTCTAGAAACAAATGCCTAAAGAGGGCCACACTTGTGTAGAAATTGTCCACATAAAGATGGTACCCCTTGCCGAATAAGGGTGACACCAAGTCCCAAACTGTCTTCCCACTGCTCCCCAGGTAGTCAGGGCAACCGACCGGCTCCAGGGTCTGATATTTTCCCTCATAGACCCGAAATTTGTGGGTATAGCCTGTGGCCCTTTCACAGAGCTTATACAATTTGACCCCATACCGGGCGCGCTTGCTTGGGATGTATTGTTTGAAGCCAAGGCGCCCAGTAAAATGTATCAGGGACTCGTCTATGCAGATGTTTTGCTCAGGGGTATACAAATCTGCAAATTTCAGGTTGAAATGGTCTATGAGGGGCCGAATTTTGTGGAGCCGGTCAAAAGCAGGGTGGCCCCTGGGACGGGAGGCGGTGTTGTCACTAAAGTGCAGGAAACGCAGGATGACCTCAAATCGTGTCCTGGACATAGCAGCAGAGAACATGGGCATGTGATGAATCGGGTTCGTGGACCAATATGACCGCAATTCATGCTTTTTTGTCAGGCCCATGTTGAGGAGGAGGCCCAGAAAAGTTTTAAGTTCGGAAACTTGGACTGGTTTCCACCGGAAAGGCTGGGCATAAAAGCTTCCCGGGTTAGCGGTGATAAATTGTGTGGCATACCGGTTTGTCTCTGCCACGACTAAGTCTAAAAGCTCCGCAGTCAAGAACAGCTCAAAAAATCCCAGGGCCGAATCGATCTGAGCTGTCTCAACCCGAACTCCAGACTGGGCGGTGAAAGGGAAAACTACGGGTGCGGCTGAAGTTGGGGACTGCCAATCAGGGTTTGCCAGCACCTCTGGGATTCTAGGGGCTCTACGGGCACGTCTTTGTGGTGGCTGCGACGGGGTCACTACTGCACGTGCCACCGTACCAGCTTCAACTGCCCTTCTGGTGCTCGCTACTTCACCAGGTTGTACGGCAGTGCTGGTACTAGGTCCAGGAAGGGCTGGGCTGCTGGTGTATGCCTCACCACGTAATCCGACAGCACCAGCCCCACTCTGCTGCTCTTGAAGCGGATCCTGCGCAACCTGCGGTCTAGCGACACGGGGCCGGGTACGGCTGGTGCTATCAGGGACCTCAGCCTCCTCATCCGAACTTTGGGTCAGAGAGCCACTGCTTTCTACAGGTTCGTATTCTGACCCGCTGGATTCATCAGATGAGGGTTCCCACTCCTCATCCGACTGGGTCAGAAGCCTGTAGGCCTCTTCAGAAGAATACCCCCTGTTAGACATGTGGGCAACTAAATTTAGGGGTATTCCCTGAGACTACCCAAGAAAAAAAAAGCAAGCCTGTCTTACAAATGGGAGGCTAGCGAAGTACCGGAGGCTGCTGCGGTTGATAAAAAATATCAAAACTGATTTTTTTTATCGCCGCAGTGCGTGTAAAGTTTTTTTTGTCACTGCGGTGGGGCGGGCGTGGGTGTACGCACGTGTGGGCGACCGATCAGGCCTGATCGGGCAAACACTGCGTTTTGGGTGGAGGGAGAACTAAAGTGACACTAGTACTATTATAGATCTGACCGTGATCAGTTTTGATCACTTCCAGATACTATAAAAGTACAAATGCTGATTAGCGATACGCTAATCAGCGAATAACGGACTGCGGTGCGGTGGGCTGGGCGCTAACCGATCCCTAAACTACCTAACCAAGGGGCCTAAACTATACTGAAACCTAACGGTCAATACCAGTGAAAAAAAAAAGTGACAGTTTGCACTGATCACTTTTTTCCTTTCACTAGTGATTGACAGGGGCGATCAAAGGGGTGATCAAAGGGTTAATTGGGGTGATCTGGGGGCTAAGTGTGGTGTAGTGGGTACTCACAGTGATGTGTGCTCCTCTGCTCCTCTGCTGGAACCAACCGACCAAAAGAAGGAGCAGAGGAGCACAGCAGCCATATAACCCCATCATATTTACTAATATGTGGGGTTAAATGGCTGCTGATTGGATTTTTAAAAAATCAGCAGCCTGCCAGCCAATGATCGTGGCCGGCAGGCTGCTGACGAAATACTGTGCTTCGAAATGCCGGCCCGCGATGCGCATGCGCGGGCCGGCTGTGACGTAATCTCGCGTCTCGCGAGATGACGCGCCGATGCGTCCAGGAGGAACAAATCAACCACCTCCCGGACGCATCGGTGCGTACAGCGGTCGGGAGGTGGTTAAGAGGGCGATCCGCGGCACCAACTATCCAAAATGCCGATTCAGCGTTCATTTTGTGAAATACGGACCCACATTTTGCGAAGCACGTCAGGGAATGTCCGAGCATGATGAAAGCATATTCGGACATGTCCTAAGATGTATTTAAGAGCATAAAATCGAAGGCGTTCATGATTTAAGCAAAATATTTGATCACCGCTTCTGTAGCACAGATATGTAGCATTTATAAATATTAACAATATCTAATTGAGGCACCCAACTTTCCCGGGTGTCGATAACATGTATCTATCTTCTAACACACCAGCTGTCCATCAATTTGTACAAACACCCATGTGTTACAAGACGTAGTCACCGTAATGTACGAGCAGCTGCGACAATAGCAAACAGTTTTCAAAACACGTCCTAATATCTTTAAAAATAAAATGATATTAAGGTTCTCTCCTAACTATCTATTTTTCAGCCGTAGTCAATTGGCAGTATGTAAAAGAGAGCTACACGAGCAACAAAAACACAACATTTTTTATAGCCTGTTTTACAACCGCCTATGCCAGACTCGAATTATGCACACTTCTAGACAAATTGCACGACATAGACTCCGCCATATTCATAAGTAGCGACGGCGACTGGAATCTGCCATTGAGCGATTTTCTCAGCGAACTAACTAGCGAAATACCCGCTGGCACATACATTACTGAGTTTGTATCTGCGGTTCCAAAGACGTACAGCTACAATCTCAACAACGGTAAAACCGTATTAAAGGTTAAGGGTATAACTCTCAATGTCGCTAACACTCAACTTGTTAATTTTGACAGCTTAAAAGACCTTGTGTTGGATTACTCACGTATCCCGATCCCAAGACACAGAAAACAATAGGTATAGAGTAGTGTTGATTGAGCACCAAAGTGCTCCTGTAGAACACTTCTCGATGCTCGGGTGTTCTACCGAGCACAATGGAAGTCAATGGGAGAACCCCAGGCACCCCCTGCTCTGAAGAGGGGAGGGTGTCAGGACTCTTGTTTGGCCTAGGATTCCCTGCTCTGACTCCATATATAGCTATATCCATATATGGAGTCAGTGCTTTGGGACACCCCAGTGTATTTAAATCCTATTTCTAAAACATTTCTGCTAGGATTTGAACTCCCAACATTGGACATTAGGGGCAAGGACCTTATCCACTCAGCTATAAAACTAAATGCTAAACTGTGTCAGAAAAACCTCATACAAGTTTCTGATATAGTGAACATTCCTATTCAACAGAAGACTTGTTTTATATTTCTGTGCAAGTTAATATCTAGACATTTTTTTCTAGTAATAATTGCACATTTATTTTGTGCCATACATTTTTTAGCCAAAATTAAAAAAAAAAAAAAAAAAGGCGTCTGATATACAGCGTCTGATATACCTGCTACCTGGTCCTCTGGTGGTCCCTTTTGCTTGGATCGACCACCAGAGGACACAGGCAGCTCTGTAAGTAGCACCAAGCGCCACACTACACTACAGTCACTTATTAACCCCGTATTAACCCCTGATCACCCCCCTATCATTGATCACCCCCCTGTAAGGCTCCATTCAGACGTCTGTATGTGTTTTGCTGATCCGCAAAACACGGACACCGCGGATCTGCTAAACATGGACACCGGCAATGTGCTTTCCGCATTTTGCAGATCCGTACATTGACAGAACTATATAGAAAATGCCTTTTCTTGTCCACAATTGCGGGCAAGAATAGGACATCTTCTATAGGCTCTACAAAAAACGCTGTATTCGCCCGATCAGGCCTGATCTTGTGCGCACACTTGCGTTCAGTCCGCCTCACCGCAATGACAGAATTTTTTTTCTGATCACTGCAAAAATACCCTAAAATCGCTGCGGCGCTATAAAGATCACTTTGGAGGGGCATGGCGAGTTCATAAAAGTTTTTTTTGGGCAAAAGTTAGCAGAATTTTAGTTTTTTTGTTTTTTTCTTACAAAGTCTCATATTCCACTAACTTGTGACAAAAAATAAAATCTCACATGAACTCACGGAATCCAAATGCGTAAACATTTTTGGAAATTTATATTCCAGACTTCTTCTCATGCTTTAGGGCCCCTAAAATGCCAGGGCAGTATAATATCTCTGTAAATTGACAACTTTGTAAATTGATAACTTTTTATATGTATTTCGTGAGGGGCATGGCGAGTTCCTAGAATATTTTTTTTGGGCGGAAAATGATTTTTATATTTTTTCTCTTACAAAATCATTTTCCGCTAACTTGTGCCCAAAAAAAAATATTCTAGGAACTCGCCATGCCCCTCACGGAATACATATAAAAAGTTATCAATTTACAAAGTTGTCAATTTACAGAGATATTTCTCTCACCCAGCATGGGTATATGTAAAAATACACCCCAAAACACATTGCCCTACTTCTCCTGAGTACGGCAATACCACATGTCTGACACTTTTTTGCAGCCTAGATGCGTAAAGGGGCTGAAAGTTCAACGACCACCTTTAGGCTTTACAGGGTTGCTCACAATTTAGCCCCGCCCAAAATGCCAGAACAGTAAACACACCCCACAAATGACCCCATTTCAGAAAGTAGACACCCCAAGGTATTCGCTGAGGGGCATATTGAGTCCATGAAAGATTGCACTTTTTGTCACAAGTTAGTGGAAAGGGAGACTTTGTGAGAAAAATAAATAAATAAATCAATTTCCGCTAACTTGTGCCAAAAAATAAAATAAAAAATTCTATGAACTCGCCATGCCCCTCACGGAATACCTTGGGGTGTCTTCTTTCCAAAATGGGGTCACATGTGGGGTATTTATACTGCCCTGGCATTTTAGGGGCCCTAAAGCGTGAGAAGAAGTCTGGAATCCAAATGCCTAAAAATGCCCTCCTAAAAGATTCTCATTGGAATTTGGGCCCCTTTGCACACCTAGGTTGCAAAAAGGTGTCACACATGTGGTATTGCCGTACTCATAAGAAGTAGGGCAATGTGTATTGGGGTGTATTTTTACATATACCCATGCTGGGTGAGAGAAATATCTCTGTAAAATGAGAACTTTGTATAAAAAAAATGGAAAAAGTTGTCTTTTACAGAGATATTTCTCTCACCCAGCATGGGTATATGTAAAAATACACCCCAAAACACATTGCCCTACTTCTTCTGAGTACGGCGATACCACATGTGTGACACTTTTTTGTAGCCTAGGTGCGCAAAGGGGCCCAAATTCTAAAGAGCACCTTTAGGATTTCACAGGGCCAGGGCAGTATAAATACCCCACAAGTGACCCCATTTTGGAAAGAAGACACCCCAAGGTATTTTGTGAGGGGCATGGCGAGTTCAGGTAAAATTCAATTTTTTGTCACAAGTTAGTGGAATATGAGACTTTGTAAGAAAAAAAAAATATTATTTTCCGCTAACTTGTGACAAAAAATAAAAACTTCCATGAACTCACTATGCCCATCAGCGAATACCTTAGGGTGTCTACTTTCTGAAATGGGGTCATTTGTGGGGGTTTTCTACTGTCTGGGCATTGTAGAGCTGCTTCAAAATGCGGAATTTCACATTTTTGTACCATAGTTTGTAAACGTTATAACTTTTGCGCAAACCAATAAATATACACCTTTTGCATTTTTTTATCAAAGACATGTAGAACAATACATTTAGAGAAAAATGTATATAGAAATTTAGTTTTATTTGTAAAATTTTACAACTGAAAGTGAAAAATTTCATTTTTTTGCAAATATTTTGGTCAATTTTGATTAATGACAAAAAAAAGTAAAAATGTCAGCAGCAATGAAGGGTGGTAAGTTGTATGACCGAGTAATAAACCGTGAAAGTAGTGTAGTGCAGAATTGTAAAAAAGTGGTCTGGTCATTAAGGGGGTTTAAGCTAGGGGCGCTGAAGTGGTTAAGTTTAGCAGGTGATCCCCCAGGAAACTACATACGGATCAGGGTCGAGAGTTTATAAACAAACTTATGAGAAAACACAAAGCATCATTGGTGGAGCGGTTTAATAGAAATCTGAACACAAGAATGTGGCATTAGAGAACAAAACACATACAGATACATTGACAAGTTACAAGACCTTGTGTATAGTTATAATCGCAAGTACCACAGAACCATAAGGTGTCGACCTGTTGATGTAACAAACGAGAACTCTTTAACCATTTGGAAAAATATCTACAGCGATTACACCACTATTAAAAAAGTTAAACTGTTATTAAAAATAGGCAACCACATCAGAATTGTAAGCTATAAAGGGAAGTTCGTGAAGGGCTATGAACAAACCTATACGGACAAGTTATTTACCATTTACACTGTAAACACTAAGGGCCTCAGACCCCTTTTATACGTTGAAAGACCTGGCCAACGATATCATTGAAGGATCGTTCTACACGGATGAAGTCCAAAAAGTTCCCCTTGATAAGCGACGCGCTTACTGGATAGAAAACATTGTGAAAAAGAAGAAGGTTAGGGGAAAAACTCAGTATTTTGTAAAGTGGGTCGGTTAACCCGAAAATTTTAACTCTTGGGTTCCAGAAAAGCAGTTCGTGAGCGTGTAAACTATGGAAGATGGCTCGTTTTTTTTATTACTCTACACTGCAACACCTCCGCCAAACATTACCCTGAAAATACAATCGGCGATTACACCACTAAATTAGCAAAAGCTGTCAATCTTCACGGTCCTTATGAAAGGGGCGTTACTAGAGATTCAGTTCCCTCATATGTGGAAAACCTTTGGGACTGGCACGATGATCCTGTCAGAGAGTTTTTTGCTAAATCGGGTTATTACCTTAATATGAACGAGCTGATCAAAGCCATTAATAATAAACCTGATTATATAAAAATACCGACTGATCTGATCAATTGCGTCTAAGATACGACGAGATTGACAGAACCGTTTATGTAACGAAATTGAGCTTATACAAGTTTATGCCTGGTGAAAAGTTAGGCAATATATTGAGGCTTCAGGGGTACTCACTCGATCGCTCGAGCAAGAATGTAGACGCAGAGCACATGGTACTACAACGAATCTAGATTGCCTGTTTTAGAACATTTCGTGGATGTTTTAGCTGGTGATGATGATTTAGTTTTAGGAAAGGAGAACGATTCTTTACCTATAAAGAGAAAAATTCACCCCGATATTAAAGCCGGATTTTATACAATGTTTGTTTATACCGATATCAATCAGCATCAACTTGTTGGCGATAGTTATGTACAGCTTTTAAGAACTGTGGAGCTAAGCGGCAAAAATGGCAAAATAGTCACACAAAAGAATAACAGGACGGACTATATACCTCTCTGCAAACAACACTTTGATACCATTACAGTATTGATACTCACGGATCAAGCTAAACCTATTAAATTCAAACTATCGTGCGGTTACACTTTAGACCTCCTGCTGTGACGACTCATTAAAATGTTGTCCCAGAGAGTGTACAGCGACCTGGATGCATATACGCATTATTACATAATGCAAGCCAGTCAAGGTTTGGACGGCTTTCATGGCACAGAATTCATGCACGGTTCTGGTCTTGCTCTGTTATTTTGTGGGTTGCTCCAGCAAGTCGTTCCCCTATTCAAGAAAGGTGAAACTTGTAAAACTGCACATAAAAACATCTGCCAGGAATATAGCTAAATATGTTATCGCTACAGCATCGACCGCCATTATTGACCAAATAAATAGACCTACGCAAGGGCAGGAAGGCTCTGGCATCATGCAAATTTGGAGAGAAACGCTGAAATGATAACGCGGTCGCAACGGCCTCGTCCTACCCCCTTTTATGAATAAAGTAGAGCCGACTAAGAGATGTCTTTGCCAAAAAACAAGAAGCCGTACACCGAGCGACATCTTCTATTTAGCAGATATGGCTTTTGTACATGACGCATCCACCGAGTAAGCAAAATCAGAGTTGGAAATACCGCCCACACAAACAAGTATTGAAAAATCATTTTATCTACAGGTACAACAAATAGCGGCCATTGCCGACAACGCGCCTTTGGAGTTCTTCATCTCGGGCAGTGGTGAATATTATTACGACCTAATAAGACTCTGTTACACGTAGTTTGCATAATCGTTAGCCTGGATAACACACCCATACCGGATGGATCCCTGTTTTATGTCTGCCAAGTCAGCTCATTTTAAAGTCCAAATACAGCACGATTCGCTGTTTGTCAAAAGAGTTCAAGTATCGCCCGCTGTGAGAATCGGACACAGTCACTCTCTGTTAATCGCTAACGCAAAGTTCCGGGTCGATCGCGCGCCGCTTAACCACTTCAGCCCCGCTAGGTGAAACCCCCTTCATGACCAGAGCACTTTTTACACTTCGGCACTACACTCCTTTCACCGTTTATCGCTCGGTCATGCAACTTACCACCCAAATGAATTTTACCTCCTTTTCTTCTCACTAATAGGGCTTTCATTTGGTGGTATTTTATTGCTGCTGACATTTTTACTTTTTTTGTTATTAATCAAAATGTAACGATTTTTTTGCAAAAAAATGTCATTTTTCACTTTCAGCTGTAAAATTTTGCAAAAAAAACGACATCCATATATACATTTTTCGCCGAAATTTATTGTTCTACATGTCTTTGATAAAAAAAAAATGTTTGGGCAAAAAAAAAATGGTTTGGGTAAAAGTTATAGCATTTACAAACTATGGTACAAAAATGTGAATTTCCGCTTTTTGAAACAGCTCTGACTTTCTGAGCACCTGTCATGATTCCTGAGGTTCTACAATGCCCAAACAGTAGAAAACCCCCACAAATGACCCCATTTCGGAAAGTAGACACCCTGAGGTATTCGCTGATGGGCATAGTGAGTTCATAGAACTTTTTATTTTTTGTCACAAGTTAGCGGAATATGATGATGATTTTATTTTTTTTATTTTTTCTTACAAAGTCTCATATTCCACTAACTTGCGACAAAAAATAAAAAATTCTAAAAACTTGCCATGCCCCTCACGGAATACCTTGGGGTGTCTTCTTTCCAAAATGGGGTCACTTGTGGCGTAGTTATACTGCCCTGGCAATTTAGGGGCCCAAATGTGTGAGAAGAACTTTGCAATCAAAATGTGTAAAAAATGCCCTGCAAAATCCGAAAGGTGCACTTTGGAATATGTGCCCCTTTGCCCACCTTGGCAGCAAAAAAGTGTGACACATCTGGTATCGCCGTACTCAGGAGAAGTTGGGGAATGTGTTTTGGGGTGTCATTTTACATATACCCATGCTGGGTGAGAAAAATATCTTGGTCAAATGCCAACTTTGTATAAAAAAATGGGAAAAGTTGTCTTTTGCCAAGATATTTCTCTCACCCAGCATGGGTATATGTAAAATGACACCCCAAAACACATTCCCCAACTTCTCCTGAGTACGGCGATACCAGATGTGTCACACTTTTTTGCTGCCAAGGTGGGCAAAGGGGCACATATTCCAAAGTGCACCTTTCAGATTTTGCAGGCCATTATTTACACATTTTGATTGCAAGGTACTTCTCACACATTTGGGCCCCTAAATTGCCAGGGCAGTATAACTACGCCACAAGTGACCCCATTTTGGAAAGAAGACACCCCAAGGTATTCCGTGAGGGGCATGGCGAGTTCCTAGAATTTTTTATTTTTTGTCACAAGTTAGCGGAAAATGATGATTTTTTTTTTTCTCTTTTTTCCTTACAAAGTCTCATATTCCACTAACTTGCGACAAAAAATAAAAAATTCTAAGAACTCGCCATGCCCCTCACGGAATACCTTGGGGTGTCTTCTTTCAAAAATGGGGTCA
This sequence comes from Bufo gargarizans, assembly GCF_014858855.1. Classification (NCBI taxonomy): domain Eukaryota; kingdom Metazoa; phylum Chordata; class Amphibia; order Anura; family Bufonidae; genus Bufo; species Bufo gargarizans. The sequence goes on along the minus strand of NC_058080.1, from coordinate 487,731,835 downwards.
CTTGTGGCGTAGTTATACTGCCCTGGCAATTTAGGGGCCCAAATGTGTGAGAAGTACTTTGCAATCAAAATCTGTAAAAAAATGACCGGTGAAATCCGAAAGGTGCACTTTGGAATATGTGCCCCTTTGCCCACCTTGGCATCAAAAAAGTGTCACACATCTGGTATCGCCGTACTCAGGAGAAGTTGGGGAATGTGTTTTGGGGTGTCATTTTACATATACCCATGCTGGGTGAGAGAAATATCTTGGCAAAAGACAACTTTTCCCATTTTTTTATACAAAGTTGGCATTTGACCAAGATATTTTTCTCACCCAGCATGGGTATATGTAAAATGACACCCCAAAACACATTCCCCAACTTCTCCTGAGTACGGCGATACCAGATGTGTCACACTTTTTTGCTGCCAAGGTGGGCAAAGGGGCACATATTCCAAAGTGCACCTTTCGGATTTTGCAGGGCATTTTTTACACATTTTGATTGCAAAGTTCTTCTCACACATTTGGGCCCCTAAATTGCCAGGGCAGTATAACTACGCCACAAGTGACCCCATTTTGGAAAGAAGACACCCCAGGTATTCCGTGAGGGGCATGGCGAGTTCCTAGAATTTTTTATTTTTTGTCGCAAGTTAGTGGAATATGAGACTTTGTAAGGAAAAAAGAAAAAAAAAAGAAAAATCATCATTTTCCGCTAACTTGTGACAAAAAATAAAAAATTCTAGGAACTCGCCGTGCCCCTCACGGAATACCTTGGGGTGTCTTCTTTCCAAAATGGGGTCACTTGTGGCGTAGTTATACTGCCCTGGCAATTTAGGGGCCCAAATGTGTAAGAAGTACCTTGCAATCAAAATGTGTAAAAAATGGCCTGCGAAATCCGAAAGGTGCACTTTGGAATATGTGCCCCTTTGCCCACCTTGGCTGCAAAAAAGTGTCACACATCTGGTATCGCCGTACTCAGGAGAAGTTGGGCAATGTGTTTTGGGGTGTCATTTTACATATACCCATGCTGGGTGAGAGAAATATCTTGGCAAATGACAACTTTTCCCATTTTTTTATACAAAGTTGGCATTTGACCAAGATATTTTTCTCACTCAGCATGGGTATATGTAAAATGACACACCAAAACACATTCCCCAACTTCTCCTGAGTACGGCGATACCACATGTGTGACACTTTTTTGCAGCCTAGATGCGCAAAGGGGCCCAAATTCCTTTTAGGAGGGGATTTTTAGACATTTGGATCCCAGACTTCTTCTCACACTTTCGGGCCCCTAAAAAGCCAGGGCAGTATAAATACCCCACATGTGACCCCACTTTGGAAAGAAGACACCCCAAGGTATTCAATGAGGGGCATGGCGAGTTCCTAGAATTTTTTTTTTTTTTGCATAAGTTAGCGGATATTGATTTTTTTTTGTTTTTTTCTCACAAAGTCTCACTTTCCGCTAACTTAGGACAAAAATTTCAATCTTTCATGGACTCAATATGCCCCTCACAGAATACCTTGGGGTGTCTTCTTTCCGAAATGGGGTCACATGTGGGGTATTTATACTGCCCTGGCTTTTTAGGGGCCCTAAAGCGTGAGAAGAAGTCTGGAATATAAATGTCTAAAAATGTTTACGCATTTGGATTCCGTGAGGGGTATGGTGAGTTCATGGGAGATTTTATTTTTTGACACAAGTTAGTGGAATATGAGACTTAGTAAGAAAAAACAAAAACAAACAAAAAATTTCCGCTAACGTGCCAAAAAAAATGTCTGAATGGAGCCTTACCAGGGGGGGGGGGGTGATCAATGACAAGGGGGTGATCAATGACAGGGGGGTAATCACCCATATAGACTCCCTGATCACCCCCCTGTCATTGATCACCCCCCCTGTAAGGCTCCATTCAGACATCCGCATGATTTTTTACGGATCCATGGATACATGGATCGGATCCACAAAACGCATGCGGACGTCTGAATGGAGCCTTACAGGGGGGTTATCAATGACAGGGGGTGATCAGGGTAATCAGGGTGATCACCCCCCTGTCACTGATCACCCCCCCTGTAAGGCTCCATTCAGACATCCGCATGATTTTTTACGGATCCATGGATACATGGATCGGATCCACAAAACGCATGCGGACGTCTGAATGGAGCCTTACAGGGGGGTTATCAATGACAGAGGGTGATCAGGGTAATCAGGGTGATCACCCCCCTGTCACTGATCACCCCCCCTGTAAGGCTCCATTCAGACATCCGCATAATTTTTTACGGATACATGGATACATGGATCGGATCCACAAAACGCATGCGGATGTCTGAATGGAGCCTTACAGGGGGGTTATCAATGACAGGGGTGATCAGGGTAATCAGGGTGATCACCCCCCTGTCACTGATCACCCCCCCTGTATGGCTCCATTCAGACATCCGCATGATTTTTTACGGATACATGGATACATGGATCGGATCCACAAAACGCATGCGGACGTCTGAATGGAGCCTTACAGGGGGGTTATCAATGACAGGGGGTGATCAGGGTAATCAGGGTGATCACCCCCCTGTCACTGATCACCCCCCCTGTAAGGCTCCATTCAGACATCCGCATGATTTTTTACGGATCCATGGATAAATGGATCGGATCCACCAAACGCATGCGGACGTCTGAATGGAGCCTTACCAGGGGGGGGGGGGGGTGATCAATGACAGGGGGGTGATCAATGACAGGGGGGTGATCAATGACAGGGGGGTAATCACCCATATAGACTCCCTGATCACCCCCCTGTCATTGATCACCCCCCCTGTAAGGCTCCATTCAGACATCTGCATGATTTTTTACGGATCCATGGATATATGGATCGGATCCACAAAACGCATGCGGACGTCTGAATGGAGCCTTACAGGGGGGTTATCAATGACAGGGGGTGATCAGGGTAATCAGGGTGATCACCCCCCTGTCACTGATCACCCCCCCTGTAAGGCTCCATTCAGACATCCGCATGATTTTTTACGGATCCATGGATACATGGATCGGATCCACAAAACGCATGCGGACGTCTGAATGGAGCCTTACAGGGGGGTTATCAATGACAGGGGGGTGATCAGGGAGTGTATATGGGTGATCACCCGCCTGTCATTGATCACCCCCTGTAAGGCTCCATTCAGACGTCCGCATGTGTTTTGCGGATCCGATCCATGTATCCATGGATCCGTAAAAATCATGCGGACGTCTGAATGGAGCCTGACAGGGGAGTGATCAATGACAGGGGGGTGATCAATGACAGGGGGTGATCAGGGAGTGTATATGGGTGATCACCCGCCTGTCATTGATCACCCCCCTGTAAGGCTCCATTCAGACGTCCGTATGCTTTTTGCGGATCCGATCCATGTATCCGTGGATCCGTAAAAATCATACGGACGTCTGAACGGAGCCTGACAGGGGGGTGATCAATGACAGGGCGGTGATCAATGACAGGGGGGTGATCAGGGAGTTTATATGGGGTGATCATGGGTGATCAGGGGTTTATAAGGGGTTAATAAGTGACGGGGGGGGGGTGTAGTGTAGTGTGGTGTTTGGTGCGACTGTACTGACCTACCTGAGTCCTCTGGTGGTCGATCCTAACAAAAGGGACCACCAGAGGACCAGGTAGGAGGTATATTAGACGCTGTTATGAAAACAGCGTCTAATATACCTGTTAGGGGTTAAAAAATTCGGATCTCCAGCCTGCCAGCGAACGATCGCCGCTGGCATGCTGGAGATCCACTCGCTTACCTTCCGTTCCTGTGAGCGCGCGCGCCTGTGTGCGCGCGTTCACAGGAAATCTCGCGTCTCGCGAGATGACGCATATATGCGTGACTTTGCGCCAGCCTCCCACCTCCGGAACGCACATGTGCGTTAGGCGGTCCGGAGGTGGTTAAAATGTATAGCAGTCCTGCCGGTACTTGCATATCTAACCATGAGAATATTTTTCTGGGAAACATCCCAAAAACAGTAATACTAGCGTTTGTGGACAACAAATTATTTTGGGACCTGCGGTGACATAATCAAAGGTTCTTTAGTTTTAGGAAGATAGACGGCTCAATTAGACATTGTCAATATTTATAATTGCTTAGTAAGAGGATAATACAAGCTTAATATATATTTTTTTAAAGATATTGAAACTTAATTAAATTACTGATGCGTTATCAGACCTAACAGCATAAAAGGGCCTTTGAATGGGCGGTATGACATAATCAAAGGTCCTTTTGCTTTAGGAAGCTAGACGGATCAATTAGCCATTGTCAATATTTATAATGGCTTTTAAAATGGCTTAGTAAGAGGTTAATACAAGCTTAATATCATTTTATTTTTAAATATATTAAAACTAATTAAACTACTGACGTAATATCAGAGTTAACAGAATAAAAGGGGTGTTGAATGGGCGGTATTTAGGTGTGGTTTGGGGGGTAATTAGGCTTGGTTTGAGAGGGACTGGGTGGGGTTGTGGGCGGAATGGGGGGTTGTGGGCAGGGAAAGGGGAATATCCACCTGTCAATTGTAGTTTGAATGCTATAGAGGTTATACTACTTACTTCCATTCATCCTTGCTTTTGGGGTGAATTTGAGGCCTGATACAAACCGTTTTGGGGTGTGTTTATTTCATATATAAAAGTACTTCCATTAATCCTTGCTTTTGGGTTGAAATTGCTGTCTGATACAACCATTTTTGGGGCCACTGTATTGACTCCTCATGCTGTTGCCACCTCACCGCTTTGTCACTGTGCCACAGTGTTGATTCCTCATACTGTTGTCACAAGAGATGAGCGAATTTTTCAAAAATTCGATTCACCAGTTTGCCAAATTTTTGGGGAAAATTTGTTTCGATATAAATATATTTGTAGTGAATTACGCTAAAAAAACTGCTATTTCCTGGCTGCCTTTATAGTGGTGTAGAACACTGTGCCTTGTAGTAACAGGCATAGGGAGTCTGCTTTGGTAGTGAAATAATACTGTGAGTCTGTATGACATGCAGATGACAGGCGTCGCTCTTAGAATCACTGCACACTTCACTTATTAGGGCAGTCACGGGGCCAAAATTGACCAAATAACTCAAGTATGAACTCAGCCTTACAGGTCAATGTTAATGCCAAGAAGAAGCACACTCCTTTTACACCATCTCCATCTGATTCCACATAGTGAAAGTCTACAGTACCTGTTCTATTAAACGTGTATACAAGTAGAGCTCCCTGGATAGAGAGGAAAGGGTGTCAGCAGTAAGTTTGTGTTGATGTCACTGATTAATTTGCCCGTCCTCTGATCCATCATAACAATAACCCACAAAAAACGGATCCTGTCTGTGGAGCATATGCCTTCACTGGGTCAGCATTTGCTTAATAATCCATCAGTATTGCTAATGCCTAAAAAACTGTGGATCTAAAACATAGATGACACGTGAATGGAATATTTGCAGGTCTTCTGTGTTTTGTACCCACTCCTGCTTTTGGATACCAAATCATAATCCAATTCTGATGGGATCATACAGGCCTTACAGCTGCTACACAGACAGGATCCGTTGTGCATTTCATTTTTCCTTCCTTCTGACAGATCAGAAGAAAGGTCAAATAAATTATGTCAGCCAGGCCGAAAGGCAAAATAGTGGCCCAGTCATGAAAGGGGGACGGTGGAAACAGCATGAGAAGTCCACAGAGTGGACCTATGACATAGTGGTGAGGTAGAAGAAGCATTAGGAGACCACAGAGTGGCCCAATGACAGAGTCTGGAGGTGGAGGCAGCATCAAGAGGCCACAGACTGGCACAACAACAAAAGATTGTGGAGGTGGCAGCAGTATGAGGAGGCCACTGAGTAGTGCAATTACAGAGTCTGGAGTTGGCAGCAGTATGAGGAGGCCACCGAGTGGCAAAATGACAGAGTCTGGACTTGGCAGCAGCATGAGGAGACCGCAGAGTGCTCAATGACAGAGTGTGGAGGTGGCGGCAGCAGCAGCATCAGCATCAGGAGGAGGCCACAGAGTGGCACAATGACAGAGTCTGGAAGTGGCAACAGCAGCAGCATCAGAAGGATACTACAGAGTGGCAAGGTGACATAGTGTGGAGATGGCAGCAGCAGGATACCACAAAGTGGCATAGTGTGGAAATGGCAGTAGCAATAGCAGCATCAGGATACCAAACAGGCAAGGTGACATATTGTGGAGTTGGCAGCGGCATCAGGAGACCACAGGGTGGCAAGGTGACATAATGTGGAGATGGCAGCAGCAGAAGCATCAGGAGACCACAGAGTGGCAAGGTAACATAGTTTGGAGATGGCAGCAGCATCAGTAGACCACAGAATGGCAAGGTAACATAGTGTGGAGATGGCAGCAGCAGTAGCAGGGTACCACAGAGTGGCAAGGTGACATAGTGTGGAGATGGCAGCAGCAGCAGAAGCATTAGGAGACCACAGAGTGGCAAGGTGACATAGTGTGGAGATGGCAGCAGCAGCATCAGGAGACCACAGAGTGGCAAGGTGACATAGTGAGGAGATGGCGGCAGCAGCAGCATCAAAATACCACAGAGTGGCAAGGTGACAGAGTGGGGCGGTAGGTGGCAATCCCAGGAGCACTTGGCATTAGATGAGTGGCATCAGGCAGGTGGCAGCATCAGAGTAGTAGCTGAGGCAGGTAGCCAGAAGAAACCGGTCTCTTTTATCAAAGTGTTGGTGTGGCACCATGGATGATCTAGTCTGATGCATCAGGAATTGGTGGTTGGAAATCCTGGCTGATCCATGTCTGATTCATCTTGACGAAGGTCAGTCTCTCCACATTTTGGGTGGACAGGCGAGTTCTCCTTGTAGTAACTATGGCCCCCGCCACACTAAACACCCTCTCTGATGCCACACTACTGGCCGGGCAGGACAGATTTTCCAGGGCAAACTCTGCTAGTTGCGGCCACAAACTGGATTTGGCTGCCCAGTAGTCCAGCGGATCTTCTATGTGGGTTTGCATAGTGCTGTCCAAGTAGGCCACCACCTACTTGTTCAGGTCCTGCTCCAGGTCTACCTGCTGCTGCTGTTGAGTAGTTTCTTCACTATGCGGGTGAAAAAAGCTTCTCATCAGTGACTGTAGACTCAGGCTGATGCTGATGGAGCTGGTACTGCTCCTGCCCCCCTACCCCTCCCCTCCCCAGCAGCCATGGCAGTGGAACGTGAGCGAGAGGATGGACGATGGTGCAGATAGGCAGTGGCTAACTGACTACATAGGATATCTCTGAAGTAGTTCAGTTTGTCCTCCCTCTCAGTGTGTGTAAAAAAGGCCCCCATTCTGGACTGGTAGCGAGGGTCCAACAAGGTGGAGAGCCAGAAGTCATCCCTCTGCCGAATGGTGACAAATCGTCTGTCACTACGCAAGCAAGTGAGCATGCATCGGACCATTTGTTCAAGTGACTTGGAGGGACTCCCTGCTTCCATCTCCACTGCATACTGCGACAGTGTGTCTGGGTCCTCTGTCTCATCTTCCTCAGCGCCCTGTAGCTCCTCTGGCTGCTCCTGCTCCTCCTCTCCTGTCACCTGAGGAGAAAAACTACCCATTTTGCTACACATTGCCTGTGCTCCAATGTCCTCCTCCTCTGCCAGTTCAGCCCCCACAGGGCTTATGTGGCCATGAGATCTAGGCGCCACGTCTCCAGTTCCCTGAACAGCCATTGTTACCACCATCTGTTACAGGACATGAAGCAGTGGAATGACATTGTTCTTCCCGTAGTCCTGGAGACTGACAAATAACGCAGCATCCTCAAAAGGCCAGAGCAAACGGCAGCTGCCACTGGCTAACATCGAAGTTACACAGGGGAGTACTCCTATCCTCTTGCATCAACAAGAAATTGTTGATAGCCTTTCTCTGTTATTATAGTCGGTCCAACATATGGAGTGTGGAATTCCAATGGGTGAAAAACGTCGCATATCAGCCTATGTTGGGGGATGCTGCTATGCTGCTGTAGCACAAGGAGGGTGTGCTTTGCGGTGTACGAGTAGCTGAAGTGCATGCAAAGTTTCCTTCCCATTTTTAGGATGTCTTGCAGATGGGTGGAAGACTTCAGGAACCGCTTGACAACCAGTTTGAACATATGTGCATGCATGGCGCATGGCTCAGCCCTCCTTGATGCAGCGCCGACACAATGTTCTTCCCATGGTTCCGATTTTCAGTTGTCGGGGAGAAAGCCAGGATTCGATTTGTTGATGAAGAACATGGAGCAGTTCCTCCCCTATGTGACTCCATTTGCCCAGGGAAACGAGGTGCAGAACAGCACTGTGAATTGTCCCTGCAGTGGAGGCTGAAGTCATGGTGGAGGATAAGGAGGCAGAGGCAGATATTGTCGCAGGACCAACGGCGTGACAACGTGGAGGCGGAAGAGGCGTGACCTGGCCAAGTTGCAGGTGTGGCTGTGCAGGAATCACATTCTCCCAGTGGGACGTAAAGGACATGTACTGTCACGGACCGTAGTTACAGCTCCACACGTCGGCACTGCCGTGCACTTTGGCAGACACCGACAGGCTCAAGGACTGGCTCACCTTCTGTTCTACATCATTGTGCAGGGCTAGTACTGCCTTTTTGGCAAAGAAATGATGGCTTGGGATTCTCCACCTCGGAGTCGGAACAAGCCATCAGTTCTTTGAAAGGTGCAGAGTCCACCACTTGGAAAGGGAGGGACTGCAGCACCAGCAACTTGGACAGGAACACGTTCAGCTTCTGCCTCGTTGGATGCGAGCACGCATACTTCTGTCTCCTGGCAATCTTCTCGTTGATCAATTGCTGATGGAATGACTGATGAGGTGGAGGAGTAGCAGGAGCATCTAGACCAGCAGAAGATGGGAATGACAGACACCTCCCTTTGTAGTGGAGCCTTGACTGTCTGAAACCGGGTGCGTGCCACTGGGTGATGTAGCGGTTGCTGCGGCAGGCTGGACCACCACTTCGAAGCCACAGTTCTCCCAGGCCACTGTATGGTGATGCTGCCTATGTTGACACATGTCCGTAGTGCCAACATTGGCACCCTGGCCACGCTTCACCTTCTGCCGACATATTCTACATATGGCCACTTTCACCACCTCCGGCGGCTTAACAAAATACTGCCATACCGCCAAGTAGGTGATTTTCCCCCCAACAGTCTGCACCTACTGACTGCTACCACCGCTGTTTCCGTGAACCCCTGCACCACTACTTCCCAGGCAGGTAAGCTGCTGCAAAGCAGGTGGTCTACCCTGTACAGGTTTGGCTCCCGACCTCCCACTGCTGCCACCCTGATGACTCCCGGCCACCGTATCGACATGCTGGCTCCACCGCTGGCTCACGGGCAAGATGACTCCCTCTTCTCACGATGATGATGAAGCCCCTTCATGACCCGGCTCCCAAGTGCTATCGGCTTTATCATCATCGAGTAGTGTCTGCACATCACTGATGTCCTCCTCAGCGGTCTTTGGGTCAGTAGCCTGACCACTCACAACACCACCTCCCATGCCACTCTCCTCATCACTACTTGCCCGCCTAGCGGAGGAAGCGGTAGATGTCTCCTTCACATCTTGGCTGGCCAGAAACTGCTGAGTGTCCTCTAGTAGCTCGTCTGCGCTGAAAAGTGTAGCCGAGCCCACAGCATATAATGCTTCTCTGGGTGAGGGAACAGAATAGGACAGATGCAGGTTGAGGACAGGTGAGGGCACAGGGCCTGCTTCCGGGCCATGCCAACTAAGGGTTGTGTCTGATGAACCCACCGACTGTTGGTTGGGGGTGTCTGATGTCACTTGGGATGAAGTGGATGACTGAGTTAACCAATCAATAACCGCTGGGATGCTGGTCAAGACACGACCGCTAGATGACTCCGGGAGCTCAGACCTCTCACTGCGACTCCTGCTGCCACGCCCCCTTATTCTGCTGCCACCTCTGCCTGCGCCAGAAACATTTATGCCTCTGCCACTCCTCTGTGCATGGCCTGGCACTTCTCTGTCTGAACTTACTTTTATCTGAACTAAATAAATTGAAAGCAAATTAAAACACCCCTAAAAGCAACAAAAATATTTTTCTTTTTGTACTGAAATAGGCCACTAAATGCTTTCACCAAAAATAACTGCACCAGTGAAGAGTATATATATTTTTCTTTTTGTACTGAAATAGGCCAGTAAACACTATTTGCTGAAATAAATGCACCAGTGAAGTGTGTATATTTTTTTTCCTTTTTGTACTAAAATAGGACACTGAATGCTTTCACTACATATAACTGCAGAAGTGAAATACGTATATATTTTTCCTTTTTGTACTGAAATAGGCCACTAAACTCTTTCACCACAAATAAATGCAGCAGTGAAGTGTGTATATTTTTTTCCTTTTTGCAGTTAAATAGGACACTGAATGCTTTCACCACATATAACTGCAGAAGTGAAATGCATATATATTTTTCCTTTTTGTACTGAAATAGGCCACTAAACTCTTTCACCACAAATAAATGCAACAGTGAAGTGCGTATATTTTTTTTCCTTTTTGTACTGAAATAGGACACTGAACGCTTTCACCACATATAACTGCAGAAGTGAAATGCGTATATATTTTTCCTTTTTGTACTGAAATAGGACGCTAAACTCTTTCAACAAAATAACTGCAGAAGTGAAATGCGTATATATTTTTATTTTTCCACAGATATAAGGATCTAAAGGCTTTTCAACATAGCACTTGCACCCCAATAACAAGAACAAATAGCTGGAATGCCAGAACTGTATAATGGCTATTTGGATCCCCAAATAATGTTTCCCTACCCTTGTAATAAATGACTTTTTCTACACAATTAGGTTTTTCTAGCACTGTCCCTAGCGACTTCAGACATCTCTCCCTGCACTAAGATGCTGTGAAATGATTCCTCCCCATCATTTCCCTGCAATTTGAATAATGTTTCCCTGCACTTATAAATCTAATTTTTTTTCACAATGAGGTTTTCAGTATAACTCTCCCTAGCGCCTGAAACGTCTGTCCCTACACTCAGAACGTTGGGAAATTTCTGAATCCAAGATGGCTATTTATAGGGCTGTCACATGGGCTGGCTGGCTACTGATTTGCTGCATGCATGGCATTATGGGTCAGCCCGCCTTCCCAGATTTCCTTGCCCCATGTCCTCACATGTGTAGCTGCCATTGTAGCCACCATTTTAGGAAAAATTTTGATTCATTACCACGAATCGCGAGGAAATTTTCATTCATTGCAATTCAAATTTTTCCTGAAATTCGGATCGAAATACACTTCATCAGCTTCGATTCGCTCATCTCTGGTTGTCACCTCACCAGTCTGTCACTGGGCCACTGTGTTGACTCTTCATGGTGTTGCCACCTACCCACTCTGTCACTGGGCCGCTATTGTCCCTGTTTTGCCTTGTTACACATCACAATTTATTATACCCTCCTTCTGATCTGTCAGAAGAACGGGAAAATGAAAAACACAATGGATCCTGTCTTTGGAGTAGCTGTTGGCCTGTATCACACGGTTCCTATTTTGCATCAGGATTGGATCATGATTTGGAAGCCAAAAGCAGGAGTGGGTACAAAACACAGAAGACATGCAAATATTTTATTCACATGTCATCTCTGTCTCTCAACTCCAGTTTTTGTTGCCTTAGCAATACTGTCGGATTACTGACCAAAAGCTGACTATAAGTTGAAGAAAAAAGCTTATTGCTGCACCAGCCCACTGGCACATTGTTGGGCCATACTGGTCCCCATTCTGCCCACCATCCTAATGCATCTTCCCCACCAGTTACAACCCCTGGTGAAGGAACTATGGCGCTCCAGAAAGTATAGAAATCTTTGATTGTTTTTCCAGGCAAAGGCTGTAACATATTTTTTGCTTGTGCTTGATGCTTTCATCAAGCTTAAGTACAGATCTTTTGTCAGGTTCTTCAGCATCAAGATAAGAACAACTACCTCTGTGCATGCAAGGGGATGACGTATTTTTTTTTTTTTTTGGCTTAAAAAAGTACATTATTACAGATGAGGACAACTATGGGGGACATTAGGTATACTGCAGGGTTGAGTTTTTATTTAAAAAAAACTATGAAAATCATCAATTTATAATGGCCATTTTTAGCAACTGTTTAAAACGGATGAAAAACGACCATTAAAAATGGCTAGATGGCCAGAAAATGCATACAAAACTGGTTGAAAAATGATCATGAAAAACTGTGTCTGTTTTCCATTGCCACTTTTTTTTTATCTTTTATTTAAAATTAAAATTAATTTGCCCTGAGCATACATATAACTGCTTAAAGTACTATTTTTCTCATTAGACCTCTTAGACTGATTTTGAAATGTAATACTAAGGTGGAGACATTTTTATTTTTGTTTTATACCTTCCTTACTCAGGCATAAATTTCATAGTATCACCGATTATAAACAAGAAGAGAGAGTCATGATCACAGCAGTCAGCCTTTAATGGACACTTGAAAGCCATGTGCAATAAATCCATGCAAAGCGCTCAGTCTCCCCAGTTGCCTTGTAAATAGGTTGCTTTTTCAGATTTTTTTTTCTCATAAGGCTTTTGCCCTGCAGCTTTGGCTTATATCTTCCCTGGTATGAAAAATGAATGCAATATTTCACACTGAGCAATGTAAAGATCAAAGTTAGATGTAACAATCAGTAGTGGAAAATATGGACCTGTATCCAAAAGTTATTACTTGGCTTAATCTGTATCTTGCAAATCTCTGCTTCTCTATTCATCACCGGCATTTTAATTTGCAGCTTCAATCAACAGTAATTTAAACCATATAATATGAAGCACATCCATAGCACTACCATCCCCCTGATGCTGTTCATTCATAACTGGTTATGAACATATTAATAATGATGTATTGTAGCTTGGGGTGCAATTTCTGGGTGTGATAAATTGCAGATGAGCATGATAATTCTAAAATAAAATTAAGTTGTATTTCAGAGAAATCTGTGTTTGTTTGTATGTTTATATCTCTATCAAGCAGCTCCATCTATCCTCTATGGTATAACAAAATTAATATTACAGTTCTGGCAGCCTATTAATTCATTTAATTTGGCATTTAGATTTAAGAATGCTTCTGCTGTGTTCTTTCATTTTTCCTAAAATGCAAACACAAAATAACTAGTCAAAGTCAAACGAATAGACTTTGATCCGAATTTCTGGAAAAATTGGATTCGCCACGAAGCCGAATTTCCTTGTGCTTCGTGGTAACAAATCAATTTTTCCTGAAATAGTGGTAAAACAAAAACAAAAAAACATACTCACCTTATCCATTTGCTGGTGGAGAGGCTGTCACGGCCATCTTGATTGAAGAAACCAGATTAAGTCTCTAGAGGGGCAATGTGTACCGTCACCACATCAGCATGCTGGCCAGGTCACAACGTCCCACCAGTGTGATGACATTATGATGTCGCACTGTTTCTTCAATCAAGATGGCCGCAACAGCCTCTTTGCAAGCAAATGGATGAGGTGAATATGTATTTTTTTTTAACCCTGATTGAACCCTGAAAGGTCTCAATTTTAATGTCAGATGCTGTGATTAGTGAGGGATGCAATGAAGTGGGTGACAAGATCTCCATTTTCAATCATTGCACCCACTACAGTACATACAATGGAATACGATTTGTGATGAAGTAATTTGTAACTAATCGAATTTCTTTGTGAAATTAGGCTAAGCAACAGAATAGAATTTTTGATAACTTCACTCATTTCTAATAATAACGTAAACTTAACATAGTAACATAGTGCATAAGGCCGAAAAAATACATTTGTCCATCCAGTTCGGCCTGTCCTCCTGCAAGTTGATCCAGAGGAAGGCACAAAAAACCCCTGTGAGGTAGAAGCCATTTTCCCCCACTTTAGGGGAATAAAAATTCCTTCCCGACTCCAATCAAGGCAGATTAATGGATAAAGTATCCCTGCTGTGCCAGTAAATGGTAGTAGACAATATGTCATTACACTGTTCATAGCAGTAGAGGATTACAATGACCTTCAGAACAGAAATGGCACATGATTTGATGGGCAAATATGTTAGATGTATGTTAGTATGTTCCCTAGTGCCAGTGCAGTGAATAGTGTGTGCACCCTTTCTTCAATCGGGGCATTTCCTGTAGGTGGAGCTCCTGTCCTGTAGGAGTTGTAGTGCATCCAACAACAGTCTGTATACAGTGAAAATGCTCTACAGATGCCTTTGCATGAGTTAGACAGGTGTTGGAAGCAATAGCCCTCTGGTTACATTATTCTAACTAAAGTTTCTAATACTCAAATATCTAGCTAGCAACTGTATTCAATAATATCAATAATGCCTGCAAGTGTGCAGCGTCAAATATACAATTGGCCAAGTCATTCCTGAGGTGTAAAGGGTGTCCTAACATGTTACACCTCCCAGCAACAGGGTCTGGAAAGCCTTATATAGACTACCTTGCTGACTGTCTTCTCACCTGGCAATGCAGATTCTCCAATCTTGTCTTTCTTCCTCTCTTGCTGTAGCAGAAGCAGGTGATCCCAAAGAGATCTGTTAGTCTCCATATTCCTGAAGTTGGAAGCCTGAGGAGAGGCTCACATATTGTCTGCTCTGTACCCCCTTTAAGATCTCCCTACAACTGCTTAGAACTCTCTAGAGATAGGGGTTGCCCAGCCCACACCCTAAGCTCCCTAAGAGTGCTGAGATTACTAACCCTGGCTGTACCTACCACATGCATAGACATAATGAGTATACACTTCATTATATAGAATCACAGTTCATTATTAAACAATTGCACATACACCTGTACTGGGGTACTGTACCTGTCACTCGTACTATATTGCGCTCACTGAGAGCAGAATAGTGTAGTGACAGACCCACTGTCACTTCTGAGCTGGCAGTCAGTACTTTTATAGTACAGACATGGCAGATCTCACAGCACGCGCCAGCACTTGGAGAGAGATGTTCGATCAGGCTCACTGTCCCCTCCTACTGTCACAACCAGACAGCTGAGAAGCTCTGACAGAAGCCTTTCAGAACCTCCTCCTTGAGTTTCTTTGTTGTGATGTTCAGTTCCTCATCTCGTTAGCCTCTCTCAGCTGTCATGTGGTTGGACTGATTGCATCCCTTTAAATTCCGCCCCATAATGCATTACTGGGCGGCTTATACTACTTCCTGGAGTGTGTGTGCATGCTGATCTTGTTTTCCAGTCTGCTACAAAGTTAAGTGCTGAACATTTATCTGTTATTTTCTGTTTGCTGGATCCCAGGTGACCCTGACTCCCTCCGTGTCTGGTGTAGGGAGCCGGTGGTCGTGTCCCCTCACTATTGTAGGGTGTTCAGGGGTTATATAGTCGAGGTACGTGGATATGCAACCATCCACCTCTGGGATCGTTGCATAGGCTGAGCAGCCAGGGAAAGTCTCAGGTCTTGTGCAGGGGTCTCCCTTATGGTTCCTTAGCTTTGGATCCAGTGAGTCATATATGCATGTTGCTTTGTCTTGTTTCCTGTACACCGTCCGTGACACCTACCCCTCCTCTGGATGATAGCTGACAAGTTTTTTTCCCTATGTGTAACATTCATCAGTCATCGTCTGGAGGCTCCCAAAAAACATATCAAGTGATCAAAAGGTCCCATGTACCCCAAAATGGTACCAATGAAAATGTCATGTCACCCTACATAAAACAAGCTCTCACACAAGATCATAGCCAGAACAATGTAAAAATATATGGCTCTAAGAAACACGATTTTTTTTTCCAAAAATGCTCTTATTGTGAAAGAATAAAAATAGTAAAAAAAAAGTAATATTCGGTAAAAATATCACATGATCTACGCGAGCTCCGTAAAAAAATATGCCAAACCAACTTTTTTTATCGCCTCGCCTCCCAAAAAACAAAATATGAAGTAATCAAAAAGTCTTATGTAGCTGAAAATGGCACCAATGAAAAGTACAATCTGTTCTGCAAAAGCCAAGCCCCCAGACATCTTGGTAGAAAAATTTTAATGTTATGGATGTTAGTATATTGTGATGCAAAATATAACAGATTTTTTATAAAAAAGAATCAAATTATGCAAAAGTAGTAAAACAGGAAAACAATATATATATTTGGTATCGCCATAAACATATCAATCTGCAGAAGAAATATCATAAATATCACATGATGAGAAAATACTGACTAAATTTAAATTTTTGCCCACCTCACCTCCCAAAAATGAGATACAAAGAGATCAGAAAGCACAGTGTAACCCAAAATGATGCCAATAAAAACTACAGCTTGTCCTGCAAAAAATAAGCCCTCACATAGTCAACAAAAAATAAAAACATGGCTCTTAAAAACCATTTCAGCAAATCCCTTTCCTTCTGAGCACTGGCATTTACCCAAACATCAGTTTATGACCACAAATGGGGTGCTACTGTATTTAAATGATGGGTAGCAAATTGTGGTGTGATAATCTCCTGTTAACCCTTTTGAAAAAGAAAGCACCATTTTCTTGTAAAAAAAAGATCATGTGGAATACTTAAAGGGTTAACATTTCGAAAATAAGTTTTGAATAGTTTGAGGGGTGTCATTTCTAAAATGGGGAAATTTGTGGGTGGATTCTATTATGTAAGCTCCTCAAAGTGACTTCAAAACTTAATTGCTCTATAAAAAAAAATAGATTTTGGAATTTGACTTGAAAAATTCAAAAATGGCTTATACATTTTGAAACCTTATCGAGTCCTAAAAAAAATAACATTACCAACATGATGCCAACAGAAAGTAGACATATGGTGAATGTTAATTAATAACTATTTTAAGATGTATCACTATCTGTCTTAAAAGCAGATACATTCAAATTTAGTAAATAGTGAATTTTAAAACATTTCTATAAATTTTAGTTTTTTAAATAAAGGTCAAACATATTGACTCAAATTGTGTCATGAAACAATCTCAGAATGGCTTGGATAAGTAAAAGCATTCCAAAGTTATACCACATAAAGTGACACGTGTCAGATTAGCAAAATTAGGCCTGGTCAGAAATGGGGTAAATGGCCTGGTCTGGAAGTGATTAAATGTCATTTTTTAAACTTCAATATTCCAGTTTGCTAGGGTCCATTCTATATCAGATTCACTATATACTAAGGGGGGCATTTATTATTCTAAAATACCTATAATACTATTTCAGGCACAGATTGTGGCGCAATGGTTAGTTGCACCACAATCTGTGACTTTTCCTTGCTCACACCAGGTCTAAAAAAGTGGGCGACGTGTGGGCGAGGAAGGGGATGGGTCGGCTGTTTTAAGCACAGAAAATTGTCTAAATGTAAGCAAGCAAGTAAACTGGCTTGCATTTAGACTGGTGCTGAATGTGTTAAAGTTATGTAGAGGCCCGCACCTCTTCATAACTTTGGCGACTCCATCGCCAGATTTAGGGGTTATTATTACCGTTGTCTAAAACATTGGTCTTAATAAATGACCCCCTAAGTGTATAGACACATGTTCAAGTCTCTTGTTGCTGTTTTAAAAGCAAAAATCAGGAGTAGATCATAACAAGAGAGAAAGTGTAAAGGATAGATATGAATGACTATGACTCTCTCCTGGTTTTGGCTTCTAAAACTGCATCAGGAAAACAGACTTTGTGGCTGTACTCTAAGTTTTCTATAGCACTTCCAGCCTTTTCAAATGCCATATGCCTTTCTTAACACACTGCTTTCTTAGAACCCTGGGGATTTCTGCATGATTTAACTAATAGGTAGTGAGAGACTCTGTAGTTTAGGGCCTATTCAAGTGATATCCACTGCCAATTTTCATGTCTGATTTTCCAGGCAGACCAATGGTCTGGGCAGTGAAAATCTCAGAATGAAATACTTTGGTCCAATTCTCATGCATTCAAATTAATGGGTCCAATAAAAAACAAGAAGGACAGAACATGGAAACCATCTGTATACGGCCGGCCCATTTTTCATGAATAGATGCTAGGAGATGCTGAAAGTACTGAAAGCTGTTTATTTGACAGACTTAAAAAAACAGATGACATACTAGTGCTATATAGATGGAAAGAATGGGCAAATAGGATGCAATCAGATGTACAGTACTGCAAAATAGTTTTAGGCAGGAGTGGAAAAAATGTTGCGAAGTAAGAATGCTTTCAAAAATAGAAATTATTTGGGGGTACTATCTCTGCTTGGGGAGAGAGCGCCTTAGTCGGCACGAGGAGACTTATAGGCCATATATGATCCTCTGGAATTCTGGGAAGAAAGGGATGCAAATGAGCTCTTAACAACCCCTGCCTCTACTGCAGCCAAATGTAAGGCAGCTATCCTATAAGTCAATGTTTGACCCTTTTAAATAGGCCTTGAAACATGACTCGGATAGTAAATAAGCCAGCTGGATTATTTAACATTTGAGTCATGTCTCAGAAAATGGAGCTGGGAGTTTGTTCAGAAGTAATGGTGTCTTCCATGTTGAGAAATACAATTAGATACCTATTGATCATGCATTACCATCAGGGAGGCATCTGAGGCATCTGATGGGCAAGGGGTCCTGGAAGTGATGGTAAGGTCTCCACAGAACTCTGATCTCAACATTATTGAATCTGTCTGGGATTACATGAAGAAACAGAAGGATTTGAGCAAGCCTACATCCACAGAAGATTTTTGGTTAGTTCTCCAAGATGTTTGGAGCAACTTCCTTGTTGAGTTTCTTCAAAAACCGTATGCAAATGTATCTAGAAAAGCTGATGCTGTTTTGAAAGCAATGGGTGGTCACACCAAATAAACTATTAACACTATCCCATTTTTAAAGCATTCTTAGGGTACTTTCACACTAGCAGCAAGGAACTTCCTGCAGGCTGTTCCGGTGGGTGAACAGTCTGTCAGATCCGTGCTGCCGCTAGTGCCCCTGGACTACCATTCCGGCCCCATTGACTATAATGACATGTCGTACTTTTATTCCGGCCGCCTCTCGGCATGTTTGCCGTTCTGCCGCCGGAACTCCGGCCCTCCCTCAGTATAGTCAATGGGGCCAGAGCAGTAGTCCGGGGGCACGTGTGCCCTAGCGGCAGCATGGATCCGACAGGCTGTTCACCCGCTGGAACAGCCTACCGGAGTTCCTTGCCGCTAGTGTGAAACTAGCCTTACCTTGTGGCACTTTGCCACATCTGCCTAAATGTTCGGACAGTTCTGTATTTGTTTGTGTTTGTATATATTAATGTGGTGTAGTTAATTGCAATTATACTGTGTAACATACATTTACACATACACGTAATGCTGTCATTATATAATTTACGTGTGTGTAAATATATATATATACACTACGTGCAGAATTATTAGGCAAATGAGTATTTTGACCACATCATCCTCTTTATGCATGTTGTCTTACTCCAAGCTATATAGGCTCGAAAGCCTACTACCAATTAAGCATATTAGGCGATGTGCATCTCTGTAATGAGAAGGGGTGTGGTCTAATGACATCAACACCCTATATCAGGTGTGCATAATTATTAGGCAACTTCCTTTCCTTTGGCAAAATGGGTCAAAAGAAGGACTTGACAGGCTCAGAAAAGTCAAAAATAGTGAGATATCTTGCAGAGGGATGCAGCACTCTTAAAATTGCAAAGCTTCTGAAGTGTGATCATCGAACAATCAAGCGTTTCATTCAAAATAGTCAACAGGGTCGCAAGAAGCGTGTGGAAAAACCAAGGCGCAAAATAACTGCCCATGAACTGAGAAAAGTCAAGCGTGCAGCTGCCAAGATGCCACTTGCCACCAGTTTGGCCATATTTCAGAGCTGCAACATCACTGGAGTGCCCAAAAGCACAAGGTGTGCAATACTCAGAGACATGGCCAAGGTAAGAAAGGCTGAAAGACGACCACCACTGAACAAGACACACAAGCTGAAACGTCAAGACTGGGCCAAGAAATATCTCAAGACTGATTTTTCTAAGGTTTTATGGACTGATGAAATGAGAGTGAGTCTTGATGGGCCAGATGGATGGGCCAGTGGCTGGATTGGTAAAGGGCAGAGAGCTCCAGTCCGACTCAGACACCAGCAAGGTGGAGGTGGAGTACTGGTTTGGGCTGGTATCATCAAAGATGAGCTTGTGGGGCCTTTTCGGGTTGAGGATGGAGTCAAGCTCAACTCCCAGTCCTACTGCCAGTTTCTGGAAGACACCTTCTTCAAGCAGTGGTACAGGAAGAAGTCTGCATCCTTCAAGAAAAACATGATTTTCATGCAGGACAATGCTCCATCACACGCGTCCAAGTACTCCACAGCGTGGCTGGCAAGAAAGGGTATAAAAGAAGAAAATCTAATGACATGGCCTCCTTGTTCACCTGATCTGAACCCCATTGAGAACCTGTGGTCCATCATCAAATGTGAGATTTACAAGGAGAGAAAACAGTACACCTCTCTGAACAGTGTCTGGGAGGCTGTGGTTGCTGCTGCACGCAATGTTGATGGTGAACAGATCAAAACACTGACAGAATCCATGGATGGCAGGCTTTTGAGTGTCCTTGCAAAGAAAGGTGGCTATATTGGTCACTGATTTGTTTTTGTTTTGTTTTTGAATGTCAGAAATGTATATTTGTGAATGTTGAGATGTTATATTGGTTTCACTGGTAAAAATAAATAATTGAAATGGGCATATATTTGTTTTTTGTTAAGTTGCCTAATAATTATGCACAGTAATAGTCACCTGCACACACAGATATCCCCCTAAAATAGCTAAAACTAAAAACAAACTAAAAACTACTTCCAAAAATATTCAGCTTTGATATTAATGAGTTTTTTGGGTTCATTGAGAACATGGTTGTTGTTCAATAATAAAATTAATCCTCAAAAATACAACTTGCCTAATAATTCTGCACTCCCTGTATATATATATATAGCATATATCTTATATGCATGTGCATTTTTATATACTCACACAGACTCTCTGTAGAAACACACATGCTTTAGGCTGGAAAGAGTGCTTTATACCAATATTTCATACCAACTTTTTAAATATCTTAACTTGAAGTATGTTGTCTGTTTCTTTGTGTAAAGAGCTTTTTCCACCTTTTGAACTTTAGCCATTGTTAAAATGCCTGCTAAGTCTGCGGCTTCTGCAGGGAATATGACTTTTTCCTTTTCATCTTCCTCTCATATGCCTCTTACGTCTTTTAGTGGATGCAAATAAGTACTGCTTTATAAAAGGTCCCCTTGAAATCCTATAACATGCATATAGTACCCAGCATTACTTTAGCTCAATGCTATATGAAGAAGAAATTTCAAAGGCAAGAGAGAAAAAAGTAAAAATAGAATAAAAAAAAGAAAACACATTTTTTCAGAAGTAACCTGTTACATACCTTGGCAAAATACAGTATTTTAGTTTAGTATTATTATTGTTATTGTCATTATAATTGAAAGACTTATCATCCTTATTAGGAAACTTAAAAATGAAAGGATTCTGAGCGAATTTCTTCATTCTGAGATACATTTGCATCTGATAGATGCCGTGGATACAGGTACTGTGCTCACAGAATTCACAGTGGGATCCTATCCTTACTGCTTCAGCTCTTAGATACCTTTGTCAATAGTGGCTGTGGCATTAAAATGGTTCACAGAGGGAGGGACTCTATCTGTCATCCATCAGCACAACCCACAGTGCAACTGCAGGAAACCAATGATTACCAGGGCCAAACAATGACCTCCAGGTTTGCCAACTATAGTGGCTTATTAGATATTGCTAGAGGCAGTAACTAATAGGACATTTAGAATAACTATTGAAGAGACAAACTATTGATAAAACTATTGATTTCATACTAGGTGGTGAGTGCTTATTTTATTTTATTTTATTTCATTTCTTAATGTATTCTTGTGTGGACAGGTGAACCACCTATAAAATATAGCACCATTACCATACATCAGATACGGGTGAGCCACGATACATATTTCTTCTTTCTCAGTAACTAATAGGACTTGTGAGAAAATATTACACATTATCATATCATCTATCCACAGTGAAAAAAATTCTGAATTTTAGATTTTTGGTTTAATCTGTCTGCAAAAATAATACAAACGATCAAAGTCATAAACACCTGAACATGGTACCATGTGTCTATACCTGGAGAGTGTCTTAATTTGTGAAAGAATTTGTGGTGCTAATTAAGGATGAGTGAACCAGTTCAGGACAAACCGAGTTCTATTTTTCAGACGGCACACAAACCAGAATCTTTCTGGGTTTGTTTTGGATGAATCCACTAAATGGTGCAGCTAATGTTGCGTTGTGCTATTTTAGTGCGCATGACGGCAGGGAAAAAACACTAGGGAGGAAGAAGGAGGGTTCTCCCAGAGAGGAAGTGGGGGGGGGGGGCTAGCTCTGATTGGCTCTCAGGCTGAAAGATAGTCTGGATGAGCCAATCAGTGCTGCAGCAGGAAGGGAGGTGGCTTAGCAGAACAAGCAGAACACCATTCTGCGCTGAGCTGTGAATGAAGGTGGTTGGGTCTTACAGTGTCTGCCAGGAAAACATCAATCAGGAACGGTCAGAAATCAGTCAAGCTTATTGCCAGGGACAGTGAAGGAAAAAGCTACTATTACAAAGAAGAATGGTGTGTGTTGTGTACAACAGAGAGAAATAGGGCAGTTGATAGACAGGAAAAGAGGAGATAGGATCTGTGGCTGTGCTGCCTGCTATCAGAAGTGCAGGTGCACCTAAAAAGGAACTACTGCAAGCAGATACTTTGATTTTGTTTCCCTATTTTCACAGAAATTCTTATTTTTTTATTTTTTGGGGGGGCGGGGGGTTATATATATATATATATATATATATATATATATATATATATATATACACACAGTTGAAACCAGAAGGTTACATACACTATATAAAAAGACACCTATGAATGTTTTTCTCAATATCTGACATGAAATCAGAATAAACCTTTCCTGGTTTTGGTCAATTAGGATTACCATAATTATTATTATTTGCCAAATGCCAGAATAATGAGAGATAATGTGTTAAGGCATTTTTATTACTTTCTGCAAAGTCAAAAGTTTACATACATTTCATAAATTTTTGGTACCATTGCCCTTAAACTGTATGCCTTGGCTCAAACATTTTGGATATCCTTCTACAAGCTTTTCACAATAGTTGGTCAGAATTTAGGCCCATTCCTCCTGACAAAACTGGTGTAACTGAGCCATGTGTGTTGGTTGCCTGGCTCGCACCTGCCTTTTCAGCTTTGCCCATACATTTTCAATAGGATTGAGATCAGGGCTTTGTGATGGGCACTCCAAAACATTGACTTTGTTATCCTTAATCCACTTGGTTACCAGTTTGGCTGTATGCTTCGGGTCATTGTCCATTTGGAAGACCCATTTCCACCTAAGTTTTAACTTCCTGGCTGATATCTTGAGATGCTGCTTCAGTATTTCCACACAATCTTCTTTCCTCATGATGCCATCTATTTTGTGAAGTGCACCAGTCCTTGACAACATGATGCTGACACCCCTGTGTTTCACAGTTGGTATGGTGTTCTTAGGCTTCCAAGCTTCTCCCTTTTTCCTCCAAACATAACGATGGTCATTATTAGAGATGGCCTTGCGGTTCACTATGCAGTCGATTTGCCAAACACACGAACATATGGCGATATTCGCATCCGCCATATTCTTTTGCATTGCGCCAAACTTTGTCCCATGACACATCCATCAGGTGGGACAGGACAACCAATTGATATGTTTCAGCAAATGGACACACCCCAACCCTATAACAGACCCCGATCTGGCAGCAATTTTACATTATGTGTTTTGCAAGTGTAGGGAGAGGTTGCATTTTGGAGCAGGGACAGGCTGTTAGGAACTCAGGGACACCAAACGCTAGCTAATAGGGCCAGAAAAGTCCTTTTAAGGACTGGTAACGTTGTGCTATCGATATATATAATATACTTTCTAACATAGAAAGTATATTATAGTGCATTTGTATGCTTCAAGAAAATACTGATTGAGGGCTGCGATCTATCAGCTTCCACAGAATAGTGGTAGAGGTTTTCCATATACCTGTGTCCACAAAATTACTTCTTGAGGGTGATATATCAGCTTCAACTAACAACTGATTGAGGCCTTCCATATATCAGCTTCCACAAAATAGTGATAGAGGTTTTCCATATACCTGCATCCACAAAATTACTGCTTGAGGGTGATATACCAGCTTCAACTAACAACTGATTTAGTCCTGCCATATATCAGCTTCCACAAAATAGTGGTAGAGGTTTTCCATATACCTGCGTCCACAAAATTACTGCTTGAGGGTGATATACCAGCTTCAACTAACAACTGATTTAGTCCTGCCATATATCAGCTTCCACAAAATAGTGGCAGAGGTTTTCCATATACCTGCGTCCATAAAATTACTGCTTAAGGGTGATATACCAGCTTCAACTAACAACTGATTGAGTCCTGCCATATATCAGCTTCCTCAAAATAGTGGTAGAGGTTTTCCATATACCCGCATTCACAAAATACAGATTGCGGGTTTTTATATACCCGCTTCAACTAACAACTGATGGAGGACTGCCATATATCAGCTTCCACAAATACTGCTCTTCTATAGGGACTTTGGCACAGGGTAATTTTGAAAATGGCAGGCAGAGGAAGAGGCCGGCCATTCCGCAGGGGTGGTAGGGGTCGGGCAGGTGCACCAGGCCGGAGCCTAAGTGGGATGTTGGAGAATGTGCGTGCGATTATGTCAAAGGACGCACAACAGTTGGTTGAGTGGCTCACTCAGCCTTCCGCTTCTGCACCTTCCTCATCCTCTGTATCTGCACCCTCCTCACTCTCTGCTGTGTACACCCCTAAAGACACCACCACCACCACCATAGCTCCGACACTCGAGTCAGAGGAATTATTTTCCCATCCACTCCAAGACCTTACCGATGCACAGCCATTCTTGGTATCGGATGAGGAAGACGAGGTAGCAACGGCCGCCACCCAGCGGTCTGACAACAGTACCCAGATCAGCCCAAGGAGGGTGGTCCCCGCTGTTGCTAACTACTCTGAGATCTCTAATGTAGGCGGTGTTGAAGGTGACGATGACGTGTCGATGGACATCACGTGCGTGTCCACAAGAGTGGAAGAGGAGGGGAGTTCAGAGGAAGAGACGGAGCAGCAGATAGGGAGGAGAAGCAGGCAGAACTTGCAGTGCACAGGAGGTAAAAAGCAGACTGCAAATGTATCTGGAGCGAGCCATCCACCATGCAATGTCACATCTTGCGCTCCTTTACGTGTCAGCTGCTGACAATAGTGTTGCCATCTGCAGCCTGTGCTGTCAATGCATAAGTCGCAGTAAGCCCAACACTGAACTAGGGACAACCACCTTAAGAAGGCACCTGGCCTCCCGTGACCGAGCCCAGTGGGAGCAATGCTGTCAGAACCCACAAAGCCACACTCTCGTCACTCAACCACCTGTCTATTCTCCTTCTCCTCTCATTTGTCCTGCACTCTACTCTCCACCGTGCCGTTATCGTGTTCATCTGGCACAAGGCAGGCTTCCGTGGCCAAAATGTTCGAGCATAAAAAATGATGACGCCAGATAATTCTCTTGCCCAACGGCTGGCCGCTGGCTTGTAGTTACTACTAGCCCGCCAACTACTGCGATATAAATTGGTGGACTCGGAGGCCTTTAGAAAATGTATGGCCATTGGCACACCGCAATGGAAGGTCCCCGGAAGGAAATATTTCTTCCAGAAGGGCATCCCTGAACTCTATGGCTACGTTCAGCAGCAAGTTAATACATTAATGGCACACAGTGTCGGTGCCAAGATACATCTGACCACAGCAAACATGGGCAGGGAAGGTACATAACTTTTACTGCCCACTGGGTGAACCTTCTGACGGCCATCAAGCATATAACCAGTGCCACCCGTGTGGATTTGGTGTTACCCCCACGGATTGCATGCAGGCCTGCCTCTTCTCCTCCTCCTCCTACTCCATCATCTGTCTCCTCCTCGGCTGACTCCTCATTTCCACTGCTACTGCCTCTTCCGCTGCACCCCCTAAGCTCCCCAGAACCTTTTCGATGTGCCAAGTGAGATGTTGCCATGCTGTGCTGCGGCTGTTGTGCCTGTAAGTCAAGAGCCACAACGTTCCTACACTGCTTTCAGCTCTGCGGTCACAGAACGATCAGTGGCTAACCCCGCTCAATTTGACAGTTGGTAAAGTGGTGTGTGACAACGGTGCCAATCTGCTGAGGCCGCTGAAACAGGGCAAAATAACACACGAGCCATGCATGGCACACGTCCTGAACTTAGTTGTGCAATGATTCGTTGCCAAATACACTGATATCCAGGACGTCTTGCGGCAGGCCAGCAAAATCTCTGGCCATTTTAGAACATCTTACACGGCCATGGCTCGCCTTGCTGACGTTCAGCGGCGACACCACTTGCTCGTCAGATGTCTGATTTGTAACTGCACGACGCGCTGGAACTCCACCTTGTATATGATATGCTTGATAGGCTGCTCCAGCAGAGACGTGCCGTTAACGACTACCTGTACGAACTCTGCGGCAGGACAGGTTCTGGGGAGCTTGGTTTCTTTCACCGCGCCAGTGGCTGCTCATGCGCGACGCATGCAGACTTCTGCGGCCATTTGATGAGATCACCAAACTGGTCAGTCGCAGCCAGGGCGCCATCAGTGACATCGTACCTTACACCTTCTTTCTGGAGCATGCATTGCATCGTGTTATTGATCAAACCGTCGAGAAGCAGGAGCTGGAAGATGAGGAAGTCGCAATGCTGAATGAATTCCCAGTGGGGGCTAATCCATCTGAGACAAGTCAGCGGGAGTCTGAAGAGGAATCATAGGAAGATGGTGTCTGGGGGGAGGATGAGCAAGAAGAGCAGGCTTTAAACCTTTCAGGGATCCCTGGTGTTATCAGTGGCTGGGGGGAGGAAACCGAGGACGGCATTCTCCTGGGCGATGAGCAGGAGCCAGGGAGCTGCAACGCATCCAATTTAGTGCAAATGGGGCCTTAATGCTCCAGTGTTTGAAGAGGGACCCCCGTATAAAAAGCATAATGGTCAAGGACCAGTACTGGGTGGCAACGTACTTAGACACCCGGTACAAACGCAAAATGGCGGGCATGTTACCAACATCACATAGTGCTGTCAGAATGCAGCATTTCCAGGCCTTGCTGTGAGAGATGTTGCATTCTGCTGTTGCGGGTAATTTCCACCCACAGCAAAACAGGTGCCGGTACCGATCCTACTGCGCCTGCAAAAAGAGGGAGGTTTGAAGATGTGTTGGTCACTTCGGAACGCCTAGGCCGACAGGTGTCCGACTACATCGGGTTAACGGCTGATGTGGATGCTCTGAAAAGCGAGGAACCCCTTGACTACTGGGTGTGCAGGCTTGACCAGAGCTGGCACAATTTGCCATGGAACTCTTGGCTTACCCTTCATTGAGTGTTCTGTCCGAAAGGATGTTCAGCGCAGCAGGGGGGATCAAGACCCATAAGCACACTCGCCTAGCTCACGACAGTGTGGACTACCTCACATTTTTAAAAATGAATGAGGCATGGATCTCGGAGGAATTTAACACCTGTGATGACCATGTGTACTTGAATTTCACCTATTATAATTTGGGGTTTATTCAAGAGGGGGGATTTCATTAGCCATATTTGTAATCCAATTTAATTATTTTTGTTATTTTAAACATATGTATTTGTACTGGCCTACATAAAAAAATTTTTATCGTGTGACCACCTAATGTACCTCCAGCCACAGAATCCAAAGTTCTTTGATGTCAGGTGAATGCCTATTGGCTAATTTTTGGGGCCTGTACTGGCCAACAGTTTCATTGTTATCCTGTGACCGCCTAATGTACCTCCAGCCACAGAATCCTGCAAAGTTCTTTGCTGTCAGGTGAATGCCTATTGTCTAATTTTTTGGGCCTGTACTGGCCAACAGTTACACTGTTATCCTGTGACCGCCTAATGTACCTCCATTTACCTGCTGTTGTCTGTTCTTTTCATGCTCACTTAGGCCCATCTATGTGTATGCCTTCTACATAAGCGTTACCATGTACCTGATGCAGTCTGTCCTGCTCCTGCTGAGTGTAGTCGAGCTAGGTGTAGGCCTTATAATATAACCTTAATAATTATCTGCTGCTGAAGTGTGTCCTGATACTGCTGAGGACAACCAGCATGGACCACTTATTCGTCCTTGGACTTTATCAATCATCGAGTATTAGAATTCTCTTAAACTGGTGTGCATGCTTCATTTTTGCGCATCTGCTTTGTTGATCATATATTGTCAAGATTTATACCTTCAGTATACCATCCTGCAGAACAAAATTAAGCTTGTACAATGGGTGGTTGTTTGGAAGCCTTTTAGATTCTTGACTAAGTCTCTTCAACTCTTTACTGTAGAATCTCTGTTGAATAAGTCTTATGACTTCAGCTTTCATTTTTTCTTCTACATTCAATTATACCTTCTTTCTGATTCCCTTTGCCAAACGTTGAATTCAAGCTACTGCATTTATGACTATATTCCAACTTTTTTGGGCTAGTCTTTCAAGTATTCCATCTTGACACTTGGCAGCAGTGCTCAATGTTTGTACAACTTTTACTTCAGGATCACCCATAGACAATTCTGTGTAACCTTTACTGCGCGTGATTTCCTTTTCCCAAAGGAACTCTAGGCTGGTGAACCAGTTAGAATTTTTCAATTCTGTTACATTCAAGCCTCCTGAAGCATGATCTTCTGGGTTATGCTTTGTGTCAATGTGATGCCAATGTTCTGGATTTGTTATTTCTCGAATCTGTTGGCGACAAAGATTTGGAATCTTCAAGCTTCGTTGTTTATGTATTCTAGGACAACTTGTGAGTCTGTCCAAAAATATTCTTCATCTATTTTCAATTCCAATTCTTCTCTCAGAAACTTGCTTACTGATGCTAAAACTACGGCTGCTGTCAGTTCAAGTCTTGGTATTGTCTGAATACTGGTAGGTGTAACTTTGGCCTTTCCCATAACCAGGGAACAGTGTATCCTTTCTTCTCCTATCACTCTTATGTAGGATCACTGACCATAACCATAACTACTGGCATCTGAAAAGTGATGAAGTTCTATTTTCTTGTGTGTAATATATGTATAATGCGACGCACTGGGTCTATTTTCTTGTACTTTTCAAAATCATGAGGCACAAAATATCTAGGTATCCAAACTTCTCTCAAATTTTGCAAGTCTCTTATCCAACTCTCCCAACTTGGCCTAAAATTTTCAGGTATGGGCTGGTCCCATCCCAACTTCTGTCTGTATAATTCTTGTACTATTTATTTAGCTTTGAGGATTACTCGGGCCAAGAATCCCAATGGATCATATATAGAAGCCACTGCGGAAAGAATGGTACGTCTAGTTGCAACTTTCTCTTCAATAGATACTTCAAAGAAGAACTTGTCGTTCTCTACATTCCATCCCAATCCAAGTACGTTCTGAACTGTAAGATGATCATAATTGAGATCTACATTCTTCATTGTTGATGCACGTTCAGAGTCACTGATGGATTCCAGTACCTCTCTGTTGTTCGAGATGAATTGATGAAGGCGCAGGTTTCCTCTTGCACATAACTCTTTTCTTTCTTTCACTAGTTTGATTGCAGATTCTATGGACTCTATACTTATGAGACCATCATCTACATAAAAGTTTTTCTTAAGAAAATTTGCTGCTGATGGGCAATCCTTTTAATTCTGATTGGCCAGGTACTTCATACCATAATTGGTGCAACTTGGAGAGGATGCTGCTCCAAACAAATGTACTTTCATTCTGTATTCTGCTGGCTCTGTATATGTATCTCGGTCCTCCCACCATAGAAACCTCAGGAAGTCTCTATCTTCATTTTTCACATGAAACTAATGGACCATCTGTTCAACGTCACAAATAACTGCTTCAGGATACTTTCTGAATCTACAGAGTACTCCAGTCAGAGTGTTTGCAAGATCTGGTCCTTTTAATAGATGATCGTTCAATGCAACACCATCATACTTTGCTGAGCAATCAAATACTATTCTAATCTTATCTGGTTTCTTTGAGTGGTAAACACTTTGATGTGGGATATACCACACTTCTTCTTTAGGTTGGTTATTAACTTTCTCTGCATGTCCTTCTTCGAGGATGCCTTCCATGATATTCAAATAATCATTCTTGAGTTTGGGATCGCTTCCCATCCTTTTCAGGTCTGATGTACATGTCAGGATTTTAGCACGTTTTTCATTAAAGCATTTATATGGTTGATTGGAAGCTGGATCTCCTTTTTCACTTATATTTCTACTATCGCTGAGTTCCTGGCGAATATCCGTGCCTCCACTTCAAACTGGGACCAGGTGAGCCTCGACTATTGCTTTTACAGTTGGTTCTCAAGTACAAACGTTTTCTTTTCAAATGGGGACTTCTCCTTCAATTGTTGGCACTTGTGTATGTAGTGGTTCTCTCCACAGAACATAAACTTGAAGGTAGTCTGAAGATTTGTTGGTTCTGTCTCTCTACTGATCCCAGTAGTGACTTTGAACTTGCTCTCGTAGGTATCTGGACCTTTAGCTGCTGCATTGGTTGCAAAGCTAATTTCTCTTATCTCTCTTGCAGGCCTTTCTTCTAAGGATTTTAAGATGTAAGATGATGTTACTGGATTACATGCTATCTGTGCTTCCTTATTGACGAACTTAGAGAACTCTTTAAAACTTAAAGTTCTTGCCTAGATCTAACTGTTCAGTCATATAGCGATTCCATCTTGAAGCCACTTCTTCAGGTAGCTTGGCTAGCATCCTGTGGTTTTCTAGATAGTTGTTTAGTACTTCTAGACCTTGAACATGTGGGATGGCATTGCTGCATGCTTGCAGAAAGTCACCATACTCTTGGAGTCTTAAGTGTTCTTTAGAACCTATTTAAGGCCAGTATTTCAATTTCTCTCTGAAAGCTCTTTGTACTAAGAAAGGATGACCATATCTTGCATTTAATTTTTCCCCAAGCTTGCTTGTAGGCTTCTTCGTCTTTTTTATAGAAGTTACCTTCTGGACTAGGCCTCTCTTTGTCTTTATGAGCAGGGATGAAAGGATAATGACTTATTTCCTACTAAGGGCTGGGGATTTCCTTCCATTCTCCTGGGAGTATGTAGTAAAGTAGGAGTCTGCTTCTTCACTTAGTACAGATTTGCACCTATGACTACTCTTATTCCTATCCTCTTCGTGTACTCTAAGTCTGGCTTCTATGATCTTAACTTCTTTTTTGCCTTTCCAGCCTTTTTAATTCAGCTTCCATTTGATGGCGCTGTGCCTCCATTTCAGCTTCCATTTGATGGCGCTGTGCTTCCATTTGACAGCGCTGTGCCTCGATTGCAGTTTCCATTTCAATTTCTGCTCTCTTGACATCAAGTTGTTTAGCTAATTCCTTTCTTTTGCCTGAAGTATTTGAGGACTCTGATACTGTATATGGGTGGCACTTCTGCTAGCAAAGGAAGTCACACTTGAGATTGTGGTTCCTAGCATAGTCTCATAAAAAGCTCATTCATTCTACTTCTTGCTTTAACTTAATCATAATTAGCTGCAGATGAAAGTTCTCTCATGACCTTTACTAAATCTTTAGTGACTGCAGTACGTGTCCATGTTTCTTACAATATCCTGGGAAGGTGTTGTAAACGACCACAGGTTGACATATACTGCCATAAGCTCTGATTCAGATTCTTCTACCGTCTCTACCATATCAGTCAAGTTCCCTTTTATACTTTCTTGTTTTAGCTTTTTACAAATGTCTTTAATGTATACTTTCCACTTATCATACATTCTGGCAAACTTTTTTCCTTTCAGTGCTGCTTCTTGCTCCAAATTTCCCAGCATCTTTAGGATTGGTTTTCTTGCATGCGATGAGCATCTTAGTTCATCTGCTTGGGCTATATTTGTTTGAGGCAAGACTAATGCTGCATCAGACTCTTCTACCTCAGACAGGTTCCCTTGCTTTTCCACTTCTACTCTGTCTATCTTTGTATCCTCTAACAACTGCATGGTTATACTAGGCTCAGACATTTTTACTTTGAATGCTATAACAATCAATACGAATATTAAAGGACCTTTAACTTTAAATGCACTATTGACAAATGCAGAAATAAATGACTTTCACTTTAAATGGAACAACAATAAACGCAGGCAATAAATGACTTTCACTTTAAATACTTTTGAGTCTGAGTAATGCAAACTGTCCTTTGTCTTACTTTAAAGTCTTTTATTTCTGAACACAAAAATGTCTCTTTTTGGCAAAGCCTATATAAAATGATAAGTGATAAAAGGAAAGCTCTGACCTTATTCTAAAGAGCAGGAACAAATGTCAGTCTTAAAGGAGACGTGTGTTTTCTTGATATGATGCGATGCTCTGCGCTGACTTACGATGCTCTGTGCAGACTTGCGATGCACTGGCTTGGATACACTGCTGCAGGCTTTGGGCCTAGTGGCGGGAAACTAGCTGGCTGCAGTACGTGGTCTCTCTGTGGATAACGGTGCAGGCACTCAAGCTCTGGACTTTGGCCTCCCACTATGCATCTCTTTCTCTCTCTAGGGATCGCAGGAGGGTTAGCGCTCTTTCTCTAACTATTTTGCCTTTGCCGTTCTGCCACTTTAAGAGTCGGCTGCA
Source organism: Bufo gargarizans (assembly GCF_014858855.1). Lineage (NCBI taxonomy): Eukaryota > Metazoa > Chordata > Amphibia > Anura > Bufonidae > Bufo > Bufo gargarizans. Next base: position 487,699,281 of record NC_058080.1, on the reverse strand, counting down.
GTTTGTCTAATGCACACATTCTATGGCCTCTATGGTAGCTCCGCTGAGGTGTCTTTGCTTGCTCACTCAGGGAACAGTTGCTGCAGGGCGGTATATGCTGGCTCTCTGCTGCTCTAATGCGCTCTTTACTGTGCAAATTGAGGAGCACTATTGCTTCGCCCTCTGAGGGTAATAGTTCCACTGTGGCAGGTGCAGCACTCTGAAGTGCCTTTTGCACTGGGGCATTAGAAGAATTCTGATATCTCTGACTTTTAGTCTAACCAGACTGTTACTCTATAGTTCCTCTATAACTTCAACTTTTCTTCATATAACACTGCCGCCTAACACTGCCGCCTCCATAGCAGATAGTCCATGTATATAACATGTGTTGCATTAAGATTCATAAAATGGCGGTATGCATAAAATGGTGGTTTAACTGTTCAATCTTGTCATTCAAGATAAAAGTGTCTGTTCAGCTCCTCCAGCAGCTCCTGCTAGGGGAATTTCCCACACAAGCTGTGTGTGAGGCTGGCTGTAATTAGTCAAAACTCCTGGGCTGTGTGAGGCTAGCTAGGATTGTCAAGACTGCCCAGCAACAACAGTTTAACTCTATGCTTTCTGTTGTTTCTGCTGTGCCATTGAGCTTACAATATATAATGAATCTTAAAGGCATATTATCTTTTCTGCTTCTGTGAACACAAAATATAACCGTTATATGACATCCAATCATGAAGTCACTGTAAATAACTCTGCTTTTGTCTTTAAAACACAAACATAGGAACTGTATTAACCCCATAGGGACACAGCCTTATTTCACCTTAAGGACCAGGCCATTTTTTGCAAATCTGACCACTGTCAATTTAAGTGCTGATAACTTTAAAACGCTTTGACTTATCCAGGCCGTTCTGAGATTGTTTTTTCGTCACATATTGTACTTCATGACAGTGGTAAAATGAAGTCAAAAAAATTATTTTTTTTTGCACAAAATAATACCTAATTTACCCCAAAATTGCAAAAATTTGCAAATTTCAAAGTTTCAGTTTCTCTACTTCTGTAATACATAGTAATACCCCCAAAAATTGTGATGACTTTACATTCCCCATATGTCTACTTCATGTTTGTAGCATTTTGGGAATAATATTTTATTTTTTGGGGATGTTATAAGGCTTAGAAGTTTAGAAGCAAATCTTGAAATTTTTCAGCAATTTACAAAAACGACATTTTTAGGGACCAGTTCAGGTCTGAAGTCACTTTGCGAGGCTTAGATAATAGAAACCTTCCAAAAATGACCCCATCTAAGAAACTACACCCCTCAAGGTATTCAAAACTGATTTTACATACGTCGTTAACCCTTTAGGTGTTGCACAAGAGTTATTGGCAAATGGGGAAGAAATTTGAGAATTTCATTTTTTTGTCTAATTTTCCATTTTAACCCATTTTTTCCACTAACAAAGCAAGGGTTAACAGCCAAACAAGACTGTATCTTTATTGCCCTGACTCTGCCGTTTACAGAAACACCCAATATGTGGCCGTAAACTACTGTACAGCCACACAGCGGGGCGTAGAGTGAAAGGTGCGCCGTTTGGTTTTTGGAGGGCTGATTTTTATGGACTGGTTTATTTACACCATGTCCCATTTGAAGCCCCCTGATGCACCCCTAGAGCAGAAACTCCCTAAAAGTGACCCCATCTAAGAAAGTACACCCCTCAAGGTATTCAAAACTGATTTTACATACGTCGTTAACCCTTTAGGTGTTGCGCAAGAGTTATTGACAAATGGGGATGAAATTTGAGAATTAGATTTTTTTGTCTAATTTTCCATTTTAACCCATTTTTTCCACTAACAAAGCAAGGGTTAACAGCCAAACAAGACTGTATCTCTATTGCCCTGACTCTGCCGTTTACAGAAACACCCAATATGTGGCCGTAAACTACTGTACGGCCACACAGCGGGGCGTAGAGTGAAAGGTGCGCCGCTTGGTTTTTGGAGGGCTGATTTTTATGGACCGGTTTATTTACACCGTGTCCTGTTTCAACCCCCCTGATGCACCCCTGGAGTAGAAACTCCCTAAAAGTGACCCCATCTAAGAAAGTACACCCCTCAAGGTATTCAAAACTGATTTTACATACGTCGTTAACCCTTTAGGTGTTGCGCAAGAGTTATTGACAAATGGGGATGAAATTTGAGAATTAGATTTTTTTGTCTAATTTTCCATTTTAACCAATTTTTTCCACTAACAAAGCAAGGGTTAACAGCCAAACAAGACTATATCTTTATTGCCCTGACTCTGCCGTTTACAGAAACACCCAATATGTGGCTGTAAACTACTGTACGGCCACACAGCGGGGCGTAGAGTGAAAGGTGCGCCGTTTGGTTTTTGGAGGGCTGATTTTTATGGACCGGTTTATTTACACCGTGTCCTGTTTCAACCCCCCTGATGCACCCCTGGAGTAGAAACTCCCTAAAAGTGACCCCATTTTGGAAACTATGGGATAAGGTGGCATTATCGGCCTTCCAGAAACCACATCGGTCCTTTCCTTTTGCGGCCTCCCTTTTACTTATACAGCAGTTTACGACCACAAATATGGCATTTCTGTAAACTGCAGTATCAGGGTAATAAATATTAACTTTTATTTGGTTGTTAACCCTTGTTTTGTTACCGGAAAAAACGGATTGAAATGAAAAAGTGCCAAAAATTGAGTTTTTGGCACCGTTTTCATTTTTTTTTTTTAACCGTGTTAATCTGGGGGGTTAGGTCATGGGATATTTTTATAGAGGAGATTCTTACGGACGCGGCGATACCTAATAAGTCTACTTTTTTTTTATAATTATTTAGGTTTTTGACTATATTATCCTTTTTGATACCCAAACATTTTTTTGGTATCTCTAAAGTCTAGGTGTCATTTTTTTATTTATTTTTTATCTGATTATCTTATGTGGGGGCTCATTTTTTGCGGGACGAGCGGACGGTTTTTCTGGCACTATTTTGGGGGCTATATGACTTTTTGATCGCTTGCTATTAAATTTTTTGTTATGTTTGGTGACAAAAAAAATCTTTTTTTGCACTTTTTTTTTTTTGGACCGTGTTAATCTGGGGGGGTTGGATCATGGGGTATTTTTATAGAGGAGATTCTTACGGACGCGACGATACCTAATAAGTCTACTTTTTTTACATTTATTTGGGTTTTAGACTATATTATCCTTTTTGATACAAAAAAAATAATTTTATATCTCTAAAGTCTAAGTGTCATTTTTTTTTTTTTCTTATCCGATTATCTTATGTGGGGGCTCATTTTTTGCGGGACGAGCGGACGGTTTTATTGGCACTATTTTGGGGGCTATATGACTTTTTGATCGCTTGCTATTAAACTTTTTGTTATGTAAGGTGACAAAAAAAAACAACTTTTTTTGCACCTTTTTTTTTTTTCCTTGACCGTGTTAATCTGGGGGGTTAGGTCATGGGGTATTTTTATAGAGGAGATTATTACCGAGACGGCAATACCTAATATGTATACTTTTAATAAATTATTTTAGTTTTTTTGGGTGTCTCAAGTCTGAGAACCAGTTTTTTTTTTATCCGATGTCAGTCCTAAATTGGGATATAAATTTAGTACTCCATGGAAGTGTGATACTCCCTGAAGCAACCAATAATGCAGAGGCCCGGATGATCGGGGCACGTGTCACATTGAGTTGTGGTGTCCTTCCGTATCCCCCTCCTGTGACACACTCTGCACCTTTTTTGGGTTCGTCCCTTCTTTCCAGTATGGGGGACCACACCTGGAAAGTGTTGGCCAGGGACGATCCGGGCGCCTACAGTTCCCGAGGTACTCCGGCCTGCTCTTTCCCGGTCCGAAAAGATCAGGGCCTTGAGGACTGCCTCATAGAACTGGAGGAATGTCCCTGTGCTGCCAGCGCTTCGGGATAGTACAAAAGAGTTGTACATGGCAACCTGCACCAAGTAGACCGCAACTTTTTTGTACCATGCCCGGGTTTTGCGCATGGCGTTATATGGCTTGAGGACTTGATCAGAGAGATCAACTCCTCCCATATACCGATTGTAGGCGACGATACAATCGGGCTTGAGGACCGTTGCCACGGTACCTCGCACAGGGACAGGGGTGATGCCGTTACCATGAATTGTGGACAGCATAAGGACATCCCTCTTGTCCTTATACCTGACCAGCAACAGGTTTCCAGTGGTAAGGGCACGGGTCTCACCCCTGGGGATAGGTACCTGGAGGGGGAGGGCAGGGAGGCCGCGTTGATTTTTCCGCACGGTCCCACAAGCGAACGTGGATCTGGCGGCAAGGGACTGGAACAAGGGGATACTGGTATAAAAGTTATCCACGTAAAGGTGGTAACCCTTATCCAGCAGTGGGAACATAAGGTCCCACACAAGTTTCCCGGTAACACCCAGAGTGGGGGGACATTCTGGGGGTTGAATCCGGGAATCTCGCCCCTCGTATATACGAAATTTGTAAGTGTACCCTGAGGTACTCTCACAAATTTTGTATAGCTTCACGCCATACCTCGCCCGCTTGGTGGGCACATACTGGCGGAAAATGAGTCTCCCCTTGAACGCAATGAGAGACTCATCAACCGCGACCTCTCTTCCAGGTACATAGGCCTCCATGAATTTGGCCCCAAAGTGATCGATGACCGGCCGTATCTTGTACAGACGGTCATGGGCAGGATCACCTCGGGGGGGGACATGCTGCATTATCGGAATAATGCAGACATTTACGGATGGCCTCAAACCGGGAGCGTGTCATGGCCGTACTGTAAAGTGGGGTCTGGTATAGGACGTCCCCACTCCAGTACAGCCTGACACTGGGTTTCTTGACCAGGCCCATATGCAGCACGAGGCCCCAAAATGTCCTCATTTCGGCTGCACTGACCGGCGTCCAGCCACCGGGCCTGGCCAAAAAGGAGCCCGGGTGTTGAGCGACGAACTGTTGGGCGTACAGATTCGTCTGCTCCACCATCAGATTTACCAGTGGGTCACTGAAAAAATGACGAAAGAAGTCATATTCAGTGTAGCCCACTGTGGAAATCTGGATTCCTGATTGGCCTACAAAATCAGGAATCACGGGCTCGTATCGCTCTGGGCTACACCAGACAAATTCACTGGCAGGGTGCTCCGGTGGATTTAACTGGTGGGCCTGGGAAACCAGTACGAGCGCCAGAGCTGCTCGTACTAGGCTGGGCCACAGGGTCCCTAACATGGCGGTCCCCTTGCTCCGCCTGGCGGAGGATGCGGATGACAACAGGAATGTGGGGTCATCCTCATCCTCACTGGGACTCTCGGATTCGGAGGCAAGCTGGGCGTATGCCTCCTCGGCCGAGAACGTCCGGCGGGCCATAGGGGAGTGTGTGTCTGCGTGTGTATGTGCGTGTGTGTAACTCTTTATTTTGTGTGCGTGTGTGTGGGGGCATGGGTGTTCACGAACTCACCCTAAAACTAACAAGAAAAAAAAAAAAAAAACTGACAAAAAAAAAGGCCAAAAAATATACCAGGTATATGCTCCTGATGAAGGGGACCCACTAAGAGGCCCCGAAACGCGTTGAGCTGCTCACTCCCCCAAACCCTGGCTTTTGGAATAAAGAATAAAAGAAAGAACAAGGACTCGAGAGTGATCTTTGTTAATTTCTAAGACTCTACTGGCGATCCAGGCGCAGGAGGTGTGGTGTGGGTGTCTTGAGCTTTATCCCACATTACCCTCCTGGGTAAAGTGAGTCACTAAAATTTTGATTTTATACTTTGATTTTTATGTACAAACCTACCATTGTTTTTACCATTTGTTTTTACTATTTGTTTTATCTTACCTAACAAATATAAATCGCTATCTTTGGGTTATATACCCCCACTAACCTAGATACTAGGGATTTTGGCGCCCCCCTGTGGTCCTTTTTCAGCGTCCCCACGCTACCCCACTCCTACCATGCCGTGGAGCCAGGGGTCACAGCGTTCATCCTGCTCCTCCTCCATACACTCCTAAAGAAGGCTTTCAGTGGATTCTTCCCATTCTTCACAGTCCCTTCCAAAAGGGGCTCCTTTCTTTTTCCTAGCAAACGGCAAGAAAACCCCACCTTGCCGTATGGAAGATAGTCAAGAGAGTCTTCATTGTCTACATGCTGAACCCTCATCTGGTCATGTCGCTGCCGCTGATGGTGTAGTCACTGTGAAACCATTGTAGTAGAGCCTTGTACACTCATGTGGCAGAGGATGCCGGACACTCCTTGTGATTCTAGTTATGCATCAAGATGCACATGGACACCTGGAGCAACTGTTATGAGCAGGGACAGTATATGCCTTTCACAGCCCACTGGGTCAATACTTTTCTGGCAGTGCATAGGCAGCAACCCAGCAGCATGGCTAGCTCCTTCTGACCACCTCCCACTATATCATGGGGCTGGCTCTCACAGCAGGTATTTATCTGCCTCCTCCTTGAAGAGGCTACAAAGTTTGTCAGCAGGGACAACTGAGGCATGAATGATTCTATCCCTCTCATATTTATCTTAGAACAAATGTTGATGCTCATTCAACAGAGGACTATGATGGGAGAAGAGCAATTGACTAGTGATGAGCGGCAGGGGCAATATTCGAATTCGCGATATTTCGCGAATATTTGGGCGAATATTCGCCATATATTCGAGAATTCGCGAATTCATGATCTCCAGGCATTATTTTCTTGATTGCGAAAATTTGCATAAAATTCGCATACAAATTTTCGCATAAAAATTCGCATGAACTGGTATTTTCACAAAAATCGAATATTCGCAATTACGAATATATTTTGCGAAATTCGAAATATTCGCGAATTCTCGAAGTGCCGATATTCGCGATTAAAATTCGCAATTCGAATATTCGTGATCAACACTACAATTGACACATATTGCTGTCTGCCCTATGGCTGTTTGGGACACACATAGGAATGAGGATGACAAATATGAGAATGAGGAAGATCAGGAAGATGAGGATGAGGAGCTGCCACTGCAAGAAGAGGAGTCAGAGGTGGAGGAGCAAGAGGATGATGATGAGGATGGCACTGGCCAAGCCACCCAATCAGCTCCTCCAACAGCAGCGGGGCACAGGGTTGCTCTCACTACCCCTCCTTACTACCACATGTGTCAGGTCAAGCCTTGCCACGCCATGTTTTTGCGGATCAGCCTGGAAGAGAATAGCCACAACGGCGAGCAGTTGTCACAACCAGACATCTGAGAAGCTCTGACAGATGCCTTTCAGAACCTCCTCCTTGAGCTTTCTTTGTTTTGGTTTTCAGTTCCTCATCTCGTTAGCCTCTCTCAGCTGTCTTGTAGTTGGACTGATTGCATCCCTTTAAATTCCTCCCCATAACGCATTAGTGTGCGGTTTATACAACTTCCTGGAGTGTGTGTGCATGCTGATCCTATTTCCCAGTCTTCTACAAGATAAGTGTTGTACATTCATTTGTGATTTTATGTTTGCTGGATCCCAGGTGACCCTGACTCCCTCCGTGTCTAGAGTAGGGAGCCGGTGGTCGTGTCCCCTCACTATTGTAGGGTGTTCAGGTGTTATATAGTCGAGGTACGAGGATATGCGATCATCCACCATTGGGGTGTTCGCATAGGCTGAGCAGTCAGGGAGAGTGCCAGGTCTTATGCAGGGGTCTCCCTTTTGTTCCTTAGTTTTGGATCCAGTGAGTCAAATATTCATTTTGCATTGTCTTGTTTCCTGTACACCTTCCGTGACATTATAAACCGCCAAAACCGTCTCAAGCATGGATCCGGTTTCACTTTTGCCTGAATGCTTCCAGGGTCTTTCATTGGAGGTAGCTGATCTCCGTAAGACTCTTTCTCAGTTTCTAGTGACCGGTTCAGCTTACGTTCATGGAGTTTGCTCTGAGCCTAAGATCTCGCTCCCGGATACGTTCTCCGGGGGTAGTGAGAATTCTGCGCGTTTCAGAGAGGCTTGCAAACTCAATTTTTGCCTTCTTCCCCATTCCTCTGGTGATGAGGAATGGAGGGTGGGGATCATTATATCGCTGCTCAGGGATAACGCTCAGTCGTGGGCCTTTTCGCTGCCGGTGGGGGCACGGCCCCTCCATTCAGTGGATTAATTATTTTTAGCCCTTGGTCAGATATATGATTATCCGGATCGTGTTGCTTTGGCTGAGTCTAGACTACATCTGTTATGCCAGGGTAAACAATCCACAGAGATATACTGCTCAGAATTTCGGAGATGGGCAGCTGATACTGGGTGGAATGATGCTGCACTCTGAAGTCAATTTTGCCATGGTCTTTCAGAGGGATTGAAAGATGCATTTGCCTTTCATGAGAGGCCTATCTCCTTGGACTCTGCTATGTCTCAGGCCGTTCGTATTGACAGGCGTCTTAGAGAGAGAGGAGAGATCTCTCCTTCCTGTCATACTCAGTCCCAGGACAGTGCAGCGGTCTCTTTCTGTGCGCAGGGGTCTCAGTCGGTGTCAGCCCCTTCTGAGCAGGAGCCCATGCAGCTGGGGTTGATTGCCTCTGACAATAGAAGATTCAGCCCGCATGGGAAGGTTTGTTTTTGTTGTGGAGGTATAAATCATTTGGCAAATGTTTGTCCCTCTAGGAGATTCAGGCAGTTTTCTGGGAGTAATAAAGAAACAAAAAGGAAAAAATATTTTTTAAATGCTCCATCTGTTACTATTGGCAGGGTTGAGGCGGAAATTGAAGGTTTTCCGTTTGCTTGTAGTTCCCGTTTTGTCCTGCCTGCCAGGGTGGCGCTAGAGAGCAAGAACATTTTTGGTGAGATTTTTGTAGATAGTGGAGCAGCTGTCAATCTCATTGATAATCATTTTGCGATAACTCATGGTTTCCAGGTATGCACTTTGGGAAAGGATATTCCTGTTTTTGCTATTGATTCCGCTCCACTTTCTCAGAAATCATTAAAGGGCATAGTTCACAATATTCATTTAATTGTGAGTGATGCTCATGTTGAGGATGTGTCATGTTTTGTCCTTAGCGGATTACCTACTCCTCTTGTGTTGGGGCTACCCAGGCTCACTAAACATAACCCCACCATTGATTGGCAAGCGAGGCAAATAAATGGTTGGAGTGACTTTTGCAGAGAGAATTGAATCACGACATCTGTTTCTGAGGTTTCTACTAAGACTGTACCACCTTTTCTCTCTGAATTTTCGGATGTCTTCTCTGAGAGTGGAGTTCAGGATTTGCCCCCGCACAGGGAGTACGATTGACCTATTAATCTCATCCCAGGCGCCAAGCTGCCTAAATCTCGTTTATACAATCTTTCCCAACCTGAAAGGGTCGCTATGCGTGCTTATATCTCTCAGAGTCTGAGAAAAGGACACATACGACCCTCGAAGTCACCTGTTGCCGCTGGTTTTTTCTTTGTTAAGAAAAAAGATGGTTCTTTAAGACCTTGTCTGGATTTCAGGGAGCTGAACAGTATCACTATTCGTGACCCTTATCTGCTTCCTCTGATCCCGGACCTGTTTAACCAGATTATTGGGGCTAAAGTATTTTCCAAATTAGATCTAAGAGGGGCATACAACCTGGTCAGGGTCAGAGAAGGAGACGAATGGAAGACGGCCTTCAATACCCCTGAGGGCCATTTTGAGAATTTGGTTATGCCTTTTGGTTTGATGAATGCTCCAGCCGTTTTTCAGCATTTCGTGAACAGCATTTTTTATCATTTAATGGGAAAATTTGTATTAGTGTATTTGGATGACATTTTGATTTTTTCTCCTGATTTCAAAACTCATAAGGAACACTTACGTCAGGTCTTGCTCATCCTGCGGGACAATAAATTATACGCAAAACTGGAAAAATGTGTGTTTGCGGTTCCAGAAATTCAATTTCTGGGGTTTCTTCTCTCTGCTTCTGGTTTTCGCATGGACCCCGAGAAGGTCCGCGCTGTGCTTGAGTGGGAGCTTCCTGAGAATCAGAAGGCACTGATGCGTTTTTTGGGCTTTGCCAATTATTACAGAAAGTTTATTTTGAATTATTCCTCTATTGTTAAACCACTCACTGATATGACCAGAAAGGGGGTAGATTTTTCTTCCTGGTCGGTAGAGGCGCTTAAGGCCTTTTCTAATATCAAGGAGAGTTTTGCTTCTGCTCCCATCTTGGTACAACCTGATATTTCTCTACCCTTCATAGTTGAGGTTGATGCTTCTGAGGTGGGTGTGGGTGCGGTCTTGTCTCAGGGTTCCTCTCCTGCCAAATGGCGACCGTGTGCCTTTTTCTCGAAGAAACTCTCCTCCGCAGAGAGAAATTACGATGTGGGAGATAGGGAATTGTTGGCCATCAAGTTGGCTTTTGAGGAATGGCGCCATTGGCTAGAGGGAGCCAGACGCCCTATTACCGTGTTTACTGACCATAAAAATCTGGCCTACTTGGAGTCAGCCAAGCGTCTGAACCCGAGACAGGCCAGATGGTCTTTGTTCTTTTCAAGGTTTAATTTTGTTGTCACGTTCCGCCCTGGGGTTACGAATGTGAAGGCAGATGCCATGTCACGTTGTTTTCCTGGAGGTGGGAATTTTGAAGACCCGGGTCCCATTTTGGCTGAAGGTGTGGTGGTCTCTGCTCTTTTTCCTGAATTGGAGGCAGAGGTGCAGGTAGCCCAGTCAGAGGCTCCTGATCTTTGTCCTCCTGGGAGGTTGTTTGTGCCTCGCTTTAAGACACAAGATTTTTAAGGAACACCACGATACGGTCCTTGCTGGGCACCCGGGGGCAAGAGCCACAGTGGATCTCATCGCTCGGAGATTCTGGTGGCCTGCGCTTCGTAAGTCGGTTGAGGGTTTTGTGGCAGCCTGCGAGACTTGCGCTCGTGCCAAAGTCCCTCATTCACGGCCATCAGGTCCGCTCCTTCCCTTACCCATTCCTTCCCGTCCTTGGACACATCTGTCCATGGACTTCATTACGGACCTGCCTCGTTCCTCAGGGAAGACTGTGATTCTGGTGGTGGTGGACTGTTTTAGCAAAATGGTGCATTTCATCCCTTTTCCTGGTTTGCCCAATGCTAAGACGCTGGCGCAGGCATTTATTGATCACATTGTCAAATTGCATGGTATTCCTTCAGACATAGTCTCTGATAGGGGCACGCAGTTTGTTTCCAGATTCTGGAAGGCTTTCTGTTCTCGCTTGGGGGTTCGGTTGTCATTCTCTTCTGCTTTCCACCCGCAGTCGAATGGCCAGACAGAGCGCGTCAATCAGAATCTGGAGACATATCTGCGCTGTTTTGTGGCGGAGAATCAGGAGGATTGGTGTTCTTTTTTGTCCCTTGCTGAGTTTGCTTTAAATAACCGTCGTCAGGAGTCCTCTGATAAGTCACCATTTTTTGGTGCATATTGGTTTCATCCGCAGTTTGGGACTTTCTCGGGAGAGGGGTCTTCTGGTTTACCTGATGAGGACAGATTCTCCTCGTCTTTGTCATCTATTCGGCAAAAGATTCAGGTTAATCTAAAGAGCATGAGTGAGAGATATAAGCGTGTGGCAGATAAGAGACGTGTGCCTGGTCCGGACCTGAATGTTGGTGATCTGGTGTGGTTGTCTACCAAGAATATCTAATTGAAGGTTCCCTCCTGGAAGTTGGGTCCTAAGTTTATTGGGCCTTACAAAATCCTGTCTGTCATCAATCCTGTTGCCTACCGTCTTGATCTTCCTCAGACTTGAAAGATCCATAACGTTTTTCATAAGTCCTTATTAAAACCTTATGTTCAACCCATTGTACCCTCGCCTTTGCCTCCTCCTCCGATTATGGTTGATGGGAATCTTGAATTTCAGGTCTCTAGGATTGTGGATTCTCATATTGTCCGCGGTTCTCTCCAGTACCTCGTTCATTGGGAGGGTTATGGTCCTGAGGAGAGGATGTGGGTCCCAGTGACGGACATTAAGGCCACTCGTCTCATCAGGGCTTTCCATAGGTCCCATCCTGAGAAGGTGGGCTCTGAGTGTCCGGAGTCCACTCGTAGAGGGAGGGGTACTGTCACAACCAGACATCTGAGAATCTCTGACAGATGCCTTTCAGAACCTCCTCCTTGAGCTTTCTTTGTTTTGGTTTTCAGTTCCTCATCTCGTTAGCCTCTCTCAGCTGTCTTGTAGTTGGACTGATTGCATCCCTTTAAATTCCTCCCCATAATGCATTAGTGTGCGGTTTATACAACTTCCTGAAGTGTGTGTGCATGCTGATCCTATTTCCCAGTCTTCTACAAGATAAGTGTTGTACATTCATTTGTGATTTTATGTTTGCTGGATCCCAGGTGACTCTGACTCCCTCCGTGTCTACAGTAGGGAGCCGGTGGTCGTGTCCCCTCACTATTGTAGGGTGTTCAGGTGTTATATAGTCGAGGTACGAGGATATGCGATCATCCACCATTGGGGTGTTCACATAGGCTGAGCAGTCAGGGAGAGTGCCAGGTCTTATGCAGGGGTCTCCCTTTTGTTCCTTAGTTTTGGATCCAGTGAGTCATATATTCATTTTGCATTGTCTTGTTTCCTGTACACCGTAGTTGCTCAAGTACATAAAGTAGCAAACATCCCGCTGGCTGTCACCCTGCTGTCTCCAACTGGACAAGAAGGTCAGCGACAATGGGCGGAACATCGTAGCTGCATTAAACCTGAGTGAAATAACACATGCTCACTGCATAGCTAACATCATTAACCTAGTGGTGCAGCGTTTGTGCAAGGTGCTGGCAAAGTCCAGGAAACTGTCCAAGCACTTCAGCCACTCTTACGTGGTGAAGTACGCTCTCCTGGACTTGCAGCGACAGAATGGCATGCCGCTAAATCACTAAATCAAGAACGTGCCAACTCACTGGAATTCACATTGCACATGCTCGAGCATCTGTATGAGCAGCGGAAAGCTATGAACAATTTTGTCATGCACCAGACAGTCTCAGCAGCAGGAAGCATGTGTTGCTTCGAGGTCCGCCATTGGCAGCTTATCCAAGATGCCTGTCGTATGCTAAAGCCCTTCGCAGAGGCCACAAAGTTTAAATGACGTCATCCCTCTCAAATTTATCTTAGAACAGATGCTGACACTCATGCAGTAGGGAACCATAGCCAGGGAGAAGCAGATGCCCATTGAGAAACAGGGCCATCTCCTCCTCCCTGTAACAATGGTATGAATTCATATACCAGGCTGGAAATGTGAACGGGGGGCACAACGGGCAAATTGAGCAGCACATACAGAAAATAGTAAGCACTGTAATATGCAATAAGTATGCCCCACATAATGCCTGAGGATCAGTTCTGTGTACTCACTTTCCACACAGTTTTTATTATTGTGGTGGGGATGAAGGGGGGGGGGGGGGTTAAAATGGTTGAAATGTTAACACTAGAGATGAGCGAAGTAATAAAAAATTTGATTTTCTGCTTCGGTGAAGATCACAAATAAATTTGATTTGTTATAAATTGCTTTGTCACAAATCACATTCCATTGTACATAGCGGACCCCCATCATTGAACCCCTCAGATGCCGCATTCAATGCTGATCACGGAATCTGACGTTAACCGTGAGGCCTATCAAGGGTTAGTCAGGATTTTAAAAAAACACATACTCATGTCCTCCATTTAGTCGCGGAGAGGCTGTCGTGGCCATCTTGATTAAAGAAACACACCAAATCTTGCTTACTCTGACGTGGTGACCAGGGCCGGCTCTATCATAAGGCAGCCCAAGCGGCTGCTTGGGGGCGCAGAGAAGGGGGGGGGCGGAAAACAATTTACTTGTTAACTTAAATTTACCTCGCTGAGCCTGTGTGCCGAGCAGCCTGGCCTCTCTCACTGTCTCAGTCACAGAGCGGTACGCAGCTGACAGGCTGAGCTACGAGAACCTGGTGTATTTAAATCTCATTTAGCATGTCTTTCAGAAAAGTTTCTCCTGGGACCTTTCACATCAGAGGCAAGGCATTTACCCACACAGCTATGACAGCTATATAGCCAGTTTCTTAAATATAAAAATATAAGACTTCTACTGTAGATAACTTTGATACCTAGTGCATGGATGTAGCAGAGCTGGGTGTGTTGGGGCAACTGTCATGTGTATGGTTGTACACTAGGTATCAAAGTTATCTACAGTAGAAGTCTTATTTTATTTTTTTTATCTAACTGGCTATACAGCTTTCATAGCTGTGTGGGTAAGTGCTTTGCCTTTGATACAGAAGGGCATGGGTTTGAATCCTATCATAAACTTTTCTGAAAGACAGGCTAAATAAGAACACGAGCACCGAATCTTCAAAACTAGAGGCTGCTGGGAACACAGGAAGAGGAAGAGGCTGACATGGAGGTAAGTATAAAAGTTTTTATTTTGTTTTGTTTTTTAAATACCAGACTGTTATTTTAATACCATGGGGAAGGGGGGCCTATTGGTGCCATGATACTGGCACATGGAGGGGGGAGGAGAGAGGCACTTGATACTGGCACATTAGGGGGCAGGGGGAGAGGATGGCACTATGATATTGGCACATGGGGGGGCAAGAAAGGACATGAATCATGAGGGGCAGAAATGTGAAATAATGGGGGGGGGGGCAAGAAATGGATATGAATAATGAGTGGCAGAAATGTGAAATGATGGTGGGGCAAGAAATGGACATGAATCATGAGGGGCAGAAATATGAAATGATGGGGGGGGGGGAAGAAATGGACATGAATCATGAGGGACAGAAATGTGAAATGATGGGGGGGGGGGGGGCAAAATGTAGATTCGCTTGTGTTGACAAAAATCCTTGCATCGGCCCTGGTGGTGACATGTTAAATTTCATCAGGTGGCATATGGATGTGATTACTGCATTAATACAGTAATTTTCCCACAGTCTAGTCGGGCTGCAAGCGATCTATAGACCTCTCCTTGCTGCCGAGGCCCCATCTTTCCACTCTAGCTGTCTGTCTACCTGCCTACCTACCATCACGTTGTGTACGGCTGCATCATGCCACTTATACAACTTGCCAACCATAACACTCCCCAAAGAGACTTTTTTAAATTTCATAATATCATCTGCCCCTGAAAGCTTTGGAATATAAAAAAAGCATGAAACATGTCGGCACAGTGTCTTTATAAACGTGCTGTATGATAACACAGTGAAATTAAATACATAAATGAAAAAAGGAAACTAAAACAAGGAATTACCAAATTAAAAACAAAAGAAGGAAGGTATATAGAAAAAGATAAAGTACTAGCTGATGGCCTCAATGAATACTTCTGTTCAGAAAAAGGACCTAAGGAAGGAAGACTAATGAATCTGTTGATGCATGTGTCTTTACAGAGGAAGAGGTTCTAAGTCAGCTGTCTAAAATTAATACAAATAAGGCACAGGGGCCTGATGGAATACACCCAAAGCTATTAAAAGAGCTCAGTGGTGAAATAGCAAAACCATTAACAGATTTATTTAACCAATCACTGGTAACAGGAGTCGTCCCAGAAGATTGGAAATTAGCAAATATTGTGCCCATTCACAAGAAAGGTAGTAGGGAGGAATCGGGCAACTATAGGCCAGTAAGCCTGACATCAATAGTGGGGAAAT
The DNA here is from genome assembly GCF_014858855.1 of Bufo gargarizans. Classification (NCBI taxonomy): domain Eukaryota; kingdom Metazoa; phylum Chordata; class Amphibia; order Anura; family Bufonidae; genus Bufo; species Bufo gargarizans. Next base: position 487,683,793 of record NC_058080.1, on the reverse strand, counting down.
TAATGGTAACCATACTCAAGGAGAGGATTGTGGAACATCTAAAATCCCATGGATTGAAAGATGAAAAACAGCATGGGTTTACTTCAGGGAGATCATGTCAAAGTAATCTTATTGATTTTTTTGATTGGGTGACTAAAATAATAGATGGCGGAGGTGCAGTAGACATCGCTTATCTAGACTTTAGTAAGGCTTTTGATACTGTCCCACATAGAAGGCTTATCAATAAATTGCAGTCTTTGGGCTTGGACTCCCATATTGTTGAATGGATTAGGCAGTGGCTGAAGTACAGACAACAGAGGGTTGTAGTCAATGGAGTATATTCAGACCATGGTCTTGTTACCAGTGGGGTACCTCAGGGATCAGTTCTGGGACTGATATTGTTTAATATCTTTATCAGCGAAATTGCAGAAGGCCTCGATTGCAAGGTGTGTCTTTTTGCTGATGACACAAAGATTTGTAACAGGGTTGATGTTCCTGGAGGGATACACCAAATGGAAAAGGATTTAGGAAAACTAGAGGAATGGTCGAAAATCTGGCAACTAAAATTTAATGCTGATAAGTGCAAGATAATGCACCTGGGGTGTAAAAACCCAAGAGCAGAATATAAAATCAGTGATACAGTCCTAACCTCAGTATCGGAGGAAAAGGATTTAGGGGTCAATATTTCAGAAGACTTAAAGGTAGGCAGACAATGTCATAGAGCAGCAGGAAATGCTAGCAGAATGCTTGGGTGTATAGGGAGAGGCATTACCAGTAGAAAAAGGGAGGTGCTCATGCCGCTCTACAGAGCACTAGTGAGACCTCATTTGGAGTATTGTGCTCAGTACTGGAGACCATATCAGAAGGATATTGATACTTTGGAGAGAGTGCAGAGAAGAGCTACTAAACTAGTACATGGATTGCAGGATAAAACTTACCAGGAAAGATTAAAGGACCTTAACATGTATAGCTTGGAAGAAAGACGAGGCAGAGGGGATATGATAGAAACTTTTAAATACATAAAGGGAATCAACAAGGTAAAAGAGGAGAGAATATTTAAAAGAAGAAAAACTGCTACAAGTGGACATAGTTTTAAATTAGAGGGGCAAAGGTTTAAAAGTAATATCAGGAAGTATTACTTTACTGAGAGAGTAGTGGATGCATGGAATAGCCTTATTTATTTCAAAATAACCCACTAGACCCAGGAGGTCAAATTAATGGTTCAATAGTATGAGACTATAAATTCCTGTTTATGGTCTTTTATTAAAACATAACTTTTATTTCTTATTTACAAACACCAAAACAAAAAGACTCTATTGAGAAAATGTAAAAATACATATTGGAGGGATACTTGATAGGGGAACAGATGTGTGACGTACTGTCACTTGATGCAGTGAAATATAGTGGATATTATCATATCCTCCTATAAGTGGTGTGTAGTGGTCTTGCCACTTATAGGAGGATATGATAATATCCTCCTATAAGTCTCTAGGACTATGCTGTCTCCACTGTCGATTGCTGCTAAATAGATGTCTATTCTGCCCCTATCATATGAGCTTGTACGCACAGCGTCTGCAGATCGTTGTGCTGTTGCTCAGAATTGCCCTGCCATAATCTTTAAAATATTATGAGACGCAGCTCCCCCGACATGTTTCACCGCTAAAAGCGGTGTCTTCAGGGGAATGGAGTCACAACCAACTCCATTCCCCTGAAGAATGGCTCCATTCCCCTGAAGACGCTGCTTTTAGCGGTGAAACATGTCGGGGGAGCTGCGTCTCATAATATTTTAAAGATTATGGCAGGGAAATTCTGAGCAACAGCACAGCGATCTGCAGATGGCTTGGCTGCATCCTGAGGCCTGTTTGAGGTCCCCTTTGGAGTCTGGAGACTCCAGGTGCAGACCCCAGCCATCATTTCTGGAGCCAGAGGGCACTCCTACAGCAAGTGAGCCTGCATTATTATTCATAGCCATGGGAGGATATGAGCTTTTCAAGTCTGCCACGAGCTGTAAGTGCAAGCATCAGGAACCCTGTGAGGATCACATCATTAACCTGGGAAGAGAAAGAAGAGTTCCACTCTTTGATCTGAGGTTCCCTGCCAAGCTGGAAGATCTCAGAGCCCGATGAGCTTCAGGAGGGTAAGATACATGGGACTGGCCCCTTTTTATATTTGTTATTGGCCCCTACATTTTTGCCATCCTCCTGTGTTTTTAGGCAGCATGAGACTCCCTTTACCCCTTCCTTTCTCTGGTTTGGGTCCATCTTGCCAGGAGGAAGGGGTACAACATTCAAGAAGAGGTACCATAGGAAAAGTCTCTAATGTACCATCCTGATCTTCCCCTCTTGGTAGGAATGGGCTAGTCTTGCTCCCTGTAAAGAGGGAGAGTTTATGCTGAGACAGAGGAGGGAGAGAAAGCAGAGTGCAGTGCTCCTGCTCTTGTTGGAGATTTCTCCAGAGAGAACTACTCCTTGTGTTCTCAAGTTGAAGCCTTGAGATTCCAGATAGCAGCGTGGACTAGTCAAGCCACCCATAACCAAACAACCACTAAGCTAGTATCAAATAGGAGCAGAATTGCAGCCATCCAACCTTCCTCCGGATTCCTTGCTGTTGCCAGAAAAGAATGACACTAAAAGCCTGCTGCTACTGCATGTATTAAAAGTTCTTTGTTGCACCTTGGAAAAAAGACTTTGTTACGTTTAACTTTGGCCTCATTCTTCAGTACTAAAAATTTCCCACTGGCGATTTTGGAATTTCTCGACAGTTGGTGATATTGGCTGTTTGTGATTTACGATAATGGACTGGTGCTTTAAACATGAATCTAGATTTAGGCCTCATGCGGCTGATGTAACACGAACCCCGAATTGCCACAGTGCACGTAAATGAGGCCCTATGTAGAAATAGAAGTAACGGATGTGAATGAGACCTTCCTGCACAAGCTGTAGACAGGCACAATGTTGTTTTTAGAAGAAACCAGCCATGTTTCTTCAATCTCGTACAAACCCTTTAAAGAATGTTTGCAATATGAATCAGTCAAAAACATCTGAAGTATTGTGACTGATTAGTACATTTGATCAGAATTCCAGATCTAAACGCAAGTATACTTTGAACCATACTCACTTCACAGCTTAAACTAGTTTTTAATTTTCTGCATAGTTAATGCCATAACATATTTGCTTTTGATATTATTTTAACACATTTAGCAGAAAATAAGGCAGCAGCAACTTTCCTTTCAATGCTGAGTACAGAATGGTAATTATGTACACAGGACCAAAATCAGTCTCCCTTTTACTGTAACATTGATTACAGACGTTGCACTAAAGGAATTCTCAATCCGAAATGTTTTCCAAATCTCTGCAGTACACTTATCATTCTTCAATGCAAATTCACCACTGAAGTACCACTGTTCCCTTAATGACTGCCATTGTAAAAAAGTAGAGTCCTGAGCTTACTTGCCTCTAGGGTGCCATTGTGCTTTATTCTCCTAAAGTATTGTAACAGCCATGGAATAATGTGAGAACATCAAATCAGGAAATATTACCCCTTTAGTCTGGAAGTGTTAATGAAATATGTATTTAATCTTTTATCATATGAACAGTGATTGTTTCCTACATAATGTAACATTTCTTAAGAATAAGAAGTAAGAAATGCATTGTTCATATTCAACAATAATAGAAGAAAAAAAACACTGTAGACTATTTGTGCTGAAATATATCAGTCTTGTGCTGCTTTTTCTACTTGATGCAGTTCGGCATAGAAACATAGAAACATAGAAACATAGAATGTGTCGGCAGATAAGAACCATTTGGCCCATCTAGTCTGCCCAATATACTGAATACTATGGATAGCCCCTGGCCCTATCTTATATGAAGGATGGCCTTATGCCTATCCCATGCATGCTTAAACTCCTTCACTGTATTTGCAGCTACCACTTCTGCAGGAAGGCTATTCCATGCATCCACTACTCTCTCAGTAAAGTAATACTTCCTGATATTACTTTTAAACCTTTGCCCCTCTAATTTAAAACTATATCCTCTTGTAGCAGTTTTTCTTCTTTTAAATATTCTCTCCTCTTTTACCTTGTTGATTCCCTTTATGTAGTTAAAAGTTTCTATCATATCCCCTCTGCCTCGTCTTTCTTCCAAGCTATACATGTTAAGGTCCTTTAATCTTTCTTGGTAAGTTTTATTCTGCAATCCATGTATTAGTTTAGTAGCTCTTCTCTGAACTCTCTCCAAAGTATCAATATCCTTATGGAGATATGGTCTCCAATACTGCGCACAATACTCCAAATGAGGTCTCGCTAGTGTTCTGTAGAGCGGCATGAGCACCTCCCTCTTTCTACTGGTAATGCCTCTCCCTATACACCCAAGCATTCTGCTAGCATTTCCTGCTGCTCTATGACATTGTCTGCCTACCTTTAAGTCTTCTGAAATAATGACTCCTAAATCCCTTTCCTCAGATACTGAGGTTAGGACTGTTACTGAGGTTAGGACTAATACTGAGGTTAGGCAAGATGTGTTCCTATAGGCTTGCTTAAAGTGTAACTGTCATTCTTTTTTTTTTTTTGTAATGTGTAGGGGCAGTGCCACTGACCATTTTTGTAATTTACAAACCGGATTCCAAAAAAGTTGGGACACTATACAAATCGTGAATAAAAACTGAATGCAATGATGTGGAGGTGCCAACTTCTAATATTTTATTCAGAATAGAACATAAATCACGGAACAAAAGTTTAAACTGAGAAAATGTACCATTTTAAGGGAAAAATATGTTGAATCAGAATTTCATGGTGTCAACAAATCCCCAAAAAGTTGGGACAAGGCCATTTTCACCACTGTGTGGCATCTCCCCTTCTTCTTACAACACTCAACAGACGTCTGGGGACCGATGAGACCAGTTTCTCAAGTTTAGAAATAGGAATGCTCTCCCATTCTTGTCTAATACAGGTCTCTAACTGTTCAATCGTCTTGGGCCTTCTTTGTTGCACCTTCCTCTTTATGATGCGCCAAATGTTCTTTATAGGTGAAAGATCTGGACTGCAGACTGGCCATTTCAGTACCTGGATCCTTCTCCTACGCGGCCATGATGTTGTGATTGATGCAGAATGTGGTCTGGCATTATCTTGTTGAAAAATGCAGGGTCTTCCCTGAAAAAGATGACGTCTGGATGGGAGCATATGTTGTTCTAGAACCTGAATATATTTTTCTGCATTGATGGTGCCTTTCCAAACATGCAAGCTGCCCATGCCACACGCACTCATGCAACCCCATACCATCAGAGATGCAGGCTTCTGAACTGAGCGTTGATAACAACTTGGGTTGTCCTTGTCCTCTTTGGTCCGGATGACATGGCGTCCCAGATTTCCAAAAAGAACTTCGAATCATGACTCGTCTGACCACAGAACAGTCTTCCATTTTGCCACACTCCATTTTAAATGATCCCTGGCCCAGTGAAAACGCCTGAGCTTGTGGATCTTGCTTATAAATTGCTTCTTCTTTGCACTGTAGAGTGTCAGCTGGCAACGGCGGATGGCACGGTGGATTGTGTTCACTGACAATGGTTTCTGGAAGTATTCCTGAGCCCATTCTGTGATTTCCTTTACAGTAGCATTCCTGTTTGTGGTGCAGTGTCGTTTAAGGGCCCGGAGATCACGGGCATCCAGTATGGTTTTACGGCCTTGACCCTTACGCACAGAGATTGTTCCAGATTCTCTGAATCTTCGGATGATGTTATGCACAGTTGATGATGATAGATGCAAAGTCTTTGCAATTTTTCGCTGGGTAACACCTTTCTGATATTGCTCCACTATCTTTCTGCGCAACATTGTGGGAATTGGTGATCCTCTTGGCTTCTGAAAGACACTGCCACTTTGAGAAGCTCTCTTTATACCCAATCATGTTGCCAATTGGCCTAATTAGTGTTAATTGGTCTTCCAGCTCTTCGTTATGCTCAAATTTACATTTTCCAGCCTCTTATTGCTACTTGTCCCAACTTTTTGGGGGATTTGTTGACACCGTGAAAATTTGAATCAACGTATTTTTCCTTTAAAATAATACATTTACTCGGATTAAACGTTTGATCTGTCATCTACGTTCTATTACAAATAAAATATTGACATTTGCCATCTCCACATCATTGCATTCAGTTTTTATTCACAATTTGTTTAGTGTCCCAACTTTTTGGGAATCCGGTTTGTACTTTAATTACTTAAATCATCCTTTTCTATTGCAAAAATTGCTCTAAAGTGGCCCATTTTGAGCCTTAGCAACGCCCCTCTGTCTTCTGTTTACATAACAGTGGAGACTTGCTCAACATTGACTGTTATGTAAACAGAGGAGCATTGCTAAGGTTCAAAATGGGTCACTTTAGAGCTATTTTTCTAATAGAAATGTATGATTTTACTAATTAACGTATTTTACAAAAATGGTCAGCATCACTGCCCCTATAAATTACACAAATAAAAGAAAAAATGACGGTTACACTTTAACGTCACAGCACAATTATTTGAAATTCAAACTTCAAGGAAAAGCTTGCTCTACAGCTACAAGATAATTTCAAATGAAAGTAAAAAGCACAACTGTGATCTTAAATAGGTATGTTTGTTTCAGCGAACAAAATGTATTCATTGAGTAAAGAAAAGTGATGCAATCTCCCTAATGTACCTTACAGTATACACTCACCTAAAGAATTATTAGGAACACCATACTAATGTGGTGTTGGACCCCCTTTTGCCTTCAGAACTGCCTTAATTCTACATGGCATTGATTCAAGAAGGTGCTGATAGCATTCTTTAGAAATGTTGGCCCATATTGATAGGATAGCATCTTGCAGTTGATGGAGATTTGAGGGATGCACATCCAGGGCCCGAAGCTCCCGTTCCATCACATCCCAAAGATGCTCTATTGGGTTGAGCTCTGGTGACTGTGAGGGCCATTTTAGTACAGTGAACTCATTGTCATGTTCAAGAAACCAATTTGAAATGATTCAAGGTTTGTGACATTGTGCATTATCCTGCTGGAAGTAGCCATCAGAGGATGGGTACATGGTGGTCATGAAGGGATGGACATGGTCAGAAACAATGCTCAGGTAGCCCGTGGCATTTAAACGATGGCCAATTGGCACTAAGGGGCCTAAAGTGTGCCCAGAAAACATCCCCCACACCATTACACCACCACCACCAGCCTGCACAGTGGTAACAAGGCATGATTGATACATGTTCTCATTCTGTTTACGCCAAATTCGGACTCTACCATTTGAATGTCTCAACAGAAATTGAGACTCATCAGACCAGGCAACATTTTTCCAGTCTTCAACAGTCCAATTTTGGTGAGCTTGTGCAAATTGTAGCCTCTTTTTCCTATTTGTAGTGGAGATGAGTGGTACCTGGTGGGGTCTTCTGCTGTTGTAGCCCATCCTCCTCAAGGTTGTGCGTGTTGTGGCTTCAAAAATGCTTTGCTGCATACCTCGGTTGTAACGAGTAGTTATTTCAAAGTTGTTCTTCTATCAGCTTGAATCAGTCGTCCCATTCTCCTCTGACCTCTAGCATTAACAAGGCATTTTCGCCCACAGGACTGCCGCATACTGGATGTTTTTCCCTTTTCACACCATTCTTTGTAAACCCTAGAAATGGTTGTGCTTGAAAATCCCAGTAACTGAGCAGATTGTGAAATACTCAGACCGGCCCGTCTGGCACCAACAACCATGCCACGCTCAAAATTGCTTAAATCACCTTTCTTTCCCATTCTGGCATTCAGTTTGGAGTTCAGGAGATTGTCTTGAGCAGGACCACAACCCTACATGCATTGAAGCAACTGCCATGTGATTGGTTGACTAGATAATCACATTAATAAGAAATAGAACAGGTGTTCCTAATAATTCTTTAGGTGAGTGTATATCAATTCATCACAGTTTTCAAGAGATCTGTCTGTTGCATTTGGGAACCTTGATTGTTTAATGTGTGGCACTTTGTGAGGCTCTTTGATGGTGACACCAAATACCCCTCTTTTTTTATTACTAATTTGGTTACTTAAAGGTTTTTTTCAGGACTTTAATATTCCATAATCATGACCTATTCTTAGGATAGGTGATCAGTATCAGATCACCCATCAGCTGCTAGCAGGAGCCATGACCACTGGAAGGAGCACATTGAATGCAGCCAGAAGTGCACATCACCATACACTGTGCAGTGGTTGTGTCGGGTTACTGCAGCACAACCCCATTCTAGCAGTGGATTAGTGGGTTGCCAGGTGACAAAACTCCACCAATCTGATATTGATGACCTTTCCTATGGATAGCAAGATAGGTAAACGAAAGGGTTAGTATGGTGGCTAAAAACAAGATACAAGGAGCATTGCTAATTTAAAGATTACTGCTGGGCTTAACAGATTTCATGAATGGACTTCCCCTCCTTGTGCCTGAGGAAGGGAAAAGTCCTTCTCTGAAATATGTATTCCAAAAATCCTTACAGCATTAGCACCTCTTATATCTTGTTTTATCCACCATTTTAACCCTTTCCTATATTGGCATTATATTGGGACATCGCCCACCAAGAGGGAGCATTCAATAGTGCCAATGCTCATGAAGATATGTGATCCACAATGTTAAGCCTAGACTTAAGCTCAAGTCAGTATCAGAGTCCTGGCTCCATCGCCCCCTTGGCAGCAAGTTCACCCTTAGGCCATGCTCTGTAATAGTATATTCACACGTACAGTAGTTATTGTGTTACAGTTTTTGCCACAAGAAAGAAACCACATGTGGTAACACAGTAATGTAAAGTACATGCAGCTTTTACCATGCAGTAAGGCCCATGGTATATATATATATATATATATATATATATATATGTATATGTGTATATGTATATATATATATATATATATATATCCTTATGGCATATATGTACTCCCCATTACAATTTGCAATAGCGCAATATGGGAAGGTGGAAATATTGTATATGAGCTAGTGGGGTTTGTGTGCTAGGGCTTCTTTTCAGTCCCAGTCCAGCCCTGTTTACAATACATAATTGATTGCTTGCGCTCTTTCTTTAATGTTATACTGGATTCAGGAGAAAATGAAAGATAAATTTAGATACATTTTTAATTTTGGTATGGATTTTGACAATGGGGATAGTGTTAGTTTCACCTTGTTCTGACTGGTGAGGCCCCAGAAAAAAAGAAAGTGGGAAGTTCTGCCCTACATTATATTGGTTTAACAGGAGGCTTACCTCTCTAGGCCCAGGATAAAAAAATGTACACAGTATAGGTAGGAAGTACCTATCTGTCATGGGTCCACTACATGAATTTTGAGGCACTGCCCGAGTCCACAGCAATAAATTAGACCTGACACTAACATTGATCTGTAATACTAATCTACAGCTAGCCCAAGGGATTCAAAAGCATGTGTTAAGACTGCCACAACATGCGTTAAAAGAACATTTTTTTTCTCCACTACTTTATTGTCGCTGTCTACATTTTTTTTTTTTTGTTTCACTAAGGAGCCATTTGGACACAGCTCCCTCAGGGGTGCCCACCAGTTTTTTGCTTGACTGAAGACTGAGCCCTAACTTTAACTGCACCTGCTTTCCCTGCCTACTTGCTTTGCAAGCCCTAAGCGGCAATTCCACAACTGGTCAACATTTCCTATACACACATAGAGATAGAACAACGCAGAGACGGAGTAGTACAGAAATTAGTCACAACTGAGCAGGCCATACAGTACCAAATCGCAAGACAGGGGGTAGTCAAATAGCTAAGCCGAAGTAAGAACCAGACGAAAAACACAGTACCAAAATACAAGATAGAGAGCGGTCAAAGGCAAGCCTAGGTCAATAACAGAAGCAATCAGAGATGAGCGAAGTTTTGAAAAATTTAATTCGGTCGATTCACCAAACTTCGACAAGAAATTCAATGCTTTCCGAATTAATTCCTCACGCGTAGTGATGCATTAGCTATACCCAGGCCACTCTGCCTAATCATATTCATCCCACTTGGTGGCCCAATCTCAGTGTGAAGTCATGGAAGTTAAACTGATGGGGGAGTGCTGAAATTGTGTATTGTCATGTGCATTACGTTCTAGTGCACCCACATTTATAGTTAATCCATTCTGTAGGTACTGTGCCATCAGTATTACAGGCAGGTGTAATGTTTCACTGTCTACATTGCTGTGCAGAGCACCAAGATTCATGGCTAATCCCTTCTGTTAAAGAAAAAGAAAAGCACATAGCACCCTTCAGTAAAGCAAAAAACCTGTGTCCGCCCCTTAGTGGAACAAAATAAAGAAATGGAAGCAGTGTCAATAAAGTAGTGGAGAAATTTTTATTTACTTTAATGCATTTTGTGGCAGTCCGAACACATGCTTTTTAATCCCGTCTGTTAGCTGTAGATTTACTGTGCGTCAGTATAATAGGTCTCTGTTACTGTCAGGTCTAATTTATCGCTGTGGACTTAATTGTGCAGTGCTTCATGATTAGTGATGAGCGGCAGGGGTCATATTCGAATTCGCGATATTTCGCGAATATTTTTGGGAATATTCGTCGAATATTCGAAAATTCATGATTTTTTTTTACTCGAAAAATCGGCAAGGTAATGATTGTGTAATATGCGAAGTTTCGTAATTCGTATTTTCAGAATCGAATTTTTATTGCGAATTTTTCAACTATTAGACAAAAAAGATTATAGCACTATATTAGCTAAATTACTCTATATTCAATTTTTTTCAAATATTCGCTATATTGCTATAACTTATTTTTTTCGAATATTCGTAATATTCTAAGACAAGAATATATAGCAATATAGCGAATATTCGGAAAAAAAAAGAATATAGAGCAATTTAGCTAATATACTCATCTGAAGTTCAGATTGGAAAAAAATTACAACTATACAAAAAAAAGATTATAGCACTATATTAGCTAAATTGCTCTATATTTGTTTTTTTCGAATATTCGCTATATTGCTATAACTACGTTTTTTCGAATATTCGCAATATTCTAAAACAAGAATATATAGCAAATATAGAGCAAAATTCGCAAACACTACTACTCCTAAAGTCAAGTATATTGCAGCCTTCTTATTGGCCCACAAGCTAGAAGCAGGGAGGGATCATGTGTACTGATTTAAAAAAAAAAATGAAATGAAAAAAAACAAAAAAACTATCGAATATTCGAAATTACGAATATATATAACTATATTCGAAATATTTGCGAATTTTCAAAGTACCTATATTCGTGATAAAAATTCGAAATTCGAATATTCGTGATCAACACTATTCATGATTCAAGTAGTGGCCCTATTGCAGAATAGGGAGGGTGAAACAACAGCAGCAGCAGTAACTGTGAAAATAGTGGCCCCATGACAGAGTGGACAGGGTGTCAGCAGTGGCAATACCAGTGACAGTAGTGGCCTTATGACAGAGTGGGGAGTGTGGCAGTAGCAGCAGTGGCAATAATGCTGTGTTTATATCACTGTTTATTTTTTTCTGTCAGAATGACAGAAAACTAAAGAAAATGCAGCCTGTATTTTGACCATCCATAAAGCCACTATCAGATGGTCAGTATTTGATCAGTAATTGTAAGTCAAAATCAGGAGTGGGTTCAAAACTGTGAAAAAATGTAATAGAAATATTTGCATCTCTTCAGTTTTTCGACCCATTCCTGCTTTTGGCTTACAAAAACTGAACAAATACTCATGCAAAATACTGACTGGGTGAAAGAGGCCTTACGGATGCTCAGACTACAACATCCTTTTAAAAAAAAAATTCTGTTCTTCTGATGGATAAGAAGAATGTAAAAATAAAGAGTGATGTCAACACGGACAGACAGGGGCAATAGTGGCTCCATAACATAGTGGAGAGGAGGGGCAGCAGCAGTGGCATACAGCACAAGATGGTGGCAGATCACAGTAGTTACAGAACCCAAAAACAGCAGTGTGATAGAAAGGCCCAGTGGCATACATTCCTTTCAAAAACTTAACGTGTACATATCAGTAGGGCAAGAAGCCCCATTGTAGGAATGGTAGAACAGGCAGAAGGCGGGTGGCAGCATCAGAATGTAGCCAGAGTAACAGATCATTTTGCGGAATATTCTGGTGTGGCAGCAAACTACAATATGATCATTAGTGGCAGAATAATCTATTCTGTTGCATCAGGCATCAGCGTCTGGAAATTCGGGTTGATCCATGCCTGATTCATCTTTATGAAGGTTAATCTCTTAACATTTTGGGAGGAAAGGCTAGTTCTCTCAGAGTTAATTATGCCCCAACACATTAAACACCCGGTCTGATGCCACAGAAAGTATTCCCATGGCAAACATGGCTAGTTGCGTCCATGCTTCAAGTTTGCACGCCCAGTAGTGAAGGAGATCTTGAATCATAGGTGACAGAGTGCAGTCCAAGTATGCCACCACCTGTTGGTTGAGGTTCTGCTGCATGTCCTGTTGCTGGGTGGTTTCTTCAGTAGGCAAAGAAAACTGCTCATCAGAGACTCCAGACTAAAGTAGCTGCATATGGAGCTGATGCTGCTCCTGCCTCCCCTCCCACCAGTCATGGCAGTGGAGCGGGAGTGCAGAGGGGCAGATGTTCGTGAGGACAGGCGATGGTGCTCGTAGGCAGCAATCAACTGGCTACACAGTATGTCTCTATAGTAGTCCATTTTTGCATCCCTCTCAGAAGGTCTAAAAAACTTTGTCAACACCCTTCAGCTCCTCTTCTGTAGAATTCTGTATAACTGTGAATAAAATGTTGCAGCCAGAGCCACTACCATTACCATCCTCTGCTCCTCTCCTCCCGGGCTCATTGCACTTGGCAGTGGGTCACAAAAGAGATCAACTGCAGAGAAGGGTGAGACAGAAAGGCATACTACTAATATATGGGGGGAAATGATTACTGTATTGGGGCTCAAAGCGGAATATTACTAGTGTATGGGAACACAAAGGGGGACATTAATATCCAAGCAACAAGGGAAACATTACTGGAAGAACAAAAGGGCGCATTACTAATGTGTGGGGGCACAACAGGAGTTCTATTACTATATATGGCCACTATTACCGTGTGGGGATTTAACTGTTTTGCATTCACTTATACAGTCTGCAGAACACCTGTATTTCTACCTTTATATGTTCTACGTATATTGGTTTTAGTATAGTGGTTTGTAGTTAGTAACAGTGAAAGGTGTGGATTTACCCTCTTTTAAATGTGTCAAATCTTTTGCCATCTATTTGTGTGTGTGTTTCAGGACTGTAGCACAACATGCTGTGGTAAAGTGTAAACTAGGTTTAATATGTTCTTTTGAACCGTCACAGATGGTATGTGGTGAATGGACTACTGTGTACATACTGTAGTTGGCCATGTCCTTTAGCATGTTTCTTACAGTGCTTTTAAGTGCTGCTATTTTTATGCATAACTGTGATGTACTGGTGTAAGGGTGACGTGGTTCCCTGGTAAATTATAGTCAGAAATACCCAACTAACATGGCACCAAAGTATGGTCTTCAACAGAGATGAGCCAAGTTTTTAAAAATTTGATTTGGTTGCTTTGCCAAATTTTTCCCAAAAATTTGCTTCGATCCAAATTAATTTGTCATGAAGCACGTTAAATCAGGTCTATCCCTGCCTGGAGTTAAAATTTAGGGAGAATGTATCCTTTTGTACATAACTGTGCAGTGCAGCAACATACATAGTTAGTCCTTTCTGGTAGCAAAACAGTTACTGTGAATCTCAATGACAGCCAGGTCACATATATGGATGAGTGCATCATCCTGCTGGCCACCGACATTCCTAGCTAAACCCTAGCTAAACAAAAAAATAAGTATGCAGCAGCCTTCAGTAAAGCAATAAAAAATAAATAAAAAAAAAGCTGCGTGGCCCTGCAGGTGTCCCAATGACTGTTTAGTGGAACAAAAGAAGGACATGGAGGCAGTGCTAATAAAGAAGTGGAGAATACAATTATTTTTTAATCCATGTTATGGCAGTGCAAACACACTCATTTGAATCCCTTTAGTTCGATGTAGAATGGCTGTGCGTCACTATTAGTCTTAGTTCACACTTAACTTATTTGGTCAGCTATTATCAGTACAAAGCAGGTGCGGGTCAAACCCGCAGAACAGGTGCAGATCTATTCATGATACCTAATCCAAGAGTAGGCTTGGCTCCTGAATTTGGCTCACAATAAGTGATGGAAATAACTGACCAAATAACAGAAGTGTAAACTCCCCCTTACAGGTTTTAGGTTTTTCCACCTTATTAGCATCAGGCATAATTTATCGGTGTGGACCTAATCATGCAGTGGCCCAAAATTTGGCCCCATGACAGTGGGGAGGGTGTCAGCAGTAAGGCTATATTCACATCTCTGTTTATTTGTCAGAAGAACAGCCCCCAAAAAGCAGATCCTGTAGTTTGAGCCTCCGCCTTCACACCATCAGTATTTGGTCTCTTCTGTGTTTGGGAACACTCCTGCTTATGGCCTACAAATCAAGATCAAATCCTATTGCAAAATACTGACCGTGTAATAGAGGCCTCATGCTCAATTTGTGAGTTTTTAATCAGCTTTATTCAGATGGAAAATATGTAGGACTTCTTTGCAGGACTTTAATGGCCTCAATCACACATTCAGTATTTTATCAGTTTATTCCATCAGTATTTGATCAGTATTGGTAACATGTGATGCAAATATTTGCATGTCTTCTGTGTTTTGGACCCACTCCTGCTTTCAGCTTCCAAATCAAACACTGATGCAAAATACCGACCAAGTGATAAATACCTTCTTTATGCTCAAACGACAGGAGCCAGTTTTTTCGCTATTTGCTAGTCTGTTGTATCAGGCACCGGTGTCTGGAAATCCTGGTTGTTCCATGCCTGATTCATCTTTATAAAGGTTAGTCTCTCAAAATTATGTGTTGAAAGGTGAGTTCTCTTTGGGGTAACTATGCCATCCACTGCACGAAACACCTGCTTGGATGCCACACTACTAGTTGGGCAGGAAAGCTTGCCCAGGTCAAACTCAGTCAGTTGACTTGGGCAAGTTTGGCTGCCCAATAGTCCAGAGGATCTTGGAACATGGGTTGACAGGGTGCATTCCAAGTATGCCACCACCTGCTGGTTCAGTTTCTGCTCCATGTCCAGCTGCTGCTGCTGGGTGGTTTCTTAAGTAGGCTGGTTAAAAAAAAGTGCTAATCATAGACTCAAGATTTAAGTTGCAGCTGATGGAGTTGGTGCTGCTCCTGCCCTTCAACCCCCCTCCAGCAGTCATTGCAGTGGAGTGTGAGCTCAGAGGGTACCCCGGGTTAGACTTCTATGAGGATGGGTGATGGTGCATGTAGGCAGCGACCAACCAACTTCAAAGGATGTCCTGATAGTAGTTGAGTTTTTCATCCCTCTCAGAAGGTGTAAAAAAGGTCGCCATTTTGTTCCCTTAATGAGGGTCTAACATTTTGGGGAGCCAGTACTCATTCCTCTGCCGAATAGTGATAATGCAGTTGTCAATACACAAGGGACTCTCTTCCTCCATCTCCACTGCATAATGCCATGTTCTGTCAAGGTCATCTGCGTTGTCTTCGCTGACGCCCTCAAGCTCATCCTGTTCATCTCCAATCACTTGGGCAGATAAGCCATCTAGTTCAGTATAGAATTCCTGAGCATTTACAGTAGATAAAACAAGTCTACACACCCCTGTTAAAATGTCAGGTTTTTGTGATGTAAAAAAATGAGACAAAGATAAATCATTTCAGCATTGCCACCATCATTTGGCCAAGTTGCTGGTGTGCCTGGGTCAGAACCACATTTACTCAGTGAGCTGTGTATGGTCGTTGATCATAGGTACAGCTCCACAAATCAGCGCTGACATGAACTATACAAGACACCGACAGGCTCAAGGACTGGCCCACCTTCTGCTCAACATAAGTGTGCAGGGCTGCTTCATCTTTTTTAGAGAAGTAATGAATAGTGTTCATCACGAATATTCGAATTGCAAATTTTTATCGCAAATATAGGCACTATATCATTTTTCGAAAATTCGTAATATTGTAAAACAAGAATATATAGCAATATAGCAAATATTCGAAAAAAAATGAATATAGAGCAATTTAGCAATTTAGATACAAATTTTTACAAGTATAAAAAAAAAGATTATAGCACCATATTAGATAAATTGCTCTACATTTGTTTTTTTAGAATATTCGCTATATTGCTATATATTCTTGTTTTAGAATATTCTGAATATTCGAAAAACGAATATATTCGATATAGTGCTATATATTAGTTTTTTTAGAATATTCGTAATTTTTCCAATCGAAAGTCATGATTCCTCCCTGATTAAGTTGCTTGTGGGCCAATGACTCATTGGCCCACAAGCAAGAAGCAAGGAGGAATCATGTTTTTAATCGGCAATTGAAAAATTTCAAGAATTTGAAAATTCACATAACGAAAATTCGCATTTTTGCATATTACGCTGATCATTAACTGGCCGATTTTTTTATTAAAAAAATTGTAGAATATAACAAATATTTGAAATTGCGAATATTCGATGAATATTCTACAAAATATTTGCGAAATATTGCAAATTCGAATATGACCTCTGGCGCTCATCACTAGTAATGAAGGCTTGGGACTTTTGACCTAGGGTAGGCACAAGCCATTAATTCTCTGAAATGTTCACAATATGGAAAGGGAGGGTTCGTCACTTATGTCACCCTCACCAGTCTCATGGCCACATCCCTGACCGCTCGCAGGGCCCAGGCAACTGTATCTTGGCTATAGTGTACAGCAGGCATGTCCAAACTGCGGCCCTCCATCTGTTGAAAAACTACAACTCTCAGCATGCCTGGATAGATTACAGCTATTAGGGCATGCTGGGAGTTGTAGTTTTGCAACAGCTGGAGGGCCGCAGTTTGGACATGCCTGGTGTACAGTAACTGAATCAGTAATGTAACAAATGAAGTATGAATGGTGCAGCCAAAAGACTAGAAAAACGGGCCTACTCTATATATTACACTGCCTATTGACACTCAGTCTGATGCACAATACATCTATGTATAACTGAACAGATTAATTATTAATGGGGGAGCAGATGAAACATATATTAGACCGGCTGTTGCGGAACAAAACAACGGATGCGGACAGCACACGGTGTGCTGTCTGCATCTTTTGTGGCCCAATTGAAATGATTGGGTCCACAACCGTTCAGCAAAATTGTGGAACACATGCGGACCCATTCATACGGTCATGTGAAACTTAGTCGATGTATAACAGAACATATTAAGATTCAGATGAACTAGATAAATGCTTCTATATATTACACTGCCTGTTGACAATGAGTCTGATGCACAGTATGTCTATGTATAACTGAACACATTAGTTATTAATGGCGCATTATTAATGAACTACAGTAGGTAAACGTGCATAATGCCTATAGACTATATATAACAGAACAGAGTAAGAATGAATGGCATAGCCAGGGAACAAGATGCATAGTGTGATTACACAGAGCCTGCACTGTCCCTGCAGTCTCCCTATGCTCTCCCTACAGTGTTTGAAAACTCTCCCTACGATCTCCCTACACTGTCACTGTACTGTCCCTATCCAATATTCTACAATTTTTCCTGATATTCAGATCAAATTTAATAATTTTCACTTTGATTTGCTCAACACTATTCTTCAACATTGTAATTGGTGAGGAACTGTATGATGATTTGTCTCCAAAAGTGTGAGAGCACATGAGCATAAGTAAGCTGCATTCCTCACATGGACCTCAAGACTAATTCTATATAAAGGACAGCTCTGTCGGGCAACTCATCATTGAGCATATGCTTTCAGCAGTGATTGTTCTCTGTGCTATTGACAAGCCAAAGCTCTTTTGTTTGCTGAAGCTGAGATTGTGAGGAAGCCCTTAGTCCATACAGCCATATGTTATAGAAATTCCTTGTAAATGTTAAATCAGGAATCTGTGAGGTAGACCCTGAAAATAAAACAACAGGTCTTACGGAGGCTGCATCTGGGAAGAATATGCTTTGTTGCACCACAAAAGAAATACCACAATTGCCATTTGGATGGAACTGGCACTTGTAAGTAGAGATGTCGCGAACATAAAATTTTCAGTTCGCGAACAGCGAACGCGAATTTTCGCAAATGTTCGTGAACGGGCGAAACGGGCTAACCGCCATTGACTTCAATGGGCAGGCGAATTTTAAAACTCACAGGGACTCTTTCTGGCCACAATAGTGATGGAAAAGTTGTTTCAAGGGGACGAACACCTGGACTGTGGCATGCCGGAGGGGGATCCATGGCAAAACTCCCATGGAAAATTACATAGTTGACGCAGAGTTGGATTTTAATCCATAAAGGGCATAAATCACCTAACAATCCAAATTATTTTTGAACAACGTGGTTTAAAACATCCAGTGTGTGTATACAATCAGGTATGATGTTGCATCGATCAGGTAGTGTAAGGGTTACGCCCGCTTCACAGACATTGACAGACCAAACTCCCCTTTTAATGCACCGCAAACCACTGCAAACAGTCCATTTGCCCAACCGCAAACTTCCCATTTGCACAAGGTTGGATACCAAGCTAGCCATGTCCCGTTGATGTCATTGAAGGTTTCTTCCTCCACCCAGCCATGTACAACACCAAGGGTCCCGGAAAGGTGAATTGAATTGATTTTTCGAATGGGGAGATGGTTAAAAAAACGCTGGCTCCCTCCCCTTTGTTTGAATCCACGGTCACTGCATCTGTGCCGTGCAATTTACTGTCCCACCCGATATGAGTGCTATTTTCTATAGTTCTCTCTTCACATCAGTTTAATCCCTGTTACGTCCCCAATCTGGGGTCCATTTATTAAATAGATTTTTCGAACGGGGAGATGGTAAAAAAATTGCTGGCTCCCTCCCCTTTGTTTGAAACCACGCCACGGTCACTGCGTCTGCGCCGTGCAATTTACTGTCACACCCAATATGAGTGGTATTTCCTGTAGTTCTCTCTTCTCATCAGTTTAATCCCTGTTACGTCCCATATCAGGGTGGGATTGCCTTTTGTGAAAAAAAATTTAGGCTGGGTATCTTCGACTGCCTTCACAGTGACAGACCAAACTCTGATACACCAAACTGAATTGATTTTAGGAACCGGGAGATGGAAAAAGCAGCTTGGTCGGTCCTCTTACTACCAAGTTGGGGCACTGCGCGTGCACGGAGCAGTGTGCTGTGACACCCTATATGAGTGGTGTCTTAACTAGTCCTATTCCTATCAGTTTAATCCCTGTTACGTCCCCTATCCGGGGACGTGTGTTGAATTGATTAACCATTGTCGAATTAACGAACCATTACGACATCCTGGAATAATTTAGTTCTGAGCTTTGTACTTAATTTGTATTGGAATTGTTGGGGATTTTTTAAATTGTCTGCATTATTTCTAATAAACTATTAAGAGACTTTATTATGATTTTTTTATTTTATGTATTAAAAACCCACCCATACAACTTAAAAAAAGATAAATAAAAAAAAATTAAGTTTTTTCTATGAAAAAACATCTAGCCGTCCTGATCGCTTTTGGTCTGATCATAATGAAGCAACGGCCTTATCATCTGGGGTGTGGCAACATTGCCAACACACTCATAGAGGTGATGATCGCTTCATTGTGATAGGCAAGCCCCTTCACCACAACAAGGTAACGATCACGAAAGGGGAATTGACACTTGTATGTGCCTTTTTTTTGTTTTGTTTTTGCAGGAACAGTGCAGCACCAGAGGTGACTAAAACATTGCGGTTTGAACCCTAGTTGGTGGCGGAGAATTCACGAAAGTCATCCGGTATGCAGACATTAAATACAGCAGCGTGGGCACCATTTTGAGGCCAAGGCATGTCAGGCCTTTTGTTAGTTAAACGTATCCCTTACTGTCAGTCCCTTCGGGATCCATGCCTCATTCATCTTAATGAAGGTAAGGTAATCAACACTTTTTTGACCGAGGCGACTTCTTTTGTCAGTGACAATGCCTCCTGCTGCACTGAAGGTCCTTTCTGACAGGACACTTGAAGCGGGGCAGGCCAGAAGTTCTATTGCAAACTGGGATAGCTCAGGCCACAGGACAAGCCTGCACACCCAGTAGTCAAGGGGTTCATCGCTCCTCAGAGTGTCGATATCTGCAGTTAAGGCGAGGTAGTCTGCCACCTGTCGGTCGAGTCGTTCTCTAAAGCTGGATCCCGAAGGGCTGTGGCGATGTGTAGGACTGAAAAAGCTCTGCATGTGCTCCATCAACAACACATCTGTAAAGCGTCCTGTCCTTGCCGCCGTGGTCGTGGTAGGAGGAGGATTACTTTGACCTCTTCCCCAGTTAGATTCCCGTTGTGCTGTAACATCGCCCTTATAAGCTGTGTAAAGCATATTTTTTAGTTTGGGTTTGAACTGCTGCATCCTTTCTGACTTCCGGTAATTTGGTAACATTTCCGCCACTTTCTGCTTATACCGGGGGTCTAGTAGCATGGCCACCCAGTACAGGTCGTTCTCCTTCATCCTTTTTATACGAGGGTCCCTCAAGAGACATGACAGCATGAAAGACCCCATTTGCACAAGGTTGGATGCCGAGCTACTCATTTCCCGTTCCTCCTCCTCACTGATGTCATTGACGGTCTGTTCTTCCCCCCAGCCACGTACAAGACCACGGGTCCCAGATAGGTGACAACAACGAGCACCCTGGGATGCCTGCTTCCTCCTCCTCAAAGCCACATTCCTCCTCTGACTCCTCTTCCTCATACTCCTCTTGCAGCGTTGCTGCAGGTCCGGCAAGCGATGATGACAAGGCTGTTTCTGGTGGTGATGGTGACCACAACTCTTCCTCTTCCTCTTCACGCTCATCTACATCCTGATCCAGCACTCTTCGCAGGGCACGCTCCAGGAAGAAAACAAATGGGATGAGGTCGCTGATAGTGCCTTCGGTGCAACTGACTAGGTTTGTCACCTCCTCAAAAGGATGCATGAGCCTACAGGCATTGCGCATGAGCGTCCAGTAACGTGGCAAAAAAATTCCCAGCTCCGCAGAGGCTGTCCTAGCACACCGGTCATACAAATGCTCATTGACGGCTTTTTCTTGTTGGAGCAGGCGGTCGAACATTAGGAGTGTTGAATTCCAACGTGTCGGGTTGTCGCAAATCAAGCGCCTCACTGGAATGTTGTTTTGGCGCTGAATGTCTGCAAAGTGCCCCATGGCCGTGTAGGAACGCCTGAAATGGCCACACACCTTCCTGGCCTGCTTGAGGACGTCCTGTAAGCCTGGGTACTTAGACACAAAGCGTTGTACGATGAGATTCAACACATGTGCCATGCACGGCACATGTGACTACTTGCCCAAATTCAATGCCGCCAACAAATTGCTTCCATTGTCACACACCACTTTGCCGATCTCCAGTTGGTGCGGGGTCAGCCACTAATTCACCTGTGCGTTCAGGGCGGACAGGAGTGCTGGTCCGGTGTCGCTCTCTGCTTTCAGGCAAGTCAATCCCAAGACAGCGTGACACTTTCGTATCCGGGATGTGGAATAGCCCCTGGGGAGCTGGGGGGGGGGTTCAGTTGATGTGCAGCCAGAGGCCGCAGCAGAAGAGGACTCAGATGAGGAGGTTATGGAAGAGGATGGAGTAGGAGGAGTAGAGGAGGTGGCAGTAGGCCTGCCTGCAAGTCGTGGCGGTGTCACCAACTCCGCTGCAGAGCCACGCATTCCATGCTTGGCAGCCGTCAGCAGGTTGACCCAATGCGCAGTGTAGGTGATATACCTGCCCTGACTGTGCTTTGCAGACCAGGTATCAGTGGTCAGATGGACCCTTGCCCCAACACTGTATGCCAGAGATGCCATGACTTCCTTTTCAATCACCGAGTAGAGGTTTGGGATTGCCTTATTAGAAAAAAAAAATTCGTCCAGGTACATTCCACTGTGGTGTCCCAATAGCGACAAATTTTTTGAAGGCCTCAGACTCCACCAGCTGGTATGGTAAAAGCTGGCGGGCTAAGAGTTCCGTCAAACCAGCTGTCAGACACCGGGCAAGGGGGTGTCTCTGTGACATTGGCTTCTTACGCTCAAACATTTCCTTAACAGACATCTGACTGTGGGCAGATGAGATGGAACTGCTCAAGGTGAGAGGTGGAGTGGCGGGTGGTTGAGAGGGGGCAAGGAGGACAGCAGTGGTTGACGTGGCTGAAGATGCTGGACCAGGAGGAGGATGGTGGCTTGTGTGCTGCTTCTACTCGTCATGTGTTGATCCCATAGGCGTTTGTGATGTGCGATCATGTGCCTTCGCAAAGCAGTTGTACCTAGGTGGGTGTTGGATTTCCCACGACTCAGTTTCTTTTGGCACAGGTTGCAAATGGCATTGCTGTTGTCAGAGGCAGACACACAAAAAAAAATGCCACACTGCTGAGCTTTGCGACGACCTTCCCCTGCTTCCAACTCGTCTTCTCCTTCTCTCTGTCTCCCCTTCTGAACTTTCCCCCTCTTCTTCTTCTCTTCGAGCAGGCACCCACGTGGCATCCACGGACACATCGTCATCATCAACCGCTTCACTTGTATCTGACACCTCAGCAAAGGAAGCAGCAGCAGGTACAACATCATCATCATCACACTGTACGTCCATGTGTGTAATGCTGCCTGACTGAGACATATCCCTATTATCTACATCCCCTGGCAATAATGGTTGCGCATCACTAATTTCATCCAACTGATGTGTAAATAACTCCTCTGAGGGATCAAGTGAAGCGGCTGTGGTGGCTGTGGTGGTAGTGGTGGTGGTGGTGGCGGGCGGGAGAGTGGTGACCAAAGCTGAGCTGGAGGAGGATGGTGCGTCAAGGTTCTTAGCGGAAGCTGTTGAAGATTGGGTGTCCTGTGTAAGCCAGTCAACTATTTTCTCCGAATTTTTGAGGTTCAGGGTACATGGCTTCTGAACACTGGGCATTATTCCAGGGCCAGTGGAAATCACAGCACCACAAACACGACAGCCCCTGCGGCGTGGCCTGCCTCTGCCTGTCATTTTTTATTAGATAAGTGTTACTATGCGTGCAAGGTACTGTGCCACTCTATATAAGTGGTGGGCAGTGGGCACAGTACAGTCTGTGTGGGCCTTACACACACGGGTTTGCAAATGTGATTAGATCACAGTTAAAAATTTTTTAAAAAGTACACTGATGTACCAGGGCTTTTTGGGGTGCTGTCAGGACGCTGTCCTTACAGCAGATGAGTCTGTGGACACAGAACAATGCCCTAGCTAACGCTTTCCCTATTGAATTAGCAGCAGCAGCACTGTCCCTCCTCTCACTGTGAATGCAGATTCCGAATGCATCTAAAATGGATGCTGTCCAGGAGGTGGGAGGGTCTGGGAGGGAGGGTCTGCTGCTGATTGGCTGGAATGTGTCTGCTGACTGTGAGGTAGAGGGTCAAAGTTTACTCAATGATGATGTATAGGGGGCGGACCGAACATCGCATATGTTCGCCCGCAGCGGCGAACGCGAACAAGCTATGTTCGTCGGCGAATAGTTCGGGACATCACTACTTGTAAGTTGGACTGTTAGCCATGATTTAGAGCTGTACCTCTCAAATAGAGAAGACTGTTCTCCCCATTACATTGGCAAGATTGACTGCTACTGGAGTGAGCCTGTATACAGTAAAATTAAAGGGGTTGGCCACCTTCTAGCTACCATTTTGGATGCAAGATGACAACATGGCACTAGCCTTTGTTAATGTTCTTTACCATTTTCTACATTTCATTAGCCATTTCCCTTTGTTGCACAACTCGTCTCTGCTATCTGCATAGAGGTCGTGTCCATAAAATGGGCGCTGATGGAGGGTCATGTGACCAGACACATCACTCACCCTCCTCCATTCAAACACTCTGCACCTGCACAAAACTCCAAACAGTGCAAGTGAAGATGGCAGGTGCAGTGTATTTGAATGGAGGAGACATCACATGAAGGAAATTTGCCTGATCACATGACCCTCCATCAACAGACATTTTATGCAGAACACCTCTGTGTGGAAAGCACAAAAGATTAGGCAAACAAGGGGGCATACCTTGTGAAATATAGAAAACAGCACAGAATATCAACAAAGACTCTATTAGTAAGTGCCATATAATCATCTAAGGCTTCTTTCACACTGGGGAACAGCCTGCTGGATCCGCGCTACCGCAAGCCCACTGTGCTTGCAGCAGAGCAAACATCCCGAGAGGCGGCCGGACAAAAACCGCAGCGTGTTGTAATTTTTGTCCAGTTTGCAGTGCTGCTGCCAGACCTCCAGCCCGACCTCATTATAGTGGATGGGGCCGGAGTGGACTTCCGGCGGCACGGTGGACTTGCGGTAGCACGGATCCGGCACTTTGTTCCCCTGCCGGAACAGCCTGCCGGAGAGGGTTACCACAAGTGTCAAAGTTGCCTTACACACGCATTGATCATCAGTAACTAGAAAGTGGCCAACCCACTGAACTGTTCCATTGCACTATGTCTGACATTTGTACCCGTGGCTTGCCTGCTCCACACTACACACAGACTGCTGGGAGTAGTTTCCCTTCTCCAGGCTAATTTTTTAAAATAGTATGATGGCATTGTTCAGGTACTACAGTATTTGTCTTTAGTGTAGTGATATCACTGGTAATATCTTTTGTACTGGTTTTTGTTCTGTTACAATATGATGATAATATTTGTTCCTTGTGTTATGGTATTATTTGGTAACTATATGACTTTTATTATGAAATTTACAGCAGTTTTTCTTCTGTAAATGAGATGTACACCCCACGTAGCCATCAACCCCAAGAGCACAAACATAATTCACATCCATCACACAGGTAGTGGCTTTGTTCAATTACAGATACCAGGGCTGAATTTTAGTCTTATTTTGGTCCTGGTTGTAGCATAACTTTGCAACATTATATATCAGAATAAAAATATGATTGTGCTTTCAACAATAATGTTTTCATACAATCTAAATGCTGATGCAAAATTTCCTACTACATGCTATTCGACTTGAACTGCAATTCATCAATTCGTCCACAAGATGCTGCTGTGCTGTCCACATTGCTTTATTCATGTGTTCTCTTACCATTATGTGGTCAAAGGATGAGCTCAGTGGAAATGTAAGATATTAAATTTCATCTGCAGCTCCTGATAATGTGGACACTGTGTGCAGTACACTAACCATTCTTCAGTTTACACAATATGACATATTTGCAAAATGATTCCTTGTAAATGTAAAATGAAACTGCGTTAAAATACATATAAGGGAACCCTTTTAGGAAAATTATTGAAATCTGCCCGTGAAAAGCATTTTTTGAGTAGTTTTAACATCTATATCTATCTATCTATCTATCTAGTGATCCATAGTTTAATACTGCAAAAGCACTGAGGATAAATACATTATCACAGCTTTCAATAAAAAAATAAATAAAAAAAAAATTGTTATGAATAGTATACATCTGCTAAATGCTAACAAGCTCAAGTTATTTAAAGGGGTTTTCTAGGACCATATTGAATATACTAAATAGGCTGGCAATATCTGATCAGAGGGGGGCATGATGTCCTTCGAGTGCCGCAGTCCCTTCCCACAGCTGATCAATGGGAGGCCCAGTAGTCAAACCCCCACTGATCAGATATTGGGGTCCTATTCTGAGGAGATTCAAGAAAACCCTTTTAACTTTGCTCAGTAATTTTTTGACTCCCTTCAAACTTGCCATGTCATTAGTCCATTAAGGTTTCTATGTTATGTGTTTGTCACTTGTTATGAATCACATGAGATCACAATGCACTTCTGCACATAAGGAAAAAACAGCATAGAAAATTAAAACCGTTTAAACGGTTATTGTATTCATATACTCAAACCTTCCCCTACTTCATTTCTGCTCCTATGACCATGATTCTTTTCCCTTGTCCGACTGGACCTTGGCAGTTCAGACTCTAGCATTCACACATTTTCTTAACTTGTTTTTTCTGAAGAGATTATGGTTTGTTTTGTAGATTGAAAGTGTCCTGCTCCTGTCCATTCCAGTTCTGTGATAAACTGTTCCCACTGTGATTCTGTTCTTAAGGTTTTGGACTCTATTTTTCTTACATGGCAACATCAACAGGGAAAACAACCACAGAGATTTAAAGTGGTTATCAGGGATTATGAAAAACATGTCCACTTTTTTTCCAAATAATAGCGATGCACTTGTTCATGGGTATGTCTGGTACTGCACCTTAGCTAAAGTGAAGTGAATGAGGCTAAATAGCAAAACCACACATAACACGTGGGCACATGTGGTGCTCTTGTTGGAGGATGGTGTTCTAATTCTGGGCAACCCCTTTAGCTAAATAATATTAGCAATAATTTACTTAGAATGGAAAGGTCCTTATAGTCAACTGGAGCATGAAGGATCCAGTGCTTGTTTGTTCGGTTTTTTTGTTGTTTTTTTTTAGCAAAAAAGAGCACCATTATCCCCTAATTGGTTGATATCCTTTACCTGCTACCTTTTCCAGAATGTGACCAACCTGAATTTGGGTCCATCTTCTTCATGGGCCAGATAGCAGCTCTGTTGTCCAGCCTCATGGTATTTGTGCCCTTAGATGTCACAAAATCTAACTTATACATTACCTTAGAAAAAGAAGAGCCAATTTTATAGCCTTTTAAAGTCTGGTATCACCATTTTCAGAACCAGGGTGAATTTATAAAAGGTATTAACACAATAAGAATATTCTTTATAGTGAAATCCACACCATAATTCTAAACATTTTTTCATTTACCGTTATTTAAACAATTCTTCTATTCCCATAGATCCCAGGGATAATGTGAGTATAGTTCCACCTGCTGTTTCTGCTGAACAGCTTTTCTGGATCCATCTCAGGAAATGTGCTGATATGGACACACATGCTCAGTCTTGCTTCTTTCTCTTGTATTGGGTGGGTGGAGAAATCCTTGGTGTGGTAATCTTCCTGTGAAGATGCAATATCTTATCTATTTCTTAAGGTCCCTTTACATGGAGGTGTTCCTTTCTGATAATCTGCTGCTTGCTGGTGGAGAAGACTGTTGCATATACATGCAGTGACCTCCTCCAGAGTATGGGGAGTAGAGATAGAGGCAAAGCTGAGTATGTGTCCACCATGGCACATTTTCTAAGGTGGACACAGAAAGGCTGTTCAATAGAAACAGCAGGTGGTGCTATAGTAACACTATTCCTTGAATATCTGGTGATCGGCAAAAGCATACCGTAATTAATTAAGGGCAAATGAAGAAAATGTTAACAGCTATGGGCTGGATTCAGTTAGAAATAAAGTTAAAGGACTGTGCTGCTCTCCTGGAATCCACAAACAAAATTGAAATCAGATGCCAGATCCTTCTTCCAATTCTCCTTCCTTATGTTGCCAAACACTGCTACAATGTCCTGGAGCGGTACAGCTCCACAGTTTTTTCACATCCGATGAACCTGAAATATCAGGAATCAAGGAGCAAAATAGTGAAGCACCATAGGCACTTTAGGCTAAAAGATGAATTTATTCTACTCACAAGAGTCGATTAAAACAAGGCATATCAAATATAAAATTCCAGTTTCCCAGAGTCTGCCTGACCTACTTCTTCAGGGGCGATTCAGTTAGAAGCAATAGTCTTCGTAGGCAACCCCTTTAAAATTTGCTTTGCTGGTGTTTTGATTGAAATACAGAGCTATATTTCCAGTATTTAAGAATTTTAATACATATTCCTACCGTGTTTCTCCCAAAAAAGGCTAGGGCTTATTTTGTAGAGTGTAGTGTCAGTGAGTGTTACTAGCACTCTCTCTCTCTCTCTCTCACATTCTCTCTGAGGCAATTGCACTGTTCCCTATCTCTCTATCTCCTCTCTGTACTTGGGAGGTGGACTCAGAAGGCAAGACTCTGGCAGTGGCACCGTGCTCTTAATATGGTATCTCCTCTCGGGAGGCAGGGCATGCGAGGCAGTAGATACGCCTCTTGATTGGGAGTGGATTCTGCTATGCCTGCTACCGTCCTGGGCAAAGTGTAAGGCTACAGTATTCCAATTCTCGTTGTCTGTGACGTCAGTGTTGTCATGCGACATAACCTAGCGCTGGGGGCACTCACTGTATCTAGGGCTTATATTTGGAGTAGGGCTTACTGTATATTTTAAGCCTATTCCAAAAACCCTGCAAAATAGCACTAGGGCTCATTTTCGGGGTAGGGCTTATTTTTGGAAAATTAGAATTTCAGTGGCTATTTTCTTAAAGGGAATCTGTCAGCAATTTTATAGTGTTCTATGGGCAACATAATTTTGTGACCGATCGCCTTGGCAAAATGATGGGTCACTTTGTTTAATTGAATCAGCCATTTTGATGAAATCTTTTGTTAAATAGCTCAAGCAAATGCAGAAGGGGCGCCCATATTCATGAGCTCCTGGCTTTCCCCGCCCACCTGCCCCTGATTTATATAGAAGAAAAATGTCAGAGGCAGTTGGGCAGGGAGAGCCATGAGCTCATGAAATTGGGTACTCATTGGCATGCGCTGAGTTATTAGAGCCTAGCAGCAAACTGGTGACAGATTCCCTTTAATGCTCAAAATAAAGCTGTAAAATAAGAATTGCTAATCTCTATCCAGCACCAATGTTCTTTTATGGTGATTTTATATCTTTATATCTGATACATAAAACAGTTTAGCAAGAAAATAAAAAAATAAAACATTGGGGGGAGAGGATACTTGATCCTTCCGATTTCTCCAGATAAACTGTCCATTATCGGATTGAGTTTACTCACAGAATGCTTAACCGTATGGTATAATCAGGGTTGGACCACCGCTGTTTAAAAAATCTGTAAACCCAGCTCATACGATGATAAGCTTGTTTTCTTGCAGCACTCCAACAATATCAATCTTTTTGTGGTTTCAGTTGGGTAATTTGAAAGAAACACACCCATTAGAAAATTATAATTAAAATGACATGTAATGAAAAGGTTCTCCCAAAAGAGGACAGACACATTAAAGGATGCTTGGTCTTTATGAATAGTGGATATTGATTATGTCAGACACGAGTTGTTCGATTGATGGTCAATTATGAGCAATTTTAATGAACATAACGATAATAGCAAGTAGTGTGAGTGTTACATTAGTGGCAGGAAGGTTTATCACTAAAGTACCTGAGAGCAATACGAAATACAAATAGTATACTATCCAACAAAATAGAATTTAGAATATTTTCAGAACTAATTTAGTAGATTCCTCAAGTGCATAAGGACAATTTATATTGTTTCTTGAGTATAGAATGTTTGGAAATCGATAAAGGATTTTTTTTTTTTTTTAACATACTATAAGATCATTTGCTTCAGTGTTTGTGTGGTACAATACCAAACAGTAAAGGCTGCAAACACCCAAAATCTCTATAATTTTCCTGATAGGCATCAGTAATTATAGGGAATAGGGGTCATTATCCCCTCTAAGGGGTTGTCGATTTTTTTAAATTCTCCCCCACCCTGCAGGGTATGTAAAGGGAATTATGTTTACCTATTTGCTGCTGCTCTGAGTTGCATGGTGGCTCCGTGGTTAGCAATGGTGCCTTGAAGTACTGGGATCTTAGCTTTGAATCCAACCAAGGACAAAGTATGCATAGAGTTTCTATGTTCTCCCTATTTGTATTTGTTTCCTCTAAACACTCTGGTTTTCTCCCACACTCCAAAGACATACTGATAGGTAACTTAGATTGTGAGCCCAATTGAGGGTACAGCATGATGCTAATGTTGGTAAAGTGCTGCAGAATATGTCAGTGCTATATAATTGAGCTAAATAAATAAATATAAAATAAATAAAACTTTCATACAGCTGCTGCAACTGAACGGTTCAGATTGTACTGCAATGAGCAAAATTCTGCAACAACCTAATGTTTTTTGTAAATAGTCAGCAAGCCATTTTTTTTATGTAAAAACATTACGTTTCTACAGCTCATAAGCAATTTATATACACTTGTGTGTGTATATATATATATATATATACACTCACACTGTGCAGTTTTAGTAGGTGCATTGTACTATAATAACTACATTAATATACCATATCTTTTTCATTCCTTAAATTGTATTGTGTCTTAATACAGTGCAGTTTTAGTAAACACGATGGACTTCAATAACTGCATTAATACAGGAGTTTAATTCCATGCATTGCATTACTATTGTAAATTGTCGATACCAGTGTGCAATGTGTTTTTAGAAGGAGAGGGATGTTTAATTGCACCTTTGACTTTAAGTTACAGTAAAACATTTGCAATTTTGCTACTACCATTTAATAATCTGTGTACCAAATCTAAGGCTTTTCATGTATAGATTTTGTAATAAAATGTCTGGTAAACAGAAGAGTGGAAATCCAAAGACCCATGCCTTGTCATCCAAGATTTAGAATGTGTGTGGCTATAGTAGTGCGAACAGCAGTAGCATCACCAGCTATCCCACCAATAGTAGTATTGCAGCAGGCCTCCCTCACTTCTGATAAGCGCCACATTATTCTTGAATACATAATGGATGACATTGTGGACTGGATAGCTCACTCCTCCTGTCAGTCACAGCAGGATGATATGGTTGTCACCACTGAGTCTAACATTGTGCCTTAGAGCCAGTAGTCATAGCTTTTATTCTACTCATCCTGCTTGTGGCCCCAGAGAAGCATTGCCCTCCACCCCCAAGAAGCAACAACAACAAAAAAAAAACATGTCCTATTTATTTGTATGAGAAGAGTCAGCTTCAATGTTTGGACTGCAAAGGGGAAGCAGTTCAGGTGGAGGAGTGGGACCCCATGCGTAGCTATTGTTAATATAACTGACTCCATCTTGTCTTTAAACAAACTTTTCCAAACTACTTAAGGACATTCAAATATAAGGTGTGGGAGGGTGGTGGTGGGCTGCAAGACTTGTTTCAGTTGCCAAGGGCTAAGGCTAGGCAGACACTGTCCACACATTCCACCATAACCTGCTCTGTCTTGACATGAGGCTATCATGTCCTGTTACCTATAATCTGATTAGTCAGTGCTCTATAATCATAAACATCTGATTGGTTTTGTGTT
This sequence comes from Bufo gargarizans, assembly GCF_014858855.1. Taxonomy (NCBI): domain Eukaryota; kingdom Metazoa; phylum Chordata; class Amphibia; order Anura; family Bufonidae; genus Bufo; species Bufo gargarizans. The sequence continues at coordinate 487,652,810 of NC_058080.1, read as the reverse complement.
TGTGTATAAATAAACACTGAGGAAGGGAAAACCCGGACTCTGTTGTACACCAACTCTGTGTGTGCTTGATGTCCCCCGGCCGGTGAATCGTTTGAACCTTAACAACTTAATTTTTATTAGAGGAAGCTACTCTTACACTATGTTTTTGTTGATTGTAATAGTAATAGTGGCACGTGTAGTGATGTTGTTGGTGGCAGGGGCAATGGTTGTGACAGTGGTATTCAGGACAAATATAGAGCAAGGTAACCCAAGAGGACATATCACAGTATGATAAAAGTGGTGGGGAGGGTGAAGACTATGATGCTGATTGTGTGTTGGACAAGACCTAGGAGCCAGATCATGGTGCTGAGGAGGAGATGACATCAGATGAGAAGGGTGGTGACCATGGCAGCAATAAAAAGCAGAAGCAACATATGGCCAAAACCTTCAAAGAAACTGGCAGGGCCAGATCTATTTCTATGGTGGTCCCCTTGGAAACTGGAGGTGACACTCATACTGTGGGCACACGCTCAAAGCATGCTAGCCGCGCAAGCCAAGCTTGGCTGCTGCTAGCTCTGTGCAAATATCTCCTGTATTGTGGCTTTTCTCCATAAGGCTGACACACAAAACCACTTCCATGTGCAAGATCTACAGGATGAAAATAAACCATGGGCGTTCAAACACAAACATAGATACCAGGGTTCGATTGCAGCACATGAGGTAGCATCATTGGATCTTATGACAAAATGGAACTAGGCAGCATAACTAATTAAAAAAAAGTCTGTCCTCCTCCACCTGGTCTTCTTTGTGGCAGCCAGACCATATCCCCAAGCAGTGCAGTGTCCTTGTTATTATAATCAGCTGCTTCTTATCGTGCTCAGACTCCTCTTTGTCTTTCACTCCATTATAAGACATCCATAACAGAATGTATGGCCATAAGGAAACTATTTGCGACCAGTAATTAGCTTGTGTGCAAGGTGAACTAGTATCTGGCCAATTTGCTGGCGGATAAGTTGCTCTGTACCACTTAGAAGTAGTCATTTTGGTGCAATGACTACATTACTTGTCTTCATGGAGATTTGGTATAGTTCCTTGCCATCACCAAAATGTAATTCATCTATATTTCATCAGCCAGACTTTTTGCCAGATATTCATAAAACTTGTCTCATTATAGAAATGGCACACACCTCATTCCCTGACTCCATGGACTTCTGGACAGTCAGACTAGAACAGTGGCTGGAGCTCGCCCAGTTTTCTCTCACTATGCTGTTTTCTCCAGCCTCCAGTGAGGGTTTTGAGTACAGAAAGTGGCGTCATCACACACAAATGACACAATTGTTTACAAAACATCACTTTTCTTGAAATGAATGAGGCATATATCCATGAGGATTTTTGCACACCTCCAGCTAAGGGTACTTTCACACTAGCAGCAGCGGGTGAACAGCCTGTTAGATGCGTGCTGCAGCTACTGCCCGCGTGCCCCTGGATACCACTCTGGCCCCATTGACTATAATGGGGGTAGGCCAGAGTTCCGACAGCAGCACGGCAAACATGCCGAGAGGCGGGCAGAATAAAACTACAGCCCCCGGACTACCGCTCCGGCCCCATTGACTATATTATAGTCAATGGGGCCGGAGCGGTAGTCCGGGGGCACACGTTAAGCACGGATCCAACAGGCTGTTCACCCACCGAAACAGCCTGCCAGAGTTCCTTGCCGCTAGTGTGAAACTAGCCTAAGGCAGATGATGGCTATTTACCACCTGCCCCATCACACCATTGATGCTGCCTGCCTACCTACCATCATGTTCTGTACTGCATGAATGCTGCCACAACTGCTGCTGCTACTCCACGCTGTTAATTCCCCTACTGCCACTTCCATTACCTCTACTGCCACTACCATTGTCAAATAACACTTTGTGTATAAATACGGGTGGGCATTCTGCCTCCATTAATGCATAATTTTTGGATGCTGTGTAAAACATCACTTTTGTCAATATGAACGAAACATGGATCCATGGGGAATTTTTTTATTTTATTTTAAAAAGACAAATGCAATAGTGTTTTTACTCAAACTTAACACCGTCAACCATGGGTTTACCCATATATATGTCATTGTCACTATTTGTTATTGCATTAAAGAGCTTCAAAGGGGGAGGGAGGAAAGAAAGAGCAAAATGAAAAATAAATAAAAAACGAGAAAGACAAGAGAGAGAAAAATTATGAGTCCTAGAGGACCTCATAGTGTCATATACCAATTTTCAGGCCAATTGGATTTGGACCTAAAACATATTCTTTAGTGATTCAGCAAATTGGACTAAAAATACATTTCAAGAAGATTGCTCATTGCTAATTTTCTTTATCTATATACACAGTATATAGAGCTGTGCCTATAGCTCAGTGGTAAGGCTCCTGCCTTGCAAACACCAGTCTTTAGGTTCAAGAACCAACAGAGAGCCTAAAAAAAGAAAAATAAATATATTGAAAGTAGTCACATGATTATAATATATACTCACCTAAAGAATTATTAGGAACACCTGTTCTATTTCTCATTAATGTGATTATCTAGTCAACCAATCACATGGCAGTTGCTTCAATGCATGTAGGATTGTCCTGGTCAAGACAATCTCCTGAACTCCAAACTGAATGTCAGAATGGGAAGAAAGGTGGGCTACAACAGCAGAAAACCCCACCGGGTACCACTCATCTCCACTACAAATAGGAAAAGGAGGCTACAATTTGCACAAGCTCACCAAAATTGGACTGTTGAAGACTGGAAAAATGTTGCCTGGTCTGATGAGTCTCGATTTCTGTTGAGACATTCAAATGGTAGAGTCCGAATTTGGCGTAAACAGAATGAGAACATGTATCCATCATGCCTTGTTACCACTGTGCAGGCTGCTGGTGGTGGTGTAATGGTGTGGGGGATGTTTTCTGGGCACACTTTAGGCCCCTTAGTGCCAATTGGCCATCGTTTAAATGCCACGGTCTACCTGAGCATTGTTTCTGACCATGTCCATCCCTTCATGACCACCATGTACTCATCCTCTGATGGCTACTTTCAGCAGGATAATGCACCATGTCACAAAGCTCGAATCATTTCAAATTGGTTTCTTGAACATGACAATGAGTTCACTGTACTAAAATGGCCCCCACAGTCACCATATCTCAACCTAATAGAGCATCTTTGGGATGTGGTGGAACAGGAGCTTCGTGCCCTGGATGTGCATCCCTCAAATCTCCATCAACTGCAAGATGCTATCCTATCAATATGGGCCAACATTTCTAAAGAATGCTATCAGCACCTTATGGAATCAATGCCACGTAGAAGTAAGGCAGTTCTGAAGGCAAAAGGGGGTCCAATACCGTATTAGTATGGTGTTCCTAATAATTCTTTAGGTGACTGTATATCATATTTGAAAGACTGCTTGCCTTCCACCTGTGTGTGTAGAGCCACAAGTTTAATATGCACACTTTGGTATATTACTGCTTTATTACTACCTATGTAGACTGTGAGCTTGGTATATTTTTAGACAATTATTTTTAATTCAACCATGAGGGCCCAGCGATGAATCAGGTGTTGTTGGCATTTTTTTTTATAGACATTGGCACATAATTTATGTGACAATCTTAATCTTTATCAGTTTTATAATTTGTATATTGATGTTATTTTGATCTTTTTGGCTTTTGTTGAAGAAGTTGGTAAATTATTCTTCCGGCGGTGCTCTGTGTCTACTGCTGCCACGCTGTTCCCTGCAGGCATGGGTGCCAGGTAACCCACCGAGGTAGCCCGCTCCTGCTCTAGTTCTGCTCTTCTACTAGCCATCTTGTGTCTACTATACCAACAAAGGTGTTATTTACTGTCTGACTACCCATTGTGACACAGTGAGAGGTTTGGACTGGGAAAACAGGTATTTTCCTCCCAACATGTGCTGCTGGGCTGATTTGCCACGAGGTAAGGTCAAATACCGGACCGGATTTTAAATGCCGGTCCGGGTTTTGGCAGCACCTGGCTGTTCTTAAATAGGCAGCTGGGCTCAGAAGCCACGTCTCTGTGTTGGGTGGGAGTCCTAAACAAACCTGTACCAGTAGAGAATTATCATTAAAACAGAGTCTTAAAGATATGTAGTGTCATGACATAATTGCATTTAACAGATAGACAAAATTGTTGATGCACGTGATCGCAATGACGCAGTCTTGATATATCATGTCAAATAATTGCATTCAGCACACAACCTTGGAGACATGTTTGCACCTGATTTGGCTTTCACACCCCTTCTGATGTATAGATATCCTTGCTTGAGGACAAAGACCGTCAAATGTCCTAAGATCTAATGAAAAAAGAGGGGAAGTATAAAAGTATAAAAGTTCTTCTTTACATTCTGATCACATATAATTAAATTTTTCTCCCTATAAGACGCACTTTCCCCCCCCCCCAAAAGTGGGGGGAAAATAGCAGTGCGTCTTATGGGGCGAATGCTGCATTTTGCCGAACTGTCAATGATACGCCGCGCGGTGGGTGTATAAGTTGAGAGGGAGGAGGGGCTGGGGAACGGCATCTGGTTTTATAATGACAGCGTGGCCCGTGCAGTGACTGTATTCTACTACACGGGCCCTGCTCACTGTATATACCAAAATCTTATCTATAATTGTGGCATTGTTAATAGTAATCAGCGCTGTGTATTACTTACAACAAGCGCTCGGTAGCAGAAAGTAGGGAGGAGGCAGGCCGGGAGGACAGGCGCTGGCAGCATGAGTCACTACGTCACTCGCCTTCGCCGCCCACTTTATGAATGAAGCAGGCGGCGTGGGCGCATGATGTAGTGACTCACGCTGCCAGCACCCGTCCTCCCGGCCTGCCTCCTCTCTGCTACCGAGCACTTGTTGTAAATAATACACAGCACTGATTACTATTAACAATGCCACAATTATAGTTAAGATTACAGTATATACAGTGAGCGGGACCCGTGTAGTAGAATACAGTCACTGCACGGGCCACGCTGTCATTATAAAACCAGATGCGACCCCCACCCCCTGTATTGGGGGTCATTTACACTACAGGGACACTGTTATGGAGGGGATCTGTGGATGACACATATATGTGTGATCCACAGATCGCCTCCATAACAGTGTCATCCACAGATCCCCATAACAGTGTCCTCCAGAAACCCCAATAAGAGACATCCAGAGATCCCCATAACAGTGTCACCCACAGATCCCCCATAACAGTGTCACCCACAGACCACCATTTGTTCAAAACCCACCAAAAGCACACATTTTTGTTTAAAATTTTTTTTTTCTTATTTTCCTCCTCAAAAACCTAGGTGCATCTTATGGGCAGGTGCGTCTTTTATGGCGAAAAATACAGTATATGTTTTATAGAATTAACTTTCAAAATATCTGGACCATAGTATGCTGCAATTATTCATTTTATATTGTGAGACAGTGAGAGGTTTTGTCTGGGAAAACAGGTATTTTCCTCCCAGAATGTGCTGCTGGGCTGATTTACAGCCAGGTGAGGTCAAATACCAGACCGGATTTAAGTGCTGTTCTGGGTTTTAGCAGCACCTGGCTGTCCTTAAATAGGCAGCTGGGTTCAGAAGCCAGGTCTCTGTGTTGGGATCTGGGAGCCTTGTGTTTAGATGAAGGCTTGCTACCTGTTTGGCGTGAAAACAGGTTGGTGCTGCTATGAGCAAGGACTCTTTGAGGCAGAATTGTCGCATGGTGTGAATTACCACCAACACCGCTAGGTGAATTTTTGTTTGAATATGACTGCTTGTTTTCTCACTTGCCTAAAGTGTGAATAAAACACTGAACTGTTTGAGCCAAAGATCTTGTTGTTGCCTCTATACTGGGTCTGCTAATCCTGTCTACCAGAGCGAGTCCCCACAATTGATTGAGGCTGGCGTGAACTCTGATATTTTTGTTTTCTGCATTTTTCAGGCATGGTTGTATGTCGTACATTAAACCAGCTATATTAGAACTAGTGCCCCACGACAAAATGTAGGCTGTTGTGAAGACCCTCATGGAGGATAATGTGCAGCAGTGAGAGACAAACCTGCAGCAATGCAAGGCTAATAAGCAGCAGCAGGAGACTAACCAGTTGCTGCTACAACATGTGATGGCTTTGCAGACAGCAGGAGCAACCTCGAGCATCCATGATGCCCAGAAAGCTGTACGTGCCGCGATTTCTAAGACCCCTGCAGATGACATCGAAACCTACCTGGCGATGTACAAGAAAGTGGCCAGCAGGGAAAAGTTACCCCGTGATCAGTGGGCTGAGGTAGTAGCTCAATTCCTGGCATCCGATTCCCAGCAAGTGTATTTCAACTTGCCGGACGATCAAGCGGCCGACAACCAAAAAATAAATGTGAGATTTTGGCAAGACTGGGGGTGAATGTGTTGGTCCGGTCCCAGCAGATACATCAGTGGGGGTTTAAGCTGGCTGAGCATGCGAGGACCCAGTATTATAACTTACTCCACCACTTTCAAAAGTGGCTACAGCCTGATGTGCTGAGTACCCCGCTATACTGGATAGACTATTAGCCGATATTTTCTGGAGGGCTTTGCCATACCCTCTCCAGCACTAGATTGGTTAGGTGTCTCCTGGCAATGCCCTTGAGATGGTGGACCTGGTGGAATGCTATGAAGCTACCAGGAATCTAAAGGAGGGTTCTGTCGGGAGAGGGTCGGCAAACCCCGGGAATCTCCACCCCAGGCCCGGAGATTTGAGCTGACAAAACCTGCCCGGGATGTACCCATGGTGGACCTGGCTCCCATAGTCTGCTGGCGGTGTCAGGAGAGTGGCCATGTAATGGCTGACTGTCCCCATCGGTTTGAGCCCATGGACACTAACTATGGCTACTGTCAGTTGCTATATGCCAGGAGGCTGTGTGCAACAGGTACCCCAGAGTCTCTAGATCACTTGTGCCAGGTGGAAGTGGAAGACACTCCGGCGGAGGCTCAGCTGGACTCAGGGAGTCTAGTGACCCTAGTAAGGGTTACTCTGGTGCAGTCCACTGAGTATACTGGCCGGAAAGTCAGGGTTATGTGCATCAACAGAGACTTAAAAGACTACCCCACCGCGCCGGTGGCTGGTAGATGGACCCACGAGGTGGCTGTCACCCCAAATCTACATTATGAACTCCTAATAGGGAGAGACTACTTGGGCTTCCCAGCACTGTGGCCTGCTATGAGAGTGACTGATACCCATGAGACAGGGGTAACCCTAGCAGAGTGGCCCAGCTCAGGGGCGAGACCAGAACCCTGGGAGCCTGAGACCAAATGGCCAGCGGTAGGGGTGACCGCCAATTTGGGGGAAGAGGGGGAGACAATCCCGCTAAGTGTGATGGTGGGAGACGTGGAGGACTTGCCGCCGGGTCCTGAATTGGAAGACCTCAATGTCTCCGGGGATAATTTTGGTACCGTCCAACGTCGGGACCCAACCCTATCCCGCCCCAGGGAAAATGTGCTAATAGTAGATGGTGAACCACAACAACCTGGAGCAGAGTCAGTGTTTCCCCGTTTTGTGGTTCATCAAGATATGTTGTATCGGGTAAACCAACTACGGGGTGAGCCTATTGAACAGTTGGTGGTCCCCAAGGCTTATCGCAAGCTTGTGTTAGATCTAGCCCACCAACACATTCTCGGGGGTTACCTGACCTCAAAGCCCAGTACCGAATTCCTCCAGAGGGCATCAACACATCTTAGTAATTCTAGACTACACCACTCGGTACCTGGAGGCGGTGCCACTGCGACATACCTTGGCCAAACTAGTCATAGCTAAGGAATTCATGGAGCTGTTTTCCCGAGTAGGACTACCTAAAGAGGTTCTGACAGACCAAGGGACCCCTTTTATGTCCAAGGTGATGAGTGAACTCTGTAAGTTGCTTCACATAAAACAGCTACGGACATCCGTTCAACATCCGCAAATGCATGGTCTTGTAGAACGGTTTAACCAAACATTAAAAAATATGTTGAAAAAGGTAGTGTCTAAAGATGGGAAGGTCTGGGACCTCCTTCTGTCCTATCTCATGTTCGCAGTGCGAGAGGTACCCCAGGTCTATACTGGGTTCTCACCCTTCGAACTGCTATACGGCAGACACCTTCGCGGTCTCTTGGATGTGGCCAAAGAGGCGTGGGAACAACAACCCACTCCACATAAAAGTGTCATTGAGTACGTTATCCAGATGCAAGATCGGATAGAGACAGTGTTGCCTCTTGTTAGGGAGCATATGGAGGCAGCTCATCGAGCCCACAGTTGGGTCTATAATCGGCAGGCTCGGGTCCGGATCTTTAACCCAGGTGATTGGGTTTTGGTTCTGGTGTCGATCATGGACAGTAAGTTCCTGGCTAGGTGGCAGGGTTGTAAACTACAAGGTACACCAGCCAGGGCGGCGAAAGCCGGATCAGGTTTACCATGTGAATTTACTCAAACCGTGGAAAGATAGGGAAACCTGTACAGAAGACAGCCAGCAGCCAGGTTTTCTAGGAGAAGAGGTATCGGACCCGCTGTCTGATGCAAGAGAGGCGGCTGCCACAGTAAAAATTGCTGACAGCCTCTTCTCTAAACAGACTCAGGAGGCCAGGGAGTTCGTTAGTCAGAACACTGATGTGTTCTCGGACCTCCCTGGACACACTTCCATAATCCAGCATGACATTGTCACTGAGCCTCAGGCAAAAGTCCAATTAAAACCATACCGGGTACCTGTCACGGTCATATTGGTGTTTGACTAGGACGCGGTTGCTGTGCAGACTGGTTGCTAGGGGCAACGTGTAGTTTGTGGTTTGCCTCCCTGCTGTTTGGTGAGGGGTTAATCTTCTGGCAAGTGGGGATTAAGGTGTTTCCTGGGTGTGGCCGCAAGCTTGATATAAACCTGTGGCTTGCTGGCTGGGTGCAGTTGTACAACAGCCTTTGCTTGGTGTTGGAGCTTTGCTCCTTGTCTGGGTGTTTCTGCCCAGTTCTTGAGGGCCACCTTATGGAACATAAATTGTCCTCCCTTATGTACCCTCAATAAACCTTTACCCTCACTTTTTGCATGTGTGGTGTGGGTTTATGTTCTGGGTGTGTGTAGCGTTTTGTTTGTTGTTACATGTCTGGGCTGTTGTTTGTGTTGGTCCCTGCATGTATGCTATACGTCACCCGGAATGTTGATACCTCCCGCGAGAGGGCTGGTTTCCCGGAGGGGTTAACCATTAGTCTGTATGCAGTAATGCCTGGGGCTGCCGCACTCCTTGCGGCATGGGGTCCAGCCAGTATCATGAGTGCTGAATACCTGTGTGTGTTGTCTGTACGGTGTCCTGTTTGATGTGTGGGCACCTGTACTTATGCTCGGGTTCCAGTCGTGGTGGCAGCGGCAGGTAAGTGAGTTTTCTGGTGTTCTTACCTGCTGATCCAGATGCTGCATATGGTCATTTCCCTTCTCCCTGTTACTAGGCAGCTGGAGACTCCGGTTCGTCTGTGTCCCTGAGGAATCGGTTGTCTTCTATTCCTGACCCCTATGTCAGGGTCAGCAGGATCCAGGTTCCAGTGCATGAGCCCTCCCACCTTCATGGTTTGCTCATGCGGTCAGGAGATCAGGGTCAGGATTAGGGCGGCTGTAGGTTGTGGCCTGCTCCCTTCATCGTTCTCTGGCCTTGTAACAGTTACCACTATACGGTGGGAGGTTTCCCCCACTCCCCACCGTGACGGTACCCGAGGCCCGGCGACAAGCCATGTCAGAGGAGGTGAGGCTAATGTTGCTAGAAGTCATTGAGGAGTCAAAAAGTGAGTGGGCCAGTCCTATAGTATTGATACCCAAGCCGAACGGGACATTGCAGTTTTGTAACGACTTTCGAAAACTTTATGAGGTTTCCAAATTCGATGCGTATACCATACCCCGGGTGGATGAGCTCATCGAAATGTTAGGACAAGCCCGGTATTTTTCAGTTTTGGACCTAACGAAAGGGCACTGGCAGGTGCCCTTAACGGAAGATGCCAAAGATAAAACTGCCTTCATTACGCCTGAGGGGCTGTATCAATATAAGGTCTTACCCTTTTGTCTGCATGGCGCCCCCACCACTTTTCAGCGACTAATGGACATAGTGCTTTGTCCACATTGTCGGTACGCTTCAGCTTACCTGGACGATATTGTCACCCACAGTACCGACTGGAAAAGTCACCTACCCAAAGTGCAGGCTGTAGTGGACTCCCTTAGGAAAGTTGGCCTAACCGCTAACCCCAAAAAATGTGCGATAGGGTTAGAAGAGACTAAGTACCTGGGGTATGTCAGTGGGCGCAAAGTCATCAAACCCCAAGTGAACAAAATAGAGGCGATACGGAATTGGCCCCAACCTGTCATTACTAGGCAAGTAAAGTAATTCCTGGGAATGGTGGGCTATTACATGAGGTTTGTTACCCACTTTGCTACTCTAGCTGTGCCCTTGACAGGACCCTTGAAGGGACACAAGTCAATGATGGTTCGCTGAAGAAGAGGCTTTCTCCACTTTGATGTCAGCCCTGTGCGGGTCCCTGGTTTTGATGACGCCCGACTTCAAAAGGCAGTTTATAGTACAGACCGATGCCTCTGAAGTAGGCCTCGGTGCTGTACTGTCTAAGGAAGTCAACGGGGAGGAGCATCCCGTTGTCTTTCTCAACCGTAAAGCTCACCCCAGCCAAGACCCGGTATAGTATAGTGGAGAGAGAGTGCCTGGCTATCAAGTGAATAGAATCTCTCCGCTATTATTTATTGAGGAGAAAATTCCGCCTGGTGACTGACCACTCCCCCTCTCAAGTGTATGAGCCAGGCCAAGGACAGATATGCAAAACTTTAGGTTTTTCGGTGGAACACAGGGCAGGCCGGTTATAGGGAAACGCGGATGCCCTATCCCGGGTACATTGTCTGGTGTGTGTTCACCCCCTCAGGGTTGAACAAGGGGGGGGGGGGGGTGTATTTGACACAGTGAGAGGTTTGGTCTTGGAAAACAGGTATTTTCCTCCCAGCATGTGCTGCTGGGCTGATTTACAGCCAGGTGAGCTCAAATACCAGACCGGATTTTAAATGCCGGTCTGGGTTTTGGCAGCACCTGGCTGTGCTTAAATAGGCAGCTGGGCTCAGAAGCCATGTCTCTGTGTTGGGATCTGGGAGCCTTGTGTCTGGATGAAGGCTTGCTACCTGTTTGGCATGAAAACAGGTTGGTGCTGCTATGTGCAAGGGCTCTGTGAGGCAGGTGCATTACCACCAACACCGCAAGGTGACTTTTTGTTTGAATATGACTGCTTGTTTTGTCACTTGCCTAAAGTGTGAATAAAACACTGAACTGTTTGATCTAAAGAGCTTGTTGTTGCCTCTATACTGCGTCCGCTAATCCTGTCAACCAGAGCAAGTCTCCACACCATGTACAGAACTATTGTCTGACAACTGACTCCGTGCTGACTGCCTTAACCTTTGTTCATTGGATTGCTCCTTAGCTGCCTGCCCCCGCCTAAGACCTGTCTGGTTACGTTGATACTCTGCCTGCCCTGATCTCGGCCGGTATTCAGACTATGCTTATTGTCTGACTCCTCTGTGCTGTGCAGTGGACATCTCTGACCACTTTGTGTCACTACTAACCAGGCACAGGCAAAACACACAGACAGAACCAGATGGAGAATAGGTTGGCAGAGTGAGACCAAGGCAACCACAGACTGAACAAGACAAGGTCAGATGCACAGAATACAAAACAATCCATGGAACAGAGGCTGGGGAATGGCAAAGAGAACTTAGGTGAGAAATCAGACCTGCAGCAAGCAGACTTGTTGTACAACCAGGGACAGGAAACACCGCTCAGTATATATACTCGTAGCAGAGCAAATGAACACATAAGACAACCAGGTGCACACACAGAGGCAGTGGCGTACACACAATCCATGGGGCCCCTGTGCGAAACTGATCCAAGGGCCCCCCCGCCGCCCGTCCCCCCAGTGTCCCCGCCCAGTCACCCACCCTCAAGCCACACCCACGCACAGCCCTACCTATATATCGCGCCCATACCTCTTACATCCAGTGACATCTCCTTTGATGTAGATGTTCTCTTTCTTCATCTTCTCTATTCAGACCGGACCACCATGATGATTTCTTTCAGCCATCTCTCATCTCTGCAGAGTTTGACAGACAGACATCTTAGTTTTCTACCCCCATCAGACCCCCAGTCAGCCCCCATGAGACCTCAGATCAGCCCAAAGACCCCCAGTCAGCCCCCATGAGACCTCAGATCAGCCCAGACCCCCAGTCAGCCCCCATCAGACCTCAGATCAGCCCAAAGACCCCCAGTCAGCCCCTATGAGACCTCAGATCAGCCCAAAGACCCCCAGTCAGCCCCCATCAGACCTAAGATCAGCCCAGCCCCCCAGTCAGCCCCCATTAGACCTCAGATCAGCCCAAAGACCCCCCCCCTATCAGCCACCAGATCAATCATCAGAAAGAGTCAAGACCCCTCAGATCAGCATCAGCCAAGGGCGGGCCCCAAAGGCCTTAATCCCATCAGTGAGGGCCCCCATGGCAGATGACGGGGGGGGGGGGTTTGAGGGCATATAGGGCATGATGCAGAAAGGAGGATGAGAAGACGTGACGATGATGGGAATAACTCAGGAATGCTGGGATGGGGCTCAGGAGACTTTATTGTACAGACACAGCCCTAGAGGCGGTAAAGTCTATATGGAGTCGAGGGCACTGACATCTAAAGAACCGCAGTCTTGCTGTATTAAAAGGGATTTCACCGTGGGTCTGGCGATATCAGTTGTGGCTGGGCATGCATCTCCCTGCAGCAGGTAGTGTAGTGCTGCGTGCCAGCTGTTCGGATAAATGGCTGACCATGTAATATATGGGCAAGCTAGGACTGTGGGCGGGCTTTTCCTGCCAGGCAGCTCAAACCCCCCCCCCCCCCCGTCATCTGCCAGGGGGGCCCTGAGCCCTCACTACTGCAACTCCAGTCAGTGCACTGTGCGGCTTTTCCTTACTTACCGGCTGCGGCGCTGCACTAGGGGGAAGTGAACTGTCACTGTGATGTCTCCTAGTCCTCCGAAGTCCGACTCCGTCTCTGTCTCCCGTCCGGGTCCCGTCTGCTCTGCTGCGCCTGCGAGCATGTTCCCGCGAGACCTGCGGCAGGAGTTCACACAGGTCTCGTGGGAGTTCACGGGCCCGGCACCGGCGCTGACCGCAGGGAGGAAGGAGGAGGGAGGAAGGAGGAAGGAGGAGGGAGGGAGGGAGGAAGGAGGCGGGGGCGGGCGGGCCCGGAGAGGCAACTTATGTGATTGTCTTAAATATGTGAATCGGACGGATGGATCATGGATGCCAGACGCAGCTGCAGCAGGGGCCAGGGGTCAGCAGGCGGCCGGGCCCCCCTGGGGTGCCGGGCCCGGTCGCAACTGCGACCCCTGCGACCCCTATATGTACGCCACTGCACAGAGGCATGGAACCCTAGCAGTGCCGAAGTGAGGCAACCTACAAAGTACAATGCCACCGATTCACAGCCACAAGAAACTGATGCCAGAACGCATGGAACAGTGGCAAACTTGAACTGCCATTGAACACAATGGCCTATATTCAAACCAGCGTGCACGAAACTATAGCTACAAGTGAAATGCCATTGTAACAGTATCCATTTTGTAACATAGATAGTATGACTTTGCAGTGCCAAACATTGGGAACTTCAGGGAATACTAGTAGCATAATGGTCTGACGAAATGTAAACTAATTTTCTATGGGGTTTTTTAACCCAGTTTTTGAGCTGTCAGGAGAGACTCGAATGATGAAAAAAAATTAGGGATCTGATATATAAGAAAACTTCACTTTAAGTAGCAATAACAGCACACTACACATTTAATATTAATAACATGTACAGTTTTATGAAATCACAGTTGCATGTAATTTATGACACCTTGTATAAAAGGTTTAGCTGAAAATACACTGATATATTTTTAAAATGATATAGCTGACATAGAACCGTTGCTGTAGTCAGATCATAAAATCATTCTTGTTTTAAAGTGCAATTAAGAAGTCATAACATTGATATCCGTGGATGCCAGGAGAAATATAATCATTTTAAGAGGTAATTGCTGGTAGAGGAGATTTTATTTCCCACATACCTGTAATAAGCTTACAGAAGTCTTTATTTTAGAACTTCAATTGCTTGGCTCAGCATCTTAACCTGTATATAATATCCATATCCATCTCTCTGTGAAGACAGCTTAAAAGAACTTTAGCCTTAAGGCCATCCTTTTAATAAAAATTAACTGTGGCTTCAGCAAAAAAGTTACTGTAAACACTAAACACTGAAAGCCTATACAAAATAATTGATTTCTTCTACTTGTTTTTTTTTTATTCATCGTTCTACCCTCTCTCTCTTCTATTCACCCCTCCATCATACAAACCAAGACCATGCTATCAATGTATTATCTATCTATCATTCATATTTGGGAAGCAGTTTGGGGGATATTCCCTACATGGTCAGAAAGGAGTGATTAAGGTGAAGTCAATAGAGCCATTTAGAGGATGGGCCATACAAACCAGTGTGGTTTGGACAGAGTAAAGTTTATCATGCCTCATTTATTAAAACTGTCTTAAAACAAAACTGTCTTTGTTGCTCATAGCTAGGGATGAGCGAACCTGAACTGTATAGTTCGGGTTCGTACCGAATTTTGGGGTGTCCGTGACACGGACCCGAACCCGAACATTTTCGTAAAAGTCCGGGTTCGGGTTCGGTGTTCGTCGCTTTCTTGGCGCTTTTTGAAAGGCTGCAAAGCAGCCAATCAACAAGTGTCATACTACTTGCCCCAAGAGGCCATCACAGCCATGCCTACTATTGGCATGGCTGTGATTGGCCAGTGCAGCATGTGACCCAGCCTCTATTTAAGCTGGAGTCACGTAGCGCCGTGCGTCACTCTGCTCTGAACAGTGTAGGGAAAGGTTGCAGCTGTGACTGTTAGGGCGAGATTAGGCAGTGATTAACTCCTCCAAAACACTTAAGTCAGTGATCGATCTACAGCTGTGGATCATTGAACTGCTGCTTTTCAATTGCTCACTGTTTTTAGGCTGCCCAGAGAGTTTTTCAGTCACTTTTTTCTGGGGTGATCGGCGGCCATTTCGTGTCTTGTGGTGCGCAGGCACAAGCTGCCACCAAGTACATTTAACCATCAATAGTGTGGTTATTTTTTGGCTATATCCTACATCAGGGGCAAGCTGTCACCAAGTGCATTTAACCATCAATAGTGTGGTTATTTTTTGGCTATATCCTACATCAGGGGCAAGCTGTCACCAAGTGCATTTAACCATCAATAGTATGGTTATTTTTTGGCTATATCCTACATCAGGGGCAAGCTGTCACCAAGTGCATTTAACCATTAATAGTGTGGTTATTTTTTGGCTATATCCTACATCAGGGGCTTGGCTGTGCTTGCTATTTTATTGAGGGGTGAAATACAATTGCCAAAATAGCAGTACCCTAAATCTGGTGTTTCAGCTGTGGCCAGCCAATTGTAATACTGTCTGCTGTCTGGCAAAGGATATATTTTTGTTCAGGGTTGAAATACAATTCCTAACTTAGCAATTTCCTAAATTAGTGGTTTCTGCTGTATCAGGCCTACTTTAAATCTATCCCTAAAAGGGTATATTAGATTCAAGGTGCTGATAGGGTCATTCTCAATAACTTCAAACACGCTACTGTGCAATTCCAAGTCTAATTCTGTCTGTAAGCGTATACCTGTCACCCAGCGCCTAAATAATAGGCCTCAAATTTATATTCATCTAAATCTGTGGTTATTGCTGAGGCTGGTCAAGTTATTTTGGGTCCGTCAAAGCACAGTTTTTGTTCTGGGTTGAAATACAATTCCCAACTTAGCAATTCTCTAAATTAGTGGTTTCTGCTGTATCAGGCCTACTTTAACCGGCTCACGACTGCCGTACGCAGGATTGCGTCTTCTCGGCGGTCGTGCTGCTCTGGGTGGACGCGCCAGTGCGTCCTCTCACGCAACGCAAGATTTCCGGGGAAGCCGGCCCGCGCATGCGCATCGCGGGCCGGCAAAATTCAAAGAAGAAGTTCGTCATCAACCTGCCGGCCACGATCATTGGCTGGCAGGTTGATGATTTTCAAAAAAAACAATCAGAAGCCACATAACCCATCATATTAGTAAATATGATGGGGTTATATGGCTGCTGTGCTCCTCTGCTCCTTCTTTTGGTCGGTTGGTTCCAGCAGAGGAGCAGAGGAGCACACATCACTGTGAGTACCCACTACACCACACTTAGCCCCCAGATCACCTCCCAGCACCCAATTAACCCTTTGATCACCCCTTCTTGCCCCTGTCAATCACTAGTGAAAAGGAAAAAAGTGATCAGTGCAAACTGTCACTTTTTTTTTTTCACTGGTATTGACCGTTAGGTTTTAGGTATAGTTTAGGCCCCTTGGTTAGGTAGTTTAGCGATCAGTTAGCGCCCAGCCCACCGCACCGCAGTCCGTTATTCGCTGATTAGCGTATCGCTAATCAGCATTTGTACTTTTATAGTATCTGAAAGTGATCAAAACTGATCACGGTCAGATCTATAATTGTATTAGTGTCACTTTAGTTCGCCCTCCACCCAAAACGCAGTGTTTGCCCGATCAGGCCTGATCGGTCGCCCACACGTGCGTTTGCCCACGCCCGCCCCACCGCAGTGACAAAAAAACTATTTTTTTTTGATCACTGCACATTCACTTTACACGCACTGCGGCGATAAAAAAATCTGTTTTGATATTTTTTATCAACCGCAGCGGCCTCCGGTACTTCGCTAGCCTCCCCTTTGTAAGACAGGCTTGCTTTTTTTTTCTTGGGTAGTCTCAGGGAATACCCCTAAATTTAGTTGCCCAAATGTCTAACAGGGGGTATTCTTCTGAAGAGGCCTACAGGCTTCTGACCCAGTCGGATGAGGAATGGGAACCCTCATCTGACGAATCTAGCGGGTCAGAATACGAACCTGTAGAAAGCAGTGGCTCTCTGACCCAAAGTTCGGACAAGGAGGCTGAGGTCCTTGATAGCACCAGGCGTACCCAGCCCCGTGTCGCTAGACCGCAGGTTGCACAGGATCCGCTTCAAGAGCAGCAGAGTGGGGCTGGTGCTGTCGGATTACGTGGTGAGGCATACACCAGCAGCCCAGCCCTTCCTGGACCTAGTACCAGCACTGCCGTACAACCTGGTGAAGTGGCGAGCACCAGAAGGGCAGTTGAAGCTGGTACGGTGGCACGAGCAGTAGTGACCCCGTCGCAGCCACCGCAAAGACGTGCCCGTAGAGCCCCTAGAATCTTTGAGGTGCTGGCAAACCCTGATTGGCAGTCCCCAACTTCAGCCGCACCTGTAGTTTTCCCTTTCACTGCCCAGTCTGGAGTTCGGGTTGAGACAGCTCAGATCGGTTCGGCCCTGGGATTTTTTGAGCTGTTCTTGACTGCGGAGCTCTTGGACTTAGTCGTGGCCGAAACAAATCGGTATGCCACACAATTTATATCCGCCAACCCGGGAAGCTCTTATGCCCAGTCTTTCCGGTGGAAACCAGTCGCGGTCATATTGGTCCACGAACCCAATTCATCACATGCCCATGTTCTCTGCTGCTATGTCCAGGACACGATTTGAGACCATCCTGCGTTTCCTGCACTTTAGTGATAACAGCACCTCCCGTCCCAGAGGCCACCCTGCTTTTGACCGGCTCCACAAAATTCGGCCCCTCATAGACCATTTCAACCTGAAATTTGCAGATTTGTATACCCCTGAGCAAAACATCTGCGTAGACGAGTCCCTGATACATTTTACCGGGCGCCTTGGCTTCAAACAATACACCCCAAGCAAGCGCGCCCGGTATGGGGTAAAATTGTGTAAGCTCTGTGAAAGGGCCACAGGCTATACCCACAAATTTCGGATCTATGAGGGAAAAGATCAGACCCTGGAGACGGTCGGTTGCCCTGACTACCTGGGGAGCAGTGGGAAGACAGTTTGGGACTTGGTGTCACCCTTATTCGGCAAGGGGTACCATCTTTATGTGGACAATTTTTACACAAGTGTGGCCCTCTTTAGGCATTTGTTTCTAGAACGGATTGGCGCCTGTGGTACCGTGCGAACTAGTCGCGCGGGCTTCCCCCAACGGCTCGTTACCACCCGTCTTGCAAGGGGGCAGAGGGCCGCACTGTGTAACGAAGAACTGCTCGCGGTGAAATGGAGAGACAAGCGTGACGTTTACATGCTCTCCTCCATTCACGCAGACACGACAATCCAAATTGAGCGAGCAACCCGTGTCATTGAAAAGCCCCTCTCAGTCCACGACTATAACCTTCACATGGGAGGGGTGGACTTCAATGACCAGATGTTGGCTCCGTATTTAGTGTCCCGCAGAACCAGACGCTGGTATAAGAAGGTGTCTGTATATTTAATTCAATTGGCTCTGTACAATAGTTTTGTTCTCTACAGTAAGGCTGGGAGAACTGGATCCTTCCTCAAATTTCAGGAAGAGATCATCGCGAACCTCCTGTACCCAGGAGGTTCCGTGGCCCCATCCACCAGTGTAGTTAGCCGTCTACACGAGCGACATTTCCCCAGTGTCGTTCCTGGTACCTCAAACCGACCGCCACCCCGAAAAAAATGTCGTGTCTGTAGCAGGAGTGGAATAAGGCGTGACACCCGCTATTTCTGTCCTGACTGTCCTGACCACCCTGCCCTATGCTTTGGAGAGTGTTTCCGGAAGTACCACTCACAGGTACACTATTAGCATAGGGATCATCTCACCAGGACAGGCACACAGGGCTATTAGGGCCCATTCACTCACAGCTGCTGCAAACGTCTCCTTTCACATGGGACAAAGTGCATAACGCACTTCGCCACATCTTTGGGCGATTTGCGCTTTGCACATTGACCCATGGGGAAGGAGAGGTTTGTTCTATAAAGGTAAAAAAGATAAAATCAAAAAAAACACCAGTAAGCAAACAGGTTAATGTTTAGTTCAAAAAGTTAAAGTTTATGTATTCTGTTCCAAAGTTAATAAAATTATTGCGTTGTGGCCTGGTTTTTTCTTTTTTTTTTTCTTTTTTGCCTTCCAGGTGGACCAACCGATCTACTAGCTGCAGCACTGATGTGCATTCTGACAGAAGCATTGCGCTGCTGTCAGATTACACGCAAGTCGGTGTATGCGGCGCTGCAAGACGAGATTTCTACTCTGCAGTAACAGATACGTTTGCCGATGCATACGAGCTGAGGAGGAGGCGGCGTTCCTATGCTTTGGCAAACACTTTGTATATAAAAAAAAAATAAAAAATCCCGGCAATGATTTATTCATCCACATCGATTGATGTGAATGGAGAAATTTGGTTTGCCAGGGCATACGAGCTAAGTGGGTATGGATGTTGGGCGGAGCTCCTATGTCCTGGCAGACGCCTTTCCCCTCCTTTTTTTTTGGCAGAGATTTTTTCATCCACATTGATCGATGCGAATGAAGAAATCTGTGCCGTTCATTTTTTTCTTTCAGCCCAGAGGCTGAACGGAAAAAAAAATCTCATTACCTGTATTCTCAATATAAGGAGAATAGCAGAAACTCCTAATGCTGGCCATACATGTAATGATTGCGGAGACCCTCAAATGCCAGGGCAGTACAAACACCCCAGAACTGACCCCATTTTGGAAAGAAGACACCACAAGGTATTCGCTGAGGGGCATATTGAGTCCATGAAAGATTTAAATTTTTGTCCTAAGTTAGCGGAAAGTGAGACTTTGTGAGAAAAAAAATAAAATCAATTTCCGCTAACTTATGCCAAAAAAATACATTTCTATGAACTCGCCATGCCCCTCATTGAATACCTTGGGGTGTCTTCTTTCCAAAGTGGGGTCACATGTGGGGTATTTATACTGCCCTGGCTTTTTAGGGACCCTAAAGCGTGAGAAGAAGTCTGGGATCCAAATGTCTAAAAATGCCCTCCTAAAAGGAATTTGGGCACTTTTGCAGCCTAGATGCGCAAAAGTGTCACACATCTGGTATCGCCGTACTCAGGAGAAGCTGGGGAATGTGTTTTGGGGTGTCATTTTACATATACCAATGCTGGATGAGATAAATATCTTGGTCAAATGCCAACTTTGTATAAAAAAAATGGAAAAGTTGTCTTTTGCCAAGATATTTCTCTCACCCAGCATGGTTATATGTGAAATGACACCCCAAAACACATTCCCCAACTTCTCCTGAGTACGGCGATACCACATGTGTGACACTTTTTTGCAGCCTAGGTGGGCAAAGGGGCACACATTCCAAAGTGCACCTTTCGGATTTCGCTGGTCATTTTTTACACATTTTGATTGCAAAGTACTTCTCACACATTTGGGCCCCTAAATGGCCAGGGCAGTATAACTACTCCACAAGTGACCCCATTTTGGAAAGAAGACACCCCAAGGTATTCCGTGAGGGGCATGGCGAGTTCCTAGAATTTTTTATTTTTTGTCGCAAGTTAGTGGAATATGAGACTTTGTAAGAAAAAATAAATAAAATAAATCATCATTTTCCGCTAACTTGTGACAAAAAATAAAAAATTCTAGGAACTCGCCATGCCCCTCACGGAATACCTTGGGGTGTCTTCTTTCCAAAATGGGGTCACTTGTGGAGTAGTTATACTGCCCTGGCCATTTAGGGGCCCAAATGTGTGAGAAGTACTTTGCAATCAAAATGTGTAAAAAATGACCAGCGAAATCCGAAAGGTGCACTTTGGAATGTGTGCCCCTTTGCCCACCTAGGCTGCAAAAAAGTGTCACACATGTGGTATCGCCGTACTCAGGAGAAGTTGGGGAATGTGTTTTGGGGTGTCATTTCACATATAACCATGCTGGGTGAGAGAAATATCTTGGCAAAAGACAACTTTTCCCATTTTTTTATACAAAGTTGGCATTTGACCAAGATATTTTTCTCACCCAGCATGGGTATATGTAAAATGACACCCCAAAACACATTGCCCAACTTCTCATGAGTACGGCGATACCAGATGTGTGACACTTTTTTGCAGCCAAGCTGGGCAAAGGGGCACATATTCCAAAAAGCACCTTTCGGATTTCACCGGCCATTTTTTACACATTTTGATTGCAAAGTTCTTCTCACACATTTGGGCCCCTAAATTGCCAGGGCAGTATAACTACCCCACAAGTGACCCCATTTTGGAAAGAAGACACCCCAAGGTATTCCGTGAGAGGCATGCCGAGTTCCTAAATTTTTTTATTTTTTGTCGCAAGTTAGTGGAATATGAGACATTGTAAGGAAAAAAAATAAATTAAAAATCATCATTTTCCGCTAACTTGTGACAAAAAATAAAAAATTCTAGGAACTCGCCATGCCCCTCACGGAATACCTTGGGGTGTCTTCTTTCCAAAATGGGGTCACTTGTGGGGTAGTTATACTGCCCTGGCAATTTAGGGGCCCAAATGTGTGAGAAGAACTTTGCAATCAAAATGTGTAAAAAATGGCCTGCAAAATCCGAAAGGTGCTCTTTGGAATATGTGCCCCTTTGCCCACCTTGGCTGCAAAAAAGTGTGACACATCTGGTATCGCCGTACTCAGGAGAAGTTGGGCAATGTGTTTTGGGGTGTCATTTTACATATACCCATGCTGGGTGAAAAAAATATCTTGGTCAAATGCCAACTTTGTATAAAAAAATGGGAAAAGTTGTCTTTTGCCAAGATATTTCTCTCACCCAGCATGGGTACATGTAAAATGACATGCCAAAACACATTCCCCAACTTCTCCTGAGTACGGCGATACCAGATGTGTCACACTTTTTTGCAGCCTAGGTGGGCAAAGGGACCCACATTCCAAAGTGCACCTTTCGGATTTCACCGGTCATTTTTTACAGATTTTGATTGCAAAGTACTTCTCACACATATGGGCCCCTAAATTGCCAGGGCAGTATAACTACCCCACAAGTGACCCCATTTTGGAAAGAAGACACCCCAAGGTATTCCGTGAGGGGCATGGCGAGTTCCTAGAATTTGTTATTTTTTGTCGCAAGTTAGTGGAATATGAGACTTTGTAAGAAAAAAATATATAATATTTGACGTGAAGCATGATTCTCTGCTATGACATGAAGACTGATTCTCTGGTGACATGAAGCCAGATTCTCTTTTATGGGACCTCTCTCCTCTGCCTGGGTGCCGGGGCCTAAATATATGACAATGGACTGTTACAGTGGTGAGTGACGTGAAGCCTGATTCTCTGCTATGACATGAAGACTGATTCTCTGGTGACATGAAGCCATATTCTCTGTTATGGGACCTCTCTCCTCTGCCTGGGTGCCTGGGCCTAAATATCTGACAATGGACTGTTCCAGTATTGGGTGACGTAAAGCATGATTCTCTGCTATGACATGAAGACTGATTCTCTGCTGACATGAAGCCAGATTCTCTGTTATGGGACCTCTCTCCTCTGCCTTGGTGCCAGGGCCTAAATATTTGACAATGGACTGTTCCAGTGGTGGGTGATGTGAAGCCAGATTCTCTGCTATGGGACCTCTCTCCAATTGATATTGGTTAATTTTTATTTATTTTATTTTTATTTTTATTCATTTCCCTATCCACGTTTGTTTGCAGGGGATTTACCTACATGTTGCTGCCTTTTGCAGCCCTCTAGCCCTTTCCTGGGCTGTCGTACAGCCTTTTTAGTGCTGAAAAGTTCGGGTCCCCATTGACTTCAATGGGGTTCGGGTTCGGGACGAAGTTCGGGTAGGGTTCGGATCCCGAACCCGAACATTTCCGGTAAGTTCGGCCGAACTTCTCGAACCTGAACATCCAGGTGTTCGCTCAACTCTACTCAAAGCAACTGATCAGAGGTCAGTTTTCAATGCAAGATAAGAAATGAATAAGGCCCTTCATCTCTGTCCCTGCCAGTTGAGTGGTGCTCTTTGCAGAGCTCTTTGTTGTGCTTGAGTGTGTCCAATATGCCGTAATCAAGTAAATCAAGAATTGCTATAGTGGAGGCCTGTGTACCCACAGGACTGTTTTACTGGTCAGTTTCCGGACATTCTCATTCCAGCAAATAATAGTATATGTGGCTTGGTGCAGAAGTGGCATAATACAGGTTCTGTAGCCTTTGCCAAAGAAAATAGATAATTATGTGTTTGGAAATCCATCGACTACGATAATGAGGAACACAAGGAAATCAATTAAAAAATTATACTATAAGGCACAAGTAAGCAGAACTACAGTTTGACGCAGCCTCGAACTGGCCTACAGGGGTACAGGAGCAGAACTATAGGTACTGGCACATAGCTGCACCAACAGCCACTTCATTATCCAAAGATCAGCATTTGGTACAAAGCTTTGGGTACGTGGATTGTGGGTCCAATTCTGTGATAAAAATGTGAACCCAGTCATGTACATGGAGATCTTTCAGCAATACTATGCACAGTTAAATGTATTATCCGATAAATATTTATATTTTTATATGTATATATATATTTATATATTTATATATATATACACACACACACACAAACCTCTCAAATGTATATATACTAATGCCAGAAGCCTGACTAATAAAACTGGGGAACTGGAATTAGTGATGTGTGAGGAGGACTATGACATAGTGGGGATAACTGAGACATGGCTGGATGATAGCTATGACTGGGCAGTTAATGTACAGGGTTACAGTCTGTTTAGAAAGAAACATTAAAACCCGAGAGGGGGGGTCTGCCTTTATGTAAAGTCCCGTCTAAAGCCCACACTCCGTGAAGATATAAGTGAGGGACATGAACATGTGGAGTCACTGTGGGTAGAGATACATGGCGCTAAAAACAATAATAAATTGCTAATAGGAGTTTACTATAAACGTCCTAATATACCAGAGTCCACAGAAAATCTACTACTAAACGAGATAGATGAGGCGGCAAATCATAATGAGGTGGTTATTATGGGGGACTTCAACTACCCAGATATAGACTGGGAAACCGAAACTTGTATATCTCATAAAGGAAACAGTTTCTTGGCAATAACCAAAGACAATTACCTCTCCCAACTGGTTCAGGAACCGACTAGAGGGACGGCCATACTGGACTTAGTATTAACCAATAGGCCTGACAGAACAACAGAAATAGTGACCATTAAGTAATAATCTTCCAATTATCATTTAAAAGAGCGTTTCTACAGGGAGGAACAAAAATACCAAACTTCAAAAAAGCTAAATTTAGCCAACTAAGAGAGGCCATAGGCCTAACTAACTGGGACAAAGTCCTCAAAAATTAAAATACAGCCACAAAATGGGATATCTTTAAAAGCATCCTAAAATCTAATTGTGAGCGGTACATACCGTATGGAAATAAAAGGTTAAGGAACAAAAAGAAACCAATGTGGATAAATGTAACTGTAAAGAAAGCAATACATGACAAAAAGAAAGCATATAAATCACTAAAACAGGAGGGTACACAGAAGCACTGAAAAACTATAAGGAAAAAAATAGAACATGTAAAAAACTAACAAAAGCGGCCAAACTAGAGACCGAGAGATAAATTGCCAAAGAGAGTAAAACTAACCCTAAAAACTATAAATCTGAAGGTGTCGCCCCTTAAAGAGTAATGAGGGGGGAATCGCAGAGAGCGACGAGGAGAAAGCAAAGCTGTTAAATATTTTTTTCTCAAATGTATTCACTGAGGAAAATAAACTGTCAGATGAAATGCTGAATGTAAAAATAAATTCCCCACTAAAAGGGTCCTGTCTGACCCAGGAAGAAATGCAACAATGACTTAAAAAGATTAAAATAGACAAGTCGCCAGGACCGGATGGCATACACCCCCGCATCCTAAGGTAATTTAGTAATGTCATAGCCAAACCCTTATTTCTGATATTTGCAGACTCTATACTGACAAGGAATGTCCCACAAGATTGGTGCATAGCAAATGTGGTGCCAATATTCAAAAAGGGTCCAAAAACAGAGCTTAGAAACTATAGGGCGGTAAGTTTAACATCTGTTGTGGGTAAACTGTTTGAAGGTTTTCTAACAGATGCTATCTTAGAACATCTCAACGGAAATAAGCAAATAACGCCATATCAGCATGGCTTCATGAGGGATCGGTCATGCCAAACTAATTTAATACGTTTTTATGAGGAGGTAAATTCTAGACTTGACAGTGGCAAATCAATGGATGTCGTATATCTGGACTTCTTCAAAGCTAAAGGTGGGACGAATCCAATTTTTTTCGAATCCAAATCCGAAAAGGTTCTCGAATATCTCAAATCTTTCGAATCTCGAATCCTACGAATCCTGTACATAAGAATTGTGTGAACGGTGTAAGAAACAAAGTGATCCAAACTCAATATTCTTTTTTTAATATGAAAAAATAAAGAGTCCTTACTTTTTTAACAAATTATTCGGATTTGGATTCGAAAAAAATTGGAAATACAGGGTAATACAGCCCCATACCTCTTACATCCAGGGTAATACAGCGCACATACCTCTTACATCCAGTGACGTCTCCTTTGATGTAGATGTTCCTTCCCTCTTTCCTCATCTTCTCCTTTCAGACCTTCAGAACAGACCACCAGTTTTCTGCCATTTTTCGTCTCTGCAGTTTGACAAAAAAAATAAAAAATCTTAGTTTACTACTTTTCCATCAGTCTCGCATCTTTTGGACAAATCATCCTACCACCCCCAATACTGTGCCACTGTGCTCCCCAATATTATACTGCAGAAACAGATACACCCCTGATAATACTAGTACCACACAGAGCCCCTCCATATAAAATACCCCTTCTTTGTGGCAATACAGATGACTATGCCTGGGATTCATCGGATTCGAATTTTGAAAATGAGGTCGACTGATTCGTCGTCCCATCTCTATTCAAAGCATTTAACACTGTACCACATAAAAGGTTAGTATATAAAATGAGAATGCTCGGACTGGGAGAAAATATCTGTATGTGGTTAAGTAACTGGCTGAGTGATAGAAAACAGAGGGTGTTTATTAACGGTACACACTCAGATTGGGTTACTGTCACTAGTGGAGTACCTCAGGGGTCAGTATTGGGCCCTATTCTCTTCAATATATTTATTAATAATCTTGTAGAAGGCTTGCATAGTAAAATATCAATTTTCGCAGATGAGACTAAACTGTGTAAAGTAATTAACACTGAAGAGGACAGTATACTACTACAGAGGGATTTGGATAGACTGGAGGCTTGGGCAGATACTGTAAGTGGCAGATGAGGTTTAACACTGACAAATGTAAAGTTATGCACATGGGAAGGAATAATGCAAGTCACCCGTACATACTAAATGGTAAAACACTGTAACATGGTAACACTGACATGTAAAAGGATCTAGGAATTTTAATAAACAGCAAACTAAGCTGCAAAAACCAGTGTCAGGCAGCTGCTGCCAAGGCCAAGGCCAATTTTGGTTGCATCAAAAGGGGCATAGATGCCTGTGATAAGAACATAGACCTACTGTACCACTTTACAAATCGCTAGTCAGACCACACATGGAGTACTGTGTAGTGTTGATCACGAATATTCGAATTGCGAATTTTAATTGCGAATATCGGCACTTCGAGAATTCGCGAATATTTAGAATATCGCTAAATATATTCGTGATTGCGAATATTTGATTTTTTCGGAAATACCACATCATGCGAATTTTTATGTGAATTTTCGCAATCAAGAAAATAATGCCTGGAGATTACGAATTCGCAAATTCGCAAATATATGGCGAATATTCAGCCAAATATTCGCGAAATATCTCGAATTTGAATATTGCCCCTGCCGCTCATCACTAGTACTGTGTACAGTTCTGGTCTCCTGTGAACAAGGCAAACTTAGCAGAGCTGGAGAGGGTCCAGAGGAGGGCAACTAAAGTACTAACTGGAATGGCAACTACAGTACCCTGAAAGATTATCAAAATTAGGGTTATTCACTTTAGAAAAAAGACGAGTGAGGGGAGATCTAATTACTATGTATAAATATATCAGGAGTCAGTACAGAGATCTATCCCATCGTCTATTTATCTCCAGGACTGTGACTGTGATCAGGGGACATCCTCTGCGTCTGGAGGAAAGAAGGTTTATACACAAACATAGAAGAGGATTCTTTACGGTAAGAGCAGTGAGACTATGGAACTCTCTGCATGAGGAGGTGGTGATGGTGAGTACAATAAAGGAATTCAAGAGGGGCCTGGATGTATTTCTGGAGTGTAATAATATTACAGACTATAGCTACTAGAGAGGGGTCGTTGATCCAGGGAGTTAGGCCTCATTCACACGACCGTTGTGTGCATCCGTGGCCGTTGTTCAGTTTTCCGTGATTTTCTGCGGATCCATTGACTTTCAATGGGCCCGTTGAAAATTCTGAAAATGCACCGTTTGTCATCCGCCTCCGTGATCCGTGTATCCTGTCTGTCAAAAAAACTTAGATCCAACAGTATATTCTAACACAGAGGCGTTCCCATAGTGATGGGGACGCTTCTAGTTAGAATATACTACAAACTGTGTACATGACTGCCCCCTGCTGCCTGGCAGCACCCGATCTCTTACAGGGGGCTGTGATCCGTACAATTAACCCCTCATGTGCCGCACCTGAAAGGGTTAATTGTGCGTATCATAGCCCCCTGTAAGAGATCCAGGGCTGCCAGGCAAGAGGGGGCAGACCCCCCTCCCTCCCAGTTTCAATTTTATTGGTGGCCAGTGCGGCCCCTTCTTTCTCCCTCTATTGTATTAATATAATTGGTGGCACAGTGTGCGGACCCCCCGCCCCCTCCCTCTATTGTATTAATAACATTGGCGGCAGTGTGCGGCCCCCTCTGCCCCTCTCCCTCTATTGTATTAATAACATTGGTGGCAGTGTGCGGCCTCCCCTCTCCCCCCCCCCATCATTGGTGGCAGCGGAGAGTTCCGATCGGAGTCCCAGTTTAATCGATGGGGCTCCGATCGGTAACCATGGCAACCAGGATGCTACTGCAGTCCTGGTTGCCATGGTTACTTAGCAATATTAGAAGCATCATACTTACCTGCTGGCTGCTGCGCTGTCTGTGACTGGCCGGGAGCTCCTCCTACTGGTAAGTGACAGGTCATTAAGCAATGCAACGCACAGACCTGTCACTAAGCGCAGCAGCCAGCAGGTAAGTATGAAGCTTCTAATATTGCTAAGTAGCGTCCTGGTTGCCATGGTTACCGATCGGAGCCCCAGCAATTAAACTGGGACTCCGATCGGAACTCTCCGCTGCCACCAATGATGGGGGGGGAGAGGGGAGGCCGCACACTGCCACCAATGTTATTAATACAATAGACGGAGGGAGCCGGGGCCGCACACTGTGCCACCAATGTTATTAATACAATAGAGGGAGGGGGGGGAGTGCCGCACACTGTGCTACCAATGTTATTACTACAATAGAGAGAGGGAGGGGGGCCGGGGGGGGGGCCGCACACTGTGCCACCAATGATATCAATACAATAGAGGGAGGGAGGGGGGACCACACACTGGCCACCAATTACATATTCAAACTGGGGAGGGAGGGGGGTCTGCCCCCTGCTGCCTGGCAGCCCCTGATCTCTTACAGGGGGATATGATACACACAATTAACCCCTTCAGGTGCGGCACCTGAGGGGTTAATTGTACGAATCACAGCCCTCTGTAAGAGATCGGGTGCTGCCAGGCAGCAGGGGGCAGTCCGTGGATCCCAAGACCCACGGAAGGAAAAACGGACACGGATCACGGACCTACGGACCCCGTTTTTACCGTAAAAAAAAAAACGGTTGGAACCAGGCATGTAGAGTCCATCCGTTCACCTTTTCTGCATCGCACAAAGACACGGTAGTAGGAACCAAAGATCTCAAATTTGGACTCATCAGACCAAAGCACAGATTTCCACTGGTCTAATGTCCTTTCCTTGTGTTCTTTAGCCCAAACAAGTCTCTTCTGCTTGATGCCTGTCCTTAGCAGTGGTTTCCTAGCAGATATTCTACCATGAAGGCCTGATTCACACAGTCTCCTCCTAACAGTTGTTCTAGAGATGTGTCTGCTGCTAGAACTCTGTGTGGCATTGACCTGGTCTCTAATCTGGGCTGCTGTTAACCTGCGATTTCTGAGGCTGGTGACTCGGATGAACTTATCCTCCACAGCAGAGGTGACTCTTGGTCTTCTTTTCCTGGGGCGATCCGCATGTGAGCCAGTTTCTTTGTAGCGCTTGATGGTTTTTGTGACTGCACTTGGGGACACTTTCAAAGTTTTCCCAATTTTTCGGACTGACTGACCTTCATTTCTTAAAGTAATGATGGCCACTAGTTTTTCTTTACTTAGCTGCTTTTTTCTTGCCATAATACAAATTCTAACAGTCTATTCAGTAGGACTATCAGCTGTGTATCCACCTGACTTCTCCACAACGCAACTGATGGTCCCAACCCCTTTTATAAGGCAATAAATCCCACTTATTAAACCTGACAGGGCACACCTGTGAAGTGAAAACCATTTCAGGTGACTACCTCTTGAAGCTCATCAAGAGAATGCCAAGAGTGTGCAAAGCAGTAATCAAAGCAAAAGGTGGCTACTTTGAAGAACCTAGAATATGACATATTTTCAGTTGTTTCACACTTTTTTGTTATGTATATAATTCCATATGTGTTAATTCATAGTTTTGATGCCTTCAGTGTGAATTTACAATTTTCAAAGTCATGAATATAAAGAAAACTCTTTGAATGAGAAGGTGTGTCCAAACTTTTGGTCTGTACTGTATATATATATACACATACTGAAGAAAAACGGCAGCACTAGCTAAATAAAAAAAAAATTGGGCGCACGTTCTAAAGGAAAGAGACTTCTTACCCCAATAATAGACCAGAAAGTGAACGGCACTCCTTTAAATGATAAAAAATAACTCCTTTATTCACCCGTGTGGTGCAACGTTTCGGCTCAGCACTAGAGTCTTTTTCAAGCAAAGAACAGATACATGTGGTGTGTATATATAGGCAATACAACACACATCAGGGTCATGTGATCCAAGCAAATAAGTGAGTGTTGATATAATTAGCATACAAGACAAAACAAAAAGCTGTGCAAGAAATACAATACAAATTGCAAGGTAAAAACTCGGTCATATACAATAATCGTGACATATATTTCCCCATAATATTCTTATAATAAAGCTGTGAACTCATGATGATCGACATCATCTATCAATACTGACCAAGTGACTTATAGAAATAAAAGCAAGTGTAAGGGGAGAAGTGAAAGGGCAGGTGATGCTAACATACCCATCGGGTGAGGCACGCTATCAATCCACCATCACAGCGTTGTGCGTTTTCTATTGTGCTTGCTCAGAGGAGTGCCAATCAGGTGATCCACAGGCAACTGAGTGCGTCATGCGTCAGAAACAACTCCCGGCGCATGCGCACTCCCACTCCGCTGTTCCGTTCTCATCCCTGGTGTGAACAATGTTCAGCGCATGCCCAGTGTACTCCAGGCATACACGCGCCATCTTGATTGTTGGCAAACTGCCCAAGCTCCACATGTAATTGCTAATATCACCAGCTCCATGATCGAGTATGATGCCGCAAGGCAGCAGGGACAGTCCCCTTCACAGGGCTGTAACCCTGCCATTTAGGGCAGCACCCCACGGACCACCACAGTTCACGTGGATATCAATGGGGGGCTCACAAAATTTTTTGCGGACATCTATACACTCGAGAGGGATCTCCTCAGGCCGGTGAACAAATATATATATATATATATATACACACAGGACAGTTGAAAAATATACAGATCGAACCACCAGGGCTAATAACAATTTATCCTATGGCACTCACAGAAAAGGTAGTGTACATATTATAAAGCATTACATAGGCGTGCCAAATTCCCGACGGATATGGCTGCAACTACTCGTCCTTATTGTCCATCCATTCTTTCTTCATGTTGTGTAAGTGATCTAAAAGAAAAGAAAAATGTTTTTAGAGAAACATTATAAAATTGTTACAATTCTCTAAATCTACACACCTGAGGGCACATTGCACACCCCAGGTCAGAGAAGGCAAACAACCCTTTACGTAATATCCCCAAAGTTGTATTCCACATTCAATCCATTGGGCTTAAGGCTGCCCAACCTATGTATCCATAGTAACTCCCTGCGTTTTAACAACTTAGATCTATCACCACCACGTCTGGGTAGCGGTATGTGGTCCAAGATCCAACACTTCAAGTCATTCTCCTTATGACCCGCCTCGGTGAAATGTTTAGACACCGGCAGGTCTAGACGCTTTTTTCTGATACAGTATCGGTGATTGTTGAGATGAGTTTTCAAGAAAATGAAGTATTTCTCACAGAAAAGTATTGCAGTAACACATGTTTTGCTATATACATGTTTATTCCCTTTGTGTGTATTGGAACTAAACCAAAAAAGGGAGGAAAAAAAGCTAATTCAACATAATGTCACCCCAAACTCCAAAAATGGGCTAGACAAAATTATTGGCACCCTTAACTTAATATTTAGTTGCACACCCTTTGGAAAAAATAACTGAAATCAGTCGCTTCCTATAACCATCAATAAGCTTCTGACACCTCTCACCCAGAATTTTGGACCACTCTTCCTTAGCAAACTGCTCTTATTGGAAGGGCGCCTTTTCCCAACAGCAATTTTAAGATCTCTCCACAGGTGTTCAATGGGATTTAGATCTGGACTCATTGCTGGCCACTTCAGAACTCTCCAGCACTTTGTTGCCATCCATTTCTGGGTGCTTTTTGACATATGTTTGGGGTCATTGTCCTGCTGGAAGACCCAAGATCTCGGATGCAAACCCAGCTTTCTGACACTGGGCTCTACAGTGCGACCCAAAATCCGTTGGTAATCCACAGATTTCATAATGCCTTACACACATTCAAGGCACCCAGTGCCAGAGGCAGCAAAACAACCCCAAAACATCAATGAACCTCCACCATATTTTACTGTAGGTACTGTGTTCTTTTCTTTGTAGGCCTCATTCCGTTTTCGGTAAACAGTAGAATGATGTGCTTTACCAAAAAGCTTTATCTTGGTCTCATCTGTCCACAAGACGTTTTCCCGGAAGGATTTTGGCTTACTCAAGTTTATTTTTGCAAAATGTAGTCTTGCTTTTTTATGTCTTTGTGTCAGCAGTGGGGTCCTCCTGGGTCTCCTGCCATAGTGTTTTAATTTAATTTAAATGTCGACGAATAGTTTGTGCTGACACTGATGCTCCCTGAGACTGCAGGACAGCTTGAATATTCTTGGAACTTGTTTGGGGCTGCTTATCCACCATCCAGACTATCCTGCTTTGAAACCTTTCATCAATTTTTCTCTTCTGTCAACGCCCAGGGAGATTAGCTACAGTGCCATATGTTGCAAACTTCTTGATAATGTTGCACACTGTGGACAAAGGCAAATCTACATCTCTGGAGATGGACTTGTAACCTTTAGATTGTTGATATTTTTCCACAATTTTGGTTCTCAAGTCCTCAGACAGTTTTCTTCTCCTCTTTCTGTTGTCCATGCTTAGTGTGGTGCACAGAGACACACAATGCAAAGACTACGTGAAGTTCTCTCCTTTTTATCTGCTTTTATATGTGATTTTTATATTGCCCACACCTGTTACTTGCCCCAGGTGAGTTTAAAGGAGCATCACATGCTTGAAATAATCTTATTTATCCACAATTTTGAAAGGGTGCCAATAATTTTGTCCAGACCATTTTTGGTATTTTGTGTGACATTATGTCCAATTTGCTTTTTTTCCTCCCTTTTTTTGTTTTGTTCCAATACACACAAAGGGAATAAAAATGTGTATAGCAAAACATGTGTTACTGCAATACTTTTCTGTGAGAAATACTTATATTTATTGAAAAATTTCAGGGGTGCCAACATTATTGTAAGGAACCGTACTCAGTGTACAGAGGCAGGGACACCACAAAGTTCATCAAAGTCTTCTTTATTTAGGCTTGTCCAAATACATACAGCCGATAAATCCGGATCACAGCTGGGTCCAACAAACACATCACACACTGACAGTGTTACCTCACACCTTCTACCTTCTTCCCCACACTGAGACACACCTGTCCAAAAGCAGGCTTAAATAGAATCCCTGGATATGAGTATGCCCCAAGTCCTGAACTGGAGCATGGGGTACAGGCACCCACCCAGCACATTGCCTGTTCCCAGTAAAAGCCCGACCCAGACTAGCCAGAACCAGATATTCTATCTATCATGGTGTCCACCAACTACGTTAGTGGACACCTAATCTAGGGGCCTTTACTCCACCAAGGCTGGGCACCTTGGTGACACATTCCCGGTGCAAGCAAAACCTCTTTTAGAATGCTTCCTGGAGCATTCTGGGTGACACATATCTCCCATCATAAATGACTCCTGTCACTGCCTGACATACCCCCCCCCCCTTTGTTAAAACCTGTGGGGCGAACACATGCTATACAGTGGACTCTGGACAGGGCATCTGCATTCCCCTGCAGTGTCCCTGCCCTGTGTTCCAGTGTAAACATAATATTTTGCATGGAGAGGAACCATCTGGTGACCCGAGCATTCCTCTCCTTCGCCAGTCGATAATAGTGGAGAGACTCGAGTGCCCACTTGATGGCGAGGCACTCCCTCTCTACTATACTATACCTAGTTTCGGCTGGCGTTAGGAAACGAATGGGATGCCAGTTCTGTATGGCTTCTATTTTATTTATCTGGGGTTTGATGACTCTCCGTCCAATTACATACCCCAGGTACCGAACTTCTTCCAACCCTATAATACATTTCTTTGGGTTGGCGGTCAATCCCGCTTTCCGGAGAGAATCTATCACCGCCTGCACCTTTGGTAAGTGACTCTCCCAGTCCGTGCTAAATACCACTATATCATCGAGGTAGGCCGAAACATACTGACGATGGGGCCGGAGGATGATATACATTAACCGGTGGAATGTGGCTGGAGTGCCTTATATTGAAACAGCCATTTGCAGACTCTTTTATGAGGTCCAAGACTGAAAAGTATAGAGTTTGCCCTAATCGCTCTATCAACTCATGGGTATGGGGTAGGTGTCAAACTTTGATATCTCATTGAGTTTCGGGAAGTCGTTACAGAACCGTAACGTTCCATCTGGTTTTGGTATAAGGACAATTGGACTAGCCCACTCACTCCGGGACTCTTCAATGACCCCTAGTCGCAGCATCGACTTCACTTCCTCAGAGATCGCTTGTCGCCAAGCCTCAGGCACCCAATATGGCTTTAAGCGAACTTTGACCTGGGGTTCAGTGACAATGTCATGCTGGACTACGGAGGTACAGTACAGACCAAAAGTTTGGACACACCTTCTCATTCAAAGAGTTTTCTTTATTTTCATGACTATGAAAATTGTAGATTCACACTATGAATTAACACATGTGGAGTTATATACATAACAAAAAAGTGTGAAACAACTGAAAATATGTCATATTCTAGGTTCTTCAAAGTAGCCACCTTTTGAATTGATTACTGCTTTGCACACTCTTGGCATTCTCTTGATGAGCTTCAAGAGGTAGTCACCTGAAGTGGTTTTCACTTCATAGGTGTGCCCTGTCAGGTTTAATAAGTGGGACTTCTTGCCTTATAAATGGGGTTGGGACCATCAGTTGCGTTGTGGAGAAGTCAGGTGGATACACAGCTGATAGTCCTACTGAATAGACTGTTAGAATTTGTATTATGGCAAGAAAAAAGTAGCTAAGTAAAGAAAAACGAGTGGCCATCATTACTTTAAGAAATGAAGGTCAGTCAGTCCGAAAAATTGGGAAAACCTTGAAAGTGTCCCCAAGTGCAGTCACAAAAACCATCAAGCGCTACAAAGAAACTGGCTCACATGCGGACCGCCCCAGGAAAGGAAGACCAAGAGTCACCTCTGGTGCGGAGGATAAGTTCATCCGAGTCACCAGCCTCAGAAATCGCAGGTTAATAGCAGCTCAGATTAGAGACCAGGTCAATGCCACACAGAGTTCTAGCAGCAGACACATCTCTAGAACAACTGTTAAGAGGAGACTGTGTGAATCAAGCCTTCATGGTAGAATATCTGCAAGGAAACCACTGCTAAGGACAGGCAACAAGCAGAAGAGATTTGTTTGGGCTAAAGAACACAAGGAATGGACATTATACCAGTGGAAATCTGTGCTTTGGTCTGATGAGTCCAAATTTGAGATCTTTGGTTCCAACCACCGTGTCTTTGTGCGATGCAGAAAAGGTTAACGGATGGACTCTACATGCCTGGTTCCCACCGTGAAGCATGGAGGAGGAGGTGTGATGGTGTGGGGGTGCTTTGCTGGTGACACTGTTGGGGATTTATTCAAAATTGAAGGCATACTGAACCAGCATGGCTACCACAGCATCTTGCAGCGGCATGCTATTCCATCCGGTTTGCGTTTAGTTGGACCATCATTTATTTTTCAACAGGACAATGACCCCAAACACACCTCAAGGCTGTGTAAGGGCTATTTGACCATGAACCCGGACCTGAACCCAATCGAGATGGTTTGGGGTGAAGGTGAGCTGGACCGCAGAGTGAAGGCAAAAGGGCCAACAAGTGCTAAGCCTCTCTGGGAACTCCTTCAAGACTGTTGGAAGACCATTTCAGTTGACTACCTCTTGAAGCTCATCAAGAGAATGCCAAGAGTGTGCAAAGCAGTAATCAAAGCAAAAGGTGGCTACTTTGAAGAACCTAGAATATGACATATTTTCAGTTGTTTCACACTTTTTTGTTATGTATATAATTCCACATGTGTTAATTCATAGTTTTGATGCCTTCAGTGTGAATCTACAATTTTCATGAAAATGTGAATCTACATGAAAATAAAGAAAACTCTTTGAATGAGAAGGTGTGTCCAAACTTTTGGTCTGTACTGTACATCTAGGAAGTTTGGAGAATACATCCCTATTCCGACTCACAAACTCCCTGGCTTCCTGAACCTGTTTAGTGGACAGGCCATCCACTAACTTCACCGCAGCGGAGGCTTTCCCCAGGACCGCCGGTGGCAACGGAGCCTTCCCCGCAGACAACACAGAGAGTGGGCTATCCCTAAACAGACTTTCCCTATCTTTCCAGGGCTTTACTAAATTAACATGGTATACCTGCTCCGGCTTTCGCTGACCTGACTGGTATACCTTGTAGTGTACTGTCCCCACTTTCTCTATCACCTTGTAGGGTTCTTGCCATCTTTCAAGGAACTTACTGTCGACCGTGGGCACAATTACCAGTAGCGGTCACCAGGGTTAAACGTCCGTACCTGGGCTAGCCGGTTGTATACCCGGCTCTGCGCCAGTTGTGTCGCCTCCATATGTTCCCGGACAATCGGCAGAACTGTCCCCATCCTTTCTTGCATTTTTCTATATGTTAGATGACAATCTTATGTGGGGTGGGCTGTTGCTCCCATGCTTCTTTTGCAACATCGAGCAATCCCCGAGGATGTCTGCCGTACAATAGTTCAAAGGGCAAAAACCCAGTGGATGCCTGGGGCACTTCTCATACAGCGAATAATACATACGGCAGCAAAAGATCCCAGTCCTCTCTGGAGCATGTTCTTTAAAGTTTTGTTAAAACTTTCCACCAGTCCGTTTGTTTTCGAGATGGTAAACAGACGTAAGTAAGTGCTTAACCTTTAACAACTGGCATAGTTCCTTCATGACCTTAGACATGAAGGGAATCCCCTGGTTTGTCAAGATGTCCTTAGGTATCCCTACCCGAGAAAACATGCCCATTAATTCTTTGGCTATAAGCTTAGCCAACGTATGGCGCAGTGGAACCGCCTCAGGATACCTAGTAGCATAATGTAAGACCACCAAGATATGCTGGTGGGTGACCTCTGGCCAACTTATTTATTGGACCCACCAGATCCATGGTTATCCATTCAAACGGTACCTCTATGATTGGCATAGGTACTAATGGACTATGGTAGTGGGACTGGGGGCTGGTTACTTGACACACCGGACATGACTGACGGAACCTCTTAACCTCCTCATATATCCCAGGCCAAAAAAACTCTGCAATATTTGCTCTTGGGTCTTTTGCACCCCAAGATGACCTCCCAGTACATGCGTGTGGGCCAAGTATAATACTATTTGGCAGCAGGGCTGTGGCATAACCAACTGCTCTATTACCTCTTGTTGAACCTTGTCCACCCTGTACAATAGGTCTTGGTTAACGGCCAGGTAGGAAAACATAGATTCTGCACCTGGGTGCTGAGCTACGCCATTGATTACAGTTACCCTTTCTCTCGCCCGCACCAACGTAGGATCCTGGAGCTGGTTTGTCCTGAACATGTCTCGGGACACTTCCAGGTCCGGATAGATAGGATCTCTACAGTTTCACCAGCCAACACCTCTAGGGGAAACCTATCGGGGTTACACTCTAGACCTGTGGTGGTGACCCTTACAGCTGGTATTCCGGAATCAGGGTCTTCGGGTTCAGGACCCAGACAGTTTTCCTCCCCAATAGAATGCATTCCGTCCTTCCGAAAGGTCCAGAAAATAGGTAAGTCTCTTCCCAAAATGGCATCATAAGGGAGATGTCGCACTACAACATGTTGTACTACCCTGCCTAACACAGACAGGGTAACCCTCGTTGTTGCATACTCCCGGAAGTCCCCGTGGATACAGACTATGGCTAATTTTAGTTTTCCTGGGATTTCTTCAGAAATCAGTGACTCGTGCACGAGGGTCACCAGGCTCCCAGAATCCAGAAGTGCCTTGACCTGGTACCCGTTAACAGAGACCTGACACAAGGGAGGCATATCAGCGGCCAGCATGGGGTCAGCGATACATACCGGTTGGGCATAGAACGAGGACCGGTGAGCGAACCCGCAGTCCATGGGTTCAGAAGTCAAGGGGCATTTAGCAGCTATATGTCCCGGGCCTTGGCAGTGCCAGCCCCAAATCACAGTGGACTTGTGGGTCCACCGGACTTGCCTAACAGGAACATGGTTTGCTTTACCCCCCCATAGGAAGCTGGGACCTTTCTCCAGGCTCCCTAGGCTCAGAGGGGGGCTGGCATGTCTCCCTCATCTGAGCAGAGCCGCGCATCAAGTCCTGGGTCGCCATATACCGCTCGACCAGGTTGATCAATTGGTCAAGGTTGCCGGGGTCTCCTTGACCCACCCAGCACTGTTTGGCCACCGGCAGTGTGCGCACAAAACGGTCAGCTACCACCCTCTCAATCATTTGAGTGGGGCTCAAGGTCTCAGACTGGAGCCACTTCTTCACCAGGTGCAACAAGTCATATGCCTGAGGCCTGGAGGGCCGGGACTCTGAAAAGGCCCACTGGTACACCCTTTGCACTCGCACATACATGTTAACCCCTATACGAGCCAAGACCTCACCTTTAAGTTTCTCATAATCATGGGCGTCCTCACAGAAGAGGTCAAAGTAGGCTTTTTGGGCATCTCCTACCAGGAACAGTGCCACCACCTCAGCCCACTGGTCGGGCGGCAGGTTTGCCTGCTCAGCCATTCTTTCAAATACTGTGAGGAAGGCCTCCCCGTTGTCCTCCGGACTCATTTTCCTCACTGCTGACCAGACTTTATCCCGGGCGGCATATGGAAACGGGGTGACTGCAGGTGGCGTCCCTTGCTGGGACGCTTGCAGGGTCTCTTGCAGGGCCGCAGTCTGTTGAATCAACAGGCTGTTAGTCTGTTGTTGTTGGGCGTTCGTATGCTTGAAGTTGTGCATTGCAATTGGCTTGTTGGGCATTAGCCCGGACCAGCTGCTGTAATATTGCCTCTATTTGATCCACTGGCTTAGGGCTAAACTTGACCGGCTTTATTAGGGACATGCACCCTTGTGTTTGCCTCACTGGCCGCTTGCCTCCTCCCCCAAATATAAGGAACCGTATTAACTTGACCAGTGTACAGAGGCAGGGACAGCACAAAGTTCATCAAAGTCTTCTTTATTTAGGCTTGTCCAAATACGTACAGCCGATAAATCTGGATCGCAGGCGGGTCCAACAAACACAGCACACACTGACATTATTACCTCACACTGTCTACCAAGTCCAGCAGCAGGATTAAATAGAATCCCTGGACATGAGCATGCCCCAAGTTCCGGGCTGGAGCATGGGGAACAGGCACCCACCCAGCATATTGCCTGTTCCCAGTAAAAGTCCGACCCGGACTAGCTGGAACCAGCTATGCTATCTATAATGGTGTCCACCAACTACGTTAGTGGACACCTAATCTAGGGGCCTTTACTCCACCAAGGCCGGGCACCTTGGTGAAACGTTCCCGGTGGAAGCAAAACCTCTTTTAGAATGCTTCCTGGAGCATTCTGGGTGACACATATCTCCCATCATATATATATACACACACACATACATATACAATATATATATTGTGACACAGTTAGGGGTTGTGTCTAGCAAGGCAGGTATTTTTCTCCCAGCATGTGCGGCTGGGCTGCAGGTGAGGTGAAATACTGGACCGGAGTTTAAGTGCTGGTCTGGGTTTTGGCAGCACCTGGCTATCCTTAAATAGCAGCTACACTCAGCAAAGATGTCTCTGTTTTGGGGATCTGAGGCTTTGTGCCATGCTGGATGGCTGAGAGCTGCATGCTGGGGAAACAGGCCCCCTAAAGTCTGCTGTGGACTACTGGAGGAAGAACTGCCAGCAAGGTGACTTGTGTTATATGAACTTTCCTTTGTGTGTGAATTAACACCAAGACTGCAAAGTTACGTGCTGTTTTGTACAATTGCCTCAAGTGTGAATAAACACTGACGTTTTGAGTTAAGAACTTGTATTTTGCCTCTGTATTGCGCCCTCTTACCCTATCTACCACAGCAAAACCCCACTATATATACATATATATATATATATATATATATATATATATATATATAAAAGAAACAAAGTGGCAGCACCGTCCCTGGTGTAAGCAGAAAGGGTGCAACTGGCCCAATATGGATATAAGCCAATCCAAATAAATAGAAGTATAAAAATAGGCAGCACTCCAAGAAATAAAAAATTGCAAAAATACTTTATTTACCCAAAGAGGTCATGCGACGTTTCGGCTCGCATATTTTACATGACGATCTTTTTCTCCCAATTTATTGCACCAGTTAGTCTGCTAGATTTATTTCAAGCTGGCAGCTCAGAGAGCATGTCCTTTCTCAGGCAATGTGTCCTTTCTGCTGCAGCTTTTTCCTGCCACTGCTTCTAACAGGAGATATAACAGTTAAAGGACAGAACTGAGGATGGTTTGAGTGATAAAAGAGATGCAGTATATTTTATCACATAAATATTTGATAATATAGGCTCAAATAAAGCATACTTAAAATGGTCAGATAAACAAAGCCAATGGGGCAGACTAATGAAAACTGTTTTGTTAAATATATGCAGTCCTGGAACAACCGTTTGAGGGTGCACATTTGTCACACTTGTGTGTAGGAGGAAAACACCACACCGAGCATAGGAGGGAAAAGGGGATACTGGAATAAGGCCTGTAAAACTAGGGAAGGAAAACGGACACCTCCTAGAGAAAACCCTAACTCCAGTCCTGACAGACTACTGGTATGAACAGGCCCTAAAGGTAGGGAAGTTCATACACTGGATACCTAGAATCCTATCTCACTATATAGGACCCTGGAACTAATGTCAGGACTGAGTCTACCTGTTCCTCCAAAGGGAAGGACAAACAGGAGTCTCCCTCAGGCCTAATGACAAACAGCAGGGATACAAAATACAAAAGGGAAAGGAAATCCTTATCTTCAATGAAACTTTGGTAGCATCAGGAAGCCAAGAACCAAACACAAGCTAACCACAAATCCAACAGAAGCTATAAACCACATAGCATAGTGGGAGAAACAACAATAAATAGAGAAGGTAAAATGACTACAAATGCCACACCTGGGGAAAGAAGGTGTGGTAAGCACCAGAAACAACACAGACGTCATTTGATCCAAAAGGAAAACATGTCAGATCAAACCACATGTTGCCAGTCTCACAGATCTCCTGACACCTGTCGTGGGAACGTGCGTATGCTTCGGTACGTCCGTGACAACATTTTTGTGCAAAATGTGAGCAAATTGTAATCCCTGATCCCGTATCTAAACAAGCAAATTTCAACATTGAGATGCATTGGCAATAGTGAAAAGAGTTTGCTGCTCACTAAGCAGACACTCTATGGGGTAGATGAGGGAGAGAGTGGTAGTATAAAGGATCAGTAAAGTGAGGTACAGTAGTTAGCTGGATAACAATTAGAATGGGAGGTAGTGGGAAGAGTGCCAGGAGGCTAGTCCTGATCTGACACACCTCAACAAGTTTGCAAAGTTGGGAGATGTCAGTTCAGAGATGGAGCTGCTTCAGCAAGACTCTTCATCTGCAAGCCCGGGGAATGCATGTCAACTCCAGTAAACAGGGCACAAGGAGAGCAGGACATGCCTCACAGTTGCTGGTAGTGGGAGGCATTAGGGGTACAGATAGGGTGATCTGCCACAAAGACCAGGATCATCAAATAGTGTGTTGACTTCCTGGTGGTCAAGTATCGCAGATCAGGTCGCTAGATTACTGGGAGGGATTGGCGAAAACCCAGTGTTCATGGGCCACATTGGCACCAATAACAGAGTTAGTATTTTTTTTAAATACTACCTGTACCATATGCTTTACCAGAAAGGCAGCAGGAGATTAGGGAGGTAAAAGAGTGGCTCAAGAACTGTTGTATGAAGGAGGGGTTTGGGTTCCTGGAGAACTGGGCTACAGGCTCTGTCGTAGGGATGGACTGCACCTCAATGGGGAAGGTGCAGCTGTTTTGGGGAGAAGATGGCTAAAAGGTTCTAAGAGAATTTAAACTAGGGACTTGGGGGAGAAAGTAATATTAGAGGAGGGGAAGATAGAGCAGACAGTGACCTGGGATGAGGTAATGGAACTGAGGGTGGAATGGAGAGAGGGTCTAGAAAAGTTCATAAGAAAAGGTGTAGGGTAAAAAAATGTCCAAAAACCTCTTAATTGTTTGTATGCTAATGCCAGAAGCCTGACCAATAAAAATGTTGAAATGGAATTAGTAATGTCTGAGGAGGACTATGACATAGTGGGAATAACTGAGACATGGGCTGGATGATAGCTATAATTGGTCAGTTAACGTACAGGGTTACAGTATGTTTAGAAAGGATTGTCAAAACCGGAGAGAGGGAGAATTGTGAGAGATACATACCTTAAAGGGGTATTCTCATCTTAATGATCACTGTTAAATCTGTTAATGATTTGACAGTGATTATTTTTCTAAATACATGTTATTACCCAATTCCCACCTTTTTTTTTTTTTAAATAAGTCCCCTCTTACCTGATGTTGTCTTTGGTCTCCCCTGGTTACGGACACCTCTCCTGTCAAATCCCGCCG
Organism: Bufo gargarizans; assembly: GCF_014858855.1. Taxonomy (NCBI): domain Eukaryota; kingdom Metazoa; phylum Chordata; class Amphibia; order Anura; family Bufonidae; genus Bufo; species Bufo gargarizans. The sequence continues at coordinate 487,610,522 of NC_058080.1, read as the reverse complement.
GGCCGCGCTTGCGCAGAAGACTGAAGATTCTCTCCCGGCCGGGCCATGCAATGTTCTGAACGCGCACACGCCGCCGCACATGCGTCATGATGACTTCTTCCTGGCCAGTATAGTACAGAGCGAACGCGCACGCCGGCTCTGTACTATACAGGGCAGGAATAAGTCACCATGGCGCATGCGCAGTAGTGTGTGCGTTCAGGACAATGCGCGCCTCGGCCGGGAGAAAATCTTCAGTCTTCAGCACAAGCGCGGCCCAGCCGGGAGAAAATCCAGGAAGTGAACGTCGCGCTCAAGGAAGGCAAGTATGAAAAGGGAAGATGAGAATACCCCTTTAAGGGAATAAAAGAGTGAGGAACAAGAAAATAAAACAATGTAGATAAATAAAAGTGTAAAGGGAGTAATAAATGACAAAAAGAAAGCACTAAAACAAGAAGGCAGCGAGGAAGCATTGAAAAACTATAAGGAAAAAATTGAATATATAAAAGACAGATAAAAGAAGCCAAGCTAGAGACAGAGAGACTTTTTGCCAAAGAGAAAACTAACCCTAAAATGTTCTTCAACTATATAAATGGTAAAAACTTTAAACCTGAAAAGTGTTGGCCAGAGTGATGAGAGAGGAGTTGTAGAGAGCTATTAGGAGACAATAAAGCTATTCAATTTTTTTTCCCTCCACTGTATTAACTGCAGAAAATGAACTGTCAGATGTAATGCAGAGTGTAAAAGTAAACTCCCTGTTATAAGTGGCTTGTCTGACCCAGAAAGAAGTACAGCAATGTCTTAAAAGGATTAAAATCACCAGATCCATATGGCATACACACCTGCATCCTAAGATAATTAAGTAATGTCATAGCCAGACTCTTAGGCCTCTTTCACACGGGCGAGATTTCCTTGCGTGTGCAATGCATGAGGTGAACGCATTGCACCCACACGGAATCCGGACCTATTCATTTCTATGGGGTTGTGCACATGAGTGGTGATTTTCACACATCACTTGTGCGTTGCGTGAAAATCACAGCATGCTCTACTTTGTGCGTTTTTCATGCAACGCAGGCCCCATAGAAGTCAATGGGGCTGCGTGAAAATCGCAAGCATCCGCAAGCAAGTGCGGATGCGGTGCGATTTTCACGCACGGTTGCTAGGAGACAATCGGGATGGGGACCTGATCATTATTATTTTCGCTTAAAACATGGTTATAAGGGAAAATAATAGCATTCTTAATACAGAATGCTTAGTACGATAGGGCTGGAGGGGTTAAAAAAAAATAAAAAATAATTTAACTCACCTTAATCCACTTGTTCGCGCAGCCCGGCTTCTCTTCTGTCTTCATCTTTGCTGTGCAGTAGGAAAAGGACCTGTGGTTACGTCAATGCACTCATCACATGGTCCGTCACATGATCCATCACCATGGTGATAGATCATGTGATGGACCATGTGATGAGCGCAGTGACGTCATCAAAGGTCCTTTACCCAGCTCCTGAAGAAATAAGACAGAAGAGAAGCCAGGCTGCGCAAACAAATGGATTAAGGTGAGTTAAATAATATATTTTTTTAACCCCTCCAGCCCTATTGTACTTTATATTCAGTATTAAGTATGCTATTATTTTCCCTTATAACCATGTTATAAGGGAAAATAATACAATCTACACAACACCAATCCCAAACCGGAACTTCTGTTAAGAAGTTCGGGTTTGGGTATCAAACATGCCGATTTTTCTCATGCGTGTGCAAAACGCATTAAAATGTTTTGCACTCGCGCGGAAAAATCACGCATTTTCCCGCAATGCACCCACATCTTAAACATGACGCCCGTGTGAAAGAGGCCTTATTCCTGATATATAAGGACTCTATATAGAAAGAGAGTGTTCCACAGGATTGGTGCTTAGCAAATGTGGTGCTGATATTCAAAATGGGTCAAAACAGAGCCCGGAAACTATAGGACGGTAAATTGGATTCTACCTCACAGGATTTATTTGCCTTCGTCTGGGTCAAGTTTCAGGATAACAGACTGAACTGGATTGATGTGTGCCTTTTTTCAGCCTTAGGCCTCTTGCACACGAACGGGCTGCAATACACGAACAACCCCCTGGGGCAGCTGCAGTGGATCGCGGACCCATTCACTTTAATTGGTCTGCGATCTGGCTGTTCCGCAAAAAGATAGGACATGTTCTATCTTTTTGCGGAACGAAAGTATGGGACGAAACCCCATGGAAGCACTCCGTAATGCTTCCGTAGGGTTCCGTTCCATGATTCCGTTCCGCACCATTCCGAAGTGAATGGGTCCGCATCCGTGATGCGGAATGTACATGGAACGGTGCCCATGTATTGCGGATCCGCAAATGCGGTCCGCAATATGGCCACGGGGCTCACACGTTCGTGTGCAATAAGCCTTACAAACTATGAGGGTCATTTATTAAGACTGGCGGTTTAGACCTATACTTGGCAGTGGATCCATTGGAGTTATGAGGAGGCGTCGGACTCTACATAACTTCGGCACATCCAGAGCTGCTTCAAAATTTAAGCCAGCTTCCTAGCTTCCTTATACCTGCCGACCCGTCACCTTCCCCACACACACTTTTTTAGACCTGTCAAAAGTCACAGATTGCGGCGCAACTAACCTTTATGCCACAAGCTGTGCCTAAAATACATCTAATATAGGCATATTTCAGGTTAATAAACTACACCCTATTAGGGTTGTTGCGATATCAAAATTTTGATTCAGTTTCGATACCATAAAAAAGTATTGTGATACTCGATACCATTCAATACCATGTGAAAAAAATTAAATACCAAAAAAAGGAGATTTTTTATTTTAGATTTTATTATTGTTTATATATTTTATATGTAAAATTGGGAAAAGGGGTGATTTATACTTAATATTTTGGTGGGTTTTTTTTATATATATTTTTTTACTATTTCCCCCATTAGGGGCTAGAACCTGCAATCTTTTAATCCTTTGTCCTATTCACCCTAATAGAGCTCTATTAGGGTGAATCGGACTTCACACTCTCCCTGCTGCCCTGTGCTCTATTCACACGACAGCAGGGAGATAACCACGGCAGCCAGGTCAGGTGCATTCTATGTGATTCTGCCGCCGCACCCACCTCTTGTATCTGTATTAGATTTTAATTTTCATTGGTGGAGTAGTGCGCCCGCCCCTCCTTCGCCCCTCTCTCATTGGCAGCTGCGGCACAGGGGGAGGGAGAGAGTGATTCCTTCTCCCCTGTGCACTCCATGTTCTCTTATACTGTAGCACAGCCTAGTATCGATAAAAGGCAATTCCCGGTACCGAATTGATACCGGGACAAAAGTATTGATTGGGTATCGATATTTCGATACCCGCAAAAACCCCTATGTTACTATGTTGCTATGTATGTCTAAAATATAAATACTGTCTTTGTAGTCCATAGCAGCCAATTAGTTGCTTTCATTTTTTAAAAACACTATGAGCAAAAAAAGCTATGCTCTTTGTGGTTCCTATTGATTGCCGTTTTTCTTTTACACAATTAAAAAAATCTCCCCCATGTTGTCCAAATAAAAAGGGCAAAGTGCCAGGATATGCTTAGTGCATTTGGTGCACAGGTATTTGCAAACAGTGCCCATAACACATGGGGCTTCATGCAGTCATTTATTGGTCTCAACAGTAATGGGGATGTCACTGCTGAGCCAAGTGATTGGCTGCAGTGGTGACATGGTGTGCATTGGATGTCACCACTGCAGCCATGAGGACAAACACTGGCAAGGAAGATTGGTTCATCACACTGGAGGCGGCAAGGGTGAAAAGTGGTGAATATTGCTTCTTTTGCCATTTTATCACATTTATTGCTGCCGCCTGAGTTTTTATTTAACTCAGACAACCCAATTAATGCCATTCCCTTGAGAAGACATTACATGACCTAGTGATAATAGAGATATCTTGTGTCCCCTATGGTTCCTTACCAGGGACCCTTCGGATTTGACGGGGTTGGCAGGGTATATAAAAATAGTAAGCATGGTACACTAGGGTTTGTAATGGAGCAGAACAACATACATTATTAGTGGAAGTGTTGCTCCGGTGTGAATGGGCCCTTAGACATTTACGACCTATCGGCAGAATAACCCATAAATGTTTGAAAGATATAAGTCCCAACCTCAGTGACCGGAGCTCCCTCTATAGTACATCCATATGGTGTACATACTGTATGGCATAAATATCTAAGGCGAAAATGCCACTTTAAGTATTATTAAATTGCTCTGGGCTTTATATTTCTGATATCCAAGTACTGCAGCTTTTTTTTAGTCCTTGTCAGTTGCTATGGATCATCAAACAGAATTTTTAACGTAAAGTTTTAAATATGGAACAAATCTCAGAGAAGTTAAAGAGTTAATGTAATGAACAATTTATTAATAACTGGTGCTATTACTAGCCCTGCAGTTTTTACCCGTTTCTCCCATTTCTCACCTCTATTACTATTTTGTTTTGTCTTTGACACTACACAAAAACACTTTTTGCAGCATCTCCAATACCTTTTCCTTTCCTACCAGTTATAGTCTGTTCAAGGCTGAAAACATCTTGCATAGATCTGAATACATTTCGGATCTGATTGTAACAAATTGGTCTGCAGGTTCAATTTGGGTACAAATACATTTGATTTGGATAGAAAAGTGCTCAGAACTGCCCTGAAAAGTGATATATGAAATGCAGAGGTCTCCCAGGGCTGTATCTAACGCCTTTCAAGCTCCTTAACGCCAAAACAGCATTAGTAATGTCAACGTGACAGCAACATATATGGCTACGGTTAAACAGATGGTAGGTAGTGGTAACAAGCACCTTGTTTAATAACGGATCAAATCAAATTGTTGGATTTTTTTTAAATTAAAAAGTAGTCCGCCATTTTGAGAGATTTTTCTGTCCAAATTGAATCTGTTTCAGTGCCAGCGTTAGGGTTCGGCTACATGGCGATATGTGTCGCACAGCATTTCTTGTAATCTTTGTTAATAGTGTCACAACGCGACGTGTCACATACTGTGACAGTCGCAAAAAATCCATAAATGTTGGATTTTGTATTGCACGGTGGTAGTTTGCCAGCGGCTTTTACTCTACGGCAGCGCAACTGTAGCTGTAAATGAGAAATCTATAGATAAGAGAATGCATGCTGCATAATAAGGGGAAATATCTCTTAAAACTACATTATTCATTAAATAGCATGTGTAATACTGTAGACTCAGCAAATATAAGAAATTCAAATTAAACTGGCTAACGTTAATGGCTAATCTGGCACATATATCTAGGGGCAATGCATTCTTGAGCACCAAATACACAGCATATTTGGTGCTACAGCCACTTTTATCTGTAAATGTCAGCAATAAAATGTTGCACTGAGACAGATCCTGTTTGGATTGCTGTGTCACTGAGCCATGAATTACATTGTCGTTGACTTATTGTGAAGTGACCCTTAGTGGATTCGGTGTGTTGGCACCCAGGGAAGCAATTCATCTGTTATTACCACACTGCAATATTCTGTCTATGGTAGACTGAGTTAAAGTTCTTTTGATATACTATAAGAAGGTTCGCTTCTGTGAGATTACTATTAAATGTTCAAGTACACTGAAAAATTCAAGAATAGGTGAAATTAAAATGGAGGTAATTTATTCAGTTAGCTTATGCTATGTTGAGTAATGAAGCAAACATCAGATGTTCCTAAATTATAGCACTCTTCAACCTTTTTGATGAAAAGGAAATCAACATTTCCTAAGCAAGCTTGACACAAATGTAAATTCACTTGTTTCTGTAAAACATACAATTGCTATGTTCAAAATGAACACAAATTGGTCATAATAAGACCATCAGCGATGGGTAAAAGGTGGTTCATGCTGGTGCTTTTAGGTGCTCCAGTATTTTTGTATTTTTGACAGTAACAGCCCAGCCTACAAGTGGCATTCTCTCGTCATTCCTAAAAATATTCCTGGTTAATAGTCCCGGTCTCAACACATAACAGGTGCAAATCTTTCCATTATACACGATCTCCGTGTAGATTCCACCTCTATTTTTGGGCTCACAATCACTGAGAGAAATCACTGATCAAACACTGACATATGAATGAAACTTAGTGGTGATATCTAATCTCCTTTCCCAGTTACCAAACATTACATTTTGAGAGGATTGACCCAATATTTTACCCACAATGAAGGTAAAACTTGCATTCCTATATTTTATGGAATTTTGACTCCTTTTTAAATACTGATATTGCGTTTGCTATGCATCAGTCTTGTAGACATAACAGTCTGTTTATCAGATTGCTTAAGGCTAGGTCTACACGACGACATTTGTCGCGCGACAGATAGGGCACAACTACACTGCAACATTTGTAGGGCAACATTTTGTTGCACCAATGTCACGCTACAGTTTTTATAATGGCAGTCTATGGTGTCGCACTGCAACATGCAACATCTCAAATGGATTTTCTGCGTCTGTTGCGTCGCAGTCGCAACATGTTGCATGTTGCAGTGCGACACCATAGACTGCCATTATAAAAATTGTTGCGCGACATTAGTGCAGCAAAATGTTCCGCGACAAATGTCGTCGTGTAGACCTTGCCTTATTCCTCAGAACTCAGAAGTCAAAAGGGTTAATCCAGGATGGTGGGACAACCAATATTTTTTTTAGATGTCTAATTAATTTGAGTGGCCCCACCAATGTTGACCATGTTGGAGTTTGCCTTGCTACACCAAGAACTCATGTATCCAACGTCATGCCTGCACATTGTAAAAAAAAAAAAATGGCATGTTTAAAGTAATGTCCTGAATTAACATAACTGAAACATCATCTCAATAGCTAAAACGTGACATAATATATTAATATGCACAAATAAACACATTATACTGCAGTATACTGTGCATGCCTGGATATTTTACATCATTATCCTGCGCAACGGTGCATGCCTAATAGGTCTTATGCGTAACTCAGTCCATTAAAGGGACACTACTGTCAGAAAAGGGAATTTTTAAACTTTTTAAAATAAATATTCATAGAAATTATGAATTTTCTTTTTTCTTTTTCTTTTGTTAGTACTATGCTATTGCAAATTCAATGCTAAATATTGTCCTTCACTAGTTTGCATGACCTTAAGGCCTAGCATTCTATACAGATGGAACACAGAAGGCAACAAATGGACACACAGGCCAAAAATGGAGCCTTCACTAATGAAACACATACCAGTTTATATGGATGTATTTAAATTCTGTGCATACCATGGGTATTACCTTCAAATTGGTGCAGACATAGGATTTTCCACCGTGTGGAAACCCAACATAAATTTATTAATAATATGACTTGCTACATACTTATCACCATAAGGAGCAATCATTTATAGAATCAACAATGCCTATATAGCTCTTATAAATAGATTTGCTTAAACAAATGGTTTAATTAAGGTTGAAAAATAAAGGAAAGAGCACTTTAAGGAGTTCTCTGGGAATTAAGAAAATGAAAATACTTAAATATTACTTTATTATAAATATATTCCCAAATACCTTTCATTACTTATAATGGCTCATTTTATCTAGGGAGAAATCATTAGGAGAAATAAAATGGCCACCAACTTATTAGTACACACAAAACCTGTCCTAATCATACAGGAGGACAAGTTACTTCACAACACTGACCTAAAGAGCTGCCTCATCCTCCTCTCTGCTCTGCTAGTCAGGGATTATGATCCTGAATACAGATAAGATCTTCAGCTGAATCTCTGTAGAAATGGAAGTCATGAGGAGACATGAAGTTCAGAGAGGAGGATGTGGATAATGAGCAGCAGCTCTTGTCTGCAGTCTCCATTGCCACAGTCTGTCCTGTCTGTCCTCTCTGTACTTCATGTCTCCTCATGATCTCCATTCCTAAAGAGATTTAGCTGAAGATCTTATAATCTGTATTCAGGATCATCATCCCTGACAAGCAGAGCAGTGAGGAGGATGAGGCAGTTCTTTAGCTCAGTGTTGTGAAGTAACTTGTCCTCCTGTGAGATTAGGACATGTTTAGTGTGTACTAGTAGGAAAGCGGCCATTTTATTTCTATTAATGATTGCTCCCCAGACAAAACAAGCAATTATAACTATTGAAAGGCATTTGAGAATATATTTATAATAAAGTAATATTTAAGTATTTTAATTTTCTTAATTCCCGGAGAACCACTTTAAGGATCCATTCACACATCCGTGTGTGTTTTGCAGATCCGCGGACCGCACATCGCCAGCACTTAATAGGATATGCCTATTCTTGTCTGCATTTGCGGACAAGAATAGGACATGTTCTATTTTTTTTCGGGATCAGAATTGCGGACTCGGAAGTGCGGGTCCGCATTTCCGGATCTGGGCAGTACATCTTGCGGCCCCATAGAAATGAATGGGTCCGCATTTTGCGGAACGGAATTGCGGACATGTGAATGGACCATAAATAGAAGAAATAAAACTCATCTGTAAGTCCAAGTATCAAAGCAACAAGCAGCACTTTACAGCATAGCATGTTGTGGTTGACACATATTTCCTTCCAAGTAGTTAATGTTGCTGTGATGGTTTTAACTTGTTAACCATTGTCAGGCGCTGTTATTTGATTCAGCTTTGAGGGCTTTGTCAGAAATCGATAAGACATCACATTCTCGGTGAACTGCTAGACCATATAAATTGTCAATAGGGAAATGCTCCTTACCTTCAGACTTGTCAGATGGAAGCTTGCCGCTGATCTCTGACCAAACTATCAGGGGAGAATGATTCACTCAACCATTCTACAGAGGCAAAGAAGCATAAGACATAATCTATCTCAGGATGACATAAGATACAGCACTCTGGATTGTTTTTAATTGCAAATGCAGGAACAGATGTCCCTTTTTTTTCAGTGGGTCAAAGCAAAACTGTATGTAACATTGTATACATTGAATAAAGCAATAAAGGCAGAAAAAAATACTTTATAAGTTAAATAGCTTTAAATATGTTACTTATTGTTATTGAAATGTCATATAGTAATGTAACATTTTCAGCTGCAGCAGATTCAGTACAGCATAAAAAAGGCTTTTCAGTAGAGTTGAGCGAACACCTGGATGTTCGGGTTCGAGAAGTTCGGCCGAACATCCCGGAAATGTTCGGGTTCGGGATCCGAACCCGATCCGAACTTCGTCCCGAACCCGAACCCCATTGAAGTCAATGGGGACCCGAACTTTTCGGCACTAAAAAGGCTGTAAAACAGCCCAGGAAAGAGCTAGAGGGCTGCAAAAGGCAGCAACATGTAGGTAAATCCCCTGCAAACAAATGTGGATAGGGAAATGAATTAAAATAAAAATTAAATAAATAAAAATTAACCAAAATCAATTGGAGAGAGGTTCCATAGCAGAGAATCTGGCTTCCCGTCACCCACCACTGGAACAGTCCATTCTCAGATATTTAGGCCCCGGCACCCAGGCAGAGGAGAGAGGTCCCGTAACAGAGAATCTGTCTTCATGTCAGCAGAGAATTAGTCTGCATGTCATAGCAGAGAATGAGGCTTCACGTCAGCCACCACTGCAACAGTCCATTGGCATATATTTAGGCCCAGCACCCAGGCAGAGGAGGGAGGTCCCGTAACAGAGAATCTGTCTTCATGTCAGCAGAGAATTAGTCTGCATGTCATAGCAGAGAATGAGGCTTCACGTCAGCCACCACTGCAACAGTCCATTGGCATATATTTAGGCCCAGCACCCAGGCAGAGGAGAGAGGTCCCGTAACAGAGAATCTGGCTTCATGTCAGCAGAGAATCAGTCTGCATGTCATAGCAGAGAATGAGGCTTCACGTCACCCACCACTGCAACAGTCCATTGGCATATATTTAGGCCTAGCACACAGGCAGAGCAGAGAGGTCCCGTAACAGACAATCTGGCTTCATGTCAGCAGAGAATCAGTCTGCATGTCATAGCAGAGAATGAGGCTTCACGTCAGCCACCACTGCAACAGTCCATTGGCATATATTTAGGCCTAGCACACAGGCAGAGCAGAGAGGTCCCGTAACAGACAATCTGGCTTCATGTCAGCAGAGAATCAGTCTGCATGTCATAGCAGAGAATCAGGCTTCCCGTCACCCACCACTGGAACAGTCCATTCTCAGATATTTAGGCCCCGGCACCCAGGCAGAGGAGAGAGGTCCCGTAACAGAGAATCTGTCTTCATGTCAGCAGAGAATTAGTCTGCATGTCATAGCAGAGAATGAGGCTTCACGTCAGCCACCACTGCAACAGTCCATTGGCATATATTTAGGCCCAGCACACACACAGGCAGAGGAGAGAGGTCCCGTAACAGACAATCTGGCTTCATGTCAGCAGAGAATTAGTCTGCATGTCATAGCAGAGAATGAGGCTTCACGTCAGCCACCACTGCAACAGTCCATTGGCATATATTTAGGCCCAGCACACACACAGGCAGAGGAGAGAGGTCCCGTAACAGAGAATCTGTCTTCATGTCAGCAGAGAATTAGTCTGCATGTCATAGCAGAGAATGAGGCTTCACGTCAGCCACCACTGCAACAGTCCATTGGCATATATTTAGGCCCAGCACACACACAGGCAGAGGAGAGAGGTCCCGTAACAGACAATCTGGCTTCATGTCAGCAGAGAATTAGTCTGCATGTCATAGCAGAGAATGAGGCTTCACGTCAGCCACCACTGCAACAGTCCATTGGCATATATTTAGGCCCAGCACACACACAGGCAGAGGAGAGAGGTCCCGTAACAGACAATCTGGCTTCATGTCAGCAGAGAATTAGTCTGCATGTCATAGCAGAGAATGAGGCTTCACGTCAGCCACCACTGCAACAGTCCATTGGCATATATTTAGGCCCAGCACACACACAGGCAGAGGAGAGAGGTCCCGTAACAGAGAATCTGTCTTCATGTCAGCAGAGAATTAGTCTGCATGTCATAGCAGAGAATGAGGCTTCACGTCAGCCACCACTGCAACAGTCCATTGGCATATATTTAGGCCCAGCACACACACAGGCAGAGGAGAGAGGTCCCGTAACAGACAATCTGGCTTCATGTCAGCAGAGAATTAGTCTGCATGTCATAGCAGAGAATGAGGCTTCACGTCAGCCACCACTGCAACAGTCCATTGGCATATATTTAGGCCCAGCACACACACAGGCAGAGGAGAGAGGTCCCGTAACAGAGAATCTGTCTTCATGTCAGCAGAGAATCAGTCTGCATGTCATAGCAGAGAATGAGGCTTCACGTCACCCACCACTGCAACAGTCCATTGGCATATATTTAGGCCTAGCACACAGGCAGAGCAGAGAGGTCCCGTAACAGACAATCTGGCTTCATGACAGCAGAGAATCAGTCTGCATGTCATAGCAGAGAATGAGGCTTCACGTCACCCACCACTGCAACAGTCCATTGGCATATATTTAGGCCCAGCACCCAGGCAGAGGAGGGAGGTCCCGTAACAGAGAATCTGTCTTCATGTCAGCAGAGAATTAGTCTGCATGTCATAGCAGAGAATGAGGCTTCACGTCAGCCACCACTGCAACAGTCCATTGGCATATATTTAGGCCCAGCACCCAGGCAGAGGAGGGAGGTCCCGTAACAGAGAATCTGTCTTCATGTCAGCAGAGAATTAGTCTGCATGTCATAGCAGAGAATGAGGCTTCACGTCAGCCACCACTGCAACAGTCCATTGGCATATATTTAGGCCCAGCACACACACAGGCAGAGGAGAGAGGTCCCGTAACAGACAATCTGGCTTCATGTCAGCAGAGAATTAGTCTGCATGTCATAGCAGAGAATGAGGCTTCACGTCAGCCACCACTGCAACAGTCCATTGGCATATATTTAGGCCCAGCACACACACAGGCAGAGGAGAGAGGTCCCGTAACAGAGAATCTGTCTTCATGTCAGCAGAGAATTAGTCTGCATGTCATAGCAGAGAATGAGGCTTCACGTCAGCCACCACTGCAACAGTCCATTGGCATATATTTAGGCCCAGCACACACACAGGCAGAGGAGAGAGGTCCCGTAACAGACAATCTGGCTTCATGTCAGCAGAGAATTAGTCTGCATGTCATAGCAGAGAATGAGGCTTCACGTCAGCCACCACTGCAACAGTCCATTGGCATATATTTAGGCCCAGCACACACACAGGCAGAGGAGAGAGGTCCCGTAACAGAGAATCTGTCTTCATGTCAGCAGAGAATTAGTCTGCATGTCATAGCAGAGAATCAGGCTTCACGTCACCCACCACTGCAACAGTCCATTGGCATATATTTAGGCCCAGCACCCAGGCAGAGGAGGGAGGTCCCGTAACAGAGAATCTGTCTTCATGTCAGCAGAGAATTAGTCTGCATGTCATAGCAGAGAATGAGGCTTCACGTCACCCACCACTGCAACAGTCCATTGGCATATATTTAGGCCTAGCACACAGGCAGAGGAGAGGTTCATTCAACTTTGGGTAGCCTCGCAATATAATGGTAAAATGAAAATAAAAATAGGATTGAATGAGGAAGTGCCCTGGAGTCCAATAATATATGGTTATGGGGAGGTAGTTAATGTCTAATCTGGACAAGGGACGGACAGGTCCTGTGGGATCCATGCCTGGTTCATTTTTATGAACGTCAGCTTGTCCACATTGGCTGTAGACAGGCGGCTGCGTTTGTCTGTAATGACACCCCCTGCCGTGCTGAATACACGTTCAGACAAAACGCTGGCTGCCGGGCAGGCCAGCACCTCCAAGGCATAAAAGGCTAGCTCTGGCCACGTGGACAATTTAGAGACCCAGAAGTTGAATGGGGCCGAACCATCAGTCAGTACGTGGAGGGGTGTGCACACGTACTGTTCCACCATGTTAGTGAAATGTTGCCTCCTGCTAACACGTTGCGTATCAGGTGGTGGTGCAGTTAGCTGTGGCGTGTTGACAAAAGTTTTCCACATCTCTGCCATGCTAACCCTGCCCTCAGAGGAGCTGGCCGTGACACAGCTGCCTTGGCGACCTCTTGCTCCTCCTCTGCCTTGGCCTTGGGCTTCCACTTGTTCCCCTGTGACATTTGGGAATGCTCTCAGTAGCGCGTCTACCAACGTGCGCTTGTACTCGCGCATCTTCCTATCACGCTCCAGTGCAGGAAGTAAGGTGGGCACATTGTCTTTGTAGCGTGGATCCAGCAGGGTGGCAACCCAGTAGTCCGCACAGGTTAAAATGTGGGCAACTCTGCTGTCGTTGCGCAGGCACTGCAGCATGTAGTCGCTCATGTGTGCCAGGCTGCCCAGGGGTAAGGACAAGCTGTCCTCTGTGGGAGGCGTATCGTCATCGTCCTGCCTTTCCCCCCAGCCACGCACCAGTGATGGACCCGAGCTGCGTTGGGTGCCACCCCGCTGTGACCATGCTTCATCCTCATCCTCCTCCACCTCCTCCTCATCCTCGTCCTCCTCGTCCTCCAGTAGTGGGCCCTGGCTGGCCACATTTGTACCTGGCCTCTGCTGTTGCCAAAAACCTCCCTCTGAGTCACTTCGAAGAGACTGGCCTGAAAGTGCTAAAAATGACCCCTCTTCCTCCTCCTCCTCCTCCTGGGCCACCTCCTCTTCCATCATCGCCCTAAGTGTTTTCTCAAGGAGACATAGAAGTGGTATTGTAACGCTGATAACGGTGTCATCGCCACTGGCCATGTTGGTGGAGTACTCGAAACAGCGCAACAGGGCACACAGGTCTCGCATGGAGGCCCAGTCATTGGTGGTGAAGTGGTGCTGTTCTGTAGTGCGACTGACCCGTGCGTGCTGCAGCTGAAACTCCACTATGGCCTGCTGCTGCTCGCACAGTCTGTCCAGCATGTGCAAGGTGGAGTTCCACCTGGTGGGCACGTCGCATATGAGGCGGTGAGCGGGAAGGCCGAAGTTACGCTGTAGCGCAGACAGGCGAGCAGCAGCAGGATGTGAACGCCGGAAGCGCGAACAGACGGCCCGCACTTTATGCAGCAGCTCTGACATGTCGGGGTAGTTGTGAATGAACTTCTGCACCACCAAATTCAGCACATGCGCCAAGCAAGGGATGTGCGTCAAATTGGCTAGTCCCAGAGCTGCAACGAGATTTCGCCCATTATCACACACCACCAGGCCGGGCTTGAGGCTCACCGGCAGCAACCACTCGTCGGTCTGTTGTTCTATACCCCGCCACAACTCCTGTGCGGTGTGGGGCCTGTCCCCCAAACATATGAGTTTCAGAATGGCCTGCTGACGTTTACCCCGGGCTGTGCTGAAGTTGGTGGTGAAGGTGTGTGGCTGACTGGATGAGCAGGTGGAAGAAGAGGAGGAGGAAGCCGAGAAGGAGGAGGTGGCAACAGGAGGCAAAGAATGTTGCCCTGCGATCCTTGGCGGCGGAAGGACGTGCGCCAAACAGCTCTCCGCCTGGGGCCCAGCTGCCACTACATTTACCCAGTGTGCAGTTAGGGAGATATAGCGTCCCTGGCCGTGCTTACTGGTCCACGTATCTGTGGTTAGGTGGACCTTGCCACAGATGGCGTTGCGCAGTGCACACTTGATTTTATCGGATACTTGGTTGTGCAGGGAAGGCACGGCTCTCTTGGAGAAGTAGTGCCGGCTGGGAACAACATACTGTGGGACAGCAAGCGACATGAGCTGTTTGAAGCTGTCTGTGTCCACCAGCCTAAATGACAGCATTTCATAGGCCAGTAGTTTAGAAATGCTGGCATTCAGGGCCAGGGATCGAGGGTGGCTAGGTGGGAATTTACGCTTTCTATCAAATGTTTGTGAGATGGAGAGCTGAACGCTGGCGTGTGACATGGTTGAGACGCTTGGTGACGGAGGTGGTGGTGGTGGTGTTGGTGGTACATCCCCTGTTTGCTGGGCGGCAGGTGCCAACGTTCCTCCAGAGGCGGAGGAAGAGGCCGAGGCGGCAGCAGCAGAATAGGCCGAGGCGGCAGCAGCAGAAGAGGTAGCAGGGGGAGCCTGAGTGACTTCCTTGGTTTTAAGGTGTTTACTCCACTGCAGTTCATGCTTTGCATGCAGGTGCCTGGTCATGCAGGTTGTGCTCAGGTTCAGAACGTTAATGCCTCGCTTCAGGCTCTGATGGCACAGCGTGCAAACCACTCGGGTCTTGTCGTCAGCACATTGTTTGAAGAAGTGCCATGCCAGGGAACTCCTTGAAGCTGCCTTTGGGGTGCTCGGTCCCAGATGGCGGCGGTCAGTAGCAGGCGGAGTCTCTTGGCGGCGGGTGTTCTGCTTTTGCCCACTGCTCCCTCTTTTGCTACGCTGTTGGCTCGGTCTCACCACTGCCTCTTCCTCCGAACTGTGAAAGTCAGTGGCACGACCTTCATTCCATGTGGGGTCTAGGACCTCATCGTCCCCTGCATCGTCTTCCACCCAGTCTTGATCCCTGACCTCCTGTTCAGTCTGCACACTGCAGAAAGACGCAGCAGTTGGCACCTGTGTTTCGTCATCATCAGAGACATGCTGAGGTGGTATTCCCATGTCCTCATCATCAGGAAACATAAGTGGTTGTGCGTCAGTGCATTCTATGTCTTTCACCGCTGGGGAAGGGCTAGGTGGATGCCCTTGGGAAACCCTGCCAGCGGAGTCTTCAAACAGCATAAGAGACTGCTGCATAACTTGAGGCTGAGACAGTTTCCCTGGTATGCATGGGGGTGATGTGACAGACTGATGGGGTTGGTTTTCAGGCGCCATCTGTGCGCTTTCTGCAGAAGACTGGGTGGGAGATAATGTGAACGTGCTGGATCCACTGTCGGCCACCCAATTGACTAATGCCTGTACCTGCTCAGGCCTTACCATCCTTAGAACGGCATTGGGCCCCACCATATATCGCTGTAAATTCTGGCGGCTACTGGGACCTGAGGTAGTTGGTACACTAGGACGTGTGGATGTGGCAGAACGGCCACGTCCTCTCCCAGCACCAGAGGGTCCACTAACACCACCACGACCATGTCCACGTCCGCGTCCCTTACTAGATGTTTTTCTCATTGTTATGGTTCACCACAACAACAAATATATTATTTGGCCCAATGTATTGTATTCAAATTCAGCGGGATATAAATTTGAGGCCTAGTATTTAGGCGCTGGGTGACCGGTATGGATTTAGTGACAGAATTAGACTTGGAAATGCACAGAAGCGTGTGTGTGAAGTTATTCTGAATGACCCTATGTGCACCTTCAATATGATCTACCCTTTTAGGGATAGATTTCAAATAGCTCTGATATAGCAGAAACGACTAAATTATGAAATTGCTAAATTGGGAATTGTATTTCAACCCAGAACAAAAAATGTGCTTTGACGGACACTAAATAACTTTCCCAGCCACAACAGGACAGCGGTAACGAGAGATTTAGCGGGATATAAATTTGAGGCCTAGTATTTAGGCGCTGGGTGACAGGTATGGGTTTAGTGACAGAATTAGATTTGGAAATGCACAGTAGCGGGTGTGTGAAGTTATTCTGAATGACCCTATGTGCACCTTGAATATTATATACCCTTTTAGGGATAGATTTCAAATAGCTCTGATATAGCAGAAACCACTAAATTATGAAATTGCTAAATTGGGAATTGTATTTCAACCCAGAACAAGAAATGTGCTTGAACGGACACTAAATAACTCGCCCAGCTACAGCACTAGGGACAGATTTAGCGGGATATAAATTTGAGGCCTAGTATTTAGGCGCTGGGTGACAGGTATGGGTTTAGTGCCAGAATTAGACTTGGAAATACACAGTAGCGGGTGTGTGTGAAGTTATTCTGAATGACCCAATGTGCACCTTGAATATTATATACCCTTTTAGGGATAGATTTCAAATAGCTCTGATATAGCAGAAACCACTAAATTATGAAATTGCTAAATTGGGAATTGTATTTCAACCCAGAACAAGAAATGTGCTTGAACGGACACTAAATAACTCGCCCAGCTACAGCACTAAGGACAGATTTAGCGGGATATAAATTTGAGGCCTAGTATTTAGGCGCTGGGTGACAGGTATGGGTTTAGTGCCAGAATTAGACTTGGAAATACACAGTAGCGGGTGTGTGTGAAGTTATTCTGAATGACCCAATGTGCACCTTGAATATTATATACCCTTTTAGGGATAGATTTCAAATAGCTCTGATATAGCAGAAACCACTAAATTATGAAATTGCTAAATTGGGAATTGTATTTCAACCCAGAACAAGAAATGTGCTTGAACGGACACTAAATAACTCGCCCAGCTACAGCACTAAGGACAGATTTAGCTGGATATAAATTTGAGGCCTAGTATTTAGGCGCTGGGTGACAGGTATGGGTTTAGTGCCAGAATTAGACTTGGAAATACACAGTAGCGGGTGTGTGTGAAGTTATTCTGAATGACCCAATGTGCACCTTGAATATTATATACCCTTTTAGGGATAGATTTCAAATAGCTCTGATATAGCAGAAACCACTAAATTATGAAATTGCTAAATTGGGAATTGTATTTCAACCCAGAACAAGAAATGTGCTTGAACGGACACTAAATAACTCGCCCAGCTACAGCACTAGGGACAGATTTAGCGGGATATAAATTTGAGGCCTAGTATTTAGGCGCTGGGTGACAGGTATGGGTTTAGTGCCAGAATTAGACTTGGAAATACACAGTAGCGGGTGTGTGTGAAGTTATTCTGAATGACCCAATGTGCACCTTGAATATTATATACCCTTTTAGGGATAGATTTCAAATAGCTCTGATATAGCAGAAACCACTAAATTATGAAATTGCTAAATTGGGAATTGTATTTCAACCCAGAACAAGAAATGTGCTTGAACGGACACTAAATAACTCGCCCAGCTACAGCACTAGGGACAGATTTAGCTGGATATAAATTTGAGGCCTAGTATTTAGGCGCTGGGTGACAGGTATGGGTTTAGTGCCAGAATTAGACTTGGAAATACACAGTAGCGGGTGTGTGTGAAGTTATTCTGAATGACCCAATGTGCACCTTGAATATTATATACCCTTTTAGGGATAGATTTCAAATAGCTCTGATATAGCAGAAACCACTAAATTATGAAATTGCTAAATTGGGAATTGTATTTCAACCCAGAACAAGAAATGTGCTTGAACGGACACTAAATAACTCGCCCAGCTACAGCACTAAGGACAGATTTAGCGGGATATAAATTTGAGGCCTAGTATTTAGGCGCTGGGTGACCGGTATGGATTTAGTGACAGAATTAGACTGGGATATGGCCAAAAAATAAACAGACTATTGCTGGTTAAATGCACTTGGTGTGACAGCTTCACCCTGATGTAGGCTTTAGCCAAAAAACAACCACACCATTGAGGGTTAAATGCACTTGGTGACAGGCGCAGCTTGCCCCTGATTTAGTATATGGCCAAAATATGAACAGACTATTGCTGGTTAAATGCACTTGGTGTGACAGCTTCACCCTGATGTAGGCTTTAGCCAAAAAACAACCACACCATTGAGGGTTAAATGCACTTGGTGACAGGCGCAGCTTGCCCCTGATTTTGTATATGGCCAAAAAATGAACAGACTATTGCTGGTTAAATGCACTTGGTGTGACAGCTTCACCCTGATGTAGGCTTTAGCCAAAAAACAACCACACCATTGAGGGTTAAATGCACTTGGTCGCAGCTTGTGCTGGCGCACCACAAGACACAAAATGGCCGCCGATCACCCCAGAAAAATGTGACTGACAAACGGTCTGGGCAGCCTAAAAACAGTGAGCAATTGAGGATCAGCAGCTCAATGATCCACAGCTGCAGATCGATCAGTTAATCAAGTCCTTTGGAGGAGTTAATCTGCCTAATCTCGCCCTACTGTCGCAGCCGCAACCTCTCCCTACGCTAATCAGAGCAGAGTGACGGGCGGCGCTATGTGACTCCAGCTTAAATAGAGGCTGGGTCACATGGTGCTCTGGCCAATCACAGCCATGCCAATAGTAGGCATGGCTGTGATGGCCTCTTGGGGCAAGTAGTATGACGCTTGTTGATTGGCTGCTTTGCAGCCTTTCAAAAAGCGCCAAGAAAGCGTCACAAAAGCGCGAAGAAAGCGACGAACACCGAACCCGAACCCGGACTTTTACGAAAATGTCCGGGTTCGGGTCCGTGTCACGGACACCCCAAAATTCGGTACGAACCCGAACTATACAGTTCGAGTTCGCTCATCCCTACTTTTCAGTAGATCCATGGCTGCTGAGGAACTTGCCCCTCTGCAAAATCCCTAAGGCCTCTTTCACACGAGCGTGTCTGGATAAGGTTCGGATGCGTTGCTGCAAACCCGCGCAAGTAGGTACCCAATTGCTGTCAGTTTTGACTGCGATTACGTTCGGTTGTTCAGTTTTTATCGCACAGGTGCAATGCGTTTTGCATGCGCGTGATAAAAAACTGAATGTGGTACCCAGACCCGAACTTCTTCACAGAAGTTCAGGTTTGGGTTCAAGGTTGTGTAGATTGTATTATTTCCCCTTATAACATGGTTATAAGGGAAAATAATAGCATTCTGAATACAGAATATATAGTACAATAGGGCTGGAAGGGTTAAAAAATAAATAAATAATAATTTAACTCACCTTAATCCACTTGTTCGCGCAGCCGGCATCTCTTCTGTCTTCTTCTTTGAGGAATAGGATCTTTGATGCTATTATTTTCCCTTATAACCATGTTATAAGGGAAAATAATAAAGATCGGGTCCACAACCCGATCGTCTCCTAGCAACCGTGCGTGAAAATCGCACCGCATCCGCATATGCTCGCGGATGCTTGCGATTTTCACGCAGCCCCATTGACTTCTATGGGGCCTGCGTTGCGTGAAAAACACACAATATAGAACATGCTACGATTTTCACTTAATGCAAAAGTAATGCGTAAAAATCACTGCTCATGTGCACAGCCCCATAGAATTGAATGGATTCAGTGCGGGTGCAATGCGTTCACCACACGCATTGCACCCGCGTGGAAATCTCACCCGTATGAAAGAGGCCTAAGGGTTGTTTCGCGCATAGTGTTTTTTTGCGGGAAATTGCATGTTTTTTGTGGTATTTCTTTTGCCTTTTTTTCCTGTTCTGTTAGTTTTTGCGCAGAAATGCAGCATCCAGATGAAATTAATGGAGGTTTTTACAAGCCAAAGAAAAAATTAAAAACTTTGTATGAATCCCAGCTTTGCGTATATTTAAATGTTCCAATTAAGGAGTGGTTTCCAATACAGTTTTTGATTAGATTTAAACCATATGTCAACTTCAACATTTGAGTACACCCTTAATCACTTCCAGATCAGGCCATTTACCCCACTTTGGAACGCTTTTACTTATCCAAGACATTCAGAGATTGTTTTCTCGTGACACATTGTACTTCATGTTAGTGGTGAACCTGAGTTAGTGGTGAACGACTGTTGTTTCATTCCGTGTCCGTTGTTCCGTTTTTCGTGTTTTTCTAATGCACCGTTTGTCGTCCGTGATCTGTGGTTTCAGTCTGTTAAAAAAATATAACCTGTCCTATTTGTTTTCACGGAGAACGGTTCGCGGACCCATTCAAGTCAATAGGACCGTGAAAAAAATGCAGAGGCACACAAGATTGTCATCCGCATCCGTTTTTTTTCCTATCATTTGCATGTCTGTGATTTTGTTTTATAAGTATTGAATGTGCCTTCATCTGGCAATCGAACATTCTTTTGCACCTGGAAACCTCCATCACATGGTCTGATGTGGGTGTGGCTTACAGTCTTGCTTTGTTCACATTGCATTAGTTGTCCTGCTATGCGGTTGTGTGGAAGCTTGGCTGTGAGCTGGATTTCATCACCTTCAGACCGTGTTCACACCATAGTTAGCGCAGTGGTAGGACCCCTTGCCGTGCTGAGGACGGTGACGTGGTGCATGATGGGCTCCGATATCTTCCTGACAGGAATATATTGGCAAAAGTCTCAGCTTTTAATATCTGCTTGTATGACCAGCTAGTATAGTCAGTGGCATATCCGTTTGGTGCACTTTCTTCAGTGATTTATATAATTGTATTGTCATCCGCACAATGCTCCGGTCTGTGTAGGATGCTTTTGTGGTGCATGTGGACCACGCTGGGGTCCTCCTTTGTACGCATAAATGATCTATACCAGTGTATTACTGTACTGTGCCGGCAGCAGGGAGCGCACGGCGTCATAGCAACCAGTGACGCCGTGCGCTCCTGCTCTCAGGAGGGATCCAGGCCGCGGTTCCACGGCCCGCACACGGCCGTGAAACACGGCCGTGTGCATGGGGCATTAGTTGTCCTGCTATGCGGTTGTGTGGAAGCTTGGCTGTTAGCTGGATTTCATCACCTTCAGACCGTGTTCACACCATAGTTAGCGCAGTGGTAGGACCCCTTGCCATGCTGAGGACCGTGACGTGGTGCATGATGGGCTCAGATATCTTCCTGACAGGAATATATTGGCAAAAGTCTCAGCTTTTAATATCTGCTTGTATGACCAGCTAGTATAGTCAGTGGCATATCCGTTTGGTGCACTTTCTTCAGTGATTTATGCAAACTTGACTTAGACTTTTTTTTATTTTGCTTCATGTCTGGTGATCCTCCAAAAATAAAAGAAGACACACGGAAACGGAAACGGATCACAGAACAACGGAACCCCATTTTGCGGAACGGAACACAACAACGGTCGTGTGCATGAGGCCTTAATATGTTTTACCTACTTCCAGACAGTGACAGCTCATAAAATAGTTATTAAGATTCATCATATGTCTGTCTACTTTATGTTTGCATCATTTTTGTAATGTCATTTTATTTTTTAGGATGTTAGAAGGCTTAGAATTTTAGAAGCAATTTTTAAAAATGTTTAAGAAAATGTCCAATTTTGGAATAGAATTAATTTCTGCTTGATCTACAAAAGGAGAGAAGGAGCAAGACAAATGGAGAGGACTAGAGAACCTAGAGTCTGCATGGCCAATCATTGGAGTTGGTAAGGTAACCTGCTACCAAAAGCTGGGTGGACATTGCAGATTACTATTTATTATTGGAAAAAATTAGGCTGTGTGTGATGGACTATTTTCTATGCAGGGGTGGACTTCAGTGCATTCCTGGGAGATTCAAGTGCTTGTTTTTCACATAGTACAAACTGCTGCAGCGAGCCCCTGAGCAGCCTGAGCAGAGCATGGATCTGTTTGTCAGTGGCTTCTCTCAGACTGGTGCTCCCGATGCAGCAATAGGAAGGGGCACACCCTGGTTCTGGGGCTCCTGACTGATGATCACTGGGGTGCCGTTATTTTAGATGCTTGTATGGGTGCAAGGCAGGGCGTATGGAGTGCAACGTCCAGCATATGGTGCAGGAATCAGTTACCCGGCTAAATGTAGCAGAATAAACATCTCTCTTTACTGAAGTCGAAAATATGAATTGAAGAACAATAGAAAAACTAATTTCCAACCATAGAGGGTGCAATTCTTCCAGATAACAATGTACAGTATAGATTTAAGCAAGGATGGGCATTATGGCCTTCTTCCCTTTCTATCTGTCTCAAGTCTCTTCCTGCAGAATCGATGGCGGACAATTGTACTCTTGCAGTGGTGGCTGTAATGTGCACTGAGGGATACACGGTTTTAGAGACACAACTGGTCAGCTCATGCACAGGTGTCAGGGGTGTCTTAACAGTGTCCCTCACTGCAGTAAAGTCTTAACAGCTTTTGGAAGCAGGTTTCCTTACTGGCTCCAATGCCATGCAGACTCTAAGTTCTCTCCTTCATCTCACTCCTTCTTTCCTTCATGCAGAGATCAGTGGGTCTGTGTAGCTTTTTGGGTCTACAAAGAGGCAGCTCAAGTTATAACTTTCTCTCTCTTTGAACTCCAGTCTAGAAGACCTAAGGTTGGGGGCGAGGCTAGCTCACAGTAAACTCCTACTAAGTTATGTATACATAGTTAGGCTAGGTGTAAAACATAACGTACATAGTTATTCTGAATGTAAAACATAACATAACTTCAAATAACTTTAGAGAATAAACAATTTGTAGATAGCCCCTTGCTTTGGGGTACTGCACTATTACAGACAGGGACCATCAAAAGTCAAAGAAGGGTCTTTCACACTAATTATTATTAACTCATTCCCCTCCTACCCAGAACAGTAACATTTTTAATCTATGGTAAGAAGTAGGAATACATTAAATTATGAGACTGATTAGACTACATGCACACACTGGTAGATTCTCTGACAGAACGCTCATTCCCGACAATCTGGCCATGTAAAGGTGCCGCCGATCACCCGATGATCCTGTTGTTCATTTAGGCACCTAAATTATTGTTTCTAGGCAGAAGATCATGCTTTCTAAACTGTGATCTGCGCCCAGAAACAATACAGCTGTATAAGGATGAGTGATTGCAATAGCGATCCCTCATTCTCATACTGTGGAGATGATTGATGCATCTAAATGCAGTGGTCTGCTCCAGTGAACGAGAAGCTGACTGTCGGGAAGGAACACTTCCTTCCCGATAATCGGCTTCACATTCTCCCATCTAAATGCACCTTAAAGGTGGATTTACACCTTGCAATATTTGGGCAGCTTATTTGGAACAAACATTCCTGTGAACCTTCATTCCCAACAATCTGCCCGCGTAAAGATGCTGTCGATCACTTGATGAATGAGTTTGTTCATCGGGTAATCCTGTCGTTCATGCAGGCATCTAAATGATAATTTCTGGGCAGCAGATTGTGCTGTATAAAGAGTGATCTGCTGCCCACAAACAATTCAGCTCTTTGAGAACAAGCGTTTTCAACAGTTTTCTCCTTCACTGACAGCTGCTCCCTCAGTGAAGAAGGCTGTTGCAATCATTCGTTCTCACAGAGCTGCAATCTGTTGCTCATGGCACGGTGTAAATGCTTTTTTAGACATATTTATTACCTTTTTCAGTGCACAATGGCTTGCAAAAACTCCATATATTGTGGGGTTTTGCTCTGGTAGATAGGATTAGCATACGCAGTATAAAGGCAACAACAAGTTCTTTGGATCAAACAGTTCAGTGTTCTATTAAGACTTTAGGCAAGTGACAAAACAAGCAGTTATAATCAAGCAAAAAGTCACCTTGTAGTGTTGGTGGTAATTTACACCATGCGGCAATTCTGCCTCAAAGAGTCCTTGACCATAGCAACACCAAACAGGTAGCAAGCCTTCATCCAGACACAAGGCTCCCAGATCCCAAAACAGAGACCTGGCTTCTGAACCCAGCTGCCTATTTAAGGACAGCCAGGTGCTGCTCAAACCCGGTACGGCACTTAAAATCCGGTCTGGTATTTGACCTCACCTGGCTGTAAATCAGCCCAGCAGCACATTCTGGGAGGAAAATACCTGTTTTCCCAGACAAAACCTCTCACTGTCTCACAATATAAAGTGAATAATCGCAGCATACTATTATCCAGATATTTTAAAAGTTAATTCTATAAAACATATAAATTATATGTGATCAGAATGTAAAGAAGAACTTTAATACTTTTATACTTCCCCTCTTTTTTCATTAGATCTTAGGACATTTGACTGTCTTTGTCCTCAAGCAAGGATATCTATACATCAGAAGGGGTGTGAAAGCCAAATCAGTGCCATAAATCAGGTGCAAACATGTCTCCAAGGTTGTGTGTGCTGAATGTAATTATTTGACATGATATATCAAGACTGCGTCATTGCGATCACGTGCATCAGCAATTTTGTCTATCTGTTAAATGCAATTATGTCATGACACTACATATACTTAAGACTCTGCTTTAATAATGCTGAATTTTCAATATAATTCTCTACTGGTACAGGTTTGTTTAGGACTCTCACCGTTATAGGAGCAGAACAACAAAAGTAACAGAAAAGCCAGATAGGGCAGATAACTGACAGTTAAGGAGCCTATGTGCAGGATTTTTCTCTTTGCTATTTTTGACAAAATCTATGACTAAGGACCTGAACGGAGCCTCCAATTAAGATGTGAACATGCCTTTATTTTGCTTTATTAGTTACATTTTCAGGCATTAGTGTGGTTAATCCTAATAAAATTTTCATGAACTTTTTTTATGTATTGAAACATTTATATTGTTTTATATTGTTCAGGAAAACAGGTTATAATAACTGAAAGCACCATGTGCACAGTGCCGCCTCCCAGGGACATTTGGGTCCCAGTTCTATAAGAATGCTTAAGTACTCTGCTTTCTCTCTCTCCTGTGCTAAACTCAGCTCTATTTTGGCAGCTGGACTTTAAGACCATTCTGGTATCTCTGTAGTGGGGCAACTTTGGCTGTTGACCCCCTCGTGACACTGTGTAGGTAAATTTGCAAGGAGTCATGGTGCTTTATGAGCTGCTTCCCTCTGGAGAGGCTCCTGCTGCAGGAGGGGGGCCTTCCCTCGCTGAGACATCTTGGCACATCTGCATCAGACACTAGTCTTAGACTGACTAGACACTCACTGCTGCCCCTCCCTTGGTAGGAAATGGGACCCTTCTGCCCAAAAGGGAAAAAATGGAATGGCAAGTTCCATTTTATCTAAAGATCTCTCTGCCATATATCCAGTGCCACCTGCTGGTGAACGAGGAAAATTACATGTACAAAACAGTTTCATATCAACATTAGGAATGCAGAAGGTAGGAGGACCTGTAAGAAATACACAGATGACATTATGGTTAGCCCATTAGAGACAGTATCAGGGTGTAGGAATGGTTATATCACTCTGGGGTATTACACATGCCCCAATGTATGGATTGTAGTACAAATAAAGATAATAAAAATTGGGGATAATCAATTTTGAAGAAAAAAAAAGACAGCTTAGACTAGTTTCACACTTATGTTGTGAGAACCTGCTGGGTTTCTCTGGATATGGCATTGCTGGAAACCACTGTGTTCCTGTCTGGCCCCATTAAACTAAAATGGGGACCGATGAAGATCAGGACGCAACCCGGCAAACATGTTAAGAATTGGTCGGATGAAAACTGCTGCCTGAGTAGCCTGCCAGACCTCACAACGCAAGTGTGAAACTAGCCTTACATGGAAAATCAATTGACACTATAGAAATCTGTTTACTGTTCTTTGTCTATCTCTAGGCCTATAACTACAGGTATATTAAGGTGACTTACAATACATCAAGAGAAAATAAGGTTTCACCATCATCCTAGATAAGTAATCTTTACTGTAAGACCAGTGAGACTATGGAACTCTCTGCCAGAGGAAGTCATTATGGTTAGTTCTTTGAAAAAGATCAAAAGGAGCCTGTCTTTCTTGAGTGAACTTATATTACAATATATGGGTAATATTGGGTATTACTTGGATTGGTTGTTTATTCAGAAATTTATTGTGTATTCATATTTGGAGTTGGAAAGGATTGAACTCAACACACTTGTCTTTTAACCTTACTATATTACAATACCAGCAAAAAGGACCTAAGCTAGTCAATAACTCCTCAGAAGACAGTGGGAGCAGCAGCAGAAGTCAGAACTGTCACTGTTAGGACCAATACCAACCATTTGCTACTGGAATACTGGTAATCTGGATCTGTTGCATGATCATTTGGATATATACAGTAGAGCTAGTGTCACTGCGGTTTCCATCTATTGTGTGCCAAGCAGCCATTGTGAAAACAGGGAGAAAACTGAAGTGGCGAAAACTGCTTTTGTATTCTCTTCTATGCAGTGGCTGAACAAGAAGTCCCTCTCTGAATAGAGCAGTGATACACGTGTCCACCAGATATTATTGAATTTTAAAAAAATTCGATTTGTCGGTTTGCCAAATTTTTTTGGCTCGATCCGAAAATATTTGCAGCGAATTTCGTAAAAAAAATGCTATTTCCTGGCTGCAAAGAGCCTTTATAGTGGTGTAGAACACTGTGCCTTGCAGTAACATGCATAGGGAGTCTGCTTTGAGTCCGTATAAAAAGCAGATGACAGGCGTCGCTCTTAGAATCACTGCACACTTCACTTATTTGGGCAGTCACGGGGCCAAAACTGACAAAATAACTCAAGTATGAACTCAGCCTTACAGGTCGATGTTAGATCCAAGAAGAAGCACACTCATTTAACACCGTCGTCAGCTGATTCCAGATAGATGTCAACAGAACCTGTTCTATTAAACGTTTATACAAGTAGAGCCCCCCCCCCCCCCCCGACAGAGTGGAGAGGGTGTCAGCAGTAAGTTTGTGTTGACGTCACTGATTATTTTGTCCTTCCTCTGATCCGTCAGAACAATAACCCCAAAAAACGGATCATGTCTGTGGAGAATCTGCCTTCACTTGGTCAGCATTTGTTCATTAATCCATCACTATTGCTAATGCCGAAAAAAAACATAAGTGGATCCAAAACAGAGATGACACGTCAACTGTTTTGTACCCACTCCTGTTTTTGGCTACCAAATCATAAGCCAATTCTGATGGGACCATACAGGCCTTACAGCTGCTACACAGAGACACAGTTGTGTGTCTAATTTTACCTTCTTTCTGACAGATCAGAAGAAGGGTCAAATAAATGATGATGTCAGCCAAGCCAAAAGTCTAAGTGGCCCAGTCATGAAGTGGGGAGGGTGGGAACAGCATGAGAAGTCCACAGAGTGGCCCTATGATATAGTGGTGAGGTAGAAGCAGCATGAGGAGACCACAGAGTGGCCCAATTACAGAGTGTGGAGGTGGCAGCAGTATGAGGAGGCCTCAGAGTGGCAAGGTGACATAGTTTGGAGGTGGCAGCAGCATCAAGAGGCCACAGAGTGGCAAGGTGACATAGTGTTGAGGTGACAGCAGCATCAGAAGGCCACAGAGTGGTAAGGTGACATAGTGTAGAGGTGGCAACAGCATCAGGAGGCCTCAGAGTGGCAAGGTGACATAGTGTGGAGGTGGCAGCAGCATGAGGAGACCACAGAGTGGCAAGGTGACATAGTTTGGAAGTGGCAGCAGCATCAGGAGGCCACAGAGTGGCAGGGTGACACAGTGTGGAGGTGGAAGCAGCATGAAGAGACCACAGAGTGGCAAGGTGACATAGTGTGGAGGTGGCAGCAGCATGAGGAGACTACAGAGTGGCAAGGTGACATAGTGTGGATGTGGGTGGCAATACCAGTACCCTCTGAAGATGGTGGGTGAAAGAAAGAGCACTTGGCATCAGATGTGCGGTATCAGGCGGGTGGCAGCATCAGAATAGTAGCTGAGGCAGGAAGCCAGAAGAAACCAGTCTCTTTAATCAAAGTGTTGGTGTGGCACCATGGATGAACTAGTCTGATGAATCAGGAGTTGATGGGTGGAAATCCTGGCTGATGCACGCCTGATTCATCTTGACAAAGGTCAGTCTCTCCACATTTTGGGTGGACAGACGAGTTCTTCTTGGGGTAACTATGGCCCCCACCGCACTAAACACCCACTCTGATGCCACACTACTGGCCAGACAAGACAGCTTTTCCAGGGCAAACTCGGCCAGTTGTGGCCACAAATCCAGTTTGGCTGCCTAGTAGTCCAGTGGATCTTCTATAACGGCTGGCAGGGTGCACTCCAAGTATGCCACCTCTTGCTGGTTCAGGTTCTGCTCTATGTCTAGCTGCTGTTGAGCAGTTTCTTCACTATGCGGGTGAAGAAAGCTGCTCATCAGTGACTGTAGACTCAGGCTGCTACTGATGGAGGTGGTACTGTTCCTGCCAACCCATCCCTCCCCAGCAGCCATGGCAGTGGAACGTGAGCGGAGAGGGCCCCCCCAGTCAGACCTGCGAGAGGATGGACGATGGCGCAGGTAGGCAGCAGCCAACTGACTACATAGGATGTCTCTAAAGTTGTTCAGTTTGTCCTACCTCTCAGTGGGTGTAAAAAAGGCCCCCATTTTGGACCGGTAGCGAGGGTCCAACATGGTGGAGAGCCAGAAGTCATCCCTCTGCCGAACAGTGACAATTCGGCTGTCACTACCCAAGCAAGTGAGAATTAAGCGGGCCATTTGTCCAAGTGACTCGAAGGGACTCCCTGCCTCCATCTCCACTGCATACTGCAATGTTGTGTCTGGGTCCTCTACCTCATCTTCCTTATCGCCCTATAGCTCCTCTGCCTGCTCCTGCTCCTCCTCCTCCTCTTCTGTCACCTGTGTAGAAAAACCACCCATTTCGCTACACATTGCTTGTGCTCCAATGTCCTTCTCCTCCTCCAGTTAAGCCCCCGAGGGGCTCATGTGGCCGTGAGATCTAGGCACTACGTCTCCAAACCCCTGACCAGCCAGATTCTCCAGCATCTGTTCAAAGACATGAAGCAGTGGAATGACATAGTTCATCCCATAGTCCTGGCGGCTGACAAATAATGTGGCCTCCTCAAAGGGCCTGAGCAAACGGCAGGTGTCACACATGAGCTGCCACTGGCTGACATCGAAGTTTTGCAGGGGAGTACTTCTGTCCGCTTGAATAATCAGGAAATTGTTGATGGTCTTTCTCTGTTCATACAGTCGGTCCAACATATGGAGGGTGGAATTCCAACGGATGGAAACGTCACATATAAGTCTATGTTGGGGGATGCTGTTCTGCCGCTGCAGCTCAAGGAGGGTGTGCTTTGCGGTGTACGAGTGGCTCAAGTGCATGCAAAGTTTCCTGGCCATTTTTAGGATGTATTGCAGATGGGTGGAAGACTTCAGGAACTGCTTGACAACCAGATTGAACATGTGTGCCATGCAGGTCGCATGGCTCAGCCCTCCTTGACGCAGCACTGACACAATGTTCTTCCCATTGTTGTTCACCATGTTTCAGATTTTCAGTTGTCGTGGAGAAAGCCAGGATTCGATTTCTTGCTAAAGGACATGGAGCAGTTCCTCCCCTGTGTGACTCCGTTCGCCCAGGCAAACGAAGTGCAGAACAGCTTGACACCACCGTGCCCTGCACATGTGGTATGCTGGAGGCGCACTGTGAATTGTCCCTGCAGTGAAAGCTGAGGACACGGTGGAGGATGATTAGGCAGAGGCGGACATTGTCGCTGGACCAACAGCGTGGCAACGTGGAAGTGGAAGCAACGTCACCGGGCCAAGTTTCTGGTGTGGCTGTGCAGGAAGCACATTGACCCAGTGGGCCATAAAGGACATGTATTGTTCCTGACCGTAGTTACAGCTCCACACGTCGGCGCTGCCGTGCACTTTGATGTAACGGTGGTGACTGAATAATAAAACAACAATAAAATAATGGTATGTTAGGACCTGAATTGAATTACATTAAAGGATTTCTGTCACCAGAAATACCTAAACTAAACTGTCTGACATTAGCGATGTGCTAATGTCAGCTGAACCTAACTAGCCTATTCCTAGTTTTATCCATGTAACTTTTATAATATTACAATTATCCTCTAGGAGCAGGGGGGGGGGGGGGCGGTTGCTCCTGCTCCAAGAGGCTCCATTCTCCCACCTCTGTCACCTCCCTCTAAGTCTTGATTGACAGGACCAGGCACCATTCGCATCCTTCTACCGGCCCTGAGTGCATGTTAAATCTCGCACCTGTGCCGTGCCGTTCAGTATTCGGCGCAGGCATAGTGAAGGAAGGACACTCACTGGCTGCCAACTTCCTTACTGCGCCTGCGCTGAATACTGAACGGCACAGGAGATTTACCATGCACCCAGGGCCGGTAGGAGGATGCAAATGCTGCCTGGCCCTGTCAATCAAGACTTGAAGGGAGATGACCGAGGTGGGAGAACGGACCTAGAGTAGGAGGTAGGAGGGGGTTGCTCCTACTCCTAGAGTAGGAGCAACCCCCCCCCCCCCTTCCCCACTCATAGAGGCTAATTTGCATATTATAAAAGTTACATTTATGGTGTAGCGGGGGCATGGATAAAACTAGAAATAGGCTAGTTAGATTCAGCTGACATTAGCACATCGCTAATGTCAGCCAGTTTAATTTAGGTATTTCTGGTGACAGAAACCCTTTAATCTAATTCAATTCAGGTCCTAACATATCATGATTTTATGGTTGTTTTATTATTCAGTCTCCACCGTTTATTTTTTCCCACTTGCTCTGAGGCAGGTTTTCTCCAATTAGAGGCATAATTGTGTGTCCAGCTACCTTAATACTCTAGTATTTGAAATATATTACATATATAAATAAAATATATCAAAACATTAAATAGCTATTACTAACGATGGACATAAAATGGCTGAATAATGATGGATCCTGCCATGCAGCAAACATATTCAAAAATATTATCTTCGTAGTAATGAAATGCCATCCGTTTCATTTTAAACTAAATACATTAGACATATCAGTAGAGTCTGTGCTGACACAGCAGCCAGTTGAAATTGAAAATCTGAAATTATATATATGATTGGACACAGTGCTAAAATAATTTATAGGAAAAAACCACAAATGTGCTGGGTCTGCACCTTTTGGTGAACTCATTTTATAGAATCAGATAGAGAAAAACTTTTACCATTTCTAATGTGCTGTTATAATGGCAGATTGCCAGTGACCCAATCTATTTGGTTTGAAAAAAAAAAAAAAAAAAAAAGATGAAGAATCAAAGTAAGACAGGAAAAAGGCCAGTAAAACTTGATTCAAATTACTGCAGTTCTGCATAAACCATCAAGGATATAGGATTCGTTTTCATTACCGAGCCCTAATGTGATATAGCTGCTTTAAGGGACTGTATTAACTATCAAAGACAAGTGGTAGATAAAAGGGAGCAAAGATAGTGCCGGCGGGGACAGTACTAAATTCAGCAAGTACGCAGTTATGTTTTCTCATTGTAGACACCATAGTTGGTGCCAAGCTCAGTGGCGTCAGTGTAAATTTTATCTGATATCCTTGAAGTTATTCAAAGTTTTGTTATTATGTCTTACATGCTTCTAAATGTGTGAGTATATGAATAGCAAAATCCTTATAATGACATTGAAAAATAAAGGAATGTTTGCAATTAATTATAGTCTAGAACTAGTAGTAGTAAATGAATAACACTTCAATATTGGGTGGCATCTTCTTCTTAAAGCGGTCATAAGGTTATATTTTTAAATGTACTGTTCATTTGTCTAATTGTGACATTAAGAAAAGTGGCTTTAATGATTTGACAAAAAACACACCTTTTTCACTTTCTATTGATTTATTTTCTTTAATATCCATTACATTTAGAGTTTACATTTTATAAGTTAGTTTATCCTTATAGATCTTATTGAATGGCTTAATGGTCATCTCTTGATATGAAGAGCTTGGCTTAGGAAACTATCTTAGGGCTTATGCACACGACCGTATGTATTTTGCGGTCCGCAAAAAATGAATCCACAAAAAACACGGATGACGTCTGTGTGCATTCCGTAAATTTTGCAGAACATAACAGCTTGCCCCTAATAGAACAGTACTTTCCTTGTCTGTAATGTGGACAATAATAGGACATGTTCTATTTTTTGCGGAACGGAAATACGGACATACGGAAATGGAATGCACACGGAGTAACTACCATTTCCACGGAACGGGCACGGAAACAAGAGGCCTTAGGCCTAGTTCACACAAACTTTTTTTTACGAGTGTACGGACCGTTTTTTTTGTGTTTCGTATACGGTCCGTATACGGAACCATTCATTTCAATGGATCCGCAAAAAAAAAGGAATGTACTCCGTATGCATTCCGTTTCCGTATTTCCGTTTTTCCATTTAAAGATAGAACATGTCCTATATTTGGCCGCAAATCACGTTCCGTGGCTCCATTCAAGTCAATGGGTCCGCAAAAAAACTGAACACATACGGAAATGCATCCGTATGTCTTCCGTATCCATTCAGTTTTTTCTGAACCATCTATTGAAAATGTTATGCTCAGCCCAATTTTTTATATGTAATTACTGTATACTGTACATGGCATACGGAAAAATGGAACAGAAAAATGGAAAGGAAACGGAAACACAACTGAACTAAAAAACGGAACAGATCCGTGAAAAATGGACCGCAAAAAACTATAAAAGCCATACGTTGGTGTGGACTAGGCCTTAGAGTCAGTTCATATAAGTGAAATGAACAGTAACAAGTTTGGAATAGTTTTAACTGCTTACATTTTGGCCATGTTATCAGTATGTTACACCACATGGTGCAGTGGTAGATCCTCAAACTGCAATCCAATCAGCATAGTCTGAACCAGAGCACAGGGACTAAGGAATTACACTGATGAGCAAAAGGGTAACAATGTTTTGAACTTTTTACTTTCAGGCTCCATATCTTACCATCCACTACAGATTTGAACGTGAAACTACCATCATTTTATAGACAGTCATCTTGGCTATCTCATACATACATTGAACTTGCAATTATTTAGCATATGATTAGGTATGCAGATTCTTGTCATGTAACTGCATTGGAACTGTTTTGCTCCTGGTGGTGGAACAATCTTTTTATTCTTGTATACAACAAATTACAACCTGTTCTCACATTCCCTAATAGCTCAATGTATTATTTTGTTGATTCCCAAGCGAAAAGTCGCTGGTTCGAATCGAGAAGCAGCCATGAAGAAAATTTTGCAAGAAAAGAGAAACAGTATCATCCAGCTCATCGATAGCAGTATCTTGGCCAAGAAAATTAACAAACTGCGTCATGTGAGTACCATGACAGTTGGAAGAATACTAAAAGAAATCCACCCATCTATCCATTCCAAAGCCAAAAGGTGGACGTCCAGGCAAAATATCAACAAGTCGGCTCATCACAAGGTCTATCAGTTCTGGTGTGACAAATATGGCAGTGGAGGTGGCTCGTATGCTTCATAATAGTGAGACACTGTGCAACACGCATTACACAAATCTGGAATGGTGGCTTGAAAAAAAGGTGAAGAAGCCTCAAATTCAATATCATCATAAGAAGTGTTGGCTCAAGTTTGCAAAAAAGTACGAACAATGGACAGTAGAAGATTAGAAACGATTGATTTGGAGTGATGAGATGAAATTCAATAGACTGGGCTCTGATAGGTGCAAATGGGTTGGAAGAAAGAAGTGGAAAGGGGGCTAATGGATCGATAAATTGAAGGAACTGTCAAGTAGGAAGGAGGTGGAGGAAGCCTAATAATATGAGGTTGTTTTACAGCCAAAGGTGTTGGATACTTAGCCAGGATCGATGGTGGTTTTGATGCTGAGCTATATGTGAGTATCAAACAAGAAGAGTTACTTTGTACATTCGAGTACTATGGGTATGAAAAGGACGATATAGTGTTCCAGCAGGACAACAACCCAAGCATATGTTGAGATTGGCAAAGAAATGGTTTAATGACAATGAACTAGAGGGGCTGGAATGGGCCCTGCAGTCCCCAGACCTCAACACAATAGCTTGTGGGTAGAGTTGAAGAAAAACAACAATGGTGAGGCAGTTGTTCTCAACAAACAGAGACAAGCACACTAAATATAATCAGGCAAAGTCTTCAGACCAGAAAGTGGTTTTAGATGTGCAGTGCGTGACATCATCTTTGGGCGTTGGCTGCCATGGCAGTCTTTTCCCACAGTGCAGAAAAGCCATATAGAGTCTACAGTCGTGGCCAAAAGTTTTGAGAATTACATAAATATTGGAAATTGGAAAAGTTGCTGCTTAAGTTTTTATAATAGCAATTTGCATTGACTCCAGAATGTTATGTCTTTGCCATGAAAATGTACTTAATCCCCAAAAAAACTTTCCACTGCATTTCATTGCTGTCATTAAAGGACCTGCTGAGATCATTTCAGTAATCGTCTTCTTGACGAGCACAAGGCTGGAGATCATTATGTCAGGCTAATTGGGTTAAAATGGCAGACTTGACCTGTTAAAAGGAGGGTGATGCTTGAAATCATTGTTCTTCCATTGTTAATCATGGTGACCTGCAAAGAAACGCGTGCAGCCATCACTGCGTTGCATAAAAATGGCTTCACAGGCAAGGATATTGTGGCTACTAAGATTGCACCTCAATCAACAATTTATAGGATCATCAAGAACTTCAAGGAAAGATGTTCAATTCCTGTTAAGAAGGCTTCAGGGCATCCAAGAAAGTCCAGCAAGCGCCAGGATCGTCTCCTAAAGAGGATTCAGCTGCGGGATCGGAGTGCCACCAGTGCAGAGCTTGCTCAGGAATGGCAGCAGGCAGGCGTGAGCGCATCTGCACGCACAGTGAGGCGAAGACTTTTGGAAGATGGCCTGGTGTCAAGAAGGGCAGCAAAGAAGCCACTTCTCTAAAAAAAAAACATCAGGGACAGATTGATCTTCTGCAGAAAATATGGTGAATGGACTGCTGAGGACTGGGGCAAAGTCATATTCTCCGATGAAGCCTCTTTCTGATTATTTGGGGCATCAGGAAAAAGGCTTGTCCGGAGAAGAAAAGGTGAGCGCTACCATTAGTCCTGTATCATGCCAACAGTAAAGAATCCTGAGACCATTCATGTGTGGGGTTGCTTCTCATCCAAGGGAGTGAGCTCACTCACAATTTTGCCCAAAAACACAGCCATGAATAAAGAATGGTACCAAAACACCCTCCAACAGCAACTTCTTCCAACAATCCAACAACAGTTTGGTGAAGAACAATGCATTTTCCAGCACGATGGAGCACCGTGCCATAAGGCAAAAGTGATAACTAAGTGGCCCGGGGACCAAAACGTTGACATTTTGGGTCCATGGCCTGGAAACTCCCCAGATCTTAATCCCATTGAGAACTTGTGGTCAATCCTCAAGAGGCGGGTGGACAAACAAAAACCCACTAATTCTGACAAACTCCAAGAAGTGATTATGAAAGAATGGGTTTGGTATCAGTCAGGAATTGGCCCAGAAGTTATTTGAGAGGATGCCCAGTCGAATTGCAGAGGTCCTGAAAAAGAAGGGCCAACACTGCAAATACTGACTCTTTGCATAAATGTAATGTAATTGTCGATTAAAAGCCTTTGAAATGTATAAATGCATGTAATTATATTTCACTACATCACAGAAACAACTGAAACAAAGATCTAAAAGCAGTTTAGCAGCAAACTTTGTGAAAACTAATATTTGTGTAATTCTCAAAACTTTTGGCCACGACTTTATTTGCACAAGAATTGTAAATCAGCTGGCCTGGATCTTGAATGGATTAGTAACACAGGGGCTCATTTATTAAGACCGACGATTTACATGCCAATCTTAATTGTCTCTGTACTGCTGGAAGAAATGCCAAAGTTAGGTGGAGACTCAGGCCTCTACAGAACTATGGCACTTCCTTCAGCAGGCCGTGCATATAACTTAAATCTACACCAGTTGGCATAGAAAATTATGATTGAGATGGGCCTGCCAGACCACCCTCTTCCTTGGCCGCTCCACACCCTCTTTCCTCGACTTGTTAGAAAAGTGGCATGAGCAGGACAAAGTTGTAGATTCTTTGGCAAAATGGCGTGCCACAATATCTGCAACTGATATACGCCACAAAAGCGGTGTACATCTTTAAATAAATGAGGCCCACAGTGTTTTAGAAAGGTTATTCTACAAAAGGCGCAGGACAAAGTTGCAGATTTTTGGGCAAAATGGCGTGCGACAATATCTGCAACTGATCTACGCCACAAAAGCGGTGTACATCTTTAAATAAATGTGGCCCACAGTGTTTTAGAAAGGTTATTCTACAAAAGGTTTGTAGCACTTATCCAATGGTCTATCATTTTCAGGATTAATGGGGGTCCCAGCAGTTGGACCCTGAATGATCACATTCTTTTATACGGAAACCCATGCAATGTGGTTTACAGCTTTATGTATAAAAGTAGACTATGGGGAGCCTGGAGTAAAATGGTACTTTTTTGCAACATTTAAAAATACCACAAATAATAAATGTAGTCTAAAATGTGTATAAACCCATTCACTTATCATAAACATAGAATACTGTGAAAAGCAGCATCAATTGGCGTACTGAGACAAATTGCATAATTTAGCAAAAAAAATGGCATGCAACATTTTGTGTGACAAATATACACCAAAAAGAGCTGTAAATCTGATATTAAATCTCCGCCATGTTTTTCTCCAAATTATATTCTGTATCAATACCAGATGCATCTAGTCTTCAAGCAAGTTAGAACTTGCTGTGGATGATAATTTGGATGCGGTTCTTCAGCTGATGTAGGTGGTGCCAGGGCTGGTAATACATCAAGTAAAATACCTAATTGGCTGAATGGATTATATCCTAGATTACTGTGATCCTATTTAAAATTGTTAGATATTCTCTAGATCAGGGATGCTCAACCTGCGGCCCTCCAGCTGTTGCAAAACTACAACACCCACAATGCCCTGCTCTAGGTTGATAGCTGTAGGCTGTAGTTTTGCAACAGCTGGAGGGCCGCAGGTTGCCCATGCCTGCTCTAAATAGTGATACAGTCTCAAAGGACAGGAGCAAGCCAAAGGGGGGTGCAGTTTTTTTTTTTTAAAAGAGCTTTGGGTCTTCCCAAGGTAATTATATATCAGTAAGCTTCCGTTGTGGTAAAAGTGTTTGATGAACTCTAAAAGAGGACCTGTAACCTCTCCTGACATGTCTATTCTCTGCATTCCCCATGCAATCTATTCTTATGACTCTATATTATGAAGTTTCTGTATTATTGAGGCTATACATTATGAATGTATTGCTAGCAGTGTGCAATGAAGATCCGGATGGGTGCTACCAGTTGTGGGGGTGTCCCTGCACAGTCTGACAGGCTTTTATTAGATATTGTAAGACTGTGCAGGAACACAACCCCAACTGGTAGCACCTTCATTGCCGACCGCTAGTAATTTATTTATAATTTCTAGCAGGAATAACTCACAATAACTGATGGAAATAAATGACCAAATAACTGTAATGTGAACTTGACCTAAACTGAACTCACAGCATCATAAATTCCTATAATGTTGTGAATTTTGGTCAGTCAA
The DNA here is from genome assembly GCF_014858855.1 of Bufo gargarizans. Lineage (NCBI taxonomy): Eukaryota > Metazoa > Chordata > Amphibia > Anura > Bufonidae > Bufo > Bufo gargarizans. The sequence continues at coordinate 487,572,795 of NC_058080.1, read as the reverse complement.
ATCCACATCCAGGCCATGATATGAATAGCCTCTTCATATTACTCTAAGTGATAGCCAGTATGGTCTCACAAGGGAAGGCAAACCTGATTTGTTTTTATGAACAGTTGAGTAGAAGACTGCACAGAGAGTCAGAGTTGGATACAGTGTTTTTGGACTCTGCAAAAGTGTTGGAAACTTCCCCTCAAAATGCCTATTGAGTAAAAAGATGTCTATCGATTTATCTGACAGATAAAACTTCCCATATTTTGGAAACATATGGACTCCACACACTGCCATAAAAGTCCCATGCAGATGCATGAGCCTTTATGGTTACGTTCAGATCTCTGGTAAACATATCCGGCAGGCTGTTCCGGCAGACTACTGCCTGGGGGAGTTCACTGGATCCTATGTTGTCAGATACAGTTGGGATTTGGACAGTTTTCTGCATCAGTGCTGGGTTCTGGAAAGCTGACAGATCCCTACCAGTTTCCATTATAGTCTATAGGCTACGGTGGAGAACGGCATTATCCGGCAATGCCTGATCCGGTGAACTCCAGCACGCAGCCAGATCAGGTTATTACACAAATGAATGTAACCTAATTTGCAAATGATGATGCATGATTAGAAAATACATGGATTTACATTTTTGGAAACAACATGAAATAGCACAAAACTAAATAAAAATACCAAATAAATAATATATTTTCTTGTTTATTTGCAAATGACCCTTTGTAAAAACAGGAAAATCTACCCATCTCTTTGGTTTAGTGCAGCAGTGTGATTATGTTTTTTTTTATTATTTTTTTCAGATGGCAAGAATCCCAAAATTTGCACTCTTGGAGCCAATGACTAAAGATGAACACCTGTAGCTTGATAGATGCAATCTAATTTCTTTCATTTTAATGTGCAGGTGGTATGAAATGGTAAAAACATCATTAGAAGTGATTTTTGTGAGATTATAAAAAGTGATACATGTTAAGTTGCCAAATCATTATCTTTTCCTTTTAACGGTGAACTACGATCTACATACTGTAGTTTCAATTATAGAACTGTTGAGCTAAACTTGCAAGACAAAAACAATGAAGTTATTTATGATGGAGAGATGTTTATATAGACTTTTATGCTTTGAGCACAATTACAGTATGTGCATAAGAGTAAATGCCTTTTTTCAGTACTTGGATATTATTTTGTGGAATAGGCAGGCATACAGTGGGATGCAAAAGTTTGGGCAACCTTGTTAATCGTCATGATTTTCCTGTATAAATCGTTGGTTGTTACGATGAAAAATGTCAGTTAAATATATCATATACACACACAGTGATATATGAGAAGTGAAATTAAGTTGATTGGATTTACAGAAAGTGTGCTATTATTGTTTAAACAAAATTCGGCAGGTGCCTAAATTTGGGCACCACAAAAAAGAGATGAAATCATATTGTGGCGAAACCAACCTCGCCACGGTGTTTTGGAGGGGGCTGTTTGCTAGCCTCCTGCCCTGGGATTATGGTCCCTTAAGTTATTGGGTCTTAAGGCACTTGGGACTGAGCCCTCTGTCCCTGGATTGCATCCTTTGCCTTACTTGCTTGGATGAAGCACATGGTGAGAACAATAGATAGCGGCCATTTTAACTCACAGACACTGTTCTGACTTTTCAACACGGTGCTATCTTGCCTGTATTTGGTGCACAGAGACATCATTCAGTAGTTTTAAACTACCAAACAGGGAACACATTTATTAGTGACTATTTTCTGTATAACTTGTATATTTTCAGTGTAACTGGCATAAAACTGTATCTTCCAAACTACTGAACGGATGTGGGTGAATTTTGAATATGTGGTTCACCCAGATCCCCCGGTTCCGAGGATATATGGTTATGGGGTTATTGCATGTTTTGGGGTTCCTGTGATATGTTTTATAAAACTGTATTTCTCTGCCTTTGATAATTATATTCGTCATTGTGTTCAATGGTCATCATCGGCAGAGGGGAGAATTTTGTGTGGGTGTGTTTCTATTGTCCCATTGTGTGTTTAAATGGTGATGTCTGTCCTGTTGTCTCCACATGTGTATTGGCGATCTCCCCTTTGTCCTGAGAGATAATTGGATTGCCCTCGGTTGTCTCCCAGGCAGAGAGGAGGAAACCATGATGCATTGTGGGGATTTGTTGTATCTGTTCTGTATTTGCAAACTGTAATAAAAACCAGGCTGGGTGTGCCAGCACTTCAGACCACTGCTTGACCCTGATCACGGAGCCTTGTCTCGTTATTGGGGGGATTCCCTGTATGCTGTTAGAGACTGATTGCCAGGAGTGTAAGCCGAGTGTACGCTTTTCCTGTTCGTCTGCTGACAGCTATTTGCGAGGTTCCAGTTTGGAGTGCTATTTTGTATCCAGTTCGGGAGGTTGGTGTTCTGCAGTAGCTGTGCCTGTCTCTCGGAAAGGGGCATATCGCCTAAACGGATTTTAACCCCTTGTCTGCTGAAACGGTCCGTTACACATATTTAGTAGATCCTCCTTTTGCAGAAATTGCAGCCTCTAAACGCTTCCTGTAGGTTCCAATGAGAGTCTGGATTCTGGTTGAAGGTATTTTTGAACATTCCTCTTTACAAAACATCTTTAGTTCATTCAGGTTTGATGGCTTCCGAGCATGGACAGCTCTCTTTAAGTCACACCACAGATTTTAAATTATATTCAGGTCTGGGGACTGAGATGGCCATTCCAGAACCTTGTACTTGTTCCTCTGCATAAATACCCGGCGCAGCTTCAGCTTTGTCACTGATTCCTGGACATTGGTCTCCAGAATCTGCTGATACTGAGTGGAATCCATGCGTCCCTCAACTTTGACAAGATTCCCAGTCCCTGCACTGGCCACACAGCCCCACAGCATGAAGCCACCACCATATTTTACTGTAGGTAGCAGGTGTTGCTGTGTTCTTTTTCCTCCATGCATAACGCCCTTGGTATGGCCAAATAACTCAATTTTTTGTTTCATCAGTCCACAGCACCTTATTCGAAAATTAAGCTGGCTTATCCAAATATGCTTTAGCCCACCTCAAGCGGCACTTTTTGTGCTGTGGGCAGAGAAAAGGCTTCCTCTGCATCACTCTCGCATACAGCATCTCCTTGTGTAAAGTGTGCCGAATGGTTGAACGATGCACAGTGACTCCATCTGCAGCAAGATGATGTTGTAGGTCTTCGGTGCTGGTCTGTGGGTTGACTCTGACTGTTCTCACCATTCGTCGCTTCTGTCTATCCGAGATTTTTCTTGGTCTGCCACTTCGAGCCTTAACTTGAACTGAGCCTGTGGTCTTCCATTTCCTCAATATGTTCCTAACTGTGGAAACAGACAGCTGAAATCTCTGAGACAGCTTTCTGTATCCTTCCCCTAAACCATGATGGTGAACAATCTTTGTCTTCAGGTCATTTGAGAGTTGTTTTGAGACCCCCATGTTGCTACTCTTCATAGAAAATTAAAATAGGAGGAAAACTTACAACTGACCCCCTCAAATACTCTTTCTCATAATTGGATTTACCTGTGTATGTAGGTCAGGGGTCATTGAGCTTACCAAGCCAATTTGAGTTCCAATAATTAGTTCTAAAGGTTTTGGAATCAATAAAATGACAACAGTGCCCAAATGTATGCACCTGCCTAATTTTGTTTAAACAATTATAGCACACTTTCTGTAAATCCAATGAACTTCATTTCACTTCTCAAATATAACTGTGTGTGTCTCCTATATGATATATTTAACTGACATTTTTTATCGTAATAACCAACAATTTATACAGGAAAATCATGACGATTAACAAGGTTGCCCAAACTTTCGCATCCCACTGTATATAAACCTTTTTTGTAAAGGGTGTTATCTTTTTCAAGCTACTTGCTTGAAACAGGAAAAAGTGACAAAAACTCTTGTTTTACAATTTCCCAGACCATTCCCCACCATAGAAAATAAAGCTGAATTGCAACTATTATGGTTTCATTGTTAACCTGTGAAAAACACCAAGTAAAAGAAACAATTGGCAAAATGAACATATCACTTTTTATTATTAAATTTTATTTTCTTCAGTTACTCTAGCTCCCATTCCTCCTTGGATTGATTTTTTGTTTTGTTTTTTCAAATTTACCTCATTTGCAGCTTTCTCTTATCCCCCATGCTTGAATCCTACTTCCTGGTTTGTCATGTGACTGCTGTCCTATCAGGCCTTAGAGCAGTTAGATGTGTCCTGATATCAGCAGGACATGTGACACTAACCAGTTGATTTTCTATTTCCAATTATGCAAAATGTCTTGTGAAACTGGATTTTTAATGGACACAACTTGTGCTAATCATTTGTCAGAATACAATTCATAATTATGTTTACCTGTCTATATCTCTGTCTATCTATCCTATATCTATTGTCTTTCTGTTTAGCCATCCTCCCATAACTGACATGTTATTGACACTGCACAGAGTTATGGTTATTGAGGGCAAGGAAAGAAGCGCTATGAGCATGTGCGTCCTGTATCACAAGGCTCCACTACTGGAGGGAACCAACAGCAACTGAAATTGATACTGATTTGGCACTGGGAGCAATGGTAGGCTAATACATTTTCAATTTTTCATAAATTGTGGTATTTGGGGAAGGTGACATATCAGAGATATCTGTTGGGTGAGATACATTTATATTAGTGGCACAACCCCTTTAAGTTTATCCAAGCCCCATAATCCATGGTCTCCTGTTACTATCCTGCAGGTGGTCTGTGTATATTTCTTATTCTGACTCTGAAGTGGCTCAGGACAGCACTAGGTTATGGCAGCACTGGATTCAGTTGCAGCTTAGTAGAGAACTAGAGTTGAGCGAACACCTGGATGTTCGGGTTCGAGAAGTTCGGCCGAACATCCCGGAAATGTTCGGGTTCGGGATCCGAACCCGATCCGAACTTCGTCCCGAACCCGAACCCCATTGAAGTCAATGGGGACCCGAACTTTTCGGCACTAAAAAGGCTGTAAAACAGCCCAGGAAAGAGCTAGAGGGCTGCAAAAGGCAGCAACATGTAGGTAAATCCCCTGCAAACAAATGTGGATAGGGAAATGAATTAAAATAAAAATTAAATAAATAAAAATTAACCAAAATCAATTGGAGAGAGGTTCCATAGCAGAGAATCTGGCTTCCCGTCACCCACCACTGGAACAGTCCATTCTCAGATATTTAGGCCCCGGCACCCAGGCAGAGGAGAGAGGTCCCGTAACAGAGAATCTGTCTTCATGTCAGCAGAGAATTAGTCTGCATGTCATAGCAGAGAATGAGGCTTCACGTCAGCCACCACTGCAACAGTCCATTGGCATATATTTAGGCCCAGCACCCAGGCAGAGGAGGGAGGTCCCGTAACAGAGAATCTGTCTTCATGTCAGCAGAGAATTAGTCTGCATGTCATAGCAGAGAATGAGGCTTCACGTCAGCCACCACTGCAACAGTCCATTGGCATATATTTAGGCCCAGCACACACACAGGCAGAGGAGAGAGGTCCCGTAACAGAGAATCTGGCTTCATGTCAGCAGAGAATCAGTCTGCATGTCATAGCAGAGAATGAGGCTTCACGTCAGCCACCACTGCAACAGTCCATTGGCATATATTTAGGCCCAGCACACACACAGGCAGAGGAGAGAGGTCCCGTAACAGAGAATCTGGCTTCATGTCAGCAGAGAATCAGTCTGCATGTCATAGCAGAGAATGAGGCTTCACGTCAGCCACCACTGCAACAGTCCATTGGCATATATTTAGGCCCAGCACCCAGGCAGAGGAGGGAGGTCCCGTAACAGAGAATCTGTCTTCATGTCAGCAGAGAATTAGTCTGCATGTCATAGCAGAGAATGAGGCTTCACGTCAGCCACCACTGCAACAGTCCATTGGCATATATTTAGGCCCAGCACACACACAGGCAGAGGAGAGAGGTCCCGTAACAGAGAATCTGGCTTCATGTCAGCAGAGAATCAGTCTGCATGTCATAGCAGAGAATGAGGCTTCACGTCAGCCACCACTGCAACAGTCCATTGGCATATATTTAGGCCCAGCACACACACAGGCAGAGGAGAGAGGTCCCGTAACAGAGAATCTGGCTTCATGTCAGCAGAGAATCAGTCTGCATGTCATAGCAGAGAATGAGGCTTCACGTCAGCCACCACTGCAACAGTCCATTGGCATATATTTAGGCCCAGCACCCAGGCAGAGGAGGGAGGTCCCGTAACAGAGAATCTGTCTTCATGTCAGCAGAGAATTAGTCTGCATGTCATAGCAGAGAATGAGGCTTCACGTCAGCCACCACTGCAACAGTCCATTGGCATATATTTAGGCCCAGCACCCAGGCAGAGGAGGGAGGTCCCGTAACAGAGAATCTGTCTTCATGTCAGCAGAGAATTAGTCTGCATGTCATAGCAGAGAATGAGGCTTCACGTCAGCCACCACTGGAACAGTCCATTCTCAGATATTTAGGCCCCGGCACCCAGGCAGAGGAGAGAGGTCCCGTAACAGAGAATCTGTCTTCATGTCAGCAGAGAATTAGTCTGCATGTCATAGCAGAGAATGAGGCTTCACGTCAGCCACCACTGCAACAGTCCATTGGCATATATTTAGGCCCAGCACCCAGGCAGAGGAGAGAGGTCCCGTAACAGACAATCTGGCTTCATGTCAGCAGAGAATCAGTCTGCATGTCATAGCAGAGAATCAGGCTTCACGTCACCCACCACTGCAACAGTCCATTGTCATAAATTTAGGCCCAGCACTAGTGTTGAGCGGCATGTCCCATATTCGAATTCGCGAAATTTTGTGAATATTCGAAAGAATATTCGTAAAATATTCGCGATTATTCAAATTCGTTATTATTTCGCATATGCGATAATTCGAATTATCGCATAATACATATGCTATGCAAAATTCACATGTGCGCTAATGAAATCGCCTTACGAAGATTCGCAACTCAATTCAATCACTAATGTATGAATGCAATGCCCTTTGCCTCTGTTCTGGGACAAGTGTAGATATTCGCATGTGCGCTAATAAAATCGCCTTACGAAGATTCGCACCTCAATCACTTTCTAGGGAATGTGAGACTTTTGGGAATCAATCGAGATACAGTGGGGGGTGATGACAGTAGTTGACAGAGTACAGATCAATGTAATCTGTAAGGTGGAAAGTAAAATAAAAAATACGAATATTCGTAAATCGACTTTTACGAAGTTCTACGTATTCGCGAATATGGTGCTATACTATATGAATGCACAGGCCTTTGCCTCTCTGTTCTGGGGACAAGTGTAGATATTTGCATTTGCGTTAATAAAATCGCCTTACGAAGATTCGCAGCTCAATTCAATCACTAATGTATGAATGCAAAGCCCTTTGCCTCTGTTCTGGGACAAGTGTAGATATTCGCATGTGCGCTAATAAAATCGCCTTACGAAGATTCGCAACTCAATTCACTAATGTATGAATGCAAAGCCCTTTGCCTCTGTTCTGGGACGTGCCGATATTCGCATGTGCGCTAATAAAATCGCCTTACGAAGATTCGCGCCTCAATCACTTTCTAGGCAATGTGAGTAAGATCTGAGCTGTTGGACCTTTGGGAAACAATCAATTATATGTGTACTGTAATTTTGTGGGGGGGGGGGGGGAAACAAAAAACGAATATTCGTTTTTACGAATATATAGCACTATATTCGAAATATTCGCGAAATCGCGAAGTTGCGATATTCGCGAAAAAAATTTGCTTTTCGAATATTCGCGCTCAACACTACCCAGCACCCAGGCAGAGGAGAGAGGTCCCGTAACAGAGAATCTGGCTTCATGTCAGCAGAGAATCAGTCTTCATATCATAGCAGAGAATCAGGCTTCACGTCACCCACCACTGTAAGAGTCAATTTTCATAAATTTAGGCCCAGAACCCAGGCAGAGGAGAAAGGTCCCGTAACAGACAATCTGGCTTCATGTCAGCAGAGAATCAGTCTTCATATCATAGCAGAGAATCAGGCTTCACGTCACCCACCACTGCAACAGTCAATTGTCATAAATTTAGGCCCAGCACCCAGGCAGAGGAGAGAGCTCCCGTAACAGAGGATCTGGCTTCATGTCAGCAGAGAATCAGTCTGCATGTCATAGCAGAGAATGAGGCTTCACGTCACCCACCACTGCAACAGTCCATTGGCATATATTTAGGCCTAGCACACAGGCAGAGCAGAGAGGTCCCGTAACAGACAATCTGGCTTCATGTCAGCAGAGAATCAGTCTGCATGTCATAGCAGAGAATGAGGCTTCACGTCACCCACCACTGCAACAGTCCATTGGCATATATTTAGGCCTAGCACACAGGCAGAGCAGAGAGGTCCCGTAACAGACAATCTGGCTTCATGTCAGCAGAGAATCAGTCTGCATGTCATAGCAGAGAATGAGGCTTCACGTCACCCACCACTGCAACAGTCCATTGGCATATATTTAGGCCTAGCACACAGGCAGAGCAGAGAGGTCCCGTAACAGACAATCTGGCTTCATGTCAGCAGAGAATCAGTCTGCATGTCATAGCAGAGAATGAGGCTTCACGTCACCCACCACTGCAACAGTCCATTGGCATATATTTAGGCCTAGCACACAGGCAGAGCAGAGAGGTCCCGTAACAGACAATCTGGCTTCATGTCAGCAGAGAATCAGTCTGCATGTCATAGCAGAGAATGAGGCTTCACGTCACCCACCACTGCAACAGTCCATTGGCATATATTTAGGCCTAGCACACAGGCAGAGCAGAGAGGTCCCGTAACAGACAATCTGGCTTCATGACAGCAGAGAATCAGTCTGCATGTCATAGCAGAGAATGAGGCTTCACGTCAGCCACCACTGCAACAGTCCATTGGCATATATTTAGGCCTAGCACACAGGCAGAGCAGAGAGGTCCCGTAACAGACAATCTGGCTTCATGACAGCAGAGAATCAGTCTGCATGTCATAGCAGAGAATCAGGCTTCACGTCAGCCACCACTGCAACAGTCCATTGTCATAAATTTAGGCCCAGCACCCAGGCAGAGGAGAGAGGTCCCGTAACAGAGAATCTGGCTTCATGTCAGCAGAGAATCAGTCTTCATATCATAGCAGAGAATCAGGCTTCACGTCACCCACCACTGTAAGAGTCAATTTTCATAAATTTAGGCCCAGAACCCAGGCAGAGGAGAAAGGTCCCGTAACAGACAATCTGGCTTCATGTCAGCAGAGAATCAGTCTTCATATCATAGCAGAGAATCAGGCTTCACGTCACCCACCACTGCAACAGTCAATTTTCATAAATTTAGGCCCAGAACCCAGGCAGAGGAGAAAGGTCCCGTAACAGACAATCTGGCTTCATGTCAGCAGAGAATCAGTCTTCATATCATAGCAGAGAATCAGGCTTCACGTCACCCACCACTGCAACAGTCAATTGTCATAAATTTAGGCCCAGCACCCAGGCAGAGGAGAGAGCTCCCGTAACAGAGGATCTGGCTTCATGTCAGCAGAGAATCAGTCTGCATGTCATAGCAGAGAATGAGGCTTCACGTCACCCACCACTGCAACAGTCCATTGGCATATATTTAGGCCTAGCACACAGGCAGAGGAGAGGTTCATTCAACTTTGGGTAGCCTCGCAATATAATGGTAAAATGAAAATAAAAATAGGATTGAATGAGGAAGTGCCCTGGAGTCCAATAATATATGGTTATGGGGAGGTAGTTAATGTCTAATCTGGACAAGGGACGGACAGGTCCTGTGGGATCCATGCCTGGTTCATTTTTATGAACGTCAGCTTGTCCACATTGGCTGTAGACAGGCGGCTGCGTTTGTCTGTAATGACGCCCCCTGCCGTGCTGAATACACGTTCAGACAAAACGCTGGCTGCCGGGCAGGCCAGCACCTCCAAGGCATAAAAGGCTAGCTCTGGCCACGTGGACAATTTAGAGACCCAGAAGTTGAATGGGGCCGAACCATCAGTCAGTACGTGGAGGGGTGTGCACACGTACTGTTCCACCATGTTAGTGAAATGTTGCCTCCTGCTAACACGTTGCGTATCAGGTGGTGGTGCAGTTAGCTGTGGCGTGTTGACAAAAGTTTTCCACATCTCTGCCATGCTAACCCTGCCCTCAGAGGAGCTGGCCGTGACACAGCTGCCTTGGCGACCTCTTGCTCCTCCTCTGCCTTGGCCTTGGGCTTCCACTTGTTCCCCTGTGACATTTGGGAATGCTCTCAGTAGCGTGTCTACCAACGTGCGCTTGTACTCGCGCATCTTCCTATCACGCTCCAGTGCAGGAAGTAAGGTGGGCACATTGTCTTTGTAGCGTGGATCCAGCAGGGTGGCAACCCAGTAGTCCGCACAGGTTAAAATGTGGGCAACTCTGCTGTCGTTGCGCAGGCACTGCAGCATGTAGTCGCTCATGTGTGCCAGGCTGCCCAGGGATAAGGACAAGCTGTCCTCTGTGGGAGGCGTATCGTCATCGTCCTGCCTTTCCCCCCAGCCACGCACCAGTGATGGACCCGAGCTGCGTTGGGTGCCACCCCGCTGTGACCATGCTTCATCCTCATCCTCCTCCACCTCCTCCTCATCCTCGTCCTCCTCGTCCTCCAGTAGTGGGCCCTGGCTGGCCACATTTGTACCTGGCCTCTGCTGTTGCCAAAAACCTCCCTCTGAGTCACTTCGAAGAGACTGGCCTGAAAGTGCTAAAAATGACCCCTCTTCCTCCTCCTCCTCCTCCTCCTCCTGGGCCACCTCCTCTTCCATCATCGCCCTAAGTGTTTTCTCAAGGAGACATAGAAGTGGTATTGTAACGCTGATAACGGTGTCATCGCCACTGGCCATGTTGGTGGAGTACTCGAAACAGCGCAACAGGGCACACAGGTCTCGCATGGAGGCCCAGTCATTGGTGGTGAAGTGGTGCTGTTCTGTAGTGCGACTGACCCGTGCGTGCTGCAGCTGAAACTCCACTATGGCCTGCTGCTGCTCGCACAGTCTGTCCAGCATGTGCAAGGTGGAGTTCCACCTGGTGGGCACGTCGCATATGAGGCGGTGAGCGGGAAGGCCGAAGTTACGCTGTAGCGCAGACAGGCGAGCAGCAGCAGGATGTGAACGCCGGAAGCGCGAACAGACGGCCCGCACTTTATGCAGCAGCTCTGACATGTCGGGGTAGTTGTGAATGAACTTCTGCACCACCAAATTCAGCACATGCGCCAAGCAAGGGATGTGCGTCAAATTGGCTAGTCCCAGAGCTGCAACGAGATTTCGCCCATTATCACACACCACCAGGCCGGGCTTGAGGCTCACCGGCAGCAACCACTCGTCGGTCTGTTGTTCTATACCCCGCCACAACTCCTGTGCGGTGTGGGGCCTGTCCCCCAAACATATGAGTTTCAGAATGGCCTGCTGACGTTTACCCCGGGCTGTGCTGAAGTTGGTGGTGAAGGTGTGTGGCTGACTGGATGAGCAGGTGGAAGAAGAGGAGGAGGAAGCCGAGAAGGAGGAGGTGGCAACAGGAGGCAAAGAATGTTGCCCTGCGATCCTTGGCGGCGGAAGGACGTGCGCCAAACAGCTCTCCGCCTGGGGCCCAGCTGCCACTACATTTACCCAGTGTGCAGTTAGGGAGATATAGCGTCCCTGGCCGTGCTTACTGGTCCACGTATCTGTGGTTAGGTGGACCTTGCTACAGATGGCGTTGCGCAGTGCACACTTGATTTTATCGGATACTTGGTTGTGCAGGGAAGGCACGGCTCTCTTGGAGAAGTAGTGCCGGCTGGGAACAACATACTGTGGGACAGCAAGCGACATGAGCTGTTTGAAGCTGTCTGTGTCCACCAGCCTAAATGACAGCATTTCATAGGCCAGTAGTTTAGAAATGCTGGCATTCAGGGCCAGGGATCGAGGGTGGCTAGGTGGGAATTTACGCTTTCTATCAAATGTTTGTGAGATGGAGAGCTGAACGCTGGCGTGTGACATGGTTGAGACGCTTGGTGACGGAGGTGGTGGTGGTGGTGTTGGTGGTACATCCCCTGTTTGCTGGGCGGCAGGTGCCAACGTTCCTCCAGAGGCGGAGGAAGAGGCCGAGGCGGCAGCAGCAGAATAGGCCGAGGCGGCAGCAGCAGAAGAGGTAGCAGGGGGAGCCTGAGTGACTTCCTTGGTTTTAAGGTGTTTACTCCACTGCAGTTCATGCTTTGCATGCAGGTGCCTGGTCATGCAGGTTGTGCTCAGGTTCAGAACGTTAATGCCTCGCTTCAGGCTCTGATGGCACAGCGTGCAAACCACTCGGGTCTTGTCGTCAGCACATTGTTTGAAGAAGTGCCATGCCAGGGAACTCCTTGAAGCTGCCTTTGGGGTGCTCGGTCCCAGATGGCGGCGGTCAGTAGCAGGCGGAGTCTCTTGGCGGCGGGTGTTCTGCTTTTGCCCACTGCTCCCTCTTTTGCTACGCTGTTGGCTCGGTCTCACCACTGCCTCTTCCTCCGAACTGTGAAAGTCAGTGGCACGACCTTCATTCCATGTGGGGTCTAGGACCTCATCGTCCCCTGCATCGTCTTCCACCCAGTCTTGATCCCTGACCTCCTGTTCAGTCTGCACACTGCAGAAAGACGCAGCAGTTGGCACCTGTGTTTCGTCATCATCAGAGACATGCTGAGGTGGTATTCCCATGTCCTCATCATCAGGAAACATAAGTGGTTGTGCGTCAGTGCATTCTATGTCTTTCACCGCTGGGGAAGGGCTAGGTGGATGCCCTTGGGAAACCCTGCCAGCGGAGTCTTCAAACAGCATAAGAGACTGCTGCATAACTTGAGGCTGAGACAGTTTCCCTGGTATGCATGGGGGTGATGTGACAGACTGATGGGGTTGGTTTTCAGGCGCCATCTGTGCGCTTTCTGCAGAAGACTGGGTGGGAGATAATGTGAACGTGCTGGATCCACTGTCGGCCACCCAATTGACTAATGCCTGTACCTGCTCAGGCCTTACCATCCTTAGAACGGCATTGGGCCCCACCATATATCGCTGTAAATTCTGGCGGCTACTGGGACCTGAGGTAGTTGGTACACTAGGACGTGTGGATGTGGCAGAACGGCCACGTCCTCTCCCAGCACCAGAGGGTCCACTAACACCACCACGACCATGTCCACGTCCGCGTCCCTTACTAGATGTTTTTCTCATTGTTATGGTTCACCACAACAACAAATATATTATTTGGCCCAATGTATTGTATTCAAATTCAGCGGGATATAAATTTGAGGCCTAGTATTTAGGCGCTGGGTGACCGGTATGGATTTAGTGACAGAATTAGACTTGGAAATGCACAGAAGCGTGTGTGTGTGAAGTTATTCTGAATGACCCAATGTGCACCTTGAATATTATATACCCTTTTAGGGATAGATTTCAAATAGCTCTGATATAGCAGAAACCACTAAATTATGAAATTGCTAAATTGGGAATTGTACTTCAACCCAGAACAAAAAATGTGCTTTGACGGACACTAAATATCTTGCCCAGCAACAACAGTACAACGGTGGGTAACGAGAGATTTAGAGGGAATTAAATTTGAGGCCTAGTATTTAGGCGCTGGGTCACCGGTATGGATTTAGTGACAGAATTAGACTTGGAAATACACAGTAGCGGGTGTGTGTGAAGTTATTCTGAATGACCCTATGTGCACCTTCAATATTATATACCCTTTTAGGGATAGATTTCAAATAGCTCTGATATAGCAGAAACCACTAAATTATGAAATTGCTAAATTGGGAATTGTACTTCAACCCAGAACAAAAAATGTGCTTTGACGGACACTAAATATCTTGCCCAGCAACAACAGTACAGCGGTGGGTAACGAGAGATTTAGAGGGAATTAAATTTGAGGCCTAGTATTTAGGCGCTGGGTCACCGGTATGGATTTAGTGACAGAATTAGACTTGGAAATGCACAGAAGCGTGTGTGTGAAGTTATTCTGAATGACCCAATGTGCACCTTCAATATTATATACCCTTTTTGGGATAGATTTCAAATAGCTCTGATATAGCAGGAACCACTAAATTATGAAATTGCTAAATTGGGAATTGTACTTCAACCCAGAACAAAAAATGTGCTTTGACGGGCACTAAATAACTTTCCCAGCTACAACAGGACAACGGTAACGAGAGATTTAGAGGGATTTAAATTTGAGGCCTAGTATTTAGGCGCTGGGTGACAGGTATGGGTTTAGTGACAGAATTAGACTTGGAAATACACAGTAGCGGGTGTGTGTGAAGTTATTCTGAATGACCCTATGTGCACCTTCAATATTATATACCCTTTTAGGGATAGATTTCAAATAGCTCTGATATAGCAGAAACCACTAAATTATGAAATTGCTAAATTGGGAATTGTACTTCAACCCAGAACAAAAAATGTGCTTTGACGGACACTAAATATCTTGCCCAGCAACAACAGTACACCGGTGGGTAACGAGAGATTTAGAGGGAATTAAATTTGAGGCCTAGTATTTAGGCGCTGGGTCACCGGTATGGATTTAGTGACAGAATTAGACTTGGAAATACACAGTAGCGGGTGTGTGTGAAGTTATTCTGAATGACCCTATGTGCACCTTCAATATTATATACCCTTTTTGGGATAGATTTCAAATAGCTCTGATATAGCAGGAACCACTAAATTATGAAATTGCTAAATTGGGAATTGTACTTCAACCCAGAACAAAAAATGTGCTTTGACGGGCACTAAATAACTTTCCCAGCTACAACAGGACAACGGTAACGAGAGATTTAGAGGGATTTAAATTTGAGGCCTAGTATTTAGGCGCTGGGTGACAGGTATGGGTTTAGTGACAGAATTAGACTTGGAAATACACAGTAGCGGGTGTGTGTGAAGTTATTCTGAATGACCCTATGTGCACCTTCAATATTATATACCCTTTTTGGGATAGATTTCAAATAGCTCTGATATAGCAGAAACCACTAAATTATGAAATTGCTAAATTGGGAATTGTACTTCAACCCAGAACAAAAAATGTGCTTTGACGGACACTAAATATCTTGCCCAGCAACAACAGTACAGCGGTGGGTAACGAGAGATTTAGAGGGAATTAAATTTGAGGCCTAGTATTTAGGCGCTGGGTCACCGGTATGGATTTAGTGACAGAATTAGACTTGGAAATACACAGTAGCGGGTGTGTGTGAAGTTACTCTGAATGACCCTATGTGCACCTTCAATATTATATACCCTTTTTGGGATAGATTTCAAAGAGCTCTGATATAGCAGGAACCACTAAATTATGAAATTGCTAAATTGGGAATTGTATTTCAACCCAGAACAAGAAATGTGCTTGAACGGACACTAAATAACTCGCCCAGCTACAGCACTAGGGACAGATTTAGCTGGATATAAATTTGAGGCCTAGTATTTAGGCGCTGGGTGACAGGTATGGGTTTAGTGACAGAATTAGACTTGGAAATACACAGTAGCGGGTGTGTGTGAAGTTATTCTGAATGACCCTATGTGCACCTTCAATATTATATACCCTTTTAGGGATAGATTTCAAATAGCTCTGATATAGCAGAAACCACTAAATTATGAAATTGCTAAATTGGGAATTGTACTTCAACCCAGAACAAAAAATGTGCTTTGACGGACACTAAATATCTTGCCCAGCAACAACAGTACAGCGGTGGGTAACGAGAGATTTAGAGGGAATTAAATTTGAGGCCTAGTATTTAGGCGCTGGGTCACCGGTATGGATTTAGTGACAGAATTAGACTTGGAAATACACAGTAGCGGGTGTGTGTGAAGTTATTCTGAATGACCCTATGTGCACCTTCAATATTATATACCCTTTTTGGGATAGATTTCAAATAGCTCTGATATAGCAGGAACCACTAAATTATGAAATTGCTAAATTGGGAATTGTACTTCAACCCAGAACAAAAAATGTGCTTTGACGGGCACTAAATAACTTTCCCAGCTACAACAGGACAACGGTAACGAGAGATTTAGAGGGATTTAAATTTGAGGCCTAGTATTTAGGCGCTGGGTGACAGGTATGGGTTTAGTGACAGAATTAGACTTGGAAATACACAGTAGCGGGTGTGTGTGAAGTTATTCTGAATGACCCTATGTGCACCTTCAATATTATATACCCTTTTTGGGATAGATTTCAAATAGCTCTGATATAGCAGAAACCACTAAATTATGAAATTGCTAAATTGGGAATTGTACTTCAACCCAGAACAAAAAATGTGCTTTGACGGACACTAAATATCTTGCCCAGCAACAACAGTACAGCGGTGGGTAACGAGAGATTTAGAGGGAATTAAATTTGAGGCCTAGTATTTAGGCGCTGGGTCACCGGTATGGATTTAGTGACAGAATTAGACTTGGAAATACACAGTAGCGGGTGTGTGTGAAGTTACTCTGAATGACCCTATGTGCACCTTCAATATTATATACCCTTTTTGGGATAGATTTCAAAGAGCTCTGATATAGCAGGAACCACTAAATTATGAAATTGCTAAATTGGGAATTGTATTTCAACCCAGAACAAGAAATGTGCTTGAACGGACACTAAATAACTCGCCCAGCTACAGCACTAGGGACAGATTTAGCTGGATATAAATTTGAGGCCTAGTATTTAGGCGCTGGGTGACCGGTATGGATTTAGTGACAGAATTAGACTGGGATATGGCCAAAAAATGAACAGACTATTGCTGGTTAAATGCACTTGGTGTGACAGCTTCACCCTGATGTAGGCTTTAGCCAAAAAACAACCACACCATTGAGGGTTAAATGCACTTGGTGACAGGCGCAGCTTGCCCCTGATTTTGTATATGGCCAAAAAATGAACAGACTATTGCTGGTTAAATGCACTTGGTGTGACAGCTTCACCCTGATGTAGGCTTTAGCCAAAAAACAACCACACCATTGAGGGTTAAATGCACTTGGTGACAGGCGCAGCTTGCCCCTGATTTTGTATATGGCCAAAAAATGAACAGACTATTGCTGGTTAAATGCACTTGGTGTGACAGCTTCACCCTGATGTAGGCTTTAGCCAAAAAACAACCACACCATTGAGGGTTAAATGCACTTGGTGACAGGCGCAGCTTGCCCCTGATTTTGTATATGGCCAAAAAATGAACAGACTATTGCTGGTTAAATGCACTTGGTGTCACAGCTTCACCCTGATGTAGGCTTTAGCCAAAAAACAACCACACCATTGAGGGTTAAATGCACTTGGTCGCAGCTTGTGCTGGCGCACCACAAGACACAAAATGGCCGCCGATCACCCCAGAAAAATGAGACTGACAAACGGTCTGTGCAGCCTAAAAACAGTGAGCAATTGAGGATCAGCAGCTCAATGATCCACAGCTGCAGATCGATCAGTTAATCAAGTCCTTTGGAGGAGTTAATCTGCCTAATCTCGCCCTACTGTCGCAGCCGCAACCTCTCCCTACGCTAATCAGAGCAGAGTGACGGGCGGCGCTATGTGACTCCAGCTTAAATAGAGGCTGGGTCACATGGTGCTCTGGCCAATCACAGCCATGCCAATAGTAGGCATGGCTGTGATGGCCTCTTGGGGCAAGTAGTATGACGCTTGTTGATTGGCTGCTTTGCAGCCTTTCAAAAAGCGCCAAGAAAGCGTCACAAAAGCGCGAAGAAAGCGACGAACACCGAACCCGAACCCGGACTTTTACGAAAATGTCCGGGTTCGGGTCCGTGTCACGGACACCCCAAAATTCGGTACGAACCCGAACTATACAGTTCGGGTTCGCTCATCCCTATAGAGAACAGCAGGGGATCCATGTAAAGCAGGCATCTCAAACTGCGGCCCTCCAGCTGTTGTAAAACGACAACTCCCACAATGCCCTGCTGTAGGCTGATACCTGTAGGCTGTCCAGGCATGCTGGGAGTTGTCGTTTTGCAACAGCTGGAGGGCCGCAGTTTGAGATGCCTGATGTAAAGGCACCATTCAGGTGAATGAAATTTTAGGAGCATGTACAGCTCCATGAATTTAGTTATTTGCTTGTAGTGATCCTTTGACATTACTGGAAAAATGGTCAGTGTTTCATGGAATTATAGGTCATACCCCTGACATATTAACTAGGGATGAGCGAACTCGAACTGTATAGTTCGGGTTCGTACCGAATTTTGGGGTGTCCGTGACACGGACCCGAACCCGGACATTTTCGTAAAAGTCCGGGTTCGGGTTCGGTGTTCGTCGCTTTCTTCGCGCTTTTGTGACGCTTTCTTGGCGCTTTTTGAAAGGCTGCAAAGCAGCCAATCAACAAGCGTCATACTACTTGCCCCAAGAGGCCATCACAGCCATGCCTACTATTGGCATGGCTGTGATTGGCCAGAGCACCATGTGACCCAGCCTCTATTTAAGCTGGAGTCACATAGCGCCGCCCGTCACTCTGCTCTGATTAGCGTAGGGAGAGGTTGCGGCTGCGACAGTAGGGCGAGATTAGGCAGATTAACTCCTCCAAAGGACTTGATTAACTGATCGATCTGCAGCTGTGGATCATTGAGCTGCTGATCCTCAATTGCTCACTGTTTTTAGGCTGCCCAGACCGTTTGTCAGTCACATTTTTCTGGGGTGATCGGCGGCCATTTTGTGTCTTGTGGTGCGCCAGCACAAGCTGCGACCAAGTGCATTTAACCCTCAATGGTGTGGTTGTTTTTTGGCTAAAGCCTACATCAGGGTGAAGCTGTCACACCAAGTGCATTTAACCAGCAATAGTCTGTTCATTTTTTGGCCATATACAAAATCAGGGGCAAGCTGCGCCTGTCACCAAGTGCATTTAACCCTCAATGGTGTGGTTGTTTTTTGGCTAAAGCCTACATCAGGGTGAAGCTGTCACACCAAGTGCATTTAACCAGCAATAGTCTGTTCATTTTTTGGCCATATACTAAATCAGGGGCAAGCTGCGCCTGTCACCAAGTGCATTTAACCCTCAATGGTGTGGTTGTTTTTTGGCTAAAGCCTACATCAGGGTGAAGCTGTCACACCAAGTGCATTTAACCAGCAATAGTCTGTTTATTTTTTGGCCATATCCCAGTCTAATTCTGTCACTAAATCCATACCGGTCACCCAGCGCCTAAATACTAGGCCTCAAATTTATATCCCGCTAAATCTGTCCTTAGTGCTGTAGCTGGGCGAGTTATTTAGTGTCCGTTCAAGCACATTTCTTGTTCTGGGTTGAAATACAATTCCCAATTTAGCAATTTCATAATTTAGTGGTTTCTGCTATATCAGAGCTATTTGAAATCTATCCCTAAAAGGGTATATAATATTCAAGGTGCACATTGGGTCATTCAGAATAACTTCACACACACCCGCTACTGTGTATTTCCAAGTCTAATTCTGGCACTAAACCCATACCTGTCACCCAGCGCCTAAATACTAGGCCTCAAATTTATATCCAGCTAAATCTGTCCCTAGTGCTGTAGCTGGGCGAGTTATTTAGTGTCCGTTCAAGCACATTTCTTGTTCTGGGTTGAAATACAATTCCCAATTTAGCAATTTCATAATTTAGTGGTTTCTGCTATATCAGAGCTATTTGAAATCTATCCCTAAAAGGGTATATAATATTCAAGGTGCACATTGGGTCATTCAGAATAACTTCACACACACCCGCTACTGTGTATTTCCAAGTCTAATTCTGGCACTAAACCCATACCTGTCACCCAGCGCCTAAATACTAGGCCTCAAATTTATATCCCGCTAAATCTGTCCTTAGTGCTGTAGCTGGGCGAGTTATTTAGTGTCCGTTCAAGCACATTTCTTGTTCTGGGTTGAAATACAATTCCCAATTTAGCAATTTCATAATTTAGTGGTTTCTGCTATATCAGAGCTATTTGAAATCTATCCCTAAAAGGGTATATAATATTCAAGGTGCACATTGGGTCATTCAGAATAACTTCACACACACCCGCTACTGTGTATTTCCAAGTCTAATTCTGGCACTAAACCCATACCTGTCACCCAGCGCCTAAATACTAGGCCTCAAATTTATATCCCGCTAAATCTGTCCTTAGTGCTGTAGCTGGGCGAGTTATTTAGTGTCCGTTCAAGCACATTTCTTGTTCTGGGTTGAAATACAATTCCCAATTTAGCAATTTCATAATTTAGTGGTTTCTGCTATATCAGAGCTATTTGAAATCTATCCCTAAAAGGGTATATAATATTCAAGGTGCACATTGGGTCATTCAGAATAACTTCACACACACCCGCTACTGTGTATTTCCAAGTCTAATTCTGGCACTAAACCCATACCTGTCACCCAGCGCCTAAATACTAGGCCTCAAATTTATATCCCGCTAAATCTGTCCCTAGTGCTGTAGCTGGGCGAGTTATTTAGTGTCCGTTCAAGCACATTTCTTGTTCTGGGTTGAAATACAATTCCCAATTTAGCAATTTCATAATTTAGTGGTTTCTGCTATATCAGAGCTATTTGAAATCTATCCCTAAAAGGGTATATAATATTCAAGGTGCACATTGGGTCATTCAGAATAACTTCACACACACCCGCTACTGTGTATTTCCAAGTCTAATTCTGGCACTAAACCCATACCTGTCACCCAGCGCCTAAATACTAGGCCTCAAATTTATATCCCGCTAAATCTGTCCCTAGTGCTGTAGCTGGGCGAGTTATTTAGTGTCCGTTCAAGCACATTTCTTGTTCTGGGTTGAAATACAATTCCCAATTTAGCAATTTCATAATTTAGTGGTTTCTGCTATATCAGAGCTATTTGAAATCTATCCCTAAAAGGGTATATAATATTCAAGGTGCACATTGGGTCATTCAGAATAACTTCACACACACCCGCTACTGTGTATTTCCAAGTCTAATTCTGGCACTAAACCCATACCTGTCACCCAGCGCCTAAATACTAGGCCTCAAATTTATATCCCGCTAAATCTGTCCCTAGTGCTGTAGCTGGGCGAGTTATTTAGTGTCCGTTCAAGCACATTTCTTGTTCTGGGTTGAAATACAATTCCCAATTTAGCAATTTCATAATTTAGTGGTTTCTGCTATATCAGAGCTATTTGAAATCTATCCCTAAAAGGGTATATAATATTCAAGGTGCACATTGGGTCATTCAGAATAACTTCACACACACCCGCTACTGTGTATTTCCAAGTCTAATTCTGGCACTAAACCCATACCTGTCACCCAGCGCCTAAATACTAGGCCTCAAATTTATATCCCGCTAAATCTGTCCCTAGTGCTGTAGCTGGGCGAGTTATTTAGTGTCCGTTCAAGCACATTTCTTGTTCTGGGTTGAAATACAATTCCCAATTTAGCAATTTCATAATTTAGTGGTTTCTGCTATATCAGAGCTATTTGAAATCTATCCCTAAAAGGGTATATAATATTCAAGGTGCACATTGGGTCATTCAGAATAACTTCACACACACCCGCTACTGTGTATTTCCAAGTCTAATTCTGGCACTAAACCCATACCTGTCACCCAGCGCCTAAATACTAGGCCTCAAATTTATATCCCGCTAAATCTGTCCTTAGTGCTGTAGCTGGGCGAGTTATTTAGTGTCCGTTCAAGCACATTTCTTGTTCTGGGTTGAAATACAATTCCCAATTTAGCAATTTCATAATTTAGTGGTTTCTGCTATATCAGAGCTATTTGAAATCTATCCCTAAAAGGGTATATAATATTCAAGGTGCACATTGGGTCATTCAGAATAACTTCACACACACCCGCTACTGTGTATTTCCAAGTCTAATTCTGGCACTAAACCCATACCTGTCACCCAGCGCCTAAATACTAGGCCTCAAATTTATATCCCGCTAAATCTGTCCCTAGTGCTGTAGCTGGGCGAGTTATTTAGTGTCCGTTCAAGCACATTTCTTGTTCTGGGTTGAAATACAATTCCCAATTTAGCAATTTCATAATTTAGTGGTTTCTGCTATATCAGAGCTATTTGAAATCTATCCCTAAAAGGGTATATAATATTCAAGGTGCACATTGGGTCATTCAGAATAACTTCACACACACGCTTCTGTGCATTTCCAAGTCTAATTCTGTCACTAAATCCATACCGGTCACCCAGCGCCTAAATACTAGGCCTCAAATTTATATCCCGCTGAATTTGAATACAATACATTGGGCCAAATAATATATTTGTTGTTGTGGTGAACCATAACAATGAGAAAAACATCTAGTAAGGGACGCGGACGTGGACATGGTCGTGGTGGTGTTAGTGGACCCTCTGGTGCTGGGAGAGGACGTGGCCGTTCTGCCACATCCACACGTCCTAGTGTACCAACTACCTCAGGTCGCAGTAGCCGCCAGAATTTACAGCGATATATGGTGGGGCCCAATGCCGTTCTAAGGATGGTAAGGCCTGAGCAGGTACAGGCATTAGTCAATTGGGTGGCCGACAGTGGATCCAGCACGTTCACATTATCTCCCACCCAGTCTTCTGCAGAAAGCGCACAGATGGCGCCTGAAAACCAACCCCATCAGTCTGTCACATCACCCCCATGCATACCAGGGAAACTGTCTCAGCCTCAAGTTATGCAGCAGTCTCTTATGCTGTTTGAAGACTCCGCTGGCAGGGTTTCCCAAGGGCATCCACCTAGCCCTTCCCCAGCGGTGAAAGACATAGAATGCACTGACGCACAACCACTTATGTTTCCTGATGATGAGGACATGGGAATACCACCTCAGCATGTCTCTGATGATGACGAAACACAGGTGCCAACTGCTGCGTCTTTCTGCAGTGTGCAGACTGAACAGGAGGTCAGGGATCAAGACTGGGTGGAAGACGATGCAGGGGACGATGAGGTCCTAGACCCCACATGGAATGAAGGTCGTGCCACTGACTTTCACAGTTCGGAGGAAGAGGCAGTGGTGAGACCGAGCCAACAGCGTAGCAAAAGAGGGAGCAGTGGGCAAAAGCAGAACACCCGCCGCCAAGAGACTCCGCCTGCTACTGACCGCCGCCATCTGGGACCGAGCACCCCAAAGGCAGCTTCAAGGAGTTCCCTGGCATGGCACTTCTTCAAACAATGTGCTGACGACAAGACCCGAGTGGTTTGCACGCTGTGCCATCAGAGCCTGAAGCGAGGCATTAACGTTCTGAACCTGAGCACAACCTGCATGACCAGGCACCTGCATGCAAAGCATGAACTGCAGTGGAGTAAACACCTTAAAACCAAGGAAGTCACTCAGGCTCCCCCTGCTACCTCTTCTGCTGCTGCCGCCTCGGCCTATTCTGCTGCTGCCGCCTCGGCCTCTTCCTCCGCCTCTGGAGGAACGTTGGCACCTGCCGCCCAGCAAACAGGGGATGTACCACCAACACCACCACCACCACCTCCGTCACCAAGCGTCTCAACCATGTCACACGCCAGCGTTCAGCTCTCCATCTCACAAACATTTGATAGAAAGCGTAAATTCCCACCTAGCCACCCTCGATCCCTGGCCCTGAATGCCAGCATTTCTAAACTACTGGCCTATGAAATGCTGTCATTTAGGCTGGTGGACACAGACAGCTTCAAACAGCTCATGTCGCTTGCTGTCCCACAGTATGTTGTTCCCAGCCGGCACTACTTCTCCAAGAGAGCCGTGCCTTCCCTGCACAACCAAGTATCCGATAAAATCAAGTGTGCACTGCGCAACGCCATCTGTGGCAAGGTCCACCTAACCACAGATACGTGGACCAGTAAGCACGGCCAGGGACGCTATATCTCCCTAACTGCACACTGGGTAAATGTAGTGGCAGCTGGGCCCCAGGCGGAGAGCTGTTTGGCGCACGTCCTTCCGCCGCCAAGGATCGCAGGGCAACATTCTTTGCCTCCTGTTGCCACCTCCTCCTTCTCGGCTTCCTCCTCCTCTTCTTCCACCTGCTCATCCAGTCAGCCACACACCTTCACCACCAACTTCAGCACAGCCCGGGGTAAACGTCAGCAGGCCATTCTGAAACTCATATGTTTGGGGGACAGGCCCCACACCGCACAGGAGTTGTGGCGGGGTATAGAACAACAGACCGACGAGTGGTTGCTGCCGGTGAGCCTCAAGCCCGGCCTGGTGGTGTGTGATAATGGGCGAAATCTCGTTGCAGCTCTGGGACTAGCCAATTTGACGCACATCCCTTGCTTGGCGCATGTGCTGAATTTGGTGGTGCAGAAGTTCATTCACAACTACCCCGACATGTCAGAGCTGCTGCATAAAGTGCGGGCCGTCTGTTCGCGCTTCCGGCGTTCACATCCTGCTGCTGCTCGCCTGTCTGCGCTACAGCGTAACTTCGGCCTTCCCGCTCACCGCCTCATATGCGACGTGCCCACCAGGTGGAACTCCACCTTGCACATGCTGGACAGACTGTGCGAGCAGCAGCAGGCCATAGTGGAGTTTCAGCTGCAGCACGCACGGGTCAGTCGCACTACAGAACAGCACCACTTCACCACCAATGACTGGGCCTCCATGCGAGACCTGTGTGCCCTGTTGCGCTGTTTCGAGTACTCCACCAACATGGCCAGTGGCGATGACACCGTTATCAGCGTTACAATACCACTTCTATGTCTCCTTGAGAAAACACTTAGGGCGATGATGGAAGAGGAGGTGGCCCAGGAGGAGGAGGAGGAGGAGGAAGAGGGGTCATTTTTAGCACTTTCAGGCCAGTCTCTTCGAAGTGACTCAGAGGGAGGTTTTTGGCAACAGCAGAGGCCAGGTACAAATGTGGCCAGCCAGGGCCCACTACTGGAGGACGAGGAGGACGAGGATGAGGAGGAGGTGGAGGAGGATGAGGATGAAGCATGGTCACAGCGGGGTGGCACCCAACGCAGCTCGGGTCCATCACTGGTGCGTGGCTGGGGGGAAAGGCAGGACGATGACGATACGCCTCCCACAGAGGACAGCTTGTCCTTACCCCTGGGCAGCCTGGCACACATGAGCGACTACATGCTGCAGTGCCTGCGCAACGACAGCAGAGTTGCCCACATTTTAACCTGTGCGGACTACTGGGTTGCCACCCTGCTGGATCCACGCTACAAAGACAATGTGCCCACCTTACTTCCTGCACTGGAGCGTGATAGGAAGATGCGCGAGTACAAGCGCACGTTGGTAGACGCGCTACTGAGAGCATTCCCAAATGTCACAGGGGAACAAGTGGAAGCCCAAGGCCAAGGCAGAGGAGGAGCAAGAGGTCGCCAAGGCAGCTGTGTCACGGCCAGCTCCTCTGAGGGCAGGGTTAGCATGGCAGAGATGTGGAAAACTTTTGTCAACACGCCACAGCTAACTGCACCACCACCTGATACGCAACGTGTTAGCAGGAGGCAACATTTCACTAACATGGTGGAACAGTACGTGTGCACACCCCTCCACGTACTGACTGATGGTTCGGCCCCATTCAACTTCTGGGTCTCTAAATTGTCCACGTGGCCAGAGCTAGCCTTTTATGCCTTGGAGGTGCTGGCCTGCCCGGCAGCCAGCGTTTTGTCTGAACGTGTATTCAGCACGGCAGGGGGCGTCATTACAGACAAACGCAGCCGCCTGTCTACAGCCAATGTGGACAAGCTGACGTTCATAAAAATGAACCAGGCATGGATCCCACAGGACCTGTCCGTCCCTTGTCCAGATTAGACATTAACTACTGTAGTGTACAGGAGCGAGATGCCCGTCACTACTGAAGGGTCACTTGGGTATTGTCGTTCCCCCTGTATTTAAGGGGAAGTTGGTATAGAATATCTATAATGTCATGCTATGTATTTCCTGTTACTGTGAAACGTGCATT
The DNA here is from genome assembly GCF_014858855.1 of Bufo gargarizans. Classification (NCBI taxonomy): domain Eukaryota; kingdom Metazoa; phylum Chordata; class Amphibia; order Anura; family Bufonidae; genus Bufo; species Bufo gargarizans. The sequence goes on along the minus strand of NC_058080.1, from coordinate 487,547,072 downwards.
GCAGGCCGGCTAGGGTGTAGTTCCAGCTCTGAGTCACTAGAGGGAGCTAGAGAACCCTAGGTTATATAAGGCCCAGTCAGGAAGTAATAGCAGGGAGGCTGAGGAGACAGACAGTGGGAAGCAGAGGTCAGAAATGATCCTGTGTCTGAGAGAAAGCAAGGCTATGGGCCTGTGAGAGCATAGCAGGCCTTAAGCCTGTCGGCTAGGAGAGGGTAGTAAAGGCCCTGTAACCGGGTTCCGGATCCAAGGAAAAGGTTCCCCTCCTGAGTCACCATCCGTTCAGCTGAAGCAGCATAAGTGAGCCACAAGCCAAGACACAGATTACCACAGAGGCCGATCAGATAAAGCGAGAGGTACTCAAGATAACAGAGGAGGTACGAGATAAGGACAGCTTCAAGGGTACGCCAGATAAAGGGCATTAGACCTTGGAGAAATTCATATATAGCGGGACCAGACAGGAATAGTGTGCAAGCCGCCTGTACTGCATCTCCTGTAATTAACACTCTGTAGAATTCATCGCTAAGACCGGCCTTTCTGTACTGTCAAGAACCATCTGTATTCTTCCAAAACCAACCGTCTTGTATGGAACCGCGCACTATCCGTGTCCATGTATTATTATCGCTGATATTCAGTAAAGTTCCAGTTTTTGTTGGCTATCCTGTGCTTGCTTCATTTGTCCACCATACTTTACACGGCGTGTCACCGTTTAATTGACACTGGCGTCACGAACTCTTTAACTACCTGCCTGTTCCAGTGTTTGCCCCAATTGAAGACGACAGTGGATCCCAAGTTAGTGGTCAATCTGCACTACAAAGCCCAGCACACACTACTGACCCCCTGGGACACTGCATCGCTCTTTTTGGCGTCACGAACAGGATTCGCATACTTCTACAGTGCAGAGAAGTGTGAACTGTGTGCTTTAATTACTCCACCACCGTATTACAAAGACTGCAACCTTTATTCCTAACTTGTGGATTACAATTGCGCCTGGGAGGAATCAAAGACGCTATGCTGTGTTGCGCTACCCCCAGAGAGAAAATCGCATTTGTGGACTGTGTTTTACTGGACTTTTCATCATCCTGCTTGCTGTCAGTGAATTGCAGCATCAGGAAACCTAAAATGGCCGCCGGCGCCATGAGGCTTTTTACTGCGCCATCAGGATGTGCAGAGGCGCGAAAACTTGGCGCCGAAACCTTCCAAGAAGAAGGAGGAGACGATTGCCCTGGAGCGCCACCCACCTTGAGGAGTGACGACGCGGCTGACTACTTTGAAGAGTTACGCCTGGGAGGCGGGCCTCAGATAGAGGTAGACCGGCCCAGTGTGTGGGAGGAGCCAGCGACGACTCTGCACCCCCCTCCCGATGCGGTGAGAAGAGAAGAGGAGAGAGAGCGGCTAGACAGCTGCCAGCGGGCGGAAGAATGTACAGAGGCCCGATGTCGAGCAGCGGCTGCCACCGTTACCCCAGAGGCCACTGTCACTGAACCTCCGGTACCCCCGACGACCTGCACGAAAGCTGAACTAGAGGCCCTGCGCAAGAGGGTGTATTGGGTGACGGACCTCGGCTGCGCTGGAGGAGAGCAGTGGTTCCCGTTTCCCCGGACGGACGCAGAAATGGAGGCCGTGAAGGACAAGCCTCCCCCTCTGAAGATTGTAAGAGGTGACGGTTTTCAAATGTGGCCGGCCTTACCGGAACAATTGTTGCAAGTCCAGTACATTGACTCTGTATCAGGAGAAGGGGACGACGTCGACTCTTCATCAAAAGAGGGATACGACATTGACTCTTTATCTGAAGAAGACTATGATACGCGTCTGTGAGTACTTTTGCCCTCTTGTTCCTTTCCTTAATGGCCGTTTGTCCCTCCAGTTTGGCAGAGCTGGTGTAGCTCGCTGCCAGTTACCCACGGCCGGTGGCATTCTAATTCTATAACGTGCCACTGTGTACCAAGGCTTCCAGCTGCCTCTGTTTTGTTTGGGACATCCGGTTTGCTGCTGAATTCCCGGTTGTGCCTTGAAGTTTTGCACAAATTTAACCCCTTTTCACCCCCATTTCAGGTTGAAAAGACATTTTTATGTCAGCACTATTTTAAAGGGTAAGCAGGACTTGCCAGGATAACAAGGCCCTGGTATTGTCAGAGTCCTGTATTGTCATTTTATATCTGTGCTGCTGACAGTATTTAATAACCGGTTTTCTATTCAAGTATATGTGCCCAGAGATGGACTTCCTATGTGCAAGCCTCTGAGAGGTTAATTTATTATGGACTTATTTATTGTCATGGACTATCCTGGTTCTTTCAACATCCGCTGTGCCAGGTCAGCGCCCCCGTTCCACTCACTATCCTGTGAAAAAGAGAACGACGCCCCTTGTCACCGCACTTCGCCATTTCCAATTGGGTCTGATAAGAGTGTAAATGACATATCTGTATGCGTGCATGTGTCTTCCTCTATTGCAGGTCATGATTCCAGTTGGACGGGCCCTGATGGAGTACGAGGTCGTACTCAGCTTAAAGCAGCGGGGTATGTAGTGTACAGGAGCGAGATGCCCGTCACTACTGAAGGGTCACTTGGGTATTGTCGTTCCCCCTGTATTTAAGGGGAAGTTGGTATAGAATATCTATAATGTCATGCTATGTATTTCCTGTTACTGTGAAACGTGCATTGCAGGCCGGCTAGGGTGTAGTTCCAGCTCTGAGTCACTAGAGGGAGCTAGAGAACCCTAGGTTATATAAGGCCCAGTCAGGAAGTAATAGCAGGGAGGCTGAGGAGACAGACAGTGGGAAGCAGAGGTCAGAAATGATCCTGTGTCTGAGAGAAAGCAAGGCTATGGGCCTGTGAGAGCATAGCAGGCCTGAAGCCTGTCGGCTAGGAGAGGGTAGTAAAGGCCCTGTAACCGGGTTCCGGATCCAAGGAAAAGGTTCCCCTCCTGAGTCACCATCCGTTCAGCTGAAGCAGCATAAGTGAGCCACAAGCCAAGACACAGATTACCACAGAGGCCGATCAGATAAAGCGAGAGGTACTCAAGATAACAGAGGAGGTACGAGATAAGGACAGCTTCAAGGGTACGCCAGATAAAGGGCATTAGACCTTGGAGAAATTCATATATAGCGGGACCAGACAGGAATAGTGTGCAAGCCGCCTGTACTGCATCTCCTGTAATTAACACTCTGTAGAATTCATCGCTAAGACCGGCCTTTCTGTACTGTCAAGAACCATCTGTATTCTTCCAAAACCAACCGTCTTGTATGGAACCGCGCACTATCCGTGTCCATGTATTATTATCGCTGATATTCAGTAAAGTTCCAGTTTTTGTTGGCTATCCTGTGCTTGCTTCATTTGTCCACCATACTTTACACGGCGTGTCACCGTTTAATTGACACTGGCGTCACGAACTCTTTAACTACCTGCCTGTTCCAGTGTTTGCCCCAATTGAAGACGACAGTGGATCCCAAGTTAGTGGTCAATCTGCACTACAAAGCCCAGCACACACTACTGACCCCCTGGGACACTGCACTACCTCCCCATAACCATATATTATTGGACTCCAGGGCACTTCCTCATTCAATCCTATTTTTATTTTCATTTTACCATTATATTGCGAGGCTACCCAAAGTTGAATGAACCTCTCCTCTGCCTGTGTGCTAGGCCTAAATATATGCCAATGGACTGTTGCAGTGGTGGGTGACGTGAAGCCTCATTCTCTGCTATGACATGCAGACTAATTCTCTGCTGACATGAAGACAGATTCTCTGTTACGGGACCTCCCTCCTCTGCCTGGGTGCTGGGCCTAAATATATGCCAATGGACTGTTGCAGTGGTGGGTGACGTGAAGCCTGATTCTCTGCTATGACATGCAGACTAATTCTCTGCTGACATGAAGACAGATTCTCTGTTACGGGACCTCTCTCCTCTGCCTGTGTGTGTGCTGGGCCTAAATATATGCCAATGGACTGTTGCAGTGGTGGCTGACGTGAAGCCTCATTCTCTGCTATGACATGCAGACTAATTCTCTGCTGACATGAAGCCAGATTGTCTGTTACGGGACCTCTCTCCTCTGCCTGTGTGTGTGCTGGGCCTAAATATATGCCAATGGACTGTTGCAGTGGTGGCTGACGTGAAGCCTCATTCTCTGCTATGACATGCAGACTAATTCTCTGCTGACATGAAGACAGATTCTCTGTTACGGGACCTCCCTCCTCTGCCTGGGTGCTGGGCCTAAATATATGCCAATGGACTGTTGCAGTGGTGGCTGACGTGAAGCCTCATTCTCTGCTATGACATGCAGACTAATTCTCTGCTGACATGAAGACAGATTCTCTGTTACGGGACCTCCCTCCTCTGCCTGGGTGCTGGGCCTAAATATATGCCAATGGACTGTTGCAGTGGTGGGTGACGTGAAGCCTCATTCTCTGCTATGACATGCAGACTGATTCTCTGCTGACATGAAGCCAGATTGTCTGTTACGGGACCTCCCTCCTCTGCCTGGGTGCTGGGCCTAAATATATGCCAATGGACTGTTGCAGTGGTGGCTGACGTGAAGCCTCATTCTCTGCTATGACATGCAGACTGATTCTCTGCTGACATGAAGCCAGATTGTCTGTTACGGGACCTCTCTCCTCTGCCTGTGTGCTAGGCCTAAATATATGCCAATGGACTGTTGCAGTGGTGGCTGACGTGAAGCCTCATTCTCTGCTATGACATGCAGACTGATTCTCTGCTGACATGAAGCCAGATCGTCTGTTACGGGACCTCTCTGCTCTGCCTGTGTGCTAGGCCTAAATATATGCCAATGGACTGTTGCAGTGGTGGGTGACGTGAAGCCTCATTCTCTGCTATGACATGCAGACTGATTCTCTGCTGTCATGAAGCCAGATTGTCTGTTACGGGACCTCTCTGCTCTGCCTGTGTGCTAGGCCTAAATATATGCCAATGGACTGTTGCAGTGGTGGGTGACGTGAAGCCTCATTCTCTGCTATGACATGCAGACTGATTCTCTGCTGACATGAAGCCAGATTGTCTGTTACGGGACCTCTCTCCTCTGCCTGTGTGCTAGGCCTAAATATATGCCAATGGACTGTTGCAGTGGTGGCTGACGTGAAGCCTCATTCTCTGCTATGACATGCAGACTAATTCTCTGCTGACATGAAGACAGATTCTCTGTTACGGGACCTCCCTCCTCTGCCTGGGTGCTGGGCCTAAATATATGCCAATGGACTGTTGCAGTGGTGGCTGACGTGAAGCCTCATTCTCTGCTATGACATGCAGACTAATTCTCTGCTGACATGAAGACAGATTCTCTGTTACGGGACCTCTCTCCTCTGCCTGGGTGCCGGGGCCTAAATATCTGAGAATGGACTGTTCCAGTGGTGGGTGACGGGAAGCCAGATTCTCTGCTATGGAACCTCTCTCCAATTGATTTTGGTTAATTTTTATTTATTTAATTTTTATTTTAATTCATTTCCCTATCCACATTTGTTTGCAGGGGATTTACCTACATGTTGCTGCCTTTTGCAGCCCTCTAGCTCTTTCCTGGGCTGTTTTACAGCCTTTTTAGTGCCGAAAAGTTCGGGTCCCCATTGACTTCAATGGGGTTCGGGTTCGGGACGAAGTTCGGATCGGGTTCGGATCCCGAACCCGAACATTTCCGGGATGTTCGGCCGAACTTCTCGAACCCGAACATCCAGGTGTTCGCTCAACTCTAATATTAACACTTAAACCAACCTAAACATTAAATAAATCAATCAAAATTTATTTGAATAGAAATATCTCGGCCACAGACTTTATTAGTTATCCTGTTCTATTTAACAACCAATAATTTCATACCTTTACAACGGATAAACCCCAAAGTATTGCTCCGCATAAATGATAATAAAATCACAATAGACATGAGGTCAGCCATAAGCTCAAGCTCTAGCAAACATTTCAATATATAAAAGATTCTCCCCAGGTTAACACAAAAAAAGCCATGACAAAAGGAAAGGGGTGGGAAAGGGCTGAAGATTTTTCAATCTGGAGGTAAGACAAAAAGGACTCCAAATTCTGATCATTTATACCCCACAACCCGCACCTTGTAGCCAATAAGATTTTGTTCCTGGGGCAGAAAATTTCCCCAGACTTCGAAACCTTATTGGATAACTAAAAAAAAAAAAAAAAACAATCAAAAGAAGGCTGCCACCCTTGTGCAAATTTTGTCCAAGTGGAGGCAACACCAATCAAAATAGTGTTACCACTCTAGGCAATCTGCTTATTGATGGCAATCACTTTTGGCTGGAAAATTCCTGCCAAAACACAGAGGGATCCACAATAGGGATGACCCTTCCATTCTGTGAAGGGTCCTTGTTTGGCCTCTGTGTCAGCCATATTCTATGAGAACTGCTAGATTAAAAAAAGGATTTCCAGAGCATCACCTACCAATGGTCAGTGAAACCCACTGACAGAACACAGATTTCAGTGGCTTTCCTGTACCCATAGACTTCAAAAAACATATTTAGCTCCTGCCTGTCCTCGCTCAGCTATGCTGAAGCCTGGCATAGAAAATCAGTGTAGGGTATCTTGGACTGATGTTCTATGGCAGAGGTGTCAGCGGAGGGCAAAAGAGGGAGAAGAGATGCACTCACTACAGTATATATTGCAGAAATAAGAATCTGTACACTACATATATGACAATAGTGTATGGATTCTGTATGTGCTGCAGGGATGAGTGTCACAAAGGCCCATACTTTGGGGGCCATTTTTGCTTGTTAAAACATAATGTGTATTACAAAAATGATTACTAGGTTATTATAATTATTTTTTTCTTGAACGTTTAGTTACACTTTAACCCCTTCCTGACATCCGCTGTACATGTACGGTGCAGTAGGAAGTGACTTCCCGACAGCTGCCGTACATGTAGGGCACTTTGATCGGACAGTTGCAGAAACTACAGCTGTTACTGAGGGTCGAGCCCTTGCTGCTTTTGCCAGCTTGAGTGAAAACACCAATACCGGTGCATTAGCCCCTTGTATACCTGCATGCACTCGTATAGGGTGGCACAGTACCTTGCAGATAAAAAAGTCATTTAATGTTTCCTCTATAATATAATTGCAGTTGCCTGCCGGTGAGTGTCAGGCCCACTGACTGTACTGTGCCCACTGCCCACCACTCATATAGGGTGGCACAGCACCTTGCAGATAAAAAAGTCATTACATTTTTCCTCTGTAATATAATTGCAGTTGCCTGCCAGTGTGTGTCAGGCCCACTGACTGTACTGTGCCCACTGCCCACCACGCATATAGGGTGGCACAGTACCTTGCAGATAAAAAAGTCATTTAATTTTTTCTCTCTAATTTAATTGCAGTTCTCTGCCAGTGTGTGTCAGGCCCACAAACTGTACTGTGCCCACTGCCCACCACTCATATAGGGTGGCACAGTACTTTGCAGATAAAATAGTCATTTAATTTTTCCTCTGTAATATAATTGCAGTTTCCTGCCAGTGAGTGTCAGGCCCACTGACTGTACTGTGCCCACTGCCCACCACTCATATAGGGTGGTACAGTACCTTGCAGATAAAAAAGTCATTTAATGTTTCCTCTGTAATATAATTGCAGTTGCCTGCCAGTGAGTGTCAGGCCCGCTGACTGTACTGTGCCCACTGCCCACCACTCATATAGGGTGGCACAATACCATGCAGATAAAAAAGTAATTACATTTTTTCCTCTGTAATATAATTGCAGTTGCCTGCTAGTGTGTGTCAGGCCCACTGACTGTACTGTGCCCACTGCCCACCACTCATATAGGGTGGCACAGTACCTTGCAGATAAAGAAAATCATTTAATGTTTCCTCTGTAATATAATTGCAGTTGCCTGCCAGTGAGTGTCAGGCCCACTGACTGTACTGTGGCCACTGCCCACCACTCATATAGGGTGGCACAGTACCTTTCAGATAAAAAAAGTCATTATATTTTTCCTCTGTAATATAATTGCAGTTGCCTGCCAGTGTGTGTCAGGCCCACTGACTGTACTGTGCCCACTGCCCACCACTCATATAGGGTGGCACAGTACCTTGCAGATAAAAAAGTCAGTTAATTGTTTCTCTCTAATATAATTGCAGTTGCCTGCCAGTGTGTGTCAGACCCACAGACTGTACTGTGCCCACTGCCCACCACTCATATAGGGTGGCACAGTACCTTGCAGATAAAAAAGTCATTAAATTTTTTCTCTCCAATTTAATTGCAGTTGCCTGCCAGTGTGTGTCAGGCCCACAAACTGTACTGTGCCCACTGCCCACCACTCATATAGGGGGGCACAGTACCTTGTAGGTAAAATAGTCATTTAATTTTTCCTCTGTAATATAATTGCAGTTTCCTGCCAGTGAGTGTCAGGCCCGCTGACTGTACTGTGCCCACTGCCCACCACTCATATAGGGTGGCACAGTACCTTTCAGATAAAATAGTCATTTAATTTTTACTCTGTAATATAATTGCAGTTGCCTGCCGGTGAGTGTCAGGCCCACTGACTGTACTGTGCCCACTGCCCACCACTCATATAGGGTGGCACAGTACCTTGCAGATAAAAAAGTCATTTCATTTTTTCTCTCTAATTTAATTGCAGTTGCCTGCCAGTGTGTGTCAGGCCCACAAACTGTACTGTGCCCACTGCCCACCACTCATATAGGGTGGCACAGTACCTTGCAGATAAAATAATCATTTAATTTTTCCTCTGTAATATAATTGCAGTTTCCTGCCAGTGAGTGTCAGGCCCGCTGACTGTACTGTGCCCACTGCCCACCACTCATATAGGGTGGCACAGTACCTTGCAGATAAAAAAGTAATTTAAATTTTTCCTCTGTAATATAATTGCAGTTGCCTGCCAGTGAGTGTCAGGCCCGCTGACTGTACTGTGCCCACTGCCCACCACTCATATAGGGTGGCACAATACCATGCAGATAAAAAAGTAATTACATTTTTTCCTCTGTAATATAATTGCAGTTGCCTGCTAGTGTGTGTCAGGCCCACTGACTGTACTGTGCCCACTGCCCACCACTCATATAGGGTGGCACAGTACCTTGCAGATAAAGAAAATCATTTAATGTTTCCTCTGTAATATAATTGCAGTTGCCTGCCAGTGAGTGTCAGGCCCACTGACTGTACTGTGGCCACTGCCCACCACTCATATAGGGTGGCACAGTACCTTTCAGATAAAAAAAGTCATTATATTTTTCCTCTGTAATATAATTGCAGTTGCCTGCCAGTGTGTGTCAGGCCCACTGACTGTACTGTGCCCACTGCCCACCACTCATATAGGGTGGCACAGTACCTTGCAGATAAAAAAGTCAGTTAATTGTTTCTCTCTAATATAATTGCAGTTGCCTGCCAGTGTGTGTCAGACCCACAGACTGTACTGTGCCCACTGCCCACCACTCATATAGGGTGGCACAGTACCTTGCAGATAAAAAAGTCATTAAATTTTTTCTCTCCAATTTAATTGCAGTTGCCTGCCAGTGTGTGTCAGGCCCACAAACTGTACTGTGCCCACTGCCCACCACTCATATAGGGGGGCACAGTACCTTGTAGGTAAAATAGTCATTTAATTTTTCCTCTGTAATATAATTGCAGTTTCCTGCCAGTGAGTGTCAGGCCCGCTGACTGTACTGTGCCCACTGCCCACCACTCATATAGGGTGGCACAGTACCTTTCAGATAAAATAGTCATTTAATTTTTACTCTGTAATATAATTGCAGTTGCCTGCCGGTGAGTGTCAGGCCCACTGACTGTACTGTGCCCACTGCCCACCACTCATATAGGGTGGCACAGTACCTTGCAGATAAAAAAGTCATTACATTTTTCCTCTGTAATATAATTGCAGTTGCCTGCCAGTGTGTGTCAGGCCCACTGACTGTACTGTGCCCACTGCCCACCACTCATATAGGGTGGCACAGTACCTTGCAGATAAAAAAGTCATTTCATTTTTTCTCTCTAATTTAATTGCAGTTGCCTGCCAGTGTGTGTCAGGCCCACAAACTGTACTGTGCCCACTGCCCACCACTCATATAGGGTGGCACAGTACCTTGCAGATAAAATAATCATTTAATTTTTCCTCTGTAATATAATTGCAGTTTCCTGCCAGTGAGTGTCAGGCCCGCTGACTGTACTGTGCCCACTGCCCACCACTCATATAGGGTGGCACAGTACCTTGCAGATAAAAAAGTAATTTAATTTTTCCTCTGTAATATAATTGCAGTTGCCTGCCAGTGAGTGTCAGGCCCGCTGACTGTACTGTGCCCACTGCCCACCACTCATATAGGGTGGCACAGTACCTTGCAGATAAAAAAGTCAGTTAATTGTTTCTCTCTAATATAATTGCAGTTGCCTGCCAGTGTGTGTCAGACCCACAGACTGTACTGTGCCCACTGCCCACCACTCATATAGGGTGGCACAGTACCTTGCAGATAAAAAAGTCATTAAATTTGTTCTCTCCAATTTAAATGCAGTTGCCTGCCAGTGTGTGTCAGGCCCACAAACTGTACTGTGCCCACTGCCCACCACTCATATAGGGTGGCACAGTACCTTGTAGGTAAAATAGTCATTAAATTTTTCCTCTGTAATATAATTGCAGTTTCCTGCCAGTGAGTGTCAGGCCCGCTGACTGTACTGTGCCCGCTGCCCACCACTCATATAGGGTGGCACAGTACCTTGCAGGTAAAATAGTCATTTAATTTTTCCTCTGTAATATAATTGCAGTTTCCTGCCAGTGAGTGTCAGGCCCACTGACTGTACTGTGCCCACTGCCCACCACTCATATAGGGTGGCACAGTACCTTTCAGATAAAATAGTCATTTGATTTTTACTCTGTAATATAATTGCAGTTGCCTGCCAGTGTGTGTCAGGCCCACTGACTGTACTGTGCCCACTGCCCACCACTCATATAGGGTGGCACAGTACCTTGCAGATAAAAAAGTCAGTTAATTGTTTCTCTCTAATATAATTGCAGTTGCCTGCCAGTGTGTGTCAGACCCACAGACTGTATTGTGCCCACTGCCCACCACTCATATAGGGTGGCACAGTACCTTGCAGATACAAAAGTCATTTAATTTTTCCTCTGTAATATAATTGCAGTTGCCTGCCAGTGAGTGTCAGGCCCACAGACTGTACTGTGCCCACTGCCCACCACTCATATAGGGTGGCACAGTACCTTGCAGATAAAAAAGTCATTACATTTTTCCTCTGTAATATAATTGCCGTTGCCTGCCAGTGAGTGTCAGGCCCACTGACTGTACTGTGCTCACTGCCTACCACTCATATAGGGTGGCACAGTACCTTGCAGATAAAAAAGTCATTTCATTTTTTCTCTGTAATATAAATGCAGCTGCCTGCCAGTGAGTGTCAGGCCCACAGACTGTACTGTGCCCACTGCCCACCACTCATATAGAGTGGCACAGTACTTTGCAGAGAAGAAAAGTAATTCAATTTCTCCTCTGTAATATAATTGTAGTTGCCTGCCAGTGAGTGTCTGGCCCACTGACTGTACTGTGCCCACTGCCCACCACTCATATAGGGTGGCACAGTACCTTGCAGATAAAAAAGGCATTTCATTTTTTTCTCTGTTATTTAATTGAAGTTGCCTGCCAGTGAGTGTCAGGCCTACTGGCTGTACTGTGCCCACTGCCCACCACTCATATAGGGTGACACAGTACCTTGCACACATAGTACCACTAATCTAAAAATAAATTACAGGCAGATGCAGGCCACCCCGCAGGGGCCGTCATGGTGCTGTGATTTCCTTTGTCCTTAGAATAATTCCCAGTGTTCAGAGGCCACGTACCCTCAAATGGAAAAGTACTGAGGATATAGTTGACTGGCTTACACAGGACACCCAATCTTCTACAGCTTCCGCTCGGAACCTTGACACACCATCCTCCTCCAACTCAGCTTCGGGCACCTCTCAAGTTACCACTCGCCCACCCGCCGCCACCTCCAACACTAGCACCACAGCCGCTTCACTTGATCTGTCAGAGGAGTTTTTTACACAGAGGAGTGATGCGCAACCATTATTGCCAGAAGATGTAGATAGCAGGGATATGTCTCAGTCAGGCAGCATTACACACATGGACGTACGGTGTGATGATGATGATGTTGTGCTGAGTTGTCAGATACAAGTGAAGCGGTTGATGATGACGATGTGTCCGTGGATGTCACGTGGGTGCCCGCTCGAAGAGAAGAAGAACAGGGGGAAAGTTCAGATGGGGAGACAGAGAGGAGGGGGAGACGAGTTGGAAGCAGGGGAGGTTATCGCAAGGAGCTAGTGGCACAGTCAGACAGCATGTATCGGCACCCGGGGTCAGCCAGACAACACGCCAATCAACGCATGCCACCACCAGAATGCCGTCATTGCAAAGCTCAGCAGTGTGGCATTTTTTGTGTGTGTCTGCCTCTGATAACAGCAATGCCATTTGCAACCTGTGCCAAAAGAAACTGAGTCGTAGGAAGTCCAACACCCACCTAGGTACAACTGATTTGTGAAGGCACATGATCTCACATCAAAAACGCCTATGGGATCAACACATGATGACGAGTACAAGTAGAACACAAACTCAAAGGCACCATCCTCCTCCTGGTCCAGCATCTTCAGCCACATCAACCACTGCTGTCCTCCTTGCCCCCTCTCAACCACCCGCCACTCCGCCTCTCACCTTCAGCAGTTCCTGCTCATCTTCCCATAGTCAGGTGTCTGTCAAGGACATGTTTGAGCGTTAGAAGCCAATGTCACAGAGTCACCCCCTTGCCCGGCGTCTGACAGCTGGCTTGTCGGAACTCTTAGCCTGCCAGCTTTTACCATACAAGCTGGTGGAGTCTGAGGCCTTCAAAAAATTGGTAGCTATTGGGACACCGCAGTGGAAGGTACCCGGCTGAAATTTATTTTCACAAAAGGCAATCCCCAACCTGTACTCTATTGTGGAAAAGGAAGTCATGGCATGTCTGGCACACAGTGTTGGGGCAAGTGTCCATCTGACCACTGATACCTGGTCTGCAAAGCACGGTCAGGGCAGGTATATCACGTACAGGTAAACCTGCTGACGGCTGCCAAGCATGGAATGCGTGGCTCTGCAGAGGAGTTGGTGACACCACCACGACTTGCAGGCAGGCCTGCTGCCACCTCCTCTACTCCTCCTACTCCATCCTCTTCGCTAACCTCCTCAGCTGAGTCCTCTTCTGCTGCGGCGTCTTGCTCCACATCAACAGCACCCCCCCAGCTCCCCAGGGGCTATTCCACTTCCCGGATACGACAGTGTCACGCCATCTTGGGGTTGACTTGCCTGAAAGCAGAGAGTCACACCGGACCAGCACTCCTGTCCACCCTGAACGCACAGGTGGATTAGTGGCTGACTCCGCACCAACTGGAGATCGGCAAAGTGGTGTGTGACAATGGAAGCAATTTGTTGGCGGCATTGAATTTGGGCAAGTTGACACATGTGCCGTGCATGGCACATGTGTGTAATCTGATCGTACAATTCTTTGTGCATAAGTACCCAGGCTTACAGGACGTCCTCAAGCAGGTCAGGAAGGTGTGTGGCTTTTTCAGGCGTTCCTACACGGCCATGGCGCACTTTTCAGATGTTCAGCGGCAAAACAACATGCTAGTGAGGCGCTTGATTTGCGACAGCCCTACACGTTGGAATTCAACACTAATGTTTGACCGCCTGCTTCAACAAGAAAAAGCCGTCAACGAGTATTTGTATGACCGGGGTGCTAGGACAGCCTCTGCGGAGCTGGGTATTTTTTTGCCATGTTACTGGATGCTCATGCACAATGCCTGTAGGTTCATGCGTCCTTTTGAGGAGGTGACAAACCTAGTCAGTCGCACCGAAGGCACAATCAGCGACATCATCCCATTTGTTTTCTTCCTGGAGCGTGCCCTGCAAAGAGTGCTGGATAAGGCCGTAGATGAGCGTGAAGAGGAAGAGGAAGAGTTGTGGTCACCATTACCACCAGAAACAGCCTTATCAGCATCACTTGCTGGACCTGCGGCAACGCTGGAAGAGGAGTCTGAGGAAGAGGAGTCAGAGGAGGAATGTGTCTTTGAGGAGAAGGAAGACCAACCACAGCAGGCATCCCAGGGTGCTCAATGTCACCTATCTGGTACCCGTGGTGTTGTACGTAGCTGGGGGGAAGAACAGACCTTCAGTGAGATCAGTGAGGACGAGGAACGGGACATGAATAGCTCGGCATCCAACCTTGTGCATATTGGGGTCTTTCATGCTGTTGTGCCTGTTGAGGGACCCTCGTATAAAAAGGCTGAAGGAGAACAACCTGTACTGGGTGGCCATGCTACTAGACCCCCGGTGTAAGCAGAAAGTGGCTGAAATGTTACCGAATTACCGGAAGTCGGAAAGGATGCAGCAGTTCCAAAACAATTTAAAAAGTATGCTTTACACAGCTTATAAGAGTGATGTCACAGCACAACGGGAATATAACAGGGGAACAGGTGAAAGTAATCCTCCTCCTACCACGACCACGCCGGCAAGGACAGGACGCTTTTCAGACGTCTTGTTGATGGAGGACATGTGGAGCTTTTTAAGTCCTACGCATCGCCACAGTCCTTAGGGGTCCACCCTCAGAGAACGACTCGACCGACAGGTAGCAGACTACCTCGCCTTAACTGCAGATATCGACACTCTGAGGAGCGATGAACACCTTGACTACTGGGTGTGCAGGCTTGACCTGTGGCCTGAGCTATCCCAATTTGCGATAGAACTTCTGGCCTGCCCCGCTTCAAGTGTCCTGTCAGAAAGGACCTTCAGTGCAGCAGGAGGTATTGTCACTGAGAAGAGAAGTCGCCTAGGTCAAAAAAGTCTAGATGACCTCACCTTTATTAAGATGAATGAGGCATGGATCCCCAAGGGACTGACAGTGGGCGATACATTTGACTAAAAAAGGCCTGACGAGATGAGATGCCTTGGGCTAAAAATGGTCCACACGCTGCTGTATTTTATCTCTGCATGCCGGATGACTTGCGTGACAACTAGGGTTCAAGCCGCAATGTTTTAGGGCACTTTCTGCCTGGAAACCATAATTTTTTCTGGCCGCTGCTACAGCAGCGGCTTTAACGATACCTAGTTTTTCAGGCACGTGTGCCTCTGCGGAGCTGGGTATTTTTTGGCCGTGTTACTGAACGCTCATGCACAATGGCTGTAGGCTCATGCGTCCTTTTGCAGAGGTGACAAACCAGGGCAGTCAAACCCAAGGCAACATCATCGACCTCATCCCATATGTGTTTTTTCTGGAGCTTGCCTTGCGAAGAGTGCTGGATCAGGCCGTAGATGAGCATGAAGAGGAAGAGTTGTGGTCACCATCACCACCAGAAGCAGCCTTGTCATCATCGATTGCTGGACCTGCGGCAACGCAGAGACAGGAGTCTGAAGAAGAGGAGTCAGAGGAGAAAGGTGGCTTTGAGGAGGTGGAAGACCAACCACAGCAGGTGTCCCAGGGGGCTTGTTATCACCTTTCGGGGACCCTTGGTGTTGTACGTGGCTGGGTGGAGGAAGAGACCTTCAATGACGTCAGTGAGGACAAGGAACGGGACATGGCTAGCTTGGTATCCAACCTTGTGCAAATGAGGAGTTTGAGGTTGTGCAAATGGACCGTTTGCGGTTGTTTGCAGTGTGTTAAGCGGGGAGTTTGGTCTGTCAGAGTTTGGTCTGTCACTGTGAATCGGGCGTAACCCTTACACTACCTGATCGATACAACATCATTCCTGATGTTTTAAAGCACGTTATTCCAAACAATTTAGAAATGTTAGGTGATTTATGCCCTTTATGGATTAAAACCCGACTCTGAGTCAACTACATAATTTTCAATGGGAGTTTTGCCATGGATCCCCCTACGGCATGCCACAGTCCAGGTGTTAGTCCCCTTGAAACAACTTTTCCATCACTATTGTGGCCAGAAAGAGTACCTGTGGGTTTTAAAATTCGCCTCCTATTGAAGTCAATGGCGGTTCGCCCGTTCGCGAACATTTGCGGAAATTCGCGTTCGCCGTTCGCGAACGGAAAATGTAATGTTCGCAACATCTCTATTCTGGACTAAGAGGGGATGTGCATCCATTCATTACCACAGATGTCTTTGAAGTGTTGACACTGACAATCACCTGCCAGTGGGTATATGTGTAATAGGTACAGTATATATCAAACAAAGTATTCACAGATTACCACCCTAATAAAACGTAGCCTTTAATCAATGTATAATAAAAGGTAACCCACACTTATGGACATACACAAAAAATAATATACAAAATAAATAAATATATTGTCTTATTCACATAGATAGGAGAGGCTGTTCTGTAGGTACAGGTGTGGGTAATAAGATGGGGGAACTATCCCTGATATTAACCCTATACTCAAGGCCCTGCCTACAAAACGGAACAGCCGCCCTGATAGGGGCGATCCCATTTTCAGAAACCTCCTATACGCCCTTGGATGGTCCTGAAAAAAGGGGGATGTGAAGGTGGCCAAACCAATATATATAATTAACTCTAGGTCAAGTCTTAACCCCTTAAGGACCAGGCTCATTTTCACCTTAAGGACCAGGCCATTTTTTGCAAATCTGACCAGTGTCACTTTAAGTGCTCATAACTTTAAAACGCTTCAACTTACCCAGGCCGTTCTGAGATTGTTTTTTCGTCACATATTGTACTTCATGACACTGCTAAAATTGGGTCAAAAAAGTTAATTTTTTTGCATAAAAAAATACATTTTTTACCAAAAATTTTGAAAAATTAGCAAATTTCAAAGTTTCAGTTTCTCTACTTCTGTAATACATAGTAATACCCCCAAAAATTGTGATGACTTTACATTCCCCATATGTCTACTTCATGTTTGTAGCATTTTGGGAATGATATTTTATTTTTTGGGGATGTTACAAGGCTTAGAAGTTTAGAAGCAAATTTTGAAATTTTTGAGAAATCTTCAAAATCCCACTTTTTATGGACCAGTTCAGGTTTGCAGTCATATTGTGAGGCTTAGATAATAGAAACCTCCCAAAAATGACCCCATTCTAGAAACTACACCCCTCAAGGTATTCAAAACTGTTTTTTCAAACTTTATTAACCCTTTAGGTCTTCCACAAGAGTTGATGGCAGATGGAGAAACAATTTTGAAATTTCTATTTTTTGGAAAATTTTCCAATATAATCAATTTTTTCCAGGAGTAAAACAAGGGTTAACTGCCAAACAACACTCAAAATGGGTTGCCCTGATTCTGTAGTTTGCAGAAACACCCCATATGTGGTCGTAAACTACTGTTTGGCCGAACGGTAGCACATAGAAGGAGGGGAACACCATATGGGTTTTGGAAGGCAGATTTTGCAGGACTGGTTTTGTTTATACCATGTCCCATTTGAAGCCCCCTGTTTCACCCCTAGAATAGAAATTTCAAAAAAGTGACTCCATCTAAGAAAGTACACCCCTCAAGGTATTCAAAACTGGGTTTACAAACTTTGTTAACCCTTTAGGTGTTCCACAAGAGTTAATGGCAGATGGAGAAACAATTTAGAAATTTCAATTTTTTGGAAAATTTTCCAATATAATCAATTTTTTCCAGGAGTAAAACAAGGGTTAACTGCCAAACAACACTCAAAATGGGTTGCCCTGATTCTGTAGTTTGCAAAAACACCCCATATGTGGTCGTAAACTACTGTTTGGCCGAACGGTAGCACATAGAAGGAGGGGAACACCATATGAGTTTTGGAAGGCAGATTTTGCAGGACTGGTTTTGTTTATACCATGTCCCATTTGAAGCCCCCTGTTGCACCCCTAGAATAGAAATTTCAAAAAAGTGACTCCATCTAAGAAAGTACACCCCTCAAGGTATTCAAAACTGGGTTTACAAACTTTGTTAACCCTTTAGCTGTTCCACAAGAGTTAATGGCAGATGGAGAAACAATTTAGAAATTTCTATTTTTTGGAAAATTTTCCAATATAATCAGTTTTTTCCAGGAGTAAAACAAGGGTTAACTGCCAAACAACACTCAAAATGGGTTGCCCTGATTCTGTAGTTTGCAAAACACCCCATATGTGGTCGTAAACTACTGTTTGGCCGAACGGTAGCACATAGAAGGAGGGGAACACCATATGAGTTTTGGAAGGCAGATTTTGCAGGACTGGTTTTGTTTATACCATGTCCCATTTGAAGCCCCCTGTTGCACCCCTAGAATAGAAATTTCAAAAAAGTGACTCCATCTAAGAAAGTACACCCCTCAAGGTATTCAAAACTGGGTTTACAAACTTTGTTAACCCTTTAGCTGTTCCACAAGAGTTAATGGCAGATGGAGAAACAATTTAGAAATTTCTATTTTTTGGAAAATTTTCCAATATAATCAGTTTTTTCCAGGAGTAAAACAAGGGTTAACTGCCAAACAACACTCAAAATGGGTTGCCCTGATTCTGTAGTTTGCAAAAACACCCCATATGTGGTCGTAAACTACTGTTTGGCCGAACGGTAGCACATAGAAGGAGGGGAACACCATATGAGTTTTGGAAGGCAGATTTTGCAGGACTGGTTTTGTTTATACCATGTCCCATTTGAAGCCCCCTGTTGCACCCCTAGAATAGAAATTTCAAAAAAGTGACTCCATCTAAGAAAGTACACCCCTCAAGGTATTCAAAACTGGGTTTACAAACTTTGTTAACCCTTTAGCTGTTCCACAAGAGTTAATGGCAGGTGGAGAAACAATTTAGAAATTTCTATTTTTTGGAAAATTTTCCAATATAATCAGTTTTTTCCAGGAGTAAAACAAGGGTTAACTGCCAAACAAAACTCAAAATGGGTTGCCCTGATTCTGTAGTTTGCAAAAACACCCCAAATGTGGTCGTAAACTACTGTTTGGCTAAACGGCAGGACATAGAAGAAGGGGAACGCCATACGGTTTTTGGAAGGCAGATTTTGCTGGACTGGTTTATTTACACCATGTACCCTTTCAAGCCCCCTGATGCACCCCTAGAGTAGAAACTCCATAAAAGTGACCCCATCTAGGAAACTACGGGATAAGGTGGTTGTTGTTTTGGGACAATTTTTGGGGTAAATTAGATTTTTGGTTGCTCTATATTACTCTTTTTTGAGGCAATGTAACAAAAAAATGTAATTCTAAAATTGTTTCTACATTCGCTATTTAGTTTTGTGGAACACCTAAAGGGTTAACATAGTTTGTAAAGTAATTTTTGAATACCTTGAGGGGTGTAGTTTCTTAGATGGGGTCACTTTTTTGGAGTTTCTAGTCTAGGCTACATCAGGGGGGGCTTCTAATGGGACATGGTGTAAAAAAAAAAAACTGTCCATCAAAATCTGCCTTCCAGAAACCGTATGGAGTTCCCTTCGTTCTATGCCCTGCCGTGCGGCTATATAGCCATTTACGACCACATATGGGGTGTTTCTGCAAACTACAGAATTGGGGCAATAAATGTTTAGTTTTGTTTGGCTGTTAACCCTTGCTTTATTACCGGCAAAATGGATTTAAATTTAAATTTTGCCCAAAAATAGGTGTTTTGGCACCGTTTTTATTTTATATTTTTAACACCGTTCATCCGAGGCGTTTGGTAAAAAGTTATTTTTATAGCGACGACTTTTACGCACGCGACGATGCCCAATATGTATGGCTCTCAGACTTTGGAGACACTAAGCAGGCATCCTAAAACTGCGGCCCTCCAGATGTTGTAAAACTACAATTCCCACCATGCCCTGATGATGGCTGTAGGTTGTCTGGGCATGCTGGGAGTTATAGTTTTACAACATCTGGAGGGCCGCAGTTTGAGGATGCCTGCACTAAAACTAATATTTTTTGGGGAAAGAAAAATTGTTTTCGTGTCTCCAAAGTCTGAGAGCCATAGTGTTTTATGTTCTCTAGTGAACTGTTGGGGATTATAAAAATGTAGTACTCCATGGAAGTGTGATACTCCCTGAAGCAATCGATAATGCAGAGGCCCGGATGATCGGGGCACGTGTCACATTGAGTTGTGGTGTCCTTCCGTATCCCCCTCTTGTGACACACTCTGCACTTTTTTGGGGTTCGTCCCTTCTTTCCAGTATGGGGGACCACACCTGGAAAGTGTTGGCCAGGGACGATCCGGGCGCCTCCAGTTCCCGAGGTACTCCGGCCTGCTCTTTCCCGGTCCGAAAAGATCAGGTCTTTGAGGACTGCCTCATAGAATTGGAGGAATGTCCCTGTGCTGCCAGCGCTTCGGGATAGTACAAAAGAGTTGTACATGGCAACCTGCACCATGTAGACAACAACTTTTTTGTACCATGCCCGGGTTTTGCGCATGGCGTTATATGGCGTGAGGACTTGATCAGAGAGATCAACTCCTCCCATATACCGATTGTAGTCGACGATACAATCGGGCTTGAGGACCGTTGCCGCGGTACCTCGCACAGTGACTGGGGTGGTGCTGTTACCGTGGATTGTGGACAGCATAAGGACATCCCTCTTGTCCTTATACCTGACCAGCAACAGGTTTCCACTGGTAAGTGCACGGGTCTCACCCCTGGGGATAGGTACCTGGAGGGGGTAGGCAGGGAGGCCGCGTTGAAGCGAACGTGGATCTGGCGGCAAGGGACCTGAACAAGGGAATGCTGGTATAAAAGTTGTCCACGTACAAGTGGTAACCCTTATCCAGCAGTGGGTACATAAGGTCCCACACGAGTTTCCCGGTAACACCCAGAGTGGGGGGACATTCTGGTGGTTGAATCCGGGAATCTCGCCCCTCGTACACACGAAATTTGTAAGTGTACCCTGAGGTACTCTCACAAATTTTGTATAGCTTCACGCCATACCTCGCCCGCTTTGTGGGAATGTATTGGCGGAAACTGAGTCTCCCCTTGAACGCAACGAGAGACTCATCAACCGCGACCTCCCTTCCAGGTACGTAGGCCTGCTGAAATGTGGCCCCAAAGTGATCGATGACCGGCCGTATCTTGTACAGCCGGTCATAGGCAGGATCACCTCGGGTGGACATGCTGCATTATCGGAATAATGCAGACATTTCCGGATGGCCTCAAACCGGTGACGTGTCATGACCATACTGTACAGTGGGGTCTGGTACAGGACGTCCCCACTCCAGTATTGCCTGACACTGGGTTTTTGGACTAGACCCATATGCAGCACGAGGCCCCAAAATGTCCTCATCTCGGCTGCACTGACCGGCGTCCAGCCACCGGGTCTAGCCAAAACTGAGCCTGGGTTTTGAGCGACGAACTGTTGGGCGTACAGATTCGTCTGCTCCACCATCAAATTCACCAGTGGGTTACTGAAAAAAAAACTAAAAAAGTCTATTTCAGTAAACCCCACTGTGGGAATCTGGATTCCAGGATTGCCAGCGAAATCCGGAATCTCAGGCTCAAAGTCCACTGGGGGACACCAGCTAAGTTCATCGGCAGGGGGCTCCGGTGAACTTATTTGGTGGGCCGGAAAACCAGTACGAACCCCAGGGCGGCTCGTACTAGGGTGGGCCACAGGATCCCTAGCATGTGTGGCCCCTGGCTCCGCCTGGCG
Source organism: Bufo gargarizans (assembly GCF_014858855.1). Classification (NCBI taxonomy): domain Eukaryota; kingdom Metazoa; phylum Chordata; class Amphibia; order Anura; family Bufonidae; genus Bufo; species Bufo gargarizans. Next base: position 487,525,563 of record NC_058080.1, on the reverse strand, counting down.
GCGTCTCCGCTGCCTTGGTGGCTCATCGTCATCCGATGATGATGAGGAGGATGCGGATGACAAAAGGAACGTGGGGTCATCCTCATCCTCACTGGGGCTCTCAGAGTCGGAGGCAATCTGGGCATATGCCTCCTCGGCTGAGAACACCCGGCGGGCCATGGGTGTGTGTGTGTGCGTGTGTATGTGCGTGCGTGTAAACCTTTATTCTATGTGCGTGTGTGTGGGGGCACGGGTGTTCACGTACTAAAAAGTCCAGGCAAAAAAAATGGGCAAGTGTTAGGAAAAAAAAAAAAAAAAAAAAGTTCAAACTTGCTGATCTGCGGTTCAACGCTGATCAGCGGTCGGTGGGGTGGTGGGGCGGGCGATGCGCTAACAGTGGACGGACGCTAAAAAGTGCCGGCCAGTCAGCGCACGCAGAAAAAAAAAAAAAGTGGTGGTGGGGGAAGGGTCTGGTGGTGGGGGGAGGGGGTTGGTGGGTGGGGAGGGGGGGGCTGGTGGGGGGGGGGGGCTGGTGGTGGGGGGGATGCGGGGGGGGGGCAAGTGGCAGGGGGGGTCTGGGGTCTGAAAGTTGAAAAAAAAAAGTTTGGAATAAATGTGCTTTTTTTTTTTTTTTTTTTTCTAACTTTTCCCTTCTTTCCCTGCCTAACGGTGCCTCTCCCTCACTGACCCTAACCTACCTGGGTGGCGATGGGTGCAGGAGGGTGATGGATGCCGATTTAGGGGGACACAGGAGCTGGTGCTGGACGATGCTGCACGGTCAGGGTGCTGGACAGGAAGAGGAGGGGAGAGAGGAGCGCAGGAAGTTTGAATCTCGCGCCTCTCTCCCCTGCACCAATCAGCACCCTGGACAGCGGCGTTCAGCACCAGGGCCAGCTCCGCCTCTGCAAATCCTCGGACTGCGATTGGTGGTGTAAAATTACACCACCGATCGCAGTCTTTTTCCGGTTCATCGGGTCACAGGACACCCGAATGGACCGGAAACGCAGAAAACCGCAGGTCTGAATTGACCTGCGGTTTTCTGCGATCGCCGATACGGGGGGGTCCAATGACCCCCCCCTGCGTTGTTACGGGATGCCGGCTGAATGATTTCAGCCGAAATCCCGTTTCGATTAACCCCCGCGGCGCCGGAATTCAGATTTTAAGTCAGGACGTACCGGTACGTCCTCGGTCCTTAAGGACTCGGGAAATAGGGCGTACCGGTACGTCCTCGGTCCTTAAGGGGTTAAAGGGTCCATAAATTTGTTGGCGTACCTTATGTACCTGTAGAATGTCTCTTCCAAGAAGTAGAAGAATAAAGGCATCTGTCTGGATAGCTGGAATAAGGTGAGATATTGAATTGAAACGAGGATGATGAAGGGCCACTTCTGGTGAAGGGATCTCTTATTTATCATCTAGTATCATATCACACTCTATCAAAACGGGAAGTGAGAGATGGACTCTCTTGTCAAGAGACTCAATTGTAAATTCATTAGCTCTTCTTCCTGAAGTTTCTATCACTCCTGCACATGTCTTTAGGGTCTACAAGACTACACTCTATGTAATGTTGAAGGCATAGAAAAAGTCTGACCTTGCCAGTGACCTGTTACTATGATCATCCAGTACCACATACATCGAAACTGTTGCTAGGCAGATCTTGGAACATGAGCGTGGATTTGTACTGTCAGCACAGATTTCTGTGCAATTGGACATTACTGGGGTAGCTGAATTATCTTTTTGCTTACTGCCCTCATCTTTTGGCACTACAGTGATCTCTAGTGGTTGATGCAATGTATCAGGGTGTAAAGCTGTGATGTGTCTGTTACTGCCACATTCTGAGCAATCCACTTGTATTTTGCAGTCTTTGGCTATATGCTTAGTGGATTCGCAACACTTGAAGCAGATGCCTTTTTGTCTAAGAAAGGCTAACCTTTCCTTAATAGGTTTACTTTTGAACCCTTTGCACTTGTTTAGAGGATGGGGATTTTTATGAAGTGGGCAAAGTCTGTCAGGGCCTTCAAAGGTGTTTACCTTGTAGCTGCTTGGACAGTCTGGGTCCTCAGAGGGAACTGTTGTCTTGTGGGCGATCACTGAAGTCCTATTGTAGGATCTAGGTGACTTTTCTGTCTTCGGCACTTGACTCCTGGAGATTAAGGAAAAACTGGGATCACACCTAATCTTAGCTTGTTGCTGTGAAAATCTAGAAACACAAGGAAAGGGGGGAAGAGGACATCATGTTCTTCTTTGTATTTGGCTCCGACACTCACCCATTTTTCTTGTAGGTTGTGAGGTAGTTTCTCCACTATAGGCTTAGTACTGTTGGCGGTATCTAAATGTGCAAGTCCTCTTAAATAGCCTTCTTTGGCACACTGGACTTCCCAAAGAATATCTCCCACCTCTTGCAGTTTCAAATTGTCTTTGCTGTTTAGCTTGGGGAAAGACTCAAGTCTTTTCATTAGAGCACCTTCAATTGCCTCTGGTGAGCCATATATTTCTTCAAAGTCTTTGACTGCATTCAGAAAAGAAGACTTCCATGCCCAGTAATTCTCGGGGCAGTCATCAAACTTGAGAAAGCCTGAATTAACGATTTCTTTACGGATAAGATATTTAGTGACATCTTGTGTACTCAGTGTTTAGATTTCTGTAGTGAGGATTCATCTTTAATCACTCTGGTACTGCTCACCCCATGGGTTTGTTTTTGTACACTCAGGGATTCTGCTGGTTTTGGTTTAAATTTAGTTTACTCTGGATTGGGGAACTGTGTGTTGCATTGCTGCTTGAAAGTTCTTGTACATACTCCCTTGTGCGTTCTACTGAAGAAAGGGGTTTCTCCGGCACATCTGGGCCTTCGTAGATAGACCCACCTCCAGACCGCCCAATATCAGCATAAGCTGCAGCCTCAGCAAATTCTAGCTGAACACGAGCTGCCTCTGCTTTGGAGCGAGCCCTGACTAAAAGGGCACTTGATGAAATCTGACTTCGCTTTGATCATCTAGATAGGTGTGAACGTGTATAATCTTGCTGGACACTTATGTAAAAAAGGAGAGAGACAGGAGGCAGCGCCTCGTGTGTAGAACCGTATGATAGTATTAAATGAATCGCTTGTGCTGGCAAAATCCCGTCCAGCTTGCGGGGGTGACTGCTGCTGCTGCCCAGGTTCTTACCCGTTTTCGTGGAGCACGATATCCGGGGTATGGAGAATAGTGGATAGGTTTAAAAAAGTGAACCTTATGAAAAACGGCGCTGCTGCAGAAAACAGGACTCAAGTAGATAAAATAAAGTGGGTACCTGGTAATGACATATTGTCCTGATGAAGGGGGCAGTCCGCCCCTGAAACGCGTAGACCGATATAAATAAAGATCCACTTTATTTTATCTACTTGAGTCCTGTTTTCTGCAGCAGCGCCGTTTTTCATAAGGTTCACTTTTTTAAACCTATCCACCTTGCTGGACACTTGGCATGCTCTCCCTGCTCTCCCTGCCTTGGCATGCTCTTCAGCCTTCCTGATCTTAGACTCATTTTGTATGTGCAGGGACTCCTATCTCTAGGTTTGTTGACTGGTTCTAAACAGACAGCTAAACACTTGTCCGAGACTCCAGTAAACAGAAGCCCACTACTTGTGTTGTCTACTGAAGGAATCACACTTTATTTTATTCTGTGAAACTGAAATACAATACAATACCAACATATCAGTATACATAGAATAAACTAGTATAGCATAAATTACAGATAACACCACAGAAAGGTACTTATAGGTGATGATGTATCAAGCCCCTTGGGAGAGAAGCAGTCAGGCTGAATCCATTGTGAATAGCAATCTAAAATGGCTGAAGACACTTCCTAAACCAAGGGTCACTTCCTGCCTGAGTGATTTACATAACCTGGGTAAAGCTGCCACTCACTTTTGCCACTAGATGGCAGTGATAAACTACATAGTCTATATAGATAACTATAACTTAATTAGCCTGTAAAGGCATCACATTATATATTGGATTTTTTAATAATTAAAAGGTAAAACATATTGACTTAAAGGGCTCCTGTCACCCCACTAAAGACATTATTTTTTTGGGGCTAGTTAAATTCCTTATACTGCGATATATGAAAATATAATGGTGTTACTTACTTTCCTTCAGCAGTTTCTTATAAAAACGAACTTTTATAATATGTAAATTAGGTCTCTACCAGCAAGTAGGGCCAATTGAATTGTGGAATATTGGATAGGGAGAGTGCAGGGACAGTGTAGCGGGATCATAGGGAGAGTTTTTACTTACTGTAGGGAGAGCATAGGGATACTGCAGGGACAGTACGATGCGCGCGTCCATATACTCTATAGGACCTGACTGTCATACTGATACATAGAAACAGTTTGACTACCAGAAAGGACTTGCCATGCCTGCTGTTGCAATGCACAGTGATGTACACCAAGATAGTCTTCCTGCAGGCTGAGATATAGCTAAATTTCTTGAAAAAAGTAGGTGAAGCGTCTGAATCTAATCTTTTTAAAACTTTGCTAATCTCTAATAGTAAATTATCTCTGAATGAAACTGACATACAGAGCTGTGGGTAAACACACCTTTGATGGCATTAATATTCAGTGTGTTTAAAAAAATCACTGCGCTTGCACTTGTCTTATGCTTTTTCATATTCCAAAGCTTCAGAAAATTGTCAGGGGCAGATAATGTTTAAATACAGAAGGTGTTATAAGAAAAAAAAAAAATGGCTTGAGTTGACATGATGGTTGGCAAGTGGCATGATGCAGGCCACAGCAGCAGCTGTAAAGAAAGTGATGGTAGGCAGATAGGGTAAACACACCTTTGATGGCATTAATATTCAGTGTATATATATATATATACATACATACAGTCAGGTCCATAAATATTGGGACATCGAAACAATGCTCTTTACACCACCACAATGGATTTGAAATGAAACGAGCAAGATGTGCGTTAACTGCCGACTGTCAGATTTAAAATGGGTTACATTTAACTGATGATCTATCCAGAGGATAGATCATCAGTTAAATTAAAGTGCAGAACCCCTTCAATTTGAAGGTATTTACATCCAAATCAGGGGAACGGTGTAGGAATTACAACAGTTTGCTTATGTGCCTTTCACTTGTTAAGGGACCAAAAGTAATGGGACAGAATAATAATCATAAATCAAGCTTTCACTTTTTAATACTTGGTTGCAAATCCTTTGCAGTCAATTACAGCCTGAAGTCTGGAACACAGACATCACCAGACGTTGGGTTTCATCCCTGGTGATGCTCTGCAAGGCCTCTACTGCAACTGTCTTCAGTTCCTGCTTGTTCTTGGGACATTTTCCCTTCCGTTTTGTCTTCAGTAAGTGAAATGCATGCTCAGTCAGATTTAGGTCCGGTGATTGACTTAGCCATTGCAAAACATTCCACTTCTTTCCCTTAAAAAACTCTTTGGTTGCTTTTGCAGTATGCTTTGGGTCATTATCCATCTGCATTGTGAAGCGCCGTCCAATGAGTTCTGAAGCATTTGGCTGAATATGAGCAGATAATATTGCCCGAAACACTTCAAAATTCATCCTGCTGCTTTTTTCAGCAGTCACATCATCAATAAATACAAGAGAACCGGTTGCATTGGCAGCCATACATGCCCACGCCATGACACTACCACCACAATGCTTCACTGATGAGGTGGTATGCTTAGGATCATGAGCAGTTCCTTTCCTTCTCCATACTCTTCTCTTCCCATCACTCTGGTACAAGTTGATCTTGGTCTCATCTGTCCATAGGATGTTGTTCCAGAACTGTGGAGGCTTTTTTAGATGTACTCTGATTTACTCTGGTGAAGTCTTCTCTTGATTGTTGACTTTGACACAAATACACCTACCTTCTGGAGAGTGTTCTTGATCTGGCCAACTGTTGTGAAGGGTGTTTTCTTCACCAGGGAAAGAATTCTTCGGTCATCCACCACGTTTGTTTTTTCAGCCTAATGATGGCTTGCTAGTGACAGCTCTTTGGATCTCATCTTGAGAGTTGAGAGCAACAGATTCCAAATGCAAATTTCACACTCGAAATGAACTCTGGACCTTTTATCTGCTTATTGTAATTGGGATAATGAGGAAATAACACACACCTGGCCATGGAACAGCTGAGAAGCAAATTGTCCCATTACTTTTGGTTCCTTAACAAGTGGGAGGCACATATGCAAACTGTAGTAATTCCTACACCGTTCACTGATTTGGATGTAAATGCCCTCAAATAAAGCTGACAGCCTACAGTTAAAGCACATCTTGCTTGTTTCATTTCAAATCCATTGTGTTGGTGTATAGAGCCAAAAATGTTACAATTGTGTCGATGTCCCAATATTTATGGACCTGACTATATATATATATATATATATATATATAATTTTTTCTTTTCATCACTATATTCTGATCTCCATATTTTTTTTTATTTTTACGTCTACGGAACAGTGTTAAGTGTTCATTTTTTTGTGGTGATCTGTACTTTTTATTTATACTATTTTGGGGTGTTATTGACTTTTCAATTACTTTTTATTCAATTTTCTGGGCGAGGTGAAGCAATGAAAAAATGGGAAATAGGTATTTTGATAATTTTTTCCGGTACAGCATTCATTATACATGAGAAATACACTCACCTAAAGAATTATTAGGAACACCTGTTCTATTTTTCATTAATGCGATTATCTAGTCAACCAATCACATGGCAGTTGCTTCAATGCATGTAGGGTTGTGGTCCTCGTCAAGACAATCTCCTGAACTCCAAACTGAATGTCAGAATGGGAAAGAAAGGTGGGCTACAACAGCAGAAGACCCCACCGGGTACTACTCATCTCTACTACAAATAGGAAAAAGAGGCTACCATTTGCACGAGCTCAACAAAATTGGACTGTTGAAGACTGGAAAAATGTTGCCTGGTCTGATGGGTCTCGATTTCTGTTGAGACATTCAAATGGTAGAGTCCGAATTTGGCGTAACCAGAATGAGAACATGTATCCATCATGCCTTGTTACCACTGTGCAGCCTGGTGGTGGTGGTGTAATCATGTGGGGGATGTTTTCTGGGCACACTTTAGGCCTCTTAGTGCCAATTGGCCATCGTTTAAATGCCACGGGCTACCTGAGCATTGTTTCTGACCATGTCCATCCCTTCATGACCACCATGTACCCATCCTCTGATGGCTACTTCCAGCAGGATAATGCACCATGTCACAAAGCTCGAATCATTTCAAATTGGTTTCTTGAACATGACAATGAGTTCACTGTACTAAAATGGCCCCCACAGTCACCAGATCTCCACCCAATAGAGCATCTTTGGGATGTGGTGGAACGGGAGCTTTATGCCCAGGATGTGCATCCCTCAAATCTCCATCAACTGCAAGATGCTATCCTATCAATATGGGCCAACATTTCTGAAGAATGCTATCAGCACCTTGTTGAATCAATGCCACGTAGAATTAAGGCAGTTCTAAAGGAAAAGGGGGGTCCAACACTGTATTAGTATGGTGTTCCTAATAATTCTTTAGGTGAGTGTATGTTATATTTTTAAAGTTTGGGCATTTTGGAAAGCAGTGATGCCTATGATATTTTTTTTATAGTTTATTTTTATTATGAGAAAAAGGGGGATTTTTATATGTTTTTATTTAATATTTCTAAGAACTTTTTAATTTAAAAAAAAGCTTTTTTAACCTCCCCCCCTTCCTTAGAGATCATGAAAATGCAATCTTTAGATTGCATTTCTCATATTCGGATATTATTTTACACAGCAGATTATTAGAATTCACAGTTTTTCTATGGAGCCCTGACACCTGCACCCCTCAATAGGAACTGCAACTCTAATGCCATAGCAACAACCAACAGCTCCCTTATCACAGTGCTACGGGACCACATTGCTCCCAGGGAAAAGCCTCTCAGAATCCATGGCATTATTGGCATCTGAGGGCTTAAATGCGATCAGCTTTATCACCAATCACAGATATAAGCCTCTGGTGTCTGCTGTTTAAAACAGCAGAAACCCAGAGGCTATTGAGCCTGCTGCGATCGAGAACCGGAGCCAACTTTAAAGACCTGTACATGTATGGCGTTGGTCGGCAAGTAGTTAAAGGGTCATAACATGCCATAAATGTCTGATAGGTGTGAGTACCCTAGTTACTATATCACTGCTCCCATTAGATGCTGGGAGTTGGACCCCTGCCGACCTGATATTCATACCCTATCCTAAAAATATAGTATCAATAAGTAAGTTCTGGAAAACCCATTTAAAGATTGTAATGCTAATGTCTTGGTGGCAGATACCGCAGAACACCTTAAGAGGTCTTGCAGAGTCCAGAGTCAGAGCTGTTTTGGCAGCACCATGGGGGACCTACACAATAGTAAGCAGATGGTTTTATGATGGTTATAGCTTATCAGTTTATTAACAGTATAATCATGAACGCAGTGTGAACAGAACAGAACAAGAGTTGCAGTGGCAGCACCCTGCAAAAAAATGTGATTTTACATGAAGTTGTCAAATATGTACAGTATGTCCTTCATGAAATGGTCTATTATATTTTTCGTGAAAAGCACATTTTCTATTTTGTATATAAAGGGATTTTTCTCTCTAGCCATTTACAGGTGTGACGTACGCAACCCTTTCTAAGCAATATCTCTTACCATTCAGTCCTTTATAGTACAATATTTTCTGTTCATTTAGAAAGTACCATCAAAAAATCTTTTGACTGTCCCCCTTGTCTTTTACATCATGCTTCCAGCAGGTAATAACCATTTTAGTGTGACCATTACATCTTCTAAGGACTATTATCAAAATTGTCATTATACATAATGGAGATTATTACAGACAGCTCAAGAGACCTTTCTAGAAACATCACTGCTGTAATACATGGGCCTTTTAACCTTAAGGACTGGCAGAGGAATATCAGGGCAAAAAATATCTATTTTCTACCTTTAATGTTATATCATAAATTATTAAGAATGGAGATAAAGGGTATAATGAACCTGCAGCAGCTGAAATAATCCAAATGCTTAACAGATAAAAATGATTTTTAATTATGACCCAAAAATTATTTCATTGTATTAAGAATTTTATGACAGCTTTTGTGTCTCTATAAATAATATAAATGCAGCAATATGTAACAACTCTGTACAAATAATTACTATGCAATTGCTTCCTGCTACTTATCCAGATGCATCCACTACAAATTTGCATTAAGTAAAAATCCTGCAATTTAAATTCAAGTATTAGCCCAGTAAGTGCATCCATTTCAGTCTCTAGTTCCACTATCACATGCAATAATTTAGACTAGTTGCTTTGCATGAATAGTCTGATCAAAATAGAATAGTGGATGGTTTATATCAGGTTGGAAAGTCTGAGGCCTCTTCCACAGGAGAGATACGGATTGTGTGAGGACCTGTTCAGGAAAAAACTCATGGTTTTGCACTCAAGTTTAATCAGTTTTGTCTGCGATTGCATTCAGTGTGTGCAGTTTTTCCATCCAGATTGTATATGGATTATATGCATCAGGATGCCTTCCGTTTTTTCATGTAAGCCAGATTCACTTCTATGGACTCTTTCAGATGAGCGAGTTTTCCATCCAGATACATCCGTACTGAGTCCTGACCTTTTATTTTCAATGGCTTTGTGTACATGAGCATCATTTTTCATGCATCATCTTTGCGTTCAGGAAAAATTGCATCGCGTTCTACAGTGTGCGTTTTTCAAAGAGAGCATTCGTTTAACAGTGGTCGCTTGGGGATGTAGATTGTCATTCTTCAGTTTTACGGTTATACGCATACGGTATAATCAGGATAAAATTCGGACGAAGAAAAATGCACACACTGAACACAATCGCAGAAAAAACTGATTGAAATTGTGTGCAAAACCATAACTTTTCCCTGAACAGATCCCGACACAGTCGATATCGCTCGTGTGAAAGAGGCCTATGGAGACAGGGCTGCATGAAAAACACACAGACTAGAACACACTGGTATTTTTCCTGAACACAAAGATGATGAAAAATGATGTTCATGTACACACACGCTGAAATAAATGGGCTTTCAGTTCAGATGTTATGCGTGAGTTGTCTCACTTCAGCAAGTGGCATTTATCATGTAGAGAAAGGTAATACAAGGCACTTACTAATGTATTGTGATTGTCCATATTGCCTCCTTTGCTGGCTGGATTCATTTTTCCATCACATTATACACTGCTCGTATTTATGGTTACAACCACTCTGCAATCCAGCAGCTGTGGTTGTGCTTGCACACTATAGGAAATAGCGTCAGCTTCTCTGGTGGCTGGGACCATGGGAGCTCATATAGGATGGTGTTTTTTTTCCCTATATTGTGCAAGCACGACCACTATTGATGGATTGCAGGGTGGTCTGTAACCATGGAAACAAGCACTGTATAATGTGATAGAAAAATGAATCCAGCCAGCAAAGGAAGCAATATGGACAATCACAATACATTAGTAAGTGCCTTGTATTAACTTTATCTACATGATAAATGCCACCTACTGAAGTGAGACAACCCCTTTAAAGGGGTTTTCTGAGACGTGAATATGGCCGACCTATTCCCAGGATAGGTCATCAATATCTGATCAGTGGCAATCAAACTCCCAGGACCTACGCTGATCCTCAGCCTGTGATGTCATGTCTATTAGCCTTTGTGCAGCCCAGTCCTATTCAAACAAGAACTGACAGAGCTGGAATACTGTACCATGCAAAGCTGCTATACAATGTATGATACTGCGCTTGGCGCACTGGTGTCCGCTGCAGTCCCTGCAAACAACTGTTTAGTAGGGGTGCTAGGAGTCAAACCGAGTCAGAAATTCCAGTAGTAGATCTACCCCGGATGCTGTATTAAAGACATTCCATGCTTTTCTTCATAAATCAGTCTCTGATAATGTTCATCAAAAGCAATTTTCTATCTGTAGGACAGTATGAAAATGAGCTGTCCAGTAAGTACTCAATGGGCAATAAGGACCAAGAGAACCATAACAAAATATCAAATATCAAGAAAAAGGCAATGCACCCACTTACAGTAGTTGCTATTGGAACTGGCTGGAGGCTAGACAGGGGCGCACAGTCTATGGCTAATGCATTATTCATCCATATTCCTCTCTGTGAGGTATTGTCTTTTTCAGAGATAATAAACAGGATTTGGCTATTTGAAAAGTTTGCAAATTCAGCAGCCAATGAAGTAAAAAAGGTTAGTTCAGTATTATCTGTCAGACTTAGGCCTCCTCCACACGAACGTGTGTGCCCCGTGGTCGTGCTGCGGGCCACAATGCACGAACACCGTCCCTGAGGCAGCCACAGCAGATCCATTTACTTTAATGGGTCCGCGATCCGGCCGTTCCACAAAAAGATAGGACATGTTCTATATTTTTGTGGAACGGAAGTACGGGACGAAACTCCACGGAAGCACACCATTCCGCATCTCCGGATTTGTGGAACCATTGAAGTAAATAGGTCCGCATCAGTGATGCGAAATGGTCACGGAACGGCGCCCGTGTATTGCGGATCCGCAAATGGGGTCTGCAATACGGCAACGGGAAGCACACATTCGTGTGCAGGAGGCCTTATAGTCAGATGAGGTAATAGGTCATGACATGAAGAATTGGGTCACAGGAAAGTAAACAGGTCAAGACAATATTCAGACAATAGTCGGGAGCACTGGGGAGTAGGGGACCTTATTTTTCAAGCACTAGAGGGGTTCTTGAGTCCGAATATATCGGGAAAGTTGCACAGGATCATTAGCCAGCTTCTGTGGTTTTTTCAGGAGAAGTCAGTAGAGGATATATGCTGTAGAGCAGTAGTTGACACGTCAGAGCAGAACTTTCTAGATATTTAAGGTAGGTAGACATTGCAGTGATTGATTGTGGTGGCCAACGGTCACATGATTTGAAAAGAATAACATATCTCCAAAAGTATGAGCAGACCTTGCTATATCCACGTGTGGCCGAACATGCAGTAGCCAGTAGCCACACATGTACACTGAAACTTTTGCTCTCTTGCCCCAGATATAAAAGGCAGAATGTTGGGAGACCTATTATATATTGAGAGGGGTTGTCCCGTCTCAAAAATGTATAGTTTATCCTTAGTTACGCAATGTGTCTCCTGACCCGTCTTGTTGCTGCTGTGAAAGTAGAGGTAGCCGCTCACATGTGTCTCTCCATTCACTTCTATGGGAGTTGCGAAAATAGCTGAAAAATAAATGTCCAAGATGGGAATAACCCATGTTCTTACCAGTCAACCACTTTGATCATCATATATTATTTGTTATCCGTTATTCAGTGAAGTGTAGTTATTTCAGTACAACCCAGAAGTAAATTAAAGTTTTAATGAAAATACTAGTACTAAATGGTATTCTGGACTCTACTAATGTACTGGAGAGCCTTGAAAATGTGTTCCCATTTCCTCGTTTCCAGTGTTCTGTACATAACACATTTTGACATTGACAACTGCAGGTAAATCAGAGCTGACAACCTTTGGTGTACCTTATTTGGAGAAGTATACCATTGTGTACCTAATATTAAAATTCCCAGCATGGGAATGTATAAATTATACGCCTTCGGTAAACTTTCTGAACAAGTAAGACATTTTGAGTGTTCTCAATAGAAACTGAGTGACAATTTTATTAAGTCAGGATATTAAACTCCAGGTTGTGAATAAAATTGTTTTTTTTTAATTTCCAAGACTTGTAGATTCAGGTATAACAGCTAGACTGAGAGACAACGTAATCCTTTAAACCATAGGAACTGTAGACAAGATTGAATGCCCAGCAGTAGAGCATCCCTCACATTCGCTCTTACTTGAAAGCCCCAAAAAGTAGAAACCAGACCCGCCAGCCAGCTATTTGTGAAGTAAATGTTCCAATTTCTTTCTAAAATACAATACAGAGTGTAATTTTGTCACATGCATCTGTTGCTATCAGCTCTCACTTTGAGCTGAAGTGCTCACCAGAGCATTTACTGAAGTGATTCTTCCTCCCACCCCTGACATCTGCCACAGAAATGCTGCATTATTCATCAGCGTTCTAATGGCAGGTGATGAGATCTTTTCACGCTACATCCCTCTCAGTAGGTGTTTATTACTCTGTTCACCAGCAGCCTGCTATTACAGCAGGGCCAGGAGAACTCTACGTACTCGCTTGACAGGTAATGGGATACGTGCTCCGCTCACTTGGCTCACAAGTGCAGATGAAGGTTATTAGGGATGCTACAATATCAGAGCTGCACTGAAGATGGTCACTTTAAGAGAACAGCTTAATTTTCAGAATACTTATAAATCATTCCGACTTTGGCTGTTATAATGCATCTCCTTTATCCTCCATTATTTCTCTAGACATCGTACTGTAATGATATCTGTGAATCACCTATGATGTGTGTAGAATAACAGGTGCAAAAAAGAAAAACTAAAAAACTAAAAAGCAAGACATTTATCTCATGAGGATACACAGGATATTACATCTCTGTGAGCAAAAAATGATTAAAAATAACAGCAAGAAATATGCATTTTATGTATTGAACATGCAGGAAAGATCATACAAAAATAGAAATACATAAATGTAGCTCAACCAGTCACACAACTAAATGGTTTCTATTTCTTGATCTAAGACCGGGTTCACATCACTGTATAGTTTTCCGTTCTTCTGATCCAACAGAAAAATAAAAAACTGTATTTAAAGCATCGGCTATGCTCAGTTATTTACATATGCATCAGTTTCAGCCATTTCCGTCTGAGACCTGTTATTTTAGACAGAAAAAAAGTTTTGCATGCAGGTGAGCTCACATGGCTTAGCTGTTAACCAAATGGACCAGTTACCATCTGAACAGCCTATGTCCCATCACTGATGAGCAATCCTGCTCAGTGCTCTACCTTACCCGCCCAAATAGTAATCCTACATTGCCCAAATAATCCCCCCACACTGTCTGATCTTGATGGCCATTTGGCCAGTGCTGTTGTGTCCTCTCTCCTGGCTTCACAATTAACGCCCCTATAGCTCTGTCAACACACTTTTTTCATAAAGGGAATACATTGCAAATTAAAGAATAATAAAAATTCATATTCACGTAGTACCAACATATCCTGCAGCACTTTACCAATCAGAGGGTACATGTACGTACAGAAAAGTATCAGACTAACAAACTAATCAACAACTCAATAGCATTGAGGGCCCTACTCATAAGAGCTTACAACAAGTATGCTGATTCATGTCCAGTTAGAATTAACAAATTCATTCACATGTAATAAATATATGTAAGTAAGGCCCGTTTCAGATGGACGAGAATGCGTGAGGTGAACATATTGCACCCGCACTGAATCCGGACCCATTCACTTAAATGGGGCTGTGCACATGAGTGGTGATTTTCACGCATCTTTATTATTTTCCCTTATAACATGGTTATAAGGGAAAATAATAGCATTCTTAATACGGAATGATAAGTAAATTAGGGATGGAGGGGTTAAAAATAAAATTAAAATGAAACTCACCTCATCCACTTGTTCGCGCAGCCCGGCTTGTCTTCTTTTTTCTTCTTTGAGGACCTGGGAGGACCATGGTGATGGACCATGTGATGAGCGCAGTGACGTCACCAAATGTACTTCTCTCCCAGGTCATCAAAGAAGAAAGAAGACAAGCCGGGCTGCGCAAACAAGTGGATGAGGTGAGTTTAATTTAATAAAAAAAAAATTAACTCCTCCATCCCTAATTTCCTTAGCATTCTGTACAAAACTCACCCCACTCGCAGGCAAAATTGCACGATTTTCCCGTGATGCACCCGCATCCTATCCGGCCCTCACAAGCAACGCCAATGTGAAAGAGGCCTAACTGTAATCCCCCAACTACAGACCCCCAGATTTATGTTTTCAGATTCCCATTGTCAGTTTCTCAAGAGAAACAAAAACGGGCTTTATACTATAGAGGAACCAGGCCACAATGGTGATGCTGCTTGTAGGGTGGGTGATGCCAATGTCTGTGATGTGTTTGTGATGTTAGTGTAAGAACTTGCAAGATAATGACCATTGACATTGGCTGGGACTTGAGTTTGTGTATTTTGTCCAAAATATTAATAGATATCTCATGTTCCTTTTTTTTGCATGATGCAGTCTGGGCTTGTAATTGTTGAGGAGAATGGGGTCTCTGTATTTTGTGTGGTGCACATAGAAGGTGTGGGACATGCCATCTGTTGTGATCTGGTCAGGGGGTAACTAACTCTCCTTAGGGGGAGAGCACCTTAATCAGTGTGAGGAGACTTATAGGCCAAACATGCTCCTCTGGAATTCTGGGAGGGAAGAGATGCAAATGAGCTCTTAACAAGCTCTGCCTCTAATGCCACCAGATGTAAGGCAGCTAATAGTATGGACATAATACATTAAGTAGGTTCTAAGCAAGCATGTGACTGGTATACTTTAAAAGCCTTAATTATGGGAAATTGTAATACTCAGCATCACACATCTCATAAATGGTAGGCTTGTGAGTAACTGCCCTTCAGTAATTTGTACCTTCCTTATGCAAGACTGTGGCTTACCTGCAACATGCTGCAAAGTGGTGTTTGAAACTGCCAACATAATACATTAATGAGATGGTCAGTAATATGAATAATTGCAGTTATCCTAATAAAAAATTGGTGCTACAAGTCACAGAGACTACAAGCGAGGTTCAAAAAGTGGAGCAAGGTTTGAGAGTACGCTAAAGTGCAAGTGTGTAGATAAGTGCTTAGTTTAACAGAAGGCCATAGTTCAACATGGAAGAACTAAGATTTGCTTGATTTCTTTGTGCATTGATTGTCTTCTAAAATAATAAGTTTCCCAATTAAACTGGAAAGGGTTTATATTTATATTTATCCTGTATTTTTTATTTTTATTTTACCGCTTATCCTCATTTAATGTGTTCCATGGGCAAAGCTGCTAAGTCCTATGCAATGTATGCATGCTTTGAACAGCTATTAAAGGATGAATATATCTGCACTAAATGCAAGCAGCAAGCATGTTGTGTATTTGGAAGCCTGGATTTTGGATCTAAACACAACATCTTGCCACACCTGGAGAAAGACACAGACCCCACTGCAGAGGCACTGGCTGGGGCCAGAGAAACAGAAGAGGGAAAGATCAAGACTCTAAGGTCAGTAGCTGGGAACCAGGAGAAGGGGTAAGGAAAAAAATTCTACGGAAGGCTAGTCCTGAGCTGGCACACCCTAGTAAATATGCCTGTTGGCTGATATTAGGGATGCAAGCCCAGGGCCAGCATCACTGCAGCAGGGCATTGTTGATAGCAACTAGGAGGATGACTGGTGTAGGAAGGATGGGAAGAGGAGTGTAGCAAAGTTCAGGCAGAGTCTCATGGTAGGGGCTTCTGTTATGAGGTGGACAGATAGGGTCTTCTGCTGCTGAAATCATGAATGCCAAACAGTGTGTTATATACTGTGTGTCATATAAGCTTGGCAAATTGTACATCAAATAGACAGATTGTTGGATGGGGCTTGGGAAGACACAGTGGTCATGGCACACATTTGTACCAATGACAAAGTCAGAGATGGAGGGTCCTTAAAATGATTTTAGGGAACTAGGAGAGAGACTCAAATCCATAATCTTACAGGTAGTGTTTTTAGAAATGCTAGCAGTGCCAAGAGTAGGAAGTTAAATAACTTTCTTAGAAATTGGTGAGAGACGGAAAGGTTTGGAATCATAGACAACTGGGGTAACTTCTCCATTGGTTACAGTCTCTAGGGTAAAATGAAAAGAGATTTTAAAGTAGGAGTGAGAGTGGTCATACAAAAATGAGGGTAAATAAAGCAGACAGCAGAGAGTGGGATACAGGGGGAAGGGAACAGTGGGAATTTAATGGGGGTTAGAGATGAAATTTAGAGAGGTTACTAGTAGAGTTGAGCGAACACCTGGATGTTCGGGTTCGAGAAGTTCGGCCGAACATCCCGGAAATGTTCGGGTTCGGGATCCGAACCCGATCCGAACTTCGTCCCGAACCCGAACCCCATTGAAGTCAATGGGGACCCGAACTTTTCGGCACTAAAAAGGCTGTAAAACAGCCCAGGAAAGAGCTAGAGGGCTGCAAAAGGCAGCAACATGTAGGTAAATCCCCTGCAAACAAATGTGGATAGGGAAATGAATTAAAATAAAAATTAAATAAATAAAAATTAACCAAAATCAATTGGAGAGAGGTTCCATAGCAGAGAATCTGGCTTCCCGTCACCCACCACTGGAACAGTCCATTCTCAGATATTTAGGCCCCGGCACCCAGGCAGAGGAGAGAGGTCCCGTAACAGAGAATCTGTCTTCATGTCAGCAGAGAATTAGTCTGCATGTCATAGCAGAGAATGAGGCTTCACGTCAGCCACCACTGCAACAGTCCATTGGCATATATTTAGGCCCAGCACACACACAGGCAGAGGAGAGAGGTCCCGTAACAGACAATCTGGCTTCATGTCAGCAGAGAATCAGTCTGCATGTCATAGCAGAGAATCAGGCTTCACGTCAGCCACCACTGCAACAGTCCATTGTCATAAATTTAGGCCCAGCACCCAGGCAGAGGAGAGAGGTCCCGTAACAGAGAATCTGGCTTCATGTCAGCAGAGAATCAGTCTTCATATCATAGCAGAGAATCAGGCTTCACGTCACCCACCACTGTAAGAGTCAATTTTCATAAATTTAGGCCCAGAACCCAGGCAGAGGAGAAAGGTCCCGTAACAGACAATCTGGCTTCATGTCAGCAGAGAATCAGTCTTCATATCATAGCAGAGAATCAGGCTTCACGTCACCCACCACTGTAAGAGTCAATTTTCATAAATTTAGGCCCAGAACCCAGGCAGAGGAGAAAGGTCCCGTAACAGACAATCTGGCTTCATGTCAGCAGAGAATCAGTCTTCATATCATAGCAGAGAATCAGGCTTCACGTCACCCACCACTGTAAGAGTCAATTTTCATAAATTTAGGCCCAGAACCCAGGCAGAGGAGAAAGGTCCCGTAACAGACAATCTGGCTTCATGTCAGCAGAGAATCAGTCTTCATATCATATCAGAGAATCAGGCTTCACGTCACCCACCACTGTAAGAGTCAATTTTCATAAATTTAGGCCCAGAACCCAGGCAGAGGAGAAAGGTCCCGTAACAGACAATCTGGCTTCATGTCAGCAGAGAATCAGTCTTCATATCATAGCAGAGAATCAGGCTTCACGTCACCCACCACTGTAAGAGTCAATTTTCATAAATTTAGGCCCAGAACCCAGGCAGAGGAGAAAGGTCCCGTAACAGACAATCTGGCTTCATGTCAGCAGAGAATCAGTCTTCATATCATAGCAGAGAATCAGGCTTCACGTCACCCACCACTGTAAGAGTCAATTTTCATAAATTTAGGCCCAGAACCCAGGCAGAGGAGAAAGGTCCCGTAACAGACAATCTGGCTTCATGTCAGCAGAGAATCAGTCTTCATATCATAGCAGAGAATCAGGCTTCACGTCACCCACCACTGTAAGAGTCAATTTTCATAAATTTAGGCCCAGAACCCAGGTAGAGGAGAAAGGTCCCGTAACAGACAATCTGGCTTCATGACAGCAGAGAATCAGTCTGCATGTCATAGCAGAGAATCAGGCTTCACGTCAGCCACCACTGCAACAGTCCATTGTCATAAATTTAGGCCCAGCACCCAGGCAGAGGAGAGAGGTCCCGTAACAGACAATCTGGCTTCATGTCAGCAGAGAATTAGTCTGCATGTCATAGCAGAGAATCAGGCTTCATGTCAGCCACCACTGCAACAGTCCATTGGCATATATTTAGGCCTAGCACACAGGCAGAGGAGAGGTTCATTCAACTTTGGGTAGCATCGCAATATAATGGTAAAATGAAAATAAAAATAGGATTGAATGAGGAAGTGCCCTGGAGTCCAATAATATATGGTTATGGGGAGGTAGTTAATGTCTAATCTGGACAAGGGACGGACAGGTCCTGTGGGATCCATGCCTGGTTCATTTTTATGAACGTCAGCTTGTCCACATTGGCTGTAGACAGGCGGCTGCGTTTGTCTGTAATGACGCCCCCTGCCGTGCTGAATACACGTTCAGACAAAACGCTGGCTGCCGGGCAGGCCAGCACCTCCAAGGCATAAAAGGCTAGCTCTGGCCACGTGGACAATTTAGAGACCCAGAAGTTGAATGGGGCCGAACCATCAGTCAGTACGTGGAGGGGTGTGCACACGTACTGTTCCACCATGTTAGTGAAATGTTGCCTCCTGCTAACACGTTGCGTATCAGGTGGTGGTGCAGTTAGCTGTGGCGTGTTGACAAAAGTTTTCCACATCTCTGCCATGCTAACCCTGCCCTCAGAGGAGCTGGCCGTGACACAGCTGCCTTGGCGACCTCTTGCTCCTCCTCTGCCTTGGCCTTGGGCTTCCACTTGTTCCCCTGTGACATTTGGGAATGCTCTCAGTAGCGCGTCTACCAACGTGCGCTTGTACTCGCGCATCTTCCTATCACGCTCCAGTGCAGGAAGTAAGGTGGGCACATTGTCTTTGTAGCGTGGATCCAGCAGGGTGGCAACCCAGTAGTCCGCACAGGTTAAAATGTGGGCAACTCTGCTGTCGTTGCGCAGGCACTGCAGCATGTAGTCGCTCATGTGTGCCAGGCTGCCCAGGGGTAAGGACAAGCTGTCCTCTGTGGGAGGCGTATCGTCATCGTCCTGCCTTTCCCCCCAGCCACGCACCAGTGATGGACCCGAGCTGCGTTGGGTGCCACCCCGCTGTGACCATGCTTCATCCTCATCCTCCTCCACCTCCTCCTCATCCTCGTCCTCCTCGTCCTCCAGTAGTGGGCCCTGGCTGGCCACATTTGTACCTGGCCTCTGCTGTTGCAAAAAACCTCCCTCTGAGTCACTTCGAAGAGACTGGCCTGAAAGTGCTAAAAATGACCCCTCTTCCTCATCCTCCTCCTCCTCCTCCTGGGCCACCTCCTGTTCCATCATCGCCCTAAGTGTTTTCTCAAGGAGACATAGAAGTGGTATTGTAACGCTGATAACGGTGTCATCGCCACTGGCCATGTTGGTGGAGTACTCGAAACAGCGCAACAGGGCACACAGGTCTCGCATGGAGGCCCAGTCATTGGTGGTGAAGTGGTGCTGTTCTGTAGTGCGACTGACCCGTGCGTGCTGCAGCTGAAACTCCACTATGGCCTGCTGCTGCTCGCACAGTCTGTCCAGCATGTGCAAGGTGGAGTTCCACCTGGTGGGCACGTCGCATATGAGGCGGTGAGCGGGAAGGCCGAAGTTACGCTGTAGCGCAGACAGGCGAGCAGCGGCAGGATGTGAACGCCGGAAGCGCGAACAGACGGCCCGCACTTTATGCAGCAGCTCTGACATGTCGGGGTAGTTGTGAATGAACTTCTGCACCACCAAATTCAGCACATGCGCCAAGCAAGGGATGTGCGTCAAATTGGCTAGTCCCAGAGCTGCAACGAGATTTCGCCCATTATCACACACCACCAGGCCGGGCTTGAGGCTCACCGGCAGCAACCACTCGTCGGTCTGTTGTTCAATACCCCGCCACAACTCCTGTGCGGTGTGGGGCCTGTCCCCCAAACATATGAGTTTCAGAATGGCCTGCTGACGTTTACCCCGGGCTGTGCTGAAGTTGGTGGTGAAGGTGTGTGGCTGACTGGATGAGCAGGTGGAAGAAGAGGAGGAGGAAGCCGAGAAGGAGGAGGTGGCAACAGGAGGCAAAGAATGTTGCCCTGCGATCCTTGGCGGCGGCAGGACGTGCGCCAAACAGCTCTCCGCCTGGGGCCCAGCTGCCACTACATTTACCCAGTGTGCAGTTAGGGAGATATAGCGTCCCTGGCCGTGCTTACTGGTCCACGTATCTGTGGTTAGGTGGACCTTGCTACAGATGGCGTTGCGCAGTGCACACTTGATTTTATCGGATACTTGGTTGTGCAGGGAAGGCACGGCTCTCTTGGAGAAGTAGTGCCGGCTGGGAACAACATACTGTGGGACAGCAAGCGACATGAGCTGTTTGAAGCTGTCTGTGTCCACCAGCCTAAATGACAGCATTTCATAGGCCAGTAGTTTAGAAATGCTGGCATTCAGGGCCAGGGATCGAGGGTGGCTAGGTGGGAATTTACGCTTTCTATCAAATGTTTGTGAGATGGAGAGCTGAACGCTGGCGTGTGACATGGTTGAGACGCTTGGTGACGGAGGTGGTGGTGGTGGTGTTGGTGGTACATCCCCTGTTTGCTGGGCGGCAGGTGCCAACGTTCCTCCAGAGGCGGAGGAAGAGGCCGAGGCGGCAGCAGCAGAATAGGCCGAGGCGGCAGCAGCAGAAGAGGTAGCAGGGGGAGCCTGAGTGACTTCCTTGGTTTTAAACAAAAAAGAGTGGTAGGACAGCACCACTTACTTGAATTCATTCAAGAGGCTTTGCGGCGGTGCTCGTGACGTCAGGTCCCGGCCTCATGGACCCCACAAATACCAGAAAAAGCGAAGAAGGTCACGGCACTCCAAAGGCTATTCAGTGTTTTTTATTACACCACAAAATCAGCAGCAACGTTTCGACAATAGTCTTTTTCAAGCTACAAAGTAGCTTGAAAAAGACTATTGTCGAAACGTTGCTGCTGATTTTGTGGTGTAATAAAAAACACTGAATAGCCTTTGGAGTGCCGTGACCTTCTTCGCTTTTTCCTTGGTTTTAAGGTGTTTACTCCACTGCAGTTCATGCTTTGCATGCAGGTGCCTGGTCATGCAGGTTGTGCTCAGGTTCAGAACGTTAATGCCTCGCTTCAGGCTCTGATGGCACAGCGTGCAAACCACTCGGGTCTTGTCGTCAGCACATTGTTTGAAGAAGTGCCATGCCAGGGAACTCCTTGAAGCTGCCTTTGGGGTGCTCGGTCCCAGATGGCGGCGGTCAGTAGCAGGCGGAGTCTCTTGGCGGCGGGTGTTCTGCTTTTGCCCACTGCTCCCTCTTTTGCTACGCTGTTGGCTCGGTCTCACCACTGCCTCTTCCTCCGAACTGTGAAAGTCAGTGGCACGACCTTCATTCCATGTGGGGTCTAGGACCTCATCGTCCCCTGCATCGTCTTCCACCCAGTCTTGATCCCTGACCTCCTGTTCAGTCTGCACACTGCAGAAAGACGCAGCAGTTGGCACCTGTGTTTCGTCATCATCAGAGACATGCTGAGGTGGTATTCCCATGTCCTCATCATCAGGAAACATAAGTGGTTGTGCGTCAGTGCATTCTATGTCTTTCACCGCTGGGGAAGGGCTAGGTGGATGCCCTTGGGAAACCCTGCCAGCGGAGTCTTCAAACAGCATAAGAGACTGCTGCATAACTTGAGGCTGAGACAGTTTCCCTGGTATGCATGGGGGTGATGTGACAGACTGATGGGGTTGGTTTTCAGGCGCCATCTGTGCGCTTTCTGCAGAAGACTGGGTGGGAGATAATGTGAACGTGCTGGATCCACTGTCGGCCACCCAATTGACTAATGCCTGTACCTGCTCAGGCCTTACCATCCTTAGAACGGCATTGGGCCCCACCATATATCGCTGTAAATTCTGGCGGCTACTGGGACCTGAGGTAGTTGGTACACTAGGACGTGTGGATGTGGCAGAACGGCCACGTCCTCTCCCAGCACCAGAGGGTCCACTAACACCACCACGACCATGTCCACGTCCGCGTCCCTTACTAGATGTTTTTCTCATTGTTATGGTTCACCACAACAACAAATATATTATTTGGCCCAATGTATTGTATTCAAATTCAGCGGGATATAAATTTGAGGCCTAGTATTTAGGCGCTGGGTGACCGGTATGGATTTAGTGACAGAATTAGACTTGGAAATGCACAGAAGCGTGTGTGTGAAGTTATTCTGAATGACCCAATGTGCACCTTGAATATTATATACCCTTTTTGGGATAGATTTCAAATAGCTCTGATATAGCAGGAACCACTAAATTATGAAATTGCTAAATTGGGAATTGTACTTCAACCCAGAACAAAAAATGTGCTTTGACGGGCACTAAATAACTTTCCCAGCTACAACAGGACAGCGGTAACGAGAGATTTAGAGGGATTTAAATTTGAGGCCTAGTATTTAGGCGCTGGGTCACCGGTATGGATTTAGTGACAGAATTAGACTTGGAAATGCACAGAAGCGTGTGTGTGAAGTTATTCTGAATGACCCTATGTGCACCTTCAATATTATATACCCTTTTAGGGATAGATTTCAAATAGCTCTGATATAGCAGAAACCACTAAATTATGAAATTGCTAAATTGGGAATTGTACTTCAACCCAGAACAAAAAATGTGCTTTGACGGGCACTAAATAACTTTCCCAGCTACAACAGGACAGCGGTAACGAGAGATTTAGAGGGATTTAAATTTGAGGCCTAGTATTTAGGCGCTGGGTCACCGGTATGGATTTAGTGACAGAATTAGACTTGGAAATGCACAGAAGCGTGTGTGTGAAGTTATTCTGAATGACCCAATGTGCACCTTGAATATTATATACCCTTTTTGGGATAGATTTCAAATAGCTCTGATATAGCAGGAACCACTAAATTATGAAATTGCTAAATTGGGAATTGTACTTCAACCCAGAACAAAAAATGTGCTTTGACGGGCACTAAATAACTTTCCCAGCTACAACAGGACAGCGGTAACGAGAGATTTAGAGGGATTTAAATTTGAGGCCTAGTATTTAGGCGCTGGGTCACCGGTATGGATTTAGTGACAGAATTAGACTTGGAAATGCACAGAAGCGTGTGTGTGAAGTTATTCTGAATGACCCTATGTGCACCTTCAATATTATATACCCTTTTAGGGATAGATTTCAAATAGCTCTGATATAGCAGAAACCACTAAATTATGAAATTGCTAAATTGGGAATTGTACTTCAACCCAGAACAAAAAATGTGCTTTGACGGACACTAAATATCTTGCCCAGCAACAACAGTACAGCGGTGGGTAACGAGAGATTTAGAGGGATTTAAATTTGAGGCCTAGTATTTAGGCGCTGGGTCACCGGTATGGATTTAGTGACAGAATTAGACTTGGAAATGCACAGAAGCGTGTGTGTGAAGTTATTCTGAATGACCCAATGTGCACCTTCAATATTATATACCCTTTTAGGGATAGATTTCAAATAGCTCTGATATAGCAGAAACCACTAAATTATGAAATTGCTAAATTGGGAATTGTACTTCAACCCAGAACAAAAAATGTGCTTTGACGGACACTAAATATCTTGCCCAGCAACAACAGTACAGCGGTAACGAGAGATTTAGAGGGATTTAAATTTGAGGCCTAGTATTTAGGCGCTGGGTGACAGGTATGGGTTTAGTGACAGAATTAGACTTGGAAATGCACAGAAGCGTGTGTGTGAAGTTATTCTGAATGACCCAATGTGCACCTTCAATATTATATACCCTTTTAGGGATAGATTTCAAATAGCTCTGATATAGCAGAAACCACTAAATTATGAAATTGCTAAATTGGGAATTGTACTTCAACCCAGAACAAAAAATGTGCTTTGACGGACACTAAATATCTTGCCCAGCAACAACAGTACAGCGGTAACGAGAGATTTAGAGGGATTTAAATTTGAGGCCTAGTATTTAGGCGCTGGGTGACAGGTATGGGTTTAGTGACAGAATTAGACTTGGAAATACACAGTAGCGGGTGTGTGTGAAGTTATTCTGAATGACCCAATGTGCACCTTCAATATTATATACCCTTTTTGGGATAGATTTCAAATAGCTCTGATATAGCAGGAACCACTAAATTATGAAATTGCTAAATTGGGAATTGTACTTCAACCCAGAACAAAAAATGTGCTTTGACGGACACTAAATATCTTGCCCAGCAACAACAGTACAGCGGTAACGAGAGATTTAGCGGGATATAAATTTGAGGCCTAGTATTTAGGCGCTGGGTCACCGGTATGGATTTAGTGACAGAATTAGACTTGGAAATGCACAGAAGCGTGTGTGTGAAGTTATTCTGAATGACCCTATGTGCACCTTCAATATTATATACCCTTTTAGGGATAGATTTCAAATAGCTCTGATATAGCAGAAACCACTAAATTATGAAATTGCTAAATTGGGAATTGTACTTCAACCCAGAACAAAAAATGTGCTTTGACGGACACTAAATATCTTGCCCAGCAACAACAGTACAGCGGTGGGTAACGAGAGATTTAGAGGGATTTAAATTTGAGGCCTAGTATTTAGGCGCTGGGTCACCGGTATGGATTTAGTGACAGAATTAGACTTGGAAATGCACAGAAGCGTGTGTGTGAAGTTATTCTGAATGACCCTATGTGCACCTTCAATATTATATACCCTTTTAGGGATAGATTTCAAATAGCTCTGATATAGCAGAAACCACTAAATTATGAAATTGCTAAATTGGGAATTGTACTTCAACCCAGAACAAAAAATGTGCTTTGACGGACACTAAATATCTTGCCCAGCAACAACAGTACAGCGGTGGGTAACGAGAGATTTAGAGGGATTTAAATTTGAGGCCTAGTATTTAGGCGCTGGGTCACCGGTATGGATTTAGTGACAGAATTAGACTTGGAAATGCACAGAAGCGTGTGTGTGAAGTTATTCTGAATGACCCAATGTGCACCTTCAATATTATATACCCTTTTAGGGATAGATTTCAAATAGCTCTGATATAGCAGAAACCACTAAATTATGAAATTGCTAAATTGGGAATTGTACTTCAACCCAGAACAAAAAATGTGCTTTGACGGACACTAAATATCTTGCCCAGCAACAACAGTACAGCGGTAACGAGAGATTTAGAGGGATTTAAATTTGAGGCCTAGTATTTAGGCGCTGGGTGACAGGTATGGGTTTAGTGACAGAATTAGACTTGGAAATACACAGTAGCGGGTGTGTGTGAAGTTATTCTGAATGACCCAATGTGCACCTTCAATATTATATACCCTTTTTGGGATAGATTTCAAATAGCTCTGATATAGCAGGAACCACTAAATTATGAAATTGCTAAATTGGGAATTGTATTTCAACCCAGAACAAGAAATGTGCTTGAACGGACACTAAATAACTCGCCCAGCTACAGCACTAGGGACAGATTTAGCTGGATATAAATTTGAGGCCTAGTATTTAGGCGCTGGGTGACCGGTATGGATTTAGTGACAGAATTAGACTGGGATATGGCCAAAAAATAAACAGACTATTGCTGGTTAAATGCACTTGGTGTGACAGCTTCACCCTGATGTAGGCTTTAGCCAAAAAACAACCACACCATTGAGGGTTAAATGCACTTGGTGACAGGCGCAGCTTGCCCCTGATTTTGTATATGGCCAAAAAATGAACAGACTATTGCTGGTTAAATGCACTTGGTGTGACAGCTTCACCCTGATGTAGGCTTTAGCCAAAAAACAACCACACCATTGAGGGTTAAATGCACTTGGTGACAGGCGCAGCTTGCCCCTGATTTTGTATATGGCCAAAAAATGAACAGACTATTGCTGGTTAAATGCACTTGGTGTCACAGCTTCACCCTGATGTAGGCTTTAGCCAAAAAACAACCACACCATTGAGGGTTAAATGCACTTGGTGACAGGCGCAGCTTGCCCCTGATTTTGTATATGGCCAAAAAATGAACAGACTATTGCTGGTTAAATGCACTTGGTGTGACAGCTTCACCCTGATGTAGGCTTTAGCCAAAAAACAACCACACCATTGAGGGTTAAATGCACTTGGTCGCAGCTTGTGCTGGCGCACCACAAGACACAAAATGGCCGCCGATCACCCCAGAAAAATGAGACTGACAAACGGTCTGTGCAGCCTAAAAACAGTGAGCAATTGAGGATCAGCAGCTCAATGATCCACAGCTGCAGATCGATCAGTTAATCAAGTCCTTTGGAGGAGTTAATCTGCCTAATCTCGCCCTACTGTCGCAGCCGCAACCTCTCCCTACGCTAATCAGAGCAGAGTGACGGGCGGCGCTATGTGACTCCAGCTTAAATAGAGGCTGGGTCACATGGTGCTCTGGCCAATCACAGCCATGCCAATAGTAGGCATGGCTGTGATGGCCTCTTGGGGCAAGTAGTATGACGCTTGTTGATTGGCTGCTTTGCAGCCTTTCAAAAAGCGCCAAGAAAGCGTCACAAAAGCGCCAAGAAAGCGACGAACACCGAACCCGAACCCGGACTTTTACGAAAATGTCCGGGTTCGGGTCCGTGTCACGGACACCCCAAAATTCGGTACGAACCCGAACTATACAGTTCGAGTTCGCTCATCCCTAGTTACTAGGAATAAATGCACACCCAAGAAAACAAAAACCATTGCAAAGAGTCTGCCAAATAAAATGGATGAATTGGAAACAAAAACCTGTCTGGATGAGAGCCATGACTGGGTAACAACAAAAGCGGAATATATTTAGAATGGAGCTAAAAAAAATAAAAGAGGGAAAGGGTTTTATGTGTTTGTAAAATCCAATCTGACAGGTACAAAATGATATTGGGGAAGCCTTGACAGTGTGGAGTCCTTATGGTTTAATATCCATGGAGCAGGCAATAACGGTAAACTATTAATTGAAATTCGTTATAAACTGTCTTACATAACAATATGGGCTGAGTATGAAATGCTGAAAAAAACAGCAAGTAATAACGGGGTACTTATTATGGGGGGGGGGAGGTTAACTATTAATTGGGGCATTAAGTCTGCTGTTGTGCTAGAAACAAGGTAAGGTTCTTAGCCACAATTTAAGACAATTCTTTCAGTTGGTTAAGGAATAGACCAAAGTGAATAATTTGCTGGATCTAATCTTGTCAAATGGACAAGATGCAATATCGGATGTGCAGGTCCGGGAGCACTTGGGTAACATTGACTATAATATGGCAAACCTCAATATAATATTCAATAAAGTCCTAGAAAAGGGAGCTACAAAAAACATTAACTTCAAGAAAGCTAAATTCAGTTGATGAAGAGAAGAGCTCAGTTTGAACACTGGTAATGTGTTCTAGTTAATAGGGATACTGAAGGTAAATGGGGAGATTTTAAAGATATATTACATGAATCATGTACTAAGTTTCTACAATATAATGTCCAGGAATAAAAGGGAGTCAATGGTTAAAAAGGAATGTACTGAACATAAGACACAAAAAAATGTAAGCAGAAGGTTCAGAAAAAGTTTGGCAGAGGGTTCTGAAAAAGCATTTGAGGCTTACAAAGAGCTCAACAGGAAATGAAATAAAGTTGGCTAGATTAGCCATAGAAAAACAAATTGCAGACAACATTAAAATAAATCACACAAAAAAAAACTGTAATAATGCTGGCCCTCTAAAAGATGATCAGTTGAATGTTATTGTTCAGAAAAAGGGAAGGCAGAGATATTAAACTCATTCTTTTTATCTGTGTTCACCAATGAGCTGCCAGTACTAGATATCATTTAATGGGCAGTAATCAAGTTTATTTTTTTTATTTTTTTTATCAAATATCACTGAACACAAGAAGTACAGCGCCATCTGAACAATTTAAAGGGGTCTCCAGGCTTCAGATATTGATGGCCTATCCTTCATATATAGGTCATCAATATCAGATTGCGGGAGTCCGACACCCAGGATGGAAGCTATACGGTGTATGTCAGGAACATATCGGAGCCCCTCATGCACCACGTCACGGTGTCTCAGCACACATGGGGTCCTACCACCCAACTGCCCGTGGTGTGTGAACAAGGTCTGATTCAGTGCTAGAAACCAACTCACAGCCAGACTCTCACATGCCTCCATAGTGGTATCACCAATGCACTGTGAGGTAGGATAAAGCTGCGAGCCGCACCCACAACAGACCATGTGACACAGAAGCTGCCAGGTGCAAAAGAATGTTACCAACAAAATAAAGTGGTACATTCCATAAACTCACTGAAAAAAGTGGCCTAATCGGGTGAAAATGCTCCAAACCCAGACACTGTAGCATGTCTATAACCGGGTGAGCAGTTCCTCCGCATGCGGTCCGCAGATAACGGCAATCCCCAGCAACAAATGCGTACAATGGAGGATTCCGGGGCAGACCGCATGCACCACAAGGACATCTTACACAAAATGATACATTGTGCAGATGAAAAAATATACATGCAAAAATCACTCTTTTTACTATACTCACTATACTGTGTACTGATGGAGCTGGAGGCCGACATCTCAATACACTTTGTAGTAGCCATGCAGGAGCATTGCAGCTCAGATCCCATTCAAGTGAATGGTAACTGAGCTTCAGTATGCCAGTGCCAGAAACTAAACAGTGTACAGAGCTTTCTGCTCCCAACTGTACAATATTACTTTCTGGCACTGCAGCAGCCCAAAACAGCTGATCGGGGATTGGGATGGTGTCAAACCTTTACTGATCTGCTATTGATGACCTATTTGAGCGATAGGCCATCAATATCTGCAGCCTGGAGAACCCCTTTAAGTATTGATAACTCCCCTTACCCAAACAACATTAATTCATGGCTACTAAAGGAATTAAACTTGGTTACTGATGGACCATTGTATCCTATCATCCTGGACTCTCTTGTAACAGAGTCAGTGCTACAGGACTGGAGAACGGCAGTATTTAAGAAAGTTAAAAAGGTGGAATTGTGTAAGTAACATCCGGTATGTGTAAAATCTGTGGTATGTCAAATATTTGAAGGTATTCTAATAGATGAACTGCAAAAGTGTAAAGTGGTTAATGAATGAATAACTGATAACAAGCATGGATTCATGCAAGCAGATGATACCTAACCAGCATGCTTGGTTTCTATAAGAAAATTTCTATAGATCAGTGAGTGTGGACCCACTGTGCCAACTAATTGATTTGATATTGGGCTAACCCTAAGGGTCCATTCACACATCCGCAGTGTTTTGCGGAACCACAAAACACCAGGCCGGCACCCCAATAGAAATGCCTATTCTTGTCCACAGCTGCGACAAGAATAGGACATAGCACACCGTGTGATGTCTGCATATTTTCCGTCCGCATTGAAAATGAATGGGTCCGCACCAGTTCCGCATAATTGTGAAATGGATCCAGACCCAAAGTGCGGACGTCTGAATGGAGCCTAAGCGTGTTATTCTGGAGCTCCCGTGGTATTTATCCTTGAACCACTGTACAGGGAGCTGGACTTTGCTGCAGAGGAGCAATTAGACCACTGAAGGTACCTATTGTGATAGTCCCAGTAGATTATGCAGCTGACCCACTAGGGTCAGGGACTGTGGTGCAAGCACAAGAAGATCAGGATGCAGAAATTGCAGGAAAACTACAGGAACAGTCTGAATAGTTACTTAGGTTTAAATGCTAGTTTTAGAGATTCAGACAGCACACTGGTAGTGTAGATCAACATAGAACCAGATAGGGTCATAGTGAAGACACAGACAGAGCAGGCAGGCTGGATAGTTGGAAAGAAACACAGACAAGGCAGACAAACAAGGTTAACTGAAACTGGATAACACAGGCAGTGCAGAAAGAAGGCTGGAACACAATGGGAACACAGGCAGGAAATAATGCAGGATAAGCGCAGGTAAATTGCATATAGGGCTAGACTATCAAACAACTCTGCTGGTCACCGGGGAACATAAAACTCATACACCCCCTGACTGGGGAGGGTGCCTTCAATACCCAGAATCCCAGCCATTGGCTCGAGAAGAATTTGAAAGCAAAGTGAATGTGCGCACACCCTAACGCTGGGTTCATACCTGAGTGTTTTGAAAGGAGCGCTCTGTATGCGCGATTGTACCGGCGTTTGCAATCGCGCATACAGAGACAAGCGAACGCCCATTGTCGCGCGTTCCCGAAAGTCTATGTACGGGAACGCGCGACAAGACGCCCCAAAAAAGCTCATGTACTTCTTGGGGCGTCGGGCGTTTTACAGCGCAATCGTACGCGCTGTAAAACGTCCAGGTGAGAACCATTCCCATAGGGAAGCATTGGTTTCTCCTTGTTGAGCGTTTTACAGCGTGTAGGAACGCGCTGTAAAACGCTCAGGTGTGAACCCAGCCTTAGGGCAGATATACTGGCAGGCTGGAAAGGAGCTTGCAGGCAGCAAGGTGAGTAGTGTGGCAAGCACAGACCGCCAACCTAATAGTGATAAGTATAAATCTGGATGTTGGTCATTGAAAAGGGGTGTGGCTTATCAGAAATGTGTGTGGTTTCATGGAAAAAACTGTGGTAAAATGAAGCCAACTTATAGACTACACAGTCTAAGGGCTCATGCACACGACAGTATGGCTTTTTCAGTGTTTTGCAGTCCGTTTTTTACAGATATGTTGTTCCGCTTTTTGGTTTACGTTTAGTTTCCGTTTCCTTTCTGTTTTTCCGTTCCGTTTTTCTGTATGCCATATACGGTATACAGTAATTACATAGAAAAAATTGGGCTGGGCATAACATTTTCAATAGATGGCTCAGCAAAAACAGAATGGATACGGAAGACATACGGATGCATTTCCGTATGTGTTCTATTTTTTTGCGGACCCATTGACTTGAATGGAGCCAAGCACCGTGATTTGCAGACAAGAATAGGTAATGTTCTATCTTTTCATGGTACGAAAATACGGAAATACTGAAACGGAATGCACATGGAGACACCAGTTTTTTTTGCTGAACCATTGAAATGAATGGTTCAGTATATGTACTCCATACTGAACTAAAAAAATGGCCAGTATAGTGAACGCAAAATACTGTTGTGTGCATGAGCCCTAAAGGTGTAAAAGATTTATAAGCCAGCATGAGCCACTCTGACATATCTGGCACAGTTTAACACTGACTAAGTTCACACCGTCTTATTTTAGACAGTATTAGTAATCACTAGAGATGAGTGAAGTTTAGAAGAATTTAATGCGGCCCCAGTTATTATCAGGGTGCCATTATTATTATTGTATCTACCTTCATACTTTGGTCCCCTGAAAAACCAATGATAACAAATATTGGGGAAACGCGTCTGGATAGGATTTTTTTTTACAAAGTTTATGAAGTGTTCATCCAGGGCTTTACAGCTGACATCAGAGTATTTAGTCACAAAGAAGTGGGGTTGCTCCTTTTGGGGCGGGTGCTCCGCTTTCAGGCTGGGGTAGCCACAGGGGAAATCTAGGGACAATTTAAATTTCATCTCCCTACCCTGAGTTCATGGTGGCTATTCTTCAGTCAATTCCTGGTACAACTGAACCGTGAGTAATAAAAATAAAAGGTTAACCAACCTGCCGGGTTCATGCTGTATGTCATCATATATGCTAAGATTCACCAGAATTGATATGGCTACTTTTAGATTTTTTTTACCTGTATGATCATTAAAGTTAAGTTTTAGAGGGTTTGATACAGTGAAAGTTAACGTAGTTAAACTATGACTCCAAGTATCTGTGACCCAATAGTATCTTGTATTCTTATACCAATCGTTAGTTATATGAGATGCTATGTCAGCATTTAAAAATGAATTAGATGTTTATCTTATATTAAAACACATTTAGGGTTATGATTATTTAAAGTGTAATTGTTGTTTTGGTTTATTTTTAATATAGTGCAGGGCAGGGGCGTAGCTAAAGGCTCATGGGCCCTGGTGCAAGAGTTAAGCTTGCCCCCCTTCCCCTTCCATCAGTGCTTTGCGGCAAGCCTTTCTGCTGCCTGAGGTAAAGATTAAAACATCCCCCCATGCCAAATTCTCAACCTAACCTATGCCCTCCCGTCCTACTGTTAAAAGGGTTGTCCTCTTTTTACTAATATCAATATCAGATCGGCGGGGGTCAGACCCCCCACATTCCCTTCGATCAGCTGTTTGAAGAGAAGGATGCACTCATATGAGAGCTGCTTTCTATGCTCTGTTTATTGCTCACCGCTGCACAAAAGTGTGTGCCAGTACATAAAATACTCCCTTATCTTTCAGATCAGACCCCATATCAAAACTCAGATGAGACCACCTATCTCAGACCTCAGATCATACCCCCTTTTAGACCTCTATGTCAGACCCCTATATTAGACCCCAGTTTCAGAACTCATATCAGAACCCCATTAGACCTTCATGTCAGAACCCCCAATATCAGACCTCAGATAAGACCCCCATTAGAGCTCTCAGACCCCCATATCAGACCTCAGACCAGACCCACATTAGACCCTATTAGAACCCCCATTATCAGACCTCAGATAAGACCCCCATTAGAGCTCTCAGACCCCCATATCAGTCCTCAGACCAGACCCCCATTCGACCTCCAGACCCCTATATCAGACCCCCATTAGACCTCCAGACCCCATATGAAACCACCATTAGAATTCCAGATCACCATATTAGACCCCGATTAGACCCCCAGACCCCCATATCAGACCCCATTAGACATTAGACTTAGAGACCCCAATTAGACTTCCAGACCCCCAATTGACTTCCAGGCCTGCATATCAGACCCCATTAGACCTCCAGACCCCCATCAGACTTCCATACCCCCATATCAAACCTCAGACCAGACCTCCAGACCCCAATTAGATCTCCAGACCCCATTAGACCTTCAGACCCCCATTAGACCTCCAGACCCCCTTATCAGACCCACATTAGACCTCTAGACCCCTATTAGACCTCAGACAAGACCTCCATATCCCATTAAACCTCTGACTAGACCTCAAGACCCACATATCAGACCCTATTAGACCCCAATATACAGCACACCTGGCAAGGAGGTTTAAGGACCCGGTAGCAACTGCAACTGCTGCTACTCTTATAGCTACACCAGTGGTGCAGGGAGAGGAATGTAAAACATTTTTTTGTTATATATCATGGAAAACTGTTTCTTTGTGCTGGATAACTGGGTGTAAATAGCCTCCTCAGCAATGCTCTTGCTGATGCTTCCAGCCTTCCTATTAGCTCACTACTTACCATGTGTACCCGATTACTGCTGTCTCTCTACCTATGTGATCTGCTGCTGATTGCAAAGTACATGTACATCTGTGTGTTTAAGCACTGCAAAGATATGAAGGTGGGGAGGCAGCATACAGTGCTGACAACAAATATACAATGAGTTAGCACACTTACTGTTAGCTCAGAATACATGCTTCTCTGTCTCCTATCCACTTAGTTAAATTGCTGGACTGTGTAAGAAGGTACAAGGAATCATGGTGAATGGTAGGTATGTGTCACCAAGGATCCTGGCCTCGGTGAAGTAAGAGCCAGTTTTCATGTGTCAGCAGCAGTTGCTGTTTGACACCTTGCTATTTAGTATGGCTGTATAGCTGATCTCGGATAGCTCCTACTGGGAGTAGTCAAAGTGCTAGGTGTGTGACTACTCTCCACGTTCCAGGCCGGGTTTTGTCAGGCCTATAAAAAAACAGCCAACAGTGTCAGGTGTGGAATTGTATCTCTCTCTGACATTGAAGCTCTGGCAATCTCTGTACCAGGATCTGAGCCTTGTGCAAGGCTGGAGGCTAGAAATTGGGAGGACTCCTCTGTTCTGAGCTATGCCGTTTGGGTGTGGATTAACACCCAGGACCAAAGGTGCCTGTTTTTCTTTTTTTGAGCTATCTGGGTGTGAAATAACACCAATACTGTAAATAAACTGTTGTACAGTACTGTGTTCTTGCAACAAGTGTGAATAAACACTGACGTTTTGAGTTATAAACTTGTCTTTGCCTCTATACTGTGTCTGCTGGTCCGGACTACCAAAGCGAGTCCCCACAATTGTTGGAGGATGCGGGCACAAGCAGTTAGGCTGGCGTGAACGCCGATATTTTTGGTTTCTGCATTTTTCCCGCACGGTTGTATGTCGTACATTAATTCAGCTGTATTACAACGCCAAAATGGAGGCTCATGTGAAGGCCCTCATGGAGGCTAATCTGCAGCAGCGAGAGACAAACCTACATCAACACGAGGCTAATAAACAGCAGCAGGAGACTAGTTGCTGCTACAACACTTGATGACTTTGCAGACAGCAGGAACAATCCCGAGTGTCCATGATGCCCGGAAAGCAGTCAGATTCCTAAGATGACCTCCGCAGATGACTTCGAAACCTACCTAGTGATGTACGAGAAAGTGGCCATCAGGGAAAAGCCACCCTGAGACCAGTGGGCTGAGGTCGTCGCTCCATTCCTGACACCGATTCCCGGACATCAGTCACCTGAGGGTATATATATTATTTTTTTTTTATTATATAAATTTTATTATAATCAACAATAATAACTTACACATATCATTTCAACAGGCTTGGTTCAATATCCACAAAAAAATAATAATTGCATTTCCATTTTCACCAGAACAGACTGCTTTTTCTATACATACAAAATTATTTTTAGTTCCCCTTTTACCCACCCACCACCCTCATGGGGGGGGGGAGGGAGAGGAAAGGGACGCGAAGAGAAGAAGAAAAAAAAAAAAAATATATATATATATTAAATTTTTCAACACTCCAGCCCTAAAGTATCCAATTCTTCCAAACTTCATCAATACTTTTGGGTTTTTTATTATGGCCCTCCCTCACCCGTTCTTCTTTAATCAGGTTGTCCACTGCTTTTCTCCATTGTCCCACTGTTGGAGAGTCCGCCCCTACCCATTTCTTAAGTATAAGGAGTCTAGCTTGGAACAGCACCTTACAAAGAACCATTCGTTTATCTCTATTTAAATTCAAGTGTTCGGTTGCCCCTAATATACAAATCACAGGGTCTTCAGATATTGAAACCTTCAGAATTGAGTTGACAGTCTCTACTATTTCTATCCAATATCTGACCAATCTTGGGCATCTCCAAAAACAGTGTATTAAGTCGGCACTCTCTCTCCCACATTTTAGACATTTATCCGAGACTCTCAGACCCATTTTTTTCAATATCCATGGGGATCGGTGCAACCTATGAACCACGAAAAACTGTGAAATCTTGTGTGAACCCCTATCAGAGACCCCAGAGTAACTTCTCAGGGCATCTTTCCATTTGTCTTCCGTAAAAGATTGAAGTTCGTTTTCCCATTTTTTTTTGGCAAGTATTATGATCCGTTTCTTTTTAACCTCCATCAGTATCCTATATCTTTTTGCGGTTATTCCTCCACTTTCACCCTCTTTAGTGAATTTATAGATTAGATCAATTTTTCTATTCTATATCTGTCATCTGCAACTGTCCGCAACGCATTCCTAAGCTGAAAGTATTTATAGATATCTTTTTGGGAGATCCCGAATTCTCTAACCAGTGTATTAAACTCTTTCAGTTTACCCTGTTCGAATATCTGGCCAAGGTATTTTATCCCTTTTTTTTCCCCAATCTATGTAAAACTTAAAGGTTTATATTTTTCCATATAGGTGTGTAGTGCAAAAACCCTGTGATGTCTAGTGTTTTTTTAATCTCTAACCATATATATTCCAATACATTTAATATTCTATTCCCTGTATTCTTTTTCCCCAGTGTACCTGATTCCAACACCTCTAAATAGTTCCATTCCTCTTTCCACCCCAATCTGTTTACAACCTGTCTACCTACTAAACCATTTCAACTCCCTTTTATGTGACCATATTGTGATATTAAATAATAAAAATACCAATTTGGGACAGCCAGTCCTCCCTCTCTCACTGGGAGCTGTAACACTTCTTTCTTTATTCTAGGAACAGTTCCTTTCCAAAGAAAATCCCCCATTAAGTTATCAAGTAACTTAAAAATACTCTGTGGTAACCTCAGTGGGGCATTTTGAAGAACATAAAGTATTTTAGGGAGAAAAATCATTTTTATTAAATTTACCCGACCCTGTATTGACATTGGTAATCTTCGCCAAATATGTATTTTAATCCTAAATTCCTTCAATAAGGGGAGTACATTTAATTTTTCATATTCTGTTATATTTCCTGATATTTGTATTCCTAAATATTAAAAATTCTCGTGTTTCTCTAACAGATGCACCCTTAGATCTCCCTGTGGTTGTATATCGCCCAACATCAACATATGTGATTTCCCCCAGTTAATGTTTAATCCAGAAAAGGATCCAAATTTATCTATTATATCTATTACTCTTTTAAACTGATCTCCAGTGTTGTGCATAAATAATAAAATATCATCCGCATACATTAACAGTTTTTCTTCTCCTCCCTCGTATTGAAAGCCTTTAATCTCCCTATCGTTTCTTATTATACATGCGAGCGGCTCAATCGCAATAGCGAATAATAGTGGAGAGAGAGGGCATCCCTGCCTAGTGCCCCGATACAGGGCAAGGGGCAGGGACAAGCTCCCGTCCACCATCACTCTAGCCCTAGGATTATAGTATATTAACTGAATCCATCTTATGAATCCCTCCCCTATACCAACCCTTTTTAATACTGCCCACAAGTATTCCCACTCAATGCAATCGAATGCCTTTTGGCGTCCGTATTTAGAAGAGATATTGGCCTGTATGACCCAAGGTCTAGTTGTTCCTTACCCTTTTTTGGGATTAAGGTGATAATTGCCTCTTTCATAGATTCCGGTAACTCACCTATTTTTTGGGCCTCATTCAATGTTATTTTTAACTCTGGTACTAACACCTGAGAAAAAGTTTTGTATATTTCAAAAGGGAGCCCATCACTTCCTGGTGCTTTATCGGATTTTACCTTCCCCAAAACCTCGTTTATTTCCGCCATCGATATTTCTTTTTCTAGATATATTTTTTGGGCCTGAGATATTTCTCCAAGAGATATCCTGTCTAGGTATAGATCCAGATCTTGTTTTGTATATTGTACCTTAGATTTATATAGTTCCTGGAAATATTCTAGAAACACTTCTTTAATTCCTTCCGGTGCACTAATTATTTCACCCTTTTTATCTTTAATCGCCCCTATCCAGGATTTCTCTCTTTGGTTTCTTACTATATTTGCCAAAATTTTACCAACCTTTTCTCCCTCAGAAGTAAAACGGATCCCTTGAAAGAGTAGTTCTTTCCTACTTCTATCCATTTGATATGCCTTCAACTTTTCTTGTTCTTCCTCCCATATTTTCTTATTATACTCAGTGGGGTGTGTCATGCAAATTATTCTTACTTCTTGTAATTTTTTTTCCAGTGCATTTCCTATTTCTCTTGTACTTTTTTTCCAATAGTTCACCTTTTTAAAGAGCAATCCTCTCAGATATGCCTTAGCGGTGTCCCAGACAATTAACCTACTGGCGGTATCATTATTCACCAAGAAAAAATCTTTTAATTCTTGTATTCTACTCTCTTTATCTGGGATCATCGTTAACCAGTGGGAGTTAAACTTAAATAGTGGTAGGGTCTTATTTTTATTCAGATCTATTTCCATTACCACTGCACTGTGATCTGATAGAGCCATAGGCACATATTTTACCTTAATTCTATTTTGGGACATTAGATTTTTATTTCCCAGAATCATATCTATTCTTGACCAAGTTTGATGTGTTTTGGAATAACAGGGTATATTTTGACTTGCCAGACGATCAAGCAGGCGACTACCAAAAAGTAATGGGTGAGATTTTGGCAAGAGGGGAGGTGAATGTGTTGGTCCGGGCCCAGCGGGTATATCAGTGGGGGCTTAAGCCGGCTGAGCCTGCGAGACCCCAGTATTATGACTTACTCCACCTCTTGCGAAAGTGGCTATAGCCTGATGTGCTGAGTCCCATGGCTATGCTGGATAGACTATTGGCTGATATGTTCTGGAGGGCTCTGCCACCCCCTCTCCAGCACTGGATCAGCCAGGTGTCTCCTGGCAACGCCCTGGAAATGGTGGACCTGGTGGAGTGCTACGAAGCTACTAAGGAGGTTACAGGGGTTTCTTTTGGGAGGGGAGCAGTAAAACCCCGCAATACTCCATCCCAGACTCTGCGACTTATACAAACCAAATCTACCCGGGATGTACCCCCTACACACCTGGCTCCGATAGTCTGCTGGCGGTGTCAGGAGCCGGGCCATGTAAGAGCTGACTGTAGACACCAAGTGGAACCCATGGATACTACCTATGGCTACTGTCAGTCGCTATATGCCAGGAAACTGTGTGCAGCAGGTAACCCAGAAACTCTAAACCACTTGCGCCAGGTGGAGGTAGGAGACACTCAGGGAGTCTGGTGTCCCTAGTAAGAGCTCCCCTGGTACGGTCAGCGGAGTATACTGGCTGGAAAGTGGGTTTCATGTGCATCCATGGAGACCTAAAAGACTATCCCATCGCCCTGGTGTCACTAACCACAGTGGCCGGCAGGTGGACTCACGAAGTGGCAGTTGCCACAAATTTACACTACTAACTTCCCGGGCTTCCTGGCACTGTGGCCTACTACGAAAGTGACTGATACCCATAAGACAGGGGTAACCCCAGCAGAGTGGCCTTGTCCAGGGGGAGCCCAGAACCCTGGGAACCCGAGGCCGAAGGGCCAGAGGTAGGGGTGACTGCTAGTGATGGCCGAACATCGGCGGGGACGATTCATGATCGCGTGAATGCGATCAAATGTTTGCGAACCGCAAGTTTGCGGCGGGGCCCATTCACTTTAATGGCAGGCGAACCTGAAAAACCACCAAATACTTACTAGAAGTGCAAAATAGTCCCACAACATGGACAGTGACATACTAGAGGGGGATCAATTACAAAAATTCCCATAAAAATATGTATTTTAATCATGGGCCATTTTTATGCATCTTAAAGGGAAATTCTAAAAAATGTGCCCTTCTGGGAGTGCCAGATGTGGACCTGCATGGTGAATGGCTTGCTCCAGATACATTTGCAGTCTGCTTTTTGCCTCCTGTGCACTGCGAGTTCTGCCTGCTTCTCCTTCTTTTACCCCCTATTTGCTGCTCTGTTTCTCCCTCTGAACTCCCCTCCTCTTCCTCTCTTGTGGGCACTCTTGCGACATCCATCGACACGTCATCATCGTCACCTTCACCACCACTGACATTAGAGATCTCAGAGTAGGCAGCAACAGCGGGGACCTCCGTCCTTAGGCCGATCTAGGTACTGTTGTCAGACCACTGGGTGGCAGCCGTTGCTACCTCCTCTTCCTGATCCAATGCCAAGAATGGCTGCGCATCGGTAAGGTCTTGTAACTTGTGACTTGAGTGGAGAGACTATGGTGGTGGTGGTGGTGTCTTTGGCGGTGCACCTGCCCGACCCCTACCACCCCTGCGAAATGGCCTGCCTCTTCCTCTGCCTGTCATTTTCAAAATTACCCTGTGACAAAGTCCCTATAGAAGAGCAGTATTTGTGGATGCAGGTATATTGCAGGCCTCAATCAATATTTGGTGGAAGCCAGTATATCAATCCCCTCTATCTGTATTTTGTGGAAACAGGTGTATAGAACCCCCTAATGAGTATTTGCTGGAAGCTGGTATATCAAACCCCTTAATCAGTATTTGGTGGAAGCTGGGGTATCACAGGCCTCAATCAATATTTGGTGGAAGCCGGTATATCAATCCCCTCTATCAGTATTTTTTAGAAACAGGTATATGGAACTCCTTAATGAGTATTTGCTGGAAGCTGGTATATCAAACCCCTTAATCAATATTTGGTGGAAGCTAGTGTATCGCAGGCCTTAATCAGTATTTGGTGGAAGCTGGTATATCAATCCCCTTTATCAGTATTTTGTGGAAACAGGCATATAGAACCCCTTAATGAGTATTTGCTGTAAGCTGGTAAATCAAACCCCATAATCAATATTTGGTGGAAGCCGGTGTATCGCAGGCCTCAATCAATATTTGGTGTAAGTCGGTATATCAATCCCCTCTATCAGTATTTTGTGGAAACAAGTATATAGATCCCCTTAATGAGTGTTTGCTGGAAGCTAGTATATCAAACCCCTTAATCAATATTTGGTGGAATCCAGTGTATCGCAGGCCTCAATCAATATTTGGTGGAAGTCGGTATATCAATCCCCTCTATCAGTATTTTGTGGAAACAGGTATATAGAACTCCTTATTGAGTATTTGCTAGAAGCTGGTATATCAAACCCCTTAATTTATATTTGGTGGAAGCTGATGTATCGTAGCATCTAATCAAGATTTGGTGGAAGTCGGTATATCTATCCCCTCTATCAGTATTTTGTGGAAACAAGTATATAGATCCCCTTAATGAGTGTTTGCTGGAAGCCAGTATATCAAACCCCTTAATTAATATTTGGTGGAATCCAGTGTATCGCAGGCCACAATCAATATTTTGTGGAAGCAGATGTATCACACCTCTCAATCAATATTTTGTGGAAGCTGGTGTATAACGCCCCTCAATCAGTATTTTGTGGAAGCAGGTATATCAAACCCCTTATTCAGTATTTTGTGGAAGCAGGTATATCGCACCCCTTAATCAGTTTTTTTGGGGGGCAACAGGTATATCACACCAGTTGCAATTAGTTATTCCAATAGCATTTGTCCCTCTATCTGTCACGATCAGTGTGTGGGGGGGAGGGGAAACTCCACACTGAACACAGGAGGGAAGGGGAACAGTAACTGGGCCTGGAAACTAGGAAAGAAACAGGTCACCTCCTAAACAATCCTAATCCGGGCCCTGACTATCTATCAATATGAATAGACCTTGAAGGTAGTAATATTCATAAGCAGTATACCTAGGCCCTGATTTCCCTATAAGGCCCTGGGATAAGTATAGGACCATAGACAACCCATTCCTCCCCAGATGGACAAATGAAAGTCTCTGTCTCAGGCCCAGATACAACAACAGGAAATATAACAAATACAAACAAGCGCAACACTTAACTTGTGTAGAGATGGAAGAACAGGAACACCAGAGAGGATCTCACACCAGGTCAGCCAAACCCAAATGAAGCTATCAACCGCATAATCAGAAGGGTAGGGTGAGACTATAAAGGGTAGAAGTGATGACCACTGAGCAACAGCTGAGAAAAGGGAAGTGGTCATTAACCCTATCAACACTGAATCAAGAGAAATCAAGGAGGCTGTTAGATTCCTCCACGCTCAGCCAATTTCCTTGATTTCCTGACATCAGTCACCTGAGGGACCGTGACACTATCTAGCTGCGGTATCTCAGCAGAACTGCACACAACTGCTGCAAAATACAAATGCACTATAATATACTGTACTTTCTATGTTAGAAGGTATATTATAGGTATATCACACCCCTTAATCAGT
Organism: Bufo gargarizans; assembly: GCF_014858855.1. Lineage (NCBI taxonomy): Eukaryota > Metazoa > Chordata > Amphibia > Anura > Bufonidae > Bufo > Bufo gargarizans. The sequence goes on along the minus strand of NC_058080.1, from coordinate 487,483,575 downwards.
TTTTTATTTTGTGGGCAACAGGTATATCACAGCAGTTGCAATTAGTTATTCCAATAGCGTTTGTCCCTCTATCTAGCTGCGGTATCTCAGCAGACCCGCACACAACTGCCCCACAATACAAATGCACTATAATATACTTTATATGTTAGATAGTATATTATAAGTATATCACACCTCTCAGTATGTCACACCTATCGATAGCACACCTATACCCGGCCTTAAAATAACTTTTGTGGCCCTATTAGCTAGCGTTTGGTGTCCCTAAGTCTGTCCCTGCCCCACACAGGAACCTCTCCCTACACTGGCAAAAAACAGAATGTAAAATGGCTGCCAGATGGGGTTTATATATAGGGAAGGGAGTGTGCCCACGTGCTGAAATGTCTCAATTGGCTGTCCTGTCCCACCTGATGAATGAGTCATGGGTCAAAGTTCAGCTCTATGCAAAAAAAGGAGCGTGTGAATATCGCCACATGTTCGGCGAATCGCGAATGAGCAAAGTTCGTCGCGAAACGACTGCCGGGTGAACTGCAAGGCCATCTCTAGTGACCACCCCTTCGGTGGAAGGGGGGGGTGATAACCCCATTGAATGTATTGGTGGGAGATGTAGAGGACTTGTCGCCGGGGCCTGAGCTGGCAGACCTCAATGTCTCCGGGGAGACTGCACAACATCAAGATCCAACCCTATCCCGAGCTTGGGGAAATGTATTAATAGTAGATGGTGAACCACAGCAGCCAGAAGCAGAGTCGGCGTTTCCCTGTTTTGTGGTTCATCTGGATATGTTGTATCAGGTAAACCAATTGTGGGGTGAACATATTGAACAGTTGGTGGTGCCCCAGGCTTATCGCAAACTCGTGTTGGAGTTAGCCCACCAACATGTTCTCGGAGGGCATCTGGGAATGCAGAAAACACAGGACTGGATACTACAATGGTTTTACTGGCCCAGTGTGTTTACAGAGGTGGATGAATTCTATCCGACCTGCCAGGCAACTAGCCCTCAGCACCTTTTCTGCAGTCCCTTGGTACATTTCCCCATCATTGAGGCACCATTTAAGCGAATCGTGATGGACCTCGTAGGCCCAGTACCGAAGTCCGCTAGAGGACACCAACACATCTTGGTCATCCTAGATTATGCCACTCGGTACCCAGAGGTGGTGCCACTGCAAAATACATCAGCTAAACTGATAGCTAAGGAACTAATAGAGCTTTCTCTCGAGTGGGGCTACCTAAAGAGGTTCTCACTGACCAGGGGACCCCTTTTATGTCCAAGGTCATGAGGGAGCTCTGTAAGTTGCTGCATATCAAACTGTTACGGATGTCCGTTTACCATCCATAAACAGACGGTCTGGTTGAACGTTAAAACATTAAAAACCATGTTAAAAGGGTGGTGTCTAAAGATGGGAAGGACTGGTAACTTCTGTCCTATTTCATGTTTGCGGTGCGATAGGTGCCCCAGGTCTCTACTGGATTCTCGCCCTTCAAATTGCTATATGGCAGACACCCTCACGGTTTGTTGGACGTAGCCAAAGCGTTGTGGGAACAGCAACCCACTCCGCATAAAAGTGTCCTGGAGTACCTTACCAAGATCCAACAGCAGATAGAGACCGTTTTGCCTCTGGTCAGGGAGCATATCGGGGCAGCTCAGCCAGCCCAGAGTCGGATGTATAATCGGCAGGCCCTGATTTTTAACCTGGGTGATCGAGTTTTGGTCCTGGTGCTGACCGTGGACAGTAAGTTCCTGACTAGGTGGCAGGGGCCCTATGAGGTACTTGAAAAAATTGTAGCGGTAAACTACAAGGTACACCAGCCAGGGAGGCGAAAGCCGAAGCAGGTGTACCATGTGAATTTACTCAAACCGTGGAAAGATAGGGTAACCTGTACTAAAGACAGCCGCAGACAGGGTTTTTTGGGGGAGAGGTTTTGGCACCTCTGTCTGAAGCAGGGGTAGCGGCTGCCACAGTAAGAATAGCTGACATCCTCTTCTCTAAACAGGCTCAGGAGGCCAGTGAGTTTATTAGCCAGAACACAGATGTGTTCTCGGACCTCCCTGGATGCACTTCCACAATTCGGCATGACATTATCACTGAGACTCAGGCGAAAGTCCGGCTAAAACCATACCGTGCACCCGAGGCTCGGCAACAAACGATCTCGGAGAAAGTGCAGAAGATGCTGAGGCTAGACGCTAACCCCCAAAAATGCACGATAGGGTTAAAGGAGACTAAGTACCTGGGGTATGTCATTGGGCATGGAGTTATCAAACCTCAAGTAAACATAATAAATGCAATTCGGAATTGGCCCCAACCTGTCACTGTCATGGAACCATGAACCAGACGTACAACAAGAGATGAGTGGAAATAAGAAGGCTTTATTGAAAATCAAGCCATAAGCAAAAGTCCAAACGGATGGTTAAACCGAAGCAGGGTCTTGCGAAACCAGGGATCAGGAACCAGAAGGGTAGTCAGACGAAGCCAGGATCAGGAATCAGCAGGGTAGTCAGACGAAGCCAGGATCAGGAATCAGCAGGGTAGTCAGACGAAGCCAGGATCAGGAACCAGAAGCAGCAGCAGTCTTAGAAGCATGTGAGCACAGGAGGACCAAGCAAGGAACTGAAGCCACAGACCTCCTATATATATGAGCTAGGCATCCAGCTCCTCCCAGTGGGAAGGAGGAGCCGCAGGGTGGGAGGCTACAAGAAACCCAGAAACCAAGATGGCCGCCAGCACATGTCAAACGAAGGAGGACAGCAAGGAGGTAAGACCATGACAGTACCTCCCCCTCAAGGGCCCCTCCTCCGCGGAGTAAGGAACGGTTTCTGAGGGAAGCGTGCGTGGAAGGCTCGGAGCAAGGCAGGAGCATGGACATCTGCGGAGGGAACCCAGGAACGCTCCTCTGGACCATAACCACGCCAATGGACCAAAAACTGCACCCGGCCGCGGACCAGGCGTGAGTCCAGGATATTGCTCACCTTATACTCCTCACGATTGCCCACTTGGACCGGACGAGGCCGAGGAATCGAGGAAGTGAAACGATTACACACCAGTGGCTTCAACAGGGAGACATGAAACACGTTGGAGATCCGCATGCCAGAAGGAAGCGCAAGGGCATAGGCTACCGGGTTTACCCTGCGAAGCACTCGGAAGGGACCAACAAAGCGAGGCGCCAGCTTGGGAGTGGGCACTCGAAGGTTGAGGTTGCGGGTGGACAACCATACGCGGTCTCCGACCTGGTAGGAAGGAGCGGGCGCTCGTCTGCGATCAGCCTGGAGTCTCTGGCGCTGCGCAGAGACCTCAAGGGACCTCTGGATCTGTACCCAAGAAGCACGTAGGACGGAAAGGTGATCCTCCACAGCCGGAATATCCTGGGGAGAGAATACCTCCGGTAACACGGCAGGTTGGAACCCATAATTGGCCATGAAGGGAGACGTCCCAGAGGAAGAGTTCACCGCCGTGTTCCTGGCAAACTCAGCCCAAGGCAGGAGGTCAACCCAATTGTCTTGGTGATCGGAGACATAGCAACAAAGGAATTGCTCCAAGGCCTGATTGGATCGTTCTGCGGCCCCATTGGACTGAGGGTGGTAGGCCGAGGAGAAAGAGAGATGAATCCCCAACTGGGAGCAAAAGGCGCGCCAGAACCTGGACACAAACTGACTCCCCCGATCCGACACAATCTCCTTGGGCAAACCGTGCAACCGGAAGACCTCCCTGGCAAAAATCGAGGCCAACTCTTGTGCAGAGGGTAACTTCTTAAGAGGAACACAGTGGCACATTTTGGAAAACCGATCCACTATCATGAGAATGACCGTATGGCCTCGGGATGCAGGGAGGTCCACAATGAAATCCATCCCCAGGTGTGACCATGGACGCTCCCCGGTGGCTATGGGTTGCAAAAGGCCCAACGGAAGGTGCCGAGGGGACTTACTCTGGGCACAAACGGAGCATGCCGCTACATATGCGGCGATGTCGGAACGTAGAGAAGGCCACCAGAACAGACGTGAAACAGCCCAGGACAGCTGATTCTTTCCAGGATGCCCCGCGGCCTTGGAGTTATGGTAGGTTCGCAACAACCGAGTGCGCAACTCCTCAGGCACAAAACACCTGCCGTTGGGTCTCCCAGAGGGAGCACCAGATTGAGCCGCCAAAATCTGCTCACCCAGGGGAGAGGTCAGGCTGGTGCGAATGGCGGCCAGGATCTGATTCGGAGGTATGACCGAAGTCGGAATCGACTCCTCCCCGGACAGCTCGGAGTACTGCCGTGATAAGGCATCCGCTCTGATGTTCTTGGAACCGGGTAGGTAGGAGACCACGTAATTAAAACGTGACAAGAACAGAGCCCATCTGGCCTGACGTGGTGTCAATCTCTTGGCCTCAGAGAGGTAGGTCAGATTCTTGTGGTCCGTCAGGATGAGAACCGGAACCACCGAGCCCTCGAGCAAGTGCCTCCATTCTTTAAGGGCCTGCACGATGGCCAATAACTCCCTGTCACCAATCTGGTAGTTGCACTCCGCGGAAGACAGTTTCCGGGAGTAAAACCCACAAGGAAGCAGAGGACCCTCTGGTGTTCTACGCTGAGACAGGAGGGCGCCTACTCCCGTCTCAGACGCGTCCACCTCGAGGACAAACGGCAACCCAGGGTTGGGATGCGACAGAATCGGAGCCGACACAAAGGCGGACTTTAGAGCCTCAAAAGCTCGGATGGCCTCGGGCGGCCAGACCTGGGGATTACTGCCCTTCTTGGTCAGATCCGTGAGAGGCTTGGCTAGCATGGAAAAGTCCCTGATGAACTTCCGATAATAATTGGCGAAGCCCAAAAAGCGCTGCAGGGCACGAAGACCACTGGGCTGGGGCCACTGTAAGACAGCCGAAACCTTCTCAGGATCCATGGAGAACCCCTCAGCGGAAATGATGTAACCTAAGAAGGTTACCTGGGATCGGTGAAATTCGCATTTCTCAAGCTTACCGAACAGCTTGTTCTCTCGTAACCGTTGCAACACTCGTCTGACATCCAGAATGTGGGCCTCCATGGATTCAGAATATACCAAGATGTCATCCAAATAGACCACCACACACTGCTGCAACAGGTCACGGAAAACATCGTTGATGAATTCCTGGAAGACTGCGGGCGCATTGCACAACCCAGAGGGCATAACCAAGGATTCATAATGACCGGTCCTGGTGTTAAACGCGGTCTTCCACTCATCGCCCACCTTGATCCTTACCAGGTTATATGCCGCACTCAGGTCGAGTTTGGTAAAGACTGTGGCCCCTTTGAGGCGATCGAACAGCTCGGAAATCAAGGGTATCGGGTAAGCGTTCTTGATCGTGATGCGATTGAGACCCCTGTAATCGATGCAAGGCCTCAACTCACCGCCCTTCTTTTTCACAAAGAAAAATCCAGCCCCTGCCGGGGACGAGGATTTGCGAATGTGTCCGCGTGAAAGCGCCTCCCTCACGTACTCCTCCATGGCCTCATTCTCCGCTACCGACAGTGGATAGACTTTGCCACGAGGCGGAACGGCACCAGATTGTAACTCTATGGCACAATCGTATGGGCGGTGCGGAGGTAGGGCAACCGCACGCACCTTATCGAATACATCCCGGTACTCCTCGTATTCAGGAGGCAACAGAGAGTCCGAGGAAGTACACAGCAACTTGACAGGCCCATGGATGCAACTAGCCCCACACTGCGGTGACCACGAGAGGATCTCGGCCGATTTCCAATCGAAAGTCGGATTATGCTTCTGGAGCCAGGGGTACCCCAAGACCACCGAGTAGTGTGGAGACGAAATAACCTGGTGACAGACCGACTCTCTGTGAACGGCACCAATGGCCATCCCCACTGGAAGGGTCTCATGAGTCACGTGTGGCGGCAGAAGGGGTCTGCCGTCTATCGCCTCAAGAGCCAGTGGGGAACCTCGAGGCTGCAGAGGAATGGAATTGGCGGCAGCGAACACACTATCAATGAACAAACCACCAGCACCAGAGTCCACCAACGCCTGGGTCGTCACCGAGCCCCCGACCCAGGAGAGGACAACAGTAATCAGTGGTTTGTCAACACGGGAAACCGGGGACGAGGAGACTCCACCCAAGATCTGCCCCCGACAGGATCTCAGGTGCGAGTGTTTCCCGGACGGTTCGGGAAAACCGAAAATGCCCACCGAGACCACAGTACATGCATCGGCCCTCGCGTCTCCGGAGTACCCTCTCCCCCTCGGACAGGCGAGCAAACCCCAGCTGCATGGGTTCACCCCCAGACAAGTCATCCCCAGGAGGCGTGGGAGGAGAGGGAGGCACGGGTGGGACAGCAAACGTAGGCGCCAATCTGTTAGAAGGCCTCCGCAGGCTCTCCTTAAAGGAAGGTCTCTCCCTGAGTCTGGTGTCAATCAAAATCAGGAAAGAAATAAGAGACTCGAGCTCCACTGGTAGGTCCTTAGCTGCAACCTCATCCTTCAAGGCATCCGAGAGACCATGAGAGAAAGCAGCGACCAGAGCCTCATTATTCCAGCCCACCTCTGCTGCCAGGGTACGAAACTCAATGGCGTATTCAGCTACGGATCGTGAACCCTGTCTGATGGACATAAGGAGCTTCGCAGCAGAGGCAGCACGAGCCGGCACATCGAATACCTTCCGAAGAGAAGCAACAAAACCAGAAAACTCGGCAACCACCGGATTGTTGTTCTCCCATAAAGGGCTGGCCCAGGCCAAGGCCTTGTCCGAGAGCAGCGAGATCAAGAAGCCCACCTTTGATCTCTCAGTAGGAAAGGCATGTGGCAGCAACTCGAAGTAAATGCCCACCTGGTTAAGGAAACCTCGGCACTGAGTTGGCTCTCCCCCAAAGCGCTGTGGAAGGGGGGCAGAACCGGTCATACCCCGAAACACCGCAGGCGCAGCAACAGGTGTCAGGGTAGACTCTGGCGCAACAACCGGAGCGGCAGTAGGAGCGGGCCCAGGAGCGACAACCGACCCATCGGCAACGGAAGCTAAATGAGCCGTGCGTTCAAGCAGGGTTTGCAACGCCACAGCGAACCGACCCAACAGGTGATCCTGCTGATCAAGTCTGGCAACCAGCGTAGGTAGCGAGGATGGCCCTGTACCGTCAGAATTCATGGCTTGGTCCTAATGTCATGGAACCATGAACCAGACGTACAACAAGAGATGAGTGGAAATAAGAAGGCTTTATTGAAAATCAAGCCGTAAGCAAAAGTCCAAACGGATGGCTAAACCGAAGCAGGGTCTTGCGAAACCAGGGATCAGGAACCAGAAGGGTAGTCAGACGAAGCCAGGATCAGGAATCAGCAGGGTAGTCAGACGAAGCCAGGATCAGGAATCAGCAGGGTAGTCAGACGAAGCCAGGATCAGGAACCAGAAGCAGCAGCAGTCTTAGAAGCATGTGAGCACAGGAGGACCAAGCAAGGAACTGAAGCCACAGACCTCCTATATATATGAGCTAGGCATCCAGCTCCTCCCAGTGGGAAGGAGGAGCCGCAGGGTGGGAGGCTACAAGAAACCCAGAAACCAAGATGGCCGCCAGCACATGTCAAACGAAGGAGGACAGCAAGGAGGTAAGACCATGACAGTCACCACTAGACAAGTAAAGTCGTTCCTAGGAATGGTGGGCAATTACATGAGGTTTGTTCCACTTTGCTACAGTGGCTGCGCCATTAACAGGGCTCTTGACGGGGCGCAGATCGGTGATGGTTTGCTGGGATGATCAGGTAGAAGAGGCATTTTCCTCTTTGAAGTAGGCCCTGTGTGGGTCCCCGGTTTTGGGGACGCCCGACTTCAAACGGGAATTCATAGTACAGACGGACGCCTCCGAAGTAGGCCTTGGTGCGGTACTGTCACAGGAAGTTAATGAAGAGGAATATCCCATTGTCTTCCTAAGCCGCAAGCTTACCCCAACCGAAACAAGGTACAGTATAGTGGAGAGAGTACCTGGCTATCCAGTGGACACTTGAGTCTATCTGCTACTATTTGTTGCGGAGAAAGTTCTGCCTAGTGACTGACCACTCCCCTCTCAAGTGGATGAGCCAGGCCAAAGAGAGAAATGCCCGAGTAACCAGGTGGTTCCTATCCTTACGGAACATTAAGTTCTCCGTAGAACACAGGGCAGGCCGGTTACAGGGAAACACAGATGCCCTGTCCTGGGTATACTGTATGGCATGTGTTCACTCCCTTAGGGTTGAACAAAGGGGGAGGTATGTAAGAAGGTACAGGGAATCATCGTGGATGGTAGGTATGTGTCACCAAGGATCCTGGCGTCGGTGGAGTAAAAGCCAGTTTTCATGTGTCAGCATCAGTTGCTGTTTGCCACTTTGCTATTTAGTATGGCTGTATAGCCAATCCGGGACGGCTCTTACTGGGAGTAGTCAAAGTGCTGTGTGGGTGACTACTTCCCACGTTCCAGGCCCGGTTTTGTCAGGCCTATAAAAAACTGCCAGCAGTGTCAGGTGTGGGGACTTGTATCTCTCTCTCTGACATTAAAGCTCTGGCAATCTCTGTACTAGGATCTGAGCATTGTGCCAGACTGGAGGCATGAAACCAGGAAGACTGCTCTGTTCTGAGCTATGCCATTTGGGTGTGGATTAACACCCAGGACCAAAGGTGACTGTTTTGCTTTTTTTGAGGTATCTGGGTGTGAACTAACACCAATACTGCAAATGAACTGCTGTACTGTGTACTTGCAACAAGTGTGAATAAACACTGACATTTGAGTTATAAACTGGTCTTTGCCTCAACACTGCATCCGCTGGTCCTGACTACCAAAGCGAGTCTCCACAACTGTTATGTCGCTTTTTCAAAATCTTGAGTGCTTGCTACTTACATGTTATTTTATCTCCTTGCATGTACTTGTAATAATGTATAATTCGCCATGTTGAAAGTGTAATGTCATATGGGATATGTGGATCTTAGGCCTCGTACATGCGTATATGTTTTCTACGGTTCACAAACTGCAGATCTGCAAAATACGGGTAGCGGCCATGTCCATGCTGCTATTTTTTCTTCCTTTTATAGAAGTTTCCTATCCTTGTCTCAAAAAAGGACAAGGATAGGAAATTATATTTGTTGAGGGCCAGCAAAAAGGACATACAGTATGGATGTGGACAGCACACAGTGAGCTTTCCGCATTTTTTGTGGCCCCCTTTATGATGGTGGGAAATTTCACAGGCAGCCTGTGCTGGCGTATTGCCACTTTGGAGGAGTCATATACCTCGGACAGGATGCAATGAATATTGTAGATGAACTGCACTATATGATATAAATATACACACTGGAACCAATGTACTGCATTGAAAGTATGTGTGTTGTGGGCAACAATGAGGTTATCCTGACATCAACTGATCAATAGAGATGCCGCGAACATAAAATTTTCCGTTCGCAAACGGCGAACACGAATTTCTGTAAATGTTCGCGAACGGGCGAACCGGGGGCGAGCCGCCATTGACTTCCATAGGCAGGCGAATTTTAAAACCCACAGGGACTCTTTCTAGCCACAGTAGTGATGGAAAAGTTGTTTCAAGGGGACTAACACCTGGACTGTGGCATGCCGGAGGCGGATTCATGGCAAAACTCCCATGGAAAATTACATAGTTGACACAGAGTTGGATTTTAATCCATAAAGGGCATAGATCAACGGACAATCCTAAAATATATTGAACAACGTGGTTGAAAACATCAAGTGTGTGTATACGATCAGGTATGATCTTGTATCGATCAGGTAGTGTAAGGGTTACGCCCGCTTCACAGACATTGACAGACCAAACTCCCCTTTTAATGCACCGCAAACAACCGCAAACAGTCCATTTGCCCAACCCCAAACTCCCCATTTGCACAAGGTTGGATACCAAGCTAGCCATGTCCCGTTGATGTCATTGAAGGTTTCTTCCTCCACCCAGCCACATACAACACCAAGGGTCCCCTAAAGGTGAATTGAATTGATTTTTCGAACGGGGAGATGGTTAAAAAAACGCTGCTTTGTATTGGAATTGATGGGGATTTTTTTAATTGTCTGCATTATTTCTATTAAACTATTAAGAGACTTTATTATGATTTTTTTATTTTATGAATTAAAAACCCATACAACTTAAAAAAAAAAAAAAGAAAATTGTTATCATCTGGGGTGTGGCAACATTGCCAACACACTCATAGAGGTGATGATGGCTTCATTGTGATGCGCAAGCCCCTTCACCAAAACAAGGTAATGATCACGAAGAGGAATTGACACTTGTATGTGCCTTTTTTTGTTTTGTTTTTGCAGCCGCTGTTGTAGCAGCGGCCAGAAAAATTGATGTTTTCAAGGCAGAAAGGTGACTAAAACATTGTGGCTTGAACCCTAGTTGGTGGCGGAGAATTCACGAAAGTCATCCGGTATGCAGACATTAAATACAGCAGCGTGGGGACCATTTTGAGGCCAAGGCATGTCATCAGGCCTTTTGTTAGTCAAACGGATCCCCCACTGTCAGTCCCTTCGGGATCCATGCCTCATTCATCTTAATGAAGGTGAGGTAATCAACACTTTTTTGAACGAGGTGACTTCTCTTGTCAGTGACAATGTCTCCTGCTGCACTGAAGGTCCTTTCTGACAGGACACTTGAAGCGGGCAGGCCAAAAGTTCTATCGCAAACTGGGATAGCTCATGCCACAGGTCAAGCCTTCACGCCCAGTAGTCAAGGGGTTCATCGCTCCTCAGAGTGTCGATATCTGCAGTTAAGGCGAGGTAGTATGCTACCTGTCGGTCGAGTCGTTCTCTGAGGGTGGACCCCGAAGGGCTGTGGCAATGCGTAGGACTTAAAAAGCTCTGCATGTCCTCCGTCAACAACACATCTGCAAAGCGTCCTGTCCTTGCCACCGTGGTCGTGGTAGGTGGAGGATTACTTTCACCTCTTCCCCAGTTAGATTCCCGTTGTGCTGTCACATCCCCCTCATAAGCTGTGTAAAGCATATTTTTTTGTTTGGTTTTGAACTGCTGCATCCTTTCTGACTGTCGGTAATTTGGTAACATTTCCGCAACTTTCTGCTTATACCGGTGGTCTTGTAGCATCACCACCCAGTACAGGATGTTATCCTTCATCCTTTTTATACGAGGGTCCCTCAACAGACATGATAGCATGAAAGACCCCATTTGCACAAGGTTGGATGCTGAGCTACTCATTTCCCGTTCCCGTATGGTAAAAGCTGGCGGGCTAAGATTTCCGTCAAGCCAGCGGTCAGACGCCGGGCAAGATGGTGACTCTGTGACATTGGCTTCTTACGCTCAAAAATTTCCTTTACAGACACCTGACTGTGGGCAGATGAGATGGAACTGCTGAAGGTGAGAGGCAGAGTGGCGGGTGGTTGAGAGGGGGCAAGGAGGACAGCAGTGGTTGACGTGGCTGAAGATGCTGGACCAGGAGGAGGATGGTGGCTTTGAGCTTGTGTGCTGCTTGTACTCATGTGTTGATCCCATTGGCGTTTGTGATGTGAGATCATGTGCCTTCGCAAAGCAGTTGTACCGAGGTGGGTGTTGGACTTCCCACAACTCAGTTTCTTTTGGCACAGGTTGCAAATGGCATTGCTGTTATCAGAGGCAGACACACAAAAAAAATGCCACACTGCTGAGCTTTGCAATGACGGCATTCTGGTGGTGGCAACAGCATGCATTGATTGGCGTGCTGTCTGGCTGACCCCGGGTGCCGATACATGCTGTCTGACTGTGCCACTAGTTCCTTGCGACGACCTCCCCCTGCTTCCAACTCGTCTCCTCCTTCTCTTTGTCTACCCTTCTGAACTTCCCCCTCTTATTCTTCTCTTCGAGCAGGCACCCTCGTGGCATCCACAGACACATAGTCATCATCAACCACTTCACTTGTATCTGACACCTCAGCAAAGGAAGCAGCAGCGGGTACAACATCATCATCATCATCACACTGTACGTCCATGTATGTAATACTGCCTGACTGAGACATATCCCTGTTATCTACATCCTCTGGCAATAATGGTTGCGCATCACTAATTTCATCCAACTGATGTGTAAATAATCCAAGTGAAGCGGCTGTGGTGGCTGTGGTGGTAGTGATGGTGATGGCGGGCGGGAGAGTGGAAACTTGAGAGCAGGTGACCAAAGCTGAGCTGGAGGAGGATGGTGCGTCAAGGTTCTTAGCAGAAGATGTTGAAGATTGGGTGTCCTGTTTAAGCCAGTCAACTATTTTCTCAGAATTTTTTGGGTATAGGGTATGTGGCCTCTGAACACTGGGGATTATTCCAGGGCCAGTGGAAATCACAGCACCACGACCACGACGGCCCCTGCGGGGTGGCCTGCCTCTGCCTGTCATTTTTTTGTAGATAAGTGGTACTATGCGTGCAAGGTACTGTGTCACCCTATATAAGTGGTGGGCAGTGGGCACAGTACAGTCTGTGTGGGCCTCACACACACTGGCTTGCAACTGGGATTATATCACAGAAAAATAATAAATATATTTTTTTTATCTGCAAGGTATTTGTGAGTGACACCCTGTAACGGTATGAGTGGTGGCCTAGCCAGTGGCCACAGTACAGTCTGTGGGCCAGGCACACACTGGCTTGCAACTGGGATTATATCACAGAAAAATAATAAATTTAATTTTTTTTATCTGCAAGGCATTTATGAGTGACACCCTGTAACGGTATGAGTGGTGGCCTAGCCAGTGGCCACAGTACAGTCTGTGGGCCAGACACACACTGGCTTGCAACTGGGATTATATCACAGAAAAATAATAAATTGATTTTTTTTCATCTGCAAGGCATTTATGAGTGACACCCTCTAACGGTATGAGTGGTGGCCTAGCCAGTGGCCACAGTACAGTCTGTGGGCCAGACACACACTGGCTTGCAACTGCGACTATATCACAGAAAAATAATAAAAAATTTTTTATCTGCAAGGTATTTGTGAGTGACACCCTGTAACTGTATGAGTGGTGGCCTAGCCAGTGGCCACAGTACAGTCTGTGTGGGCCTGACACACACTGGCTTGCAACTGCGATTATATCAGAGAAAAATAATAAATGTAATTTTTTTTATCTGCAAGGTATTTGTGAGTGACACCCTGTAACGGTATGAGTGGTGGCCTAGCCAGTGGCCACAGTACAGTCTGTGGGCCAGACACACACTGGCTTGCAACTGCGATTATATCACAGAAAAATAATACATTATTTTTTTTTATCTGCAAGGTATTTGTGAGTGACACCCTGTAACGGTATGAGTGGTGGCCTAGCCAGTGGCCACAGTACAGTCTGTGGGCCAGACACACACTGGCTTGCAACTGCGATTATATCACAGAAAAATAATACATTGAATTTTTTTATCTGCAAGGTATTTGTGAGTGACAACCTGTAACAGTATGAGTGGTGGCCTAGCAGCAAGTGGACACAGTACAGTCTGTGGGCCAGACACACACTGGCTTGCAACTGGGATTATATCACAGAAAAATAATAATATTTTTTTATTTATCTGCAAGGTATTTGTGAGTGACACCCTGTAACGGTATGAGTGGTGGCCTAGCCAGTGGCCACAGTACAGTCTGTGGGCCAGACACACACTGGCTTGCAACTGCGATTATATCACAAAAAATAATAAATGTAATTTTTTTTATCTGCACGGTATTGTGACACCCTGTAACGGTATGAGTGGTGGCCTAGCCAGTTGCCACAGTACAGTCTGTGGGCCAGACACACACTGGCTTGCAACTGCGATTATATCACAGAAAAATAATAAATGTAATTTTTTTATCTGCAAGGTATTTGTGAGTGATACCCTGTAACGGTATGAGTGGTGGCCTAGCAAGTGGCCGCAGTACAGTCTGTGGGCCAGACACACACTGGCTTGCAACTGGGATTATATCACAGAAAAATAATAAATTAAATTTTTTTTATCTGCAAGGTATTTGTGAGTGACACCCTGTAACGGTGTGAGTGGTGGCCTAGCCAGCGGCCACAGTACAGTCTGTGTGGGCCTGAGGATTCCAGTCCACAGGTTCCACTCAGCCCTGACCACAGTATGCTTGCTGCTGGTTTCTTGTTACACTGCCCAAGGGGCAGCATGCATCACTCCCTGAGCTGCATGGGTTGGGTCATGTGACCTCGCTGACCAACCCAGGCTCTCTTGCAGGTACTAAAGTAGCTCATCCCCCTTCCCAGATGCCTCAGTGTTAAGGTCCTTGTGTTTGCTAAGCTCCTGATACTTACGTGTGCTTCTGACTTATACCTTGTTCCTGTATTCCGCTATTCATCTGATCCCTGCCTGCTTGCCTTGAATCTCCTGTTGCTGACCCAGATTGCCTGACCTGTTCCTGTGCCGCCTGCCCTGACTAGACCTCTGCCTGATCCTTTGGTCCTGCACTGTTGCTCCTGGTAACGACTTTGCCTGCCTGACTATGCTTGTACTTCTGGTATCTTCTCAGGGACCTCCTGGACCGCCTGGACCAGCTGCCTCATGCGCCTACCCTCCTCAAGAGGTAGCGACCAGGTGTTACCATTAGTGTTGAGCGCGAATATTCGAATTACGATTTTTTTTTTCGAATATCGCAATTTCGAGATTTCGCGAATATTTAGAATATCGTTCTATATATTCGCGAATTCGAATATTCGTATTTTTTTTTTTTTATTATAATATTTTTTTTCTTTCCCACTTCTCTAAAGTTGTTCTTACCTGTCCTTTGGATTCCTGGCTTCCTGGCTGCTCCAGTCAGTGGCGTTTTCAACTTACTGCTATATTCCATATTAGCTAAATTACAATCTAATCTATATGTGTATTTTACGAAATTTCGCAAGTTGCGATGCGAGTAATATAACACGAAATAATCGCATGAAGATTTCAATTTAGCACTGCTATATTCCATATTCTAGCCTAATATGGAATATAGCTGTGCTAAGTTAGCACTGCTGTATTCCATACTAGGCTAGAATATGGAATATAGCAGTGCTAAGTTGAAATCTTCATGCGATTATTTCGTGTTATATTACTCGCATCGCAACTTGCGAAATTTGCAAATGTTCTTAATATTGCTCTAACTTCGTCTTTTAGAATATTACGAATATTCTAAAAGACGAAGTTAGAGCAATATTACGAAATTTCGTAAAATACACATATAGATTGTAATTTAGCTTATATAGTGCTATAATCCCTTTTTTTTCCTCTAATTTTTTTTGCCTCTTCTGAACTTAAGTTTTGTAAAATATGTACACTGTTAAAAAATATTACTATAGCAGTATATTAGCTTAAATACAATCTATGTGTATTTTACGAAATTTCGTAATATTGCTCTAACTTCGTCTTTTAGAAATTTCGTAATATTGCTCTAACTTCGTCTTTTAGAATATTCGTAATATTCTAAAAGACGAAGTTAGAGCAATATTAAGAACATTTGCAAATTTCGCAAGTTGCGATGCGAGTAATATAACACGAAATAATCGCATGAAGATTTCAACTTAGCACTGCTATATTCCATATTCTAGCCTAGTATGGAATATAGCAGTGCTAACTTAGCACAGCTATATTCCATATTAGGCTAGAATATGGAATATAGCAGTGCTAAGTTGAAATCTTCATGCGATTATTTCGTATTATATTACTCGCATCGCAATTTCGGCTTTTGCAAATGTTCTTAATATTGCTCTAACTTCGTCTTTTAGAATATTACGAATATTCTAAAAGACGAAGTTAGAGCAATATTACGAAATTTCGTAAAATACACATAGATTGTATTTAAGCTAATATACTGCTATAGTATTATTTTTTAATAGTGTACATATTTTACAAAACTTAAGTTCAGAAGAGGCAAAAAAAAAATTAGAGGCAAAAAAAGGGATTATAGCAGTATATTAGCTAAATTACAATCTATATGTGTATTTTACGAAATTTCGTAATATTGCTCTAACTTCGTCTTTTAGAATATTCGTAATATTCTAAGAGACGAAGTTAGAGCAAATCACGAAATTTCGTAAAATACACATATTAGCCTAGCCATAGTCAATTAGCATAGGAACGTTGCCTTATACTATCAAGATAAATAATCGCAATACGCGAAAAAAAATTCGTATATTATTCGCGATAATTGGAATAATTACGAATATTCGATTTCGACGAATATAACACGAATATTCATTCGAATATTCGCGAAATATCGCGAAATCGAATATGGCACCTCCCGCTCATCACTAGTTACCATCGGGAAGGTCTAACCCCACCATCAGGGAAACTGTGAAGAATCAAGGGGTACATTTAGACAACGCCCTTAGAGGAGGTGGGACACATGGCACAGTGGGTTCACACCCGCTGGTTCGTGACAATATGGATAGAGAACTGAGATCACACGGTAAACGGGTTTATCTACATCAGTGCTCTGCAGACCTCATGGTCAATAGTAGGCAGGAGATTAAAGAATGAGCTGGAAATCTGCTGCTGGAAGCAAAGCTAGCAATAATCCTGTAAATCCCGTATAATCCTGTAAATAACTTGTTAGATGGTGCAGGTGACTGGTACTAGTAATAAAGGTAAAACACTTTACGAACTTTATATTGGGTATCTGAAGCCAAATATCACAGAAGAGTTGAGAGCTTAGGGGTAGAATAAAATACAAATCTGCCCAATTCCAACCCTGCTGAAACACTACCACATCATCACCGAACCTGCACCAAATTTCACAGTGGGTATAAGACACCGTGGCTTGCAGGTCTCTGTCTAAGGGCTTATTCAGATGTCCGTATCCATGTTGCGGACCGCAAAACTCGCATACCAGCTCTGTGCATTCCGTATTTTGTGGAATGGAAAGGCCAGCCCTATAATAGAGATACCTATTCTTGTCTGCAAAATGGACAAGAATAGGACGAGTTCTATCTTTTTTGTGGAGTCACAGAACAGAAATACGGATGCAGAAAAAATTGCAGAACGGATGCGGACACAAATGTATAGTCGTGTGAATGAGCCCTAACCATTACATGACCTGGTACTAGACAAAGCTGAAAATTTGACTTATCAGAGATGACCTTACTCCAGTCCTTTATAGTCCAATCCTTAGGTCTTTTGCAAGCTTAAGCCTGTCTCTTCTTTGCATCTCATTGATGAAAAGTTTTTGTCTAGCTTCCCATGACTTCAGCCCTGAAACACAGTGCAATAATTTATGAGTTTTTTAACAGTGGCATACATTTATCCCAACATATTGAGCACAGAAATTGCATATCTGTGGAAAGATTGCATTTTTCATCTTTCACCATCCATTACAAAGTCATTTCTAGAAAACACCTGTGGGGTCTAAATGCTCAGTACACCCCTTGTAAAATTCCATGTGTGGTCACTTCTTGGGAGTTTTTATTGTAGGGCTAACTCAGGGTTTCTTGACATGCTGCATAATGCCCAAAAATCATTTCAGGGAAATCTCAGGGAAAGCATTTTATTGTAAAAATTTTAATTTTTCATTTTCATGACCAAACATATTTAGCCCGAGTGCTCCCTACACCATTTGAAAAATCAATAAGAGGTGTAGTTTCCAAAATAGGGTCACTTCTTGGTGGTTTCTACTGTAATGATACCTCAAGGTCTCCTCAAATGCAACATATGCAGAACCCAAAAACCATTTCAGCAAAATTTGCCCTCCAAAGACCATATAACGCTCCTTTTGAGCCCTGTGATGTGCTCATACAGCAGTTGAGTTTTATGGGGCATATATATAAATTGCAGGATAAGGGTAATCAATATTGAGTTTTGTTTTGCTGTTATCTCTTTCTGTGTTACGGGAACAAATAGATAAAATGTAAAAATCTGCAAAAAAAATAATAATTTAAATTTCACTTCCATCTTGATTTAATTCTTGTGGAACACCTAAAGAGTCCACAAAGTTTCCAAATTCAGTTTTGAATAATTTGAGGGATGCAGTTTCTAGAATAGGGTCATTTATGAATTGTTTACATTTTGTAAGTCTCTCAAAGTGACTTCAGAACTGAATTGGTTCTTTAAAAGTGGATTTGGGACATTTTACTGAAAATGAGAAAAATTACTTTAAAAATTCTAAGCCTTTTAATGTCCTAAAAAATGTAAATGATATTTACAACATGATGCCAACATAAATAGTGTTGGGCGCGAATATTCGATTCGATTTAGAATATAGTGCTATATATTCGTATTTGTGAATATTCTAGATTTATTTTCATCTGAACCCATGATCTCTCCCTGCTTCTTGATTGTGGGCCAATGAGAAGGCTGCAATGTCTTTGTCTGAGCTTAGCAACATCCCTAGCAACCAATAGGAAAGTTGCCTACCCCTTACTATATAAGTAAGGGGTCTTGTTTTATGGAGTTCTGAGAGAGACAGCAGTGTCATTGCTGTGCTCTGTGCTTTACTGTTTAATTACATTAGACAGTTAGTTAGCTTATATATAATACAAATAGTTAGTGGGAGATAGTCAGTGTAGGTTAGATAGTGATATGGTGTAGCTGATAGGTTCCAGTGCAGGGTGTTAGGTAGAGTGATTTTATATTCTGCTCTTGGGTTTTTACGCCCCAGGTGCATTATCTTGCACTTATCAACATTACATTTTAGTTGCCAGATTTTTGACCATTTCTCTAGTTTTCCAAAATCCTTTTCCATTTGGTTTATCCCTCCAGGAACATCAACCCTGTTACAAATCTTTGTATCATCAGCAAAAAGACACACCTTACCATCGAGGCCTTCTGCAATTCCGCTGATAAAGATATTTAACAATATGGGTCCCATAAAAGATCCCTGTTGCTTTAGCCCCACATTTTCCATTTTCACAAGGAGCAACAGGAGAAAAAGCACCCCATATGTGGTGCTAAACGGCTGTGGGGGCACATGGCAGGACTCAGAATGGAAGGAGTACCACATGGCTTTTGCAACGCAGATTTTTATAGAAAATTCCGGGTTGTTTCGGATGTGGCGATACCTGATATGCCTATTATTTTTATTTTCATTAAGTTTTACACAGTAAAAGCCTTTTTGACAAGAAAAATCTATTTTTTTGCTGCCATATTCTGCGAGCCATATTTTTTTACTTTTTGAGTGATGGTCTTAGGTAGGGTTGCATTGACTTTGTGAGGCAATGTAACACAAAGTTTTGTCATAGTTTTCATTAGTATTTTTTTACAGCATTCACCTGGGGGGCATATCATGTAATATTTTTTATAGAGAAGGTTGTTATGGTTGTAACACACTTACAGCTTTCCTGCCTGTGAGATTCAGGGGGCTGGATCTCACAGGCTAAGGCCTCATGCACATGGCCGTTGTGCGGCCGTTCCATGCATTAGGGACCGCAATTTGCGGTCCCCAATGCATGGGCAACGTCAGTGTGGCGGCTGGGACGGATCAAGACCCATTCAACTTGAATGGGCCCGTGATCCGTCCGCACCGCAAAAAAACAGAACATGTGAATGGGTTTGCATTGGCCGCTGCCCGCATATTGTAGACCCACTGTTTGCGGGCTGCAATGCGGCCACTGCTGGGCAACAGCCGGGTGCATGAGGCCTAAAAGGGAAGGCAGCCATGATGCCTAAGCAGTATTAAGGGGACAGGGAGGGAGTGTCCTCCCTCCACACACCCCACACCTGCTGAGGTCAGAGCTGACCGCGACATAGTAAGGGTTAATGTGCTGTTATTGGTATTTTCACCAATGGGGCATACAGCAGGAGTCCGGCTAACGGCAACAGTCTTACCCCTGCAGCTGATCGGGTGGCTCCTGCTTCCGCCCAGTAAGCACGCTGTAGTACTACGGTGCTGGTCAGGAACTCACTTCCCGCAGTGCCGTACTATTACGGTGCTGGTCGGGAAGGGGTTAATGTTAACAATATTTTTTTGAGGTATCACCATTTGTCTCAGGCCTCATGCACACAACCGTATGTATTTTGTGGTCCGCAAAAAAAACTGATCCGCTAAAAATACAGATAACATCCGTGTGCATTCTGTATTTTGCGGCTGGCCCCTAATAGAACAGTACTATCCTTGTCCATAATGCAGATAATAATAGGACATGTTCTATTTTTTTGCATAACGGAAATATGGACATACAGAAACGGAATAACTTTCGTTTTTTTGGTGGACCCATTGAAATAAATGGTTCCGCATACGGTCCGCAAAAAAAAGGGAAAGGACACGGAAAGAAAATACATTCATGTGCATGAGGCCATAATAAAAGAAAAAAAAATTGGAAAATTGCTAATTTTTCTAAATTTTCTGTAAATTTTCAGTTTCTCTAAAAATTATCAACCCAAATTTACTGCTAACATGAATGGCTGATTCCCCCTTTCAAGACCAAGCCATTTTTTACCTTTGTGACCAGGCCTAATTTTCCAAATCTGGCATATGTCACTTTATGTGCTAATATCTTTGAAGCATTTATCCAAGCCATTCTGAGATTGTTTTCTCGTAACATCTCATATTTGAAATTAGATAAGTTTTGCCTTTATGTTATAAAAAATCCAAAATTTACTGGAAATTTGGAAAAAATAGTACAAACTGGATTCCCAAAAAGTTGGGACACTAAACAAATTGTGAATAAAAACTGAATGCAATTATGCGAAGATGGCAAATGTCAATATTTTATTTGTAATAGAACGTAGATGACAGATCAAACGTTTAATCCGAGTAAATGTATCATTTTAAAGGAAAAATACGTTGATTCAAATTTTCACGGTGTCAACAAATCCCAAAAAAGTTGGGACAAGTAGCAATAAGAGGCTGGAAAAAGTTAATTTCAGCATAACGAAGAGCTGGAAGACCAATTAACACTAATTAGGTCAATTGGCAACATGATTGGTTATAAAAAGAGCTTCTCAGAGTGGCAGTGTCTCTCAGAAGCCAAAATGGGTAGAGGATCACCAATTCCCACAATGTTGCGCAGAAAGATAGTGGAGCAATATCAGAAAGGTGTTACCCAGCGAAAAATTGCAAAGACTTTGCATCTATCATCATCAACTGTGCATAACATCATCCGAAGATTCAGAGAATCTGGAACAATCTCTGTGCGTAAGGGTCAAGGCCGTAAAACCATACTGGATGCCTGTGATCTCTGGGCCCTTAAACGACACTGCACTACAAACAGGAATGCTACTGTAAAGGAAATCACAGAATAAGCTCAGGAATACTTCCAGAAACCATTGTCAGTGAACACAATCCACCGTGCCATCCGCCGTTGCCAGCTGAAACTCTACAGTGCAAAGAAGAAGCCATTTCTAAGCAAAATCCACAAGCTCAGGCGTTTTCACTGGGCCAGGGATCATTTAAAACGGAGTGTGGCAAAATGGAAGACTGTTCTGTGGTCAGACAAGTCACGATTCGAAGTTCTTTTTGGAAATCTGGGACGCCATGTCATCCGGACCAAAGAGGACAAGGACAACCAAAGTTGTTATCAACGCTCAGTTCAGAAGCCTGCATCTCTGATGGTATGGGGTTGCATGAGTGCGTGTGGCATGGGCAGCTTGCATGTCTGGAAAGGCACCATCAATGCAGAAATATATATTCAGGTTCTAAAACAACATATGCTCCCATCCAGATGTCATCTCTTTCAGGGAAGACCCTGAATTTTTCAACAAGATAATGCCAGACCACATTCTGCATCAATCACAACATCATGGCTGCGTAGGAGAAGGATCCGGGTACTGAAATGGCCAGTCTGCAGTCCAGATCTTTCACCTATAGAGAACATTTGGCGCATCATAAAGAGGAAGGTGCAACAAAGAAGGCCCAAGACGATTGAACAGTTAGAGGCCTGTATTAGACAAGAATGGGAGAGCATTCCTATTTCTAAACTTGAGAAACTGGTCTCCTCGGTCCCCAGATGTCTGTTGAGTGTTGTAAGAAGAAGGGGAGATGCCACACAGTGGTGGAAATGGCCTTGTCCCAACTTTTTGGGGATTTGTTGACACCATGAAATTCTGATTCAACATATTTTTCCCTTAAAATGGTACATTTTCTCAGTTTAAACTTTTGTTCCGTGATTTATGTTCTATTCTGAATAAAATATTAGAAGTTGGCACCTCCACATCATTGCATTCAGTTTTTATTCCCGATTTGTATAGTGTCCCAACTTTTTTGGAATCCGGTTTGTAATTTTCAAAATTTGAATTTCTTCTTAACCAGTCTCCAACCGCCCATTGACTATAAACGTCTTGGGCGGTTGGGTTTATCTCTGATCGGATGTTTTGGAACGTCCTTTCAGAGATGGCAGCTGCACACTAATCGTGCAGCTGCTGTTCTGGGTGGCCACAGTCAGTTACAGCAGGGCACCCCAGAGAGAAGGCAGGGACCGTTCCTGGGTGTCCCTGCCTTCTATATTTCTGCATACACAGCGCTGAATGAGAGTTGTGTATGCATCAAGGAAGCGATGTGCCGATGTGCGGATCTACAAAAATATCACATGATCTACCCCATCAAGTGAACGGTGTAAAAAAAAATATATATATAAAAAAATGACACCAAACAACTTTTTTGTGAGTTCACCTCCCAAAAAGATGAGATAAAAAGCTACCAGAAAGCCAAATGTACCCCAAAATGGTACCAATAAAAACAAAAGCTTTTCCAGCAAAAAAAAAAAGCCCTCCCGCAGCTGTCACGGATGTTCCCGCGAGAGGTGGAAGGAGATCGGTGAGACTGTCAACATGTGGTTTGATCTGACATGCTTTCTATTTGGATCAAATGACGTCTGTGTTGTTTCTGGTGCATGCCACACCTTCTTTCCTGAGGTGTGGCTATTAGGGTCATTTAACCTTCTCTATGTATAGTTGCTTCTCCCACAATGCTGTGCGGTTTCTAGCTTCTGTTTGGATCTTTGGATAGATTGTGGTTGGATCTCGGGTGAGTTCGTGGTGCTTCCATTGCTCCTTTGAAGTTAAGTCTTTCCTTTTGTATTTTGTTTGGGTTCTGTGGGTTGCATTTCCCTATTGTTTGTATTAGGCCTGAAGGAAACTCCTGTTCATCCTTCCTTTTGGAGGAACAGGTAGTCTCTTCCCTGCCATTTTCCTTCTCTAGTTCAGAGGCCTGATTCCCTTTTCCCCCATTCCCTCCTATGCTCTGTGTGGTGTTTTCCTACCACACTGAAACGTGACAGCAGATCATTGAACAAATAAAAAAAAAAGTTTTAGCTCTTAAAAACCATGACAGAAAATTCTCCTGTAATCGTTTGTGAAAAAGAAAATTTGGGCCTAAAGCACTATTTTCTTGTAAAAAAAAATAAAAATTTCCTTTTCACGGCCAAGGGTTATAAATTCTATGAAATGCCTGTTGGCTCAAAGTGCTCGCTACACCCCTTAAAAATTCCTTGGGTGCTATAGTTTACAAAATATGGCCACTACTTGGGGGTTTTCACTGTGGGGTTACCTCAGGGTCTCTTCAAATGAAACATAGCACCCTTAAACCATTCCAGCAAAATCTGCCCTCCAAAAATCATATGGCGCTCCTTGCTTTCTGCGCCCTGCAGTGTCCCCATATAGCGGTATACGACAACATATGGGGTGTTTCTGTAAACTGCAAAATCATGGTAATAAATATTGAGGTTTGTTTTGTTGTTAACTCTTGATGTGTTACAGGAAAATAAAATGGAAAATCTGCCCAAAAAAGTGAAATTTGGAAATTTTACCTCTATTTTGCTTTAATTCCTGTGGAATACTTAAAGAGTTAACTCAATTTCTAAAACCAATTCTGAATAGTTTGAGGGGTGTAGTTTCTAAAATTGGGTATTTATGGGTGGTTTCTATTATGGGAGCTCCTCAAAATGACAAGAACTGGTCTTAAAAAAAAAAAAAGATTATTTTTAACAATTTCAAATATTGCTTCTAAAAATCTAAACCTTCTAACATAAAAATAAAATTGCATTACTAAAATGATACCAACATAAAAGTAGACATAATGTGAATGTTAATTAATGAGTATATTATGAGGTATCACTATCTGACTTAAAAGCAGAGAGATTGAAATTTAGAAAACAGTAATATTTTTTAAATTAAGGTGAAATATATTGACTCAAATTTACCAATAACATTATGTACAATGTGTCACTAGAAAAAAAATCTCTGAATGGCTTGGATAAGTAAAAGCATTCTAAAGTTATTACCACATAAAGTGACATATGTCAGATTTGCAAAATTAGGCTTGGTCAGGAAGAAGGCAAATGGCCCGGTCTGGAAGTGGTTAAGATTTCCTATATGTCTACTTTATATTGGCGTAATTTTGAAAATGAAATCTTATTTTTTAGGATGTTAGAAGGCTTAGAATTTAAGAAGCAATTTTTCTAATTTTCTATAAGACTTTCAAAACCGACTTTCAAGGACCAATTCAATTCTGAAGTCATCTTGAGGTCCTTACATAATAGAAGCCACCAATAAATTACCCAATTTTAAAAACTACACCCCTCTAATTACTCAAAACTGGTTTTACAAACTATATTAACTCTTTAGGTGTTCCACAAGAATTAAAGGAAAATGGAGGTGAGATTTACAATTGTTAGTTTTTGTGGAGATTTTTAATTTTATTCAAATTTTTCCTATAACACTTAAAAAGGTAGACCAGGCACTCTATATATAGAGCCAACAACCGAGATATTTATTCAATAAAATACAATCAATTACTAAAATCAGCATAAAATAACAGCATAAAATAACAATGACACAATGAATAGCAATAAATAGCAATAGTCTAGCAGCAACAAGTGTCAGCAGATATCAGCAGATTCAGCAGCAGATGTATCATTAGTAGCAGCAAAATGTAGCAAGGGCAATGATGAGTTAAAGTCCATCCAAATGAACCGCAAATACAAATCGGATGCTCCTTTTAAACTGCAGTAGTATATTGCCAAAGTATTTCTTTCAAATAAATTGCCCAAGTGGCGAATCAAGACAATGTCTCATGTTGTTAAAATTCCACTCCTGGTTAATTCACGGTATAACGGGAGAGACTAGAGGGTACAATGTAAAAAGCAAAGTGGTGTCCCACTCAGTTGTACTTGCTTATTCAATGTTACCTTACTCTTGCTCAATTCCCATCTCTGAATACCGACTCGTTGATCTCAGCTGACTCTGTATCCAGTGTCGTCAGCGAATTCAGCGCTCGTTGAAATCGAGTGTCGCCAGGGTTTTTCGTTCCAGGAACTTAGGTTAAATCCAGGGGAGACTTTCTGCCAGCATGTCGGTGCAAGGTATAGTCCATACGCGTTTCGGGGACGTGGCCCCTTCCTCAGTGGTAACCTTGCTCTGTTTCACCTCCTCCTTTTATGCTCCAGATTAAGGTAAGTGTCAAAAGCTGTGCCGGAATCGTAATAGCTCTCAGGTAAATATAAAAACCCGGATTTCCATGGTATAACTTCCATGTGCTTCTTATGCGGTTTTTATGCGATTCTTGTTGTAAGCTTGCATTTTAAATTGCCTTCTTAATTTCCACAGCTGCATATATGAAATGCTGAACATATTGGTTATTAGATATATATATATATATATATATATATATATATTATTTTTTTTTTTTTTTTTTTTTCCGTTTAGCTATAATAAGTGTTAATATAAGTTGGCATAAACATTTATCATAGACATTTGTATCACTAAAAATGCAATTTTGCAACCTTTTTATCCAAAAAAACTACGGAAATTGTGACATTATCCTGTTTCTTCTGCAAATATATGATAAAATGGCTTTTTTAGAACTGTAGTTGAGATGCGTTTTTTTGTGTCAAAACTGCTCAAATTTAATATATAGCATAATAGATAAAAATAAATAGATAAAACTCAATAAAAATCACTTTCAAATTGCTTTTAAAAATGTATTGGTTACTAAAAAGTATTATCATTTTCTAATGGATGTCCATTGTGAAATATCTATATAACAAAATAGAAAACATATTCACAGGAACCCAAATAATTCCCAATCTGCATTTAACCCATTGGGTGCCAATGAACCGAAATCGAATATCAGTTTCGATTCCAGTCTGGACATCTTTTTTATAAGATCTCCACCTCTCCAGTCTGGTTCCACTTTGGCTAATGCAGTATATATTAAGCCAGTTGGATCTTTTTTATGGCATAGTTTGAAATGTCTAGACACCGTGTGATTTTCATAGCCTTGACGTATATTGGCCACATGTTCAGAGATCCTTGTTTTTAGGAATCTCTTAGTGCGGCCAACATATTGTTTGTTACAAGGGCATGTCAATAAATAAATGACACCTCTACTGTTGCACGTTAAAAAGGTTTTTATCTCATGTATATAGCCATTGTTAGTAGAAATGGCCTTCTCCGTTTTTTTTGAGAAATTTATCTTACAATTAGGACATGAGTTACGGTACATCTAAAAAAACCTTTAAAACAAAGCCAGTGTTTATTTTCCATTTTATTAAATTTTCTAACTGTAGGGGCTATTTTTGCACCCAAATTCTCAGCGCGTGTGTATACAATTGCAGGTTTAGGTGGTAGCATAGGTCCTATAGTTTTGTCTTTTAACAAGAACGGCCAGTGTTTGATGATACTAGTTTCCACCTTCCTGTATTGGCTATTGAGGGTAATATTATTAGAAATCCTTCCTGTGGCATCGGACTAGTTTGCGATTCTGCCCTTTTCTCCATAAAAAACTGATTACGGTCCAGATTTTTAACTTTATTGAGGGCTTCTTCAATACATTGATTTGGATAATTTTTATCCATAAACAGTTTTTTCAATGTCTCGGCTTCCTTTATGAATGTTTCCTCCACTGTACAATTTCTCTTGAGGCATCTAAATTGACTGGCCGGGACATTCAGCAGCCACCTAGGGAGGTGGCAGCTAGAATGTAGAATAAAATTATTTTTTGCTACTAATATCTATATTAATATCTAAAAATTCAATGTGCGTTCTACTAATATTTGATGTAAAATGGAGGTTCAGATTATTAGAATTAATTTCAGATATAAAAGCATCTAATGCTATATCTGATCCCCTCCAAATAAAAACAACATCGTCTATATACCATTTCCAGAGCACCAGATGCGCCCCCAGTATGGGTGAGATATTTTCATCTTCCCAATTCGACATAAATTTGCGTAACTGGGGGCGAATCTGGTGCCCATCGCGGTACCAGACTTCTGTAGATAAAATTCTGTATCAAATATGAAATAATTATGTTTGAGGATAAAGTTCGCTGCCTCCGATATATACTCTATCTGCATAGTTTTAAATTTTCCACTTTTATATAATTGCGATGCCAGTGCTTTCAATCCTTGTTCATGTTTAATGGATGTATACAAGGACTGGACATCCAACGTCCCAAGTATCCAGTCCTGATCTACAGTGAGGTTCTCTAAAATTTTTATTATTTGTGTCATGTCCTTTAAATAGAATTTTGTATCTTTTACTATTGGTTGTAGCTGACGATCAACATATTGTGAGAGGTTGGTCGTCAGGGAATTAATACCCGAAATTATTGGACGGCCTAGAGGATTTGTCAAACTTTTGTGTACCTTCGGTAAATAATAAAAAACCGGGAGTCTGCATTGTGTGTTTAATATAAAATTTACCTCACTCTCCAATAAAATATTTGTTTGTACGCCTCTCTCGCACAATTCAACCAACTGTGGGTAAAATTCATTAATTGGATCTTTAGTCAATTTAGAGTAGGTCTCTGTATCTGTTAATTGTCTATAACATTCCCTTTTATAGTCCTCCGTATTTAATATAACTATCCCTCCGCCGGGTCGGATTGTAATTGTTCAATTTTTCTGTAATGATTTCATAGCTGCAATTTCTTGATTTGAAAGATTTGATCTATTTTTGTTTTTATTTCCGTCGCTCATAGATCTAATATCCCGTTCTACATTTTTCCTAAAAGCACCTATTTCTGAACTAATTTCGTTCCTGGGATATTTAGTTGATTTTGCCCTCAACTCAGTATGGATATATTTCGATATTGTCTGAGCATTTGTATCAATAGGGTTTTTTAGAAAATATTTCTTGAGACAAATTTTCCTCACGAATATTTCAACTCCCACATACGTATCAAATTTGCTTAAACCTGAGCTTGGGGCAAATTTAAGGCCCTTATTTAATAGTGAAATCTGTGGTGATGTCAAGTTTAATCCACTTAAATTAATAATGGAATTTTGTGTTTCAGTGTCTAATATTTGTGTTTGTACTTTATTCCTTTTTGCCCTTCTTGTTTTCCTCTTAATTCTTGATAATTTTGTGTCCAATTGTGGGAGCTCTCTGGTGTTCTGTGTGATCTCTCTGGTGTTTTGTTGTGTCTCCAATAGGGGTTGTGATTGTTGTGTGATATCTCTCCATAGTCCCACTCACGTGTTCCTGGTTTGTTCCTCAGGTTGTAAGTGTGTTGGACTGGGGAATTTAGATGGTCTGAACGAAATGTTTTTCTGGGAGAGTAATGAGTCCAGTGTCGCATGTTCGGTGTTCGGTGGTGGGGGGGAGTATAATCTAAAAAAGGCTCCCTTCCTAAAATGTCATATTTATTAGAAGTTGGAATATCAGAATTAGTCTCGTGTCTGTCTTTATTTAAATCTCTTATATCCTTGTGGTTCTCCTTGTGTGATTCTCTATGTTTAGTTTTTGCTTTTGCTTTTGAATGTTGTGTGGGAGTTTCATCTTTTTCTGTTAGTGAGATAATTTCTCTATGTTCCCTATTGTCTGTTATTTGTCGTTTGCTATATTTTTTCATTTTTTTTATCAATAATTTCCTGTTCCAATCTATCCATACTTTTACAAATCTTCTGTTGCCATATATTAAACTCTTCATTTTTAGGGAATACATCAACTTTTCCTTTCATTACTATAATCCTATTGGATAGATTCTCCAATATTTGTGTCCGTCTTTTGATGATCAATTCTATTAATGCGACAGACTGTTTCCTCAATAACTGGTTCCATTCTGCATCAAATCTTTCATCACAAAGGTCCCGTGCCGGAGTCTTGTTTGAGTTGTTTCTGTAATAGGGTCTCCAACTCTCCAAAGACTCCGGATACTGAATCTACACAGGTCCTTTGTAGCATCAAAATCAAACGTGTCTACTGTATGCTTTTTTATCTCAATGTGGTTCCATATATCCATATTGTCTGTTGGGGAGCTCATCAAGAGGAGTGGAAGAGAAAATATATAGGAAAGAATATCTGTGGATCACTCCAACTAGACAACGTGGAACAGGTGCTCTTGGTCTAAGTGGCCCACCCAGCCACAAAGGGGTTGTAGAAAATTTAAAAAGGTAGACCAGGCACTCTATAAATAGAGCCAACAACCGAGATATTTATTCAATAAAATACAATCAATTACTAAAATCAGCATAAAATAACAGCATAAAATAACAATGACACAATGAATAGCAATAAATAGCAATAGTCTAGGAGCAACAATTAGCAGCAACAAGTGTCAGCAAATATCAGTAGCAGATGTATCATTAGTAGCAGCAAAATGTAGCAATGATGAGTTAAAGTCCATCCAAATGAACCACAAATACAAATCGGATGCTCCTTTGGGTTCCTGTGAATATGTTTTCTATTTTGTTATATAGATATTTCACAATAGACGTCCATTAGAAAATGATAATAATTTTTAGTAACCAATACATTTTTAAAAGCAATTTGAAAGTGATTTTTATTGAGTTTTATCTATTTATTTTTATCTATTATGCTATATATTAAATTTGAACAGTTTTGACACAAAAAACGCAATTTGACACAAAAAAACGCATGAGAAACGCATATTAACTACAGTCCTAAAAAAGCCATTTTATCATATATTTGCAGAAGAAACAGGATTATGTCACAATTTCCGTAGTTTTTTGGATAAAAAGGTTGCAGAATTGCATTTTTAGTGATACAAATGTCTATGAAAAATGTTTATGCCAACTTATATTAACACTTATT
Organism: Bufo gargarizans; assembly: GCF_014858855.1. Lineage (NCBI taxonomy): Eukaryota > Metazoa > Chordata > Amphibia > Anura > Bufonidae > Bufo > Bufo gargarizans. The sequence goes on along the minus strand of NC_058080.1, from coordinate 487,453,737 downwards.
ATAGCTAAACGGAATACACACATCTAATAACCAACTTGTTCAGCATTTCATATATGCAGCTGTGGAAATTAAGAAGGCAATTTAAAATGCAAGCTTACAACAAGAATCGCATAAAAACCACATAAAAAGCACATGGAAGTTATACCATGGAAATCCGGGTTTTTATATTTACCTGAGAGCTATTACGATTCCGGCACAGCTTTTGACACTTACCTTAATCTGGAGCATAAAAGGAGGCGGTGAAACAGAGCAAGGTTAACACTGAGGAAGGGGCCATATCCCCGAAACGCGCATGGGCTATACCTTGCACCGGCATGCTGGCAGAAAGTCTCCCCTGGATTTAACCTAAGTTCCTGCAACGAAAAACCCTGACGACACTCGATTTCAACGAGCGCTGAATTCGCTGACGACACTGGATACAGAGTCAGCTGAGATCAACGAGTCGGTATTCAGAGATGGGAATTGAGCAAGAGTAAGGTAACATTGAATAAGCAAGTACAACTGAGTGGGACGCCACTTTGCTTTTCACATTGTACCCTCTAGTCTCTCCCGTTATACCGTGAATTAACCAGGAGTGGAATTTTAACAACATGAGACATTGTCTTGATTCACCACTTGGGCAATTTATTTGAAAGAAATACTTTGGCAATATACTACTGCAGTTTAAAAGGAGCATCCGATTTGTATTTGCGGTTCATTTGGATGGACTTTAACTCATTGCCCTTGCTACATTTTGCTGCTACTAATGATACATCTGCTGCTGATATTTGCTGACACTTGTTGCTGCTAGACTATTGCTATTTATTGCTATTCATTGTGTCATTGTTATTTTATGCTGTTATTTTATGCTGATTTTAGTAATTGATTGTATTTTATTGAATAAATATCTCGGTTGTTGGCTCTATATATAGAGTGCCTGGTCTACCTTTTTAAATTTTCTACAACCCCTTTGTGGCTGGGTGGGCCACTTATACCAAGAGCACCTGTTCCACGTTGTCTAGTTGGAGTGATCCACAGATATTCTTTCCTATATATTTTCCTATAACACAGCAAGGATTAACAGCAAAACAAAACTCAATATTTAATACTCTGATTCTGCATTTTACAAAACACCCCATTTATGTTCTTAAACAGCTATATGGGCACATGGCAGGGTTCAAGAGAAAAGGAGCAAAATATGGTTTTTGTAGAGCAGATGTTGCTGGAATGGCTTTTGGATGTCAAATTTGAAGACACACTAAGGCACCCCTACTGTAAAAACCACCCAAAATTGACCCCATTTTGGAAACTACACCCCCTCAAAGAATTTATTGAGGCATATACTGACCACTTTTACCTCCCAGGCATTTCATAATATTTAGAAACACTTAAGCCCTTTCACACGGGCGTTGCTGGAAAATGTGTGGGTGCGTTGTGGGAACACCCGCAATTTTTCTGCGCGAGTGCAAAACATTGTAATGTGTTTTGCACTCGCATGAGAAAAATCGCGCGTGTTTGGTACCCGAACTTCTTCACAGAAGTTCGGGCTTGGGATCGGTGTTCTGTAGATTGTATTATTTTCCCTTATAACATGGTTATAAGGGAAAATAATAGCATTCTGAATACAGAATGCATAGTAAAATAGTGCTGGAGGGGTTAAAAAAAAATAAAAAAATAATTTAACTCACCTTAGTCCACTTGCTCGCACAGCCGGCATCTCCTCCTGTCTTCATCTTAGCTTTGTGTAGCAACAGGACCTGTGGTGACATAACTCCGGTCATCACATGATCCATCACCATGGTAAAAGATCATGTGATAGATCATGTGATGACTGTGACGTCACCAAAGGTCCTTGTTGCTACATAGAGCTAAGATCAAGACAGAAGGAGATGCCGGGCAGCGCGAGCAAGTGGACTAAGGGCTCTTTCACACTTGCGTTATAGTCTTCTGGCATAGAGTTCTGTCGTCGGGGCTCTATGCCGGATGAATACTGATCAGGATTATCCCCATGCATTCTGAATGGAGTGAAATCCGTTCAGGATGCATCAGGATGTCTTCAGTTCCGGAACGGAACGTTTTTTGGCCGCAGCAAATAGCGCAGCATGCTGCGCTTTTTGCTCCGGCCAAAAATCCGGAACACTTGCCGCAACGACGGATCCGGAATAATAGCCCATTGGAATGTATTATTCCGGATCCGTCCTAACATCTTCAGTTCTTACGACGCAACGACGGATCCGGAAGTTGCGTCTGCGCCTGCGCCAGGAAGTAGGAAGGGCTTGGCTGGCGCCAACTTCGGCAGACAACCCGCGCGGGAGAGGACAGGTCGTGTCTTCAGCTCCTGGAGGTGAGTTTTCAGTGTGTGTTTTGTCTGGAAATATACATTAACTACATGCATCTACTATGTCCTAGACATAGTAGATGCATGTAGGAGGCAGCAAATGAATGCTGGGGGTAGTAGTCCCCTGGGGAATTCTGCCCCCAGCACCCACCGTGCAGTCACCCCAGCTGCAGTCCAAAGTGCTTTTTCTTTGGGACTGCAGCTGGCTGGGGTGACTGCATGGTTGATGTTGGGGGTAGTAGTCCCCTGGGGAATGCAGCCACCCGCACCCACCGTGCAGTCACCCCAGCTTCAGTCCAAAGTGCTTTTTATTTGGGACTGCAGCTGGCTGGGGTGACTGCATGGTTGATGTTGGGGGTAGTAATCCCCTGGGGAATGCAGCCCCCCGCACCCACCGTGCAGTCACCCCAGCTTCAGTCCAAAGTGCTTTTTATTTGGGACTGCAGCTGGCTGGGGTGACTGCATGGTTGATGTTGGGGGTAGTAGTCCCCTGGGGAATGCTGCCACCAGCACCCACCGTGCAGTCACCCCAGCTGCAGTCCAAAGTGCTTTTTCTTTGGGACTGCAGCTGGCTAAGGTGACTGCATGGTTGATGTTGGGGGTAGTAGTCCCCTGGGGAATGCTGCCACCAGCACCCACCGTGCAGTCACCCCAGCTGCAGTCCTAAGTGCTTTGTATTTGGGACTGCAGCTGGCTGGGGTGACTGCATTGTTGATGTTGGGGGTAGTAGTCCCCTGGGGAAGGCAGCCACCCGCACCCACCGTGCAGTCACCCCAGCTTCAGTCCAAAGTGCTTTTTATTTGGGACTGCAGCTGGCTGGGGTGACTGCATGGTTGATGTTGGGGGTAGTAGTCCCCTGGGGAATGCTGCCACCAGCACCCACCGTGCAGTCACCCCAGCTGCAGTCCAAAGTGCTTTTTCTTTGGGACTGCAGCTGGCTAAGGTGACTGCATGGTTGATGTTGGGGGTAGTAGTCCCCTGGGGAATGCTGCCACCAGCACCCACCGTGCAGTCACCCCAGCTGCAGTCCTAAGTGCTTTGTATTTGGGACTGCAGCTGGCTGGGGTGACTGCATTGTTGATGTTGGGGGTAGTAGTCCCCTGGGGAAGGCAGCCACCCGCACCCACCGTGCAGTCACCCCAGCTTCAGTCCAAAGTGCTTTTTATTTGGGACTGCAGCTGGCTGGGGTGACTGCATGGTTGATGTTGGGGGTAGTAATCCCCTGGGGAATGCAGCCCCCCACACCCACCGTGCAGTCACCCCAGCTTCAGTCCAAAGTGCTTTTTATTTGGGACTGCAGCTGGCTGGGGTGACTGCATGGTTGATGTTGGGGGTAGTAGTCCCCTGGGGAATGCTGCCACCAGCACCCACCGTGCAGTCACCCCAGCTGCAGTCCAAAGTGCTTTTTCTTTGGGACTGCAGCTGGCTGGGGTGACTGCATGGTTGATGTTGGGGGTAGTAGTCCCCTGGGGAATGCTGCCACCAGCACCCACCGTGCAGTCACCCCAGCTGCAGTCCAAAGTGCTTTTTCTTTGGGACTGCAGCTGGCTGGGGTGACTGCATGGTTGATGTTGGGGGTAGTAGTCCCCTGGTTAAGGTAGTACTGTTTTTTAATATTAATGTGTTAATTTTCATCTTTTTGTTCTCATTTTTCTTAGGTTATATTTTTTGGGAGACAGACCTTATCTTCATCTTTGAAAAAAAAATGTCCAGTAAGTATCATTTTTGAGTTTATTTTTTTCAATGATTTGAAAAACAATAGTTTCATTATTTTTAATTTTTTCAATAGGCTATTCAAGTGAGTCCGGCAACTCTCCTCCAAGGCGACGAGTTCGCTTGGACACGGTATGTCATGTTTTAACTTTTTATTTTATTATCCCATTCATGTCCAAAATATTAATTTTATATTTCTTTTACAGCATTCGTCGGAGGAGAGGTATTCCGGCCCTGTTCCTACAGCGGGAGAGGAGGAAGTCGGGGGTGGACACCATGAATCGGTAATAAAAAAATTAATAAAAAAAATGCAGTGTGTTTTTTCTAAAATTATTAAAATTTAAGGTTATTAAGTTTGATATTCTTTTATTTTAGTCTAATCCTACTATTGCATCAAGAGGTCGTCAGCAACCATCCACAAGGCGCCGGGGAGCAAGCGGCGGTCGGGGACGTGTGAGTATATCTCAGTATTGATTCTTGTTATCTCATATGTGTAAATTATTACATTAATTTTTAAAATTAATAAATTATTTTCTCATTTTTTTTTAGGGTTCAAGGGCCTCTGCCAGAACGGATGAGGAGGAATTATCTGGTTTCTATATCGACAACGAACTCCTCATCCATCTGGTGGAGGAACGCGTCCCACTCTGGGACCATACCGACCGCCGCCATGCAGACCATCACCTGACCCGGAGTCTGTGGATGGAGATTTGCGGCAAAATGCTGACGGATTGGGACGACCTCAGTGAAGGCAAACAGGAAGATTGCAGTAAGTATCCTTAAATTTTTTTAATTGATTAGTGATGTGTCATGTCCAACCTGCGGCCTCCAGCTGTTGCAAAACTACAACTTCCAGCATGCCCTATCCAGGCATGTTGGGAGTAGTAGTTTTGCAACAGCTGTAGGGCTGCAGTTTGGTAATGCCAGTAATTTGAGAGTAATGTTTATTTTCATATTTTTCAGAGACGGCAGTCATGGTGCGATGGCGCTCAATAAGGGACCGCTATAAGAAAGACTATAACGAGGAGGTCAATCGCCCGAGTGGGTCTGGCGGAACCCGCCGGCAGCCGTACCGCTATGCGGCTGCCCTAGGGTTCCTACGTAGAACCCTAGAGCTGCGAAGGTAAGTACAAAAATCCCTAAAAAAATTGGTCGAATGGTGAAAACTATTTTAAAAAAATGCTAATTTTTCTTTTTTTGTTTTTTTTACAGAACAACTAGCAGTACTCGGGCGCCAGAACCTCCTTGTGAAAGTCAACAAGAGGCAGTCCCTGCTGAGCTGCCACCCGCGGATCCCTCTCCACCTCGTCCAGCACCTGGTCAGGACCCAAATCGTCCTCTACTGGTGCCCTCTGGTGACGCAACAATGGCCGTTATGGCGCCACTTTTTGAGGCGTTGATGCGTCGCCAGAGGGCCGGTAGAAGCCGCCAAGCTGATTATGAAGACCTCACAAGGCTCTTGTATGAGACCTTGTGTGGTTACAGCAATAGGATTGTAGCCATCGAGGCCGAGCTGAGAAGTCTGCGGGAGTGTGTGGCGCATTTTTCTCAGCCGGGCCCGCTACAAACCTATTGGCCGTCAATTATTCAGCTGGTGGCGGACTTCACGCCCGACCAGGTGTTGGAGTTCAGACGTAGGGTGGAGGATGCGGTGTGGGATTTGAGACACCGCACAACTCCTGTTCCCCAACCACCAACCTATCCCCCCTCCCATTCCTATCCCCCCTCCCATTCCTATCCCCCCTCCCATTCCTATCCCCCACCACAACCTCCTCACCCCTTCCAACCTCCTCACCCCTTCCAACCTCCGCAAACTCCAACCCGTCCACCTCAACCACCTCCCCATTCTACAACCCCGAGCCTTTTCACCACTCTTCTTTCTCTCCTCAAAACTACTTCCAACAAGCAACTTTCACCACTCCTTCTTCGCTGGCTCGGACAACTCCTTCACCCAATCCCCTATCCCGTTTGCATACTCCCTCTGTCTCTCCTCCCACATCACACATTTCAGTCTCCACCAGAACATACGAAGGTGGAGAGGGATCAAGCCGTGCACTGCCTTCCACCCCCCAACCTCCTCCTACAATTCCTCAATACCAGGATTTGTAATTTTTGTTATTTCAAATTTTATATTAATATTGTTTTATTTATATATATTTTTATTTTATAAAATTCAGTAAAATTCAGTTCAAAGTTTTTATGTGTCCTTGTGTTTTTTTTACTTATCTAAAAATAAAGGCCCGACATGCTCTTCCACCGCTTGTGGAGCGACACTGAAACTGTCGCTCTACAGGCGGTGGGAGAGGGTGTGGTAGATAAAGGCCTGACACGCTCTCACACCGCTTGTGGAGCGACACTGGAACTGTCGCTCTACAGGCGGTGGGAGAGGGTGTGGTGGATAAAGGCCTGACACGCTCTCACACCGCTTGTGGAGCGACACTGGAACTGTCGCTCTACAGGCGGTGGGAGAGGGTGTGGTGGATAAAGGCCTGACACACTCTCACACCGCTTGTGGAGCGACACTGGAACTGTCGCTCTACAGGCGGTGGGAGAGGGTGTGGTGGATAAAGGCCTGACACGCTCTCACACCGCTTGTGGAGCGACACTGGAACTGTCGCTCTACAGGCGGTGGGAGAGGGTGTGGTGGATAAAGGCCTGACACGCTCTCACACCGCTTGTGGAGCGACACTGGAACTGTCGCTCTACAGGCGGTGGGAGAGGGTGTGGTGGATAAAGGCCTGACACGCTCTCACACCGCTTGTGGAGCGACACTGGAACTGTTGCTCTACAGGCGGTGGGAGAGGGTGTGGTGGATAAAGGCCTGACACGCTCTCACACCGCTTGGGGAGCCAGCCAATGATAGTGGCTACTCATGTGGTGATAAGATTTTTAGTAAAAATAATATAAATTTTATTTAAAAAGAAACACCATACTACTATATTTGAAAAAGTTATTAAACTTTATTATTGAATATTTTTTGGGGAAAAAAAAACCAGCAACAGTACAAAATTTGAATTTTAAACATTCTGGTCCTGCCGCTGTAAACGTCCAGCATCTGAGCTGAAGTAGGCAGCAAATGAATCTCGCATGGCGGACACGGCCACAGTACCACGTGGTCCAAAAGTTTCAATACTACACATTTCGCTGTCCTCAATTATTCGCTCAATCGCGGGTTCTTTAGTCCGTATGAAATTGTGAAGAACTACCCCACACTTTACTACTTCGTCTACTGTTTCAATCTTCAATTGAATCGGTTTAGCAAAAACTCTCCATTTAGAGACAAGGATCCCAAAGGTGCACTCGACCATTCTTCGTGCCCTTGTTAAGCGATAATTGAAAATGCGTTTTGCGGCATAGAGTTCCGTCGTCGGGGCTCTATGCCGGATGAATACTGATCAGGATTATCCCCATGCATTCTGAATGGAGTGAAATCCTTTCAGGATGCATTAGGATGTCCTCAGTTCCGGAACGGAACGTTTTTTGGCCACAGCAAATAGCGCATCAAATAGCGCAGCATGCTGTGCTTTTTGCTCCGGCCAAAAATCCGGAACACTTGCCGCAACGACGGATCCGGAATAAAAGCCCATTGGAATGTATTATTCCGGATCCGTCCTAACATCTTCAGTTCTTACGACGCAACGATGTATCCGGAAGTTGCGTCTGCGCCTGCGCCAGGAAGTAGGAAGGGCTTGGCTGGCGCCAACTTCGGCAGACAACCCGCGCGGGAAAGGACAGGTCGTGTCTTCAGCTCCTGGAGGTGAGTTTTCAGTGTGTGTTTTGTCTGGAAATATACATTAACTACATGCATCTACTATGTCCTAGACATAGTAGATGCATGTAGGAGGCAGCAAATGAATGCTGGGGGTAGTAGTCCCCTGGGGAATGCTGCCCCCAGCACCCACCGTGCAGTCACCCCAGCTGCAGTCCAAAGTGCTTTTTCTTTGGGACTGCAGCCCGCTGGGGTGACTGCATGGTTGATGTTGGGGGTAGTAATCCCCTGGGGAATGCAGCCCCCCGCACCCACCGTGCAGTCACCCCAGCTGCAGTCCTAAGTGCTTTGTATTTGGGACTGCAGCTGGCTGGGGTGACTGCATGGTTGATGTTGGGGGTAGTAGTCCCCTGGGGAATGCAGCCACCCGCACCCACCGTGCAGTCACCCCAGCTTCAGTCCAAAGTGCTTTTTATTTGGGACTGCAGCTGGCTGGGGTGACTGCATGGTTGATGTTGGGGGTAGTAATCCCCTGGGGAATGCAGCTCCCCGCACCCACCGTGCAGTCACCCCAGCTTCAGTCCAAAGTGCTTTTTATTTGGGACTGCAGCTGGCTGGGGTGACTGCATGGTTGATGTTGGGGGTAGTAGTCCCCTGGGGAATGCTGCCACCAGCACCCACCGTGCAGTCACCCCAGCTGCAGTCCAAAGTGCATTTTCTTTGGGACTGCAGCTGGCTGGGGTGACTGCATGGTTGATGTTGGGGGTAGTAGTCCCCTGGGGAATGCTGCCACCGGCACCCACCGTGCAGTCACCCCAGCTGCAGTCCAAAGTGCTTTTTCTTTGGGACTGCAGCTGGCTGGGGTGACTGCATGGTTGATGTTGGGGGTAGTAGTCCCCTGGGGAATGCTGCCACCAGCACCCACCGTGCAGTCACCCCAGCTGCAGTCCAAAGTGCTTTTTATTTGGGACTGCAGTTGGCTGGGGTGACTGCATGGTTGATGTTGGGGGTAGTAGTCCCCTGGGGAATGCAGCCACCCGCACCCACCGTGCAGTCACCCCAGATTCAGTCCAAAGTGCTTTTTATTTGGGACTGCAGCTGGCTGGGGTGACTGCATGGTTGATGTTGGGGGTAGTAGTCCCCTGGTTAAGGTAGTACTGTTGTTTAATATTAATGTGTTAATTTTCATCTTTTTGTTCTCATTTTTCTTAGGTTATATTTTTGGGGAGACAGACCTTATCTTCATCTTTGAAAAAAAACTGTCCAGTAAGTATCATTTTTGAGGGTTTTTTTTTCAATGATTTGAAAAACAATTGTTTCATTATTTTTAATTTTTTTCAATAGGCTATTCAAGTGAGTCCGGCAACTCTACTCCAAGGCGACGAGTTCGCTTGGACACGGTATGTCATGTTTTAACTTTTTATTTTATTATCCCATTCATGTCCAAAATATTAATTTTATATTTCTTTTACAGCATTCGTCAACGGAGGAGAGGTATTCCGGCCCTGTTCCTACAGCGGGAGAGGAGGTAGTCGGGGGTGGACACCATGAATCGGTAATAAAAAATAAAATAAAAAAAAATGCAGTGTGTTTTTTCTAAAATTATTAAAATTTAAGGTTATTAAGTTTGATATTCTTTTATTTTAGTCTAATCCTACTGTTGCATCAAGAGGTCGTCAGCAACCATCCACAAGGCGCCGGGGAGCACGCGGCGGTCGGGGACGTGTGAGTATATCTCAGTATTGATTCTTGTTATCTCATATGTGTAAATTATTACATTAATTTTTAAAATTAATAAATTATTTTCTCTTTTTTTTTTAGGGTTCAAGGGCCTCTGCCAGAACGGATGAGGAGGAATTATCTGGTTTCTATATCGACAACGAACTCCTCATCCATCTGGTGGAGGAACGCGTCCCACTCTGGGACCATACCGACCGCCGCCATGCAGACCATCACCTGACCCGGAGTCTGTGGATGGAGATTTGCGGCAAAATGCTGACGGATTGGGACGACCTCAGTGAAGGCAAACAGGAAGATTGCAGTAAGTATCCTTAAATTTTTTTAATTGATTAGTGATGTGTCATGTCCAACCTGCGGCCTCCAGCTGTTGCAAAACTACAACTTCCAGCATGCCCTATCCAGGCATGTTGGGAGTAGTAGTTTTGCAACAGCTGTAGGGCTGCAGTTTGGTAATGCCAGTAATTTGAGAGTAATGTTTATTTTCATATTTTTCAGAGACGGCAGTCATGGTGCGATGGCGCTCAATAAGGGACCGCTATAAGAAAGACTATAACGAGGAGGTCAATCGCCCGAGTGGGTCTGGCGGAACCCGCCGGCGGCCGTACCGCTATGCGGCTGCCCTAGGGTTCCTACGTAGAACCCTAGAGCTGCGAAGGTAAGTACAAAAATCCCTAAAAAAATTGGTCGAATGGTGAAAACTATTTTAAAAAAATGCTAATTTTTCTTTTTTTGTTTTTTTTACAGAACAACTAGCAGTACTCGGCCGCCAGAACCTCCTTGTGAAAGTCAACAAGAGGCGGTCCCTGCTGAGCTGCCACCCGCGGATCCCTCTCCACCTCGTCCAGCACCTGGTCAGGACCCAAATCGTCCTCTACTGGTGCCCTCTGGTGACGCAACAATGGCCGTTATGGCGCCACTTTTTGAGGCGTTGATGCGTCGCCAGAGGGCCGGTAGAAGCCGCCAAGCTGATTATGAAGACCTCACAAGGCTCTTGTATGAGACCTTGTGTGGTTACAGCAATAGGATTGTAGCCATCGAGGCCGAGCTGAGAAGTCTGCGGGAGTGTGTGGCTCATTTTTCTCAGCCGGGCCCGCTACAAACCTATTGGCCGTCAATTATTCAGCTGGTGGCGGACTTCACGCACAACCAGGTGTTGGAGTTCAGACGTAGGGTGGAGGATGCGGTGTGGGATTTGAGACACCGCACAACTCCTGTTCCCCAACCACCAACCTATCCCCCCTCCCATTCCTATCCCCCCTCCCATTCCTATCCCCCACCACAACCTCCTCACCCCTTCCAACCTCCTCACCCCTTCCAACCTCCGCAAACTCCAACCCGTCCACCTCAACCACCTCCCCATTCTACAACCCCGAGCCTTTTCACCACTCTTCTTTCTCTCCTCAAAACTACTTCCAACAAGCAACTTTCACCACTCCTTCTTCGCTGGCTCGGACAACTCCTTCACCCAATCCCCCATCCCGTTTGCATACTCCCTCTGTCTCTCCTCCCACATCACACATTTCAGTCTCCACCAGAACATACGAAGGTGGAGAGGGATCAAGCCGTGCACTGCCTTCCACCCCCCAACCTCCTCCTACAATTCCTCAATACCAGGATTTGTAATTTTTGTTATTTCAAATTTTATATTAATATTGTTTTATTTATATATATTTTTATTTTATAAAATTCAGTAAAATTCAGTTCAAAGTTTTTATGTGTCCTTGTGTTTTTTTTACTTATCTAAAAATAAAGGCCCGACATGCTCTTCCACCGCTTGTGGAGCGACACTGAAACTGTTGCTCTACAGGCGGTGGGAGAGGGTGTGGTAGATAAAGGCCTGACACGCTCTCACACCGCTTGTGGAGCGACACTGGAACTGTCGCTCTACAGGCGGTGGGAGAGGGTGTGGTGGATAAAGGCCTGACACGCTCTCACACCGCTTGTGGAGCGACACTGGAACTGTCGCTCTACAGGCGGTGGGAGAGGGTGTGGTGGATAAAGGCCTGACACGCTCTCACACCGCTTGTGGAGCGACACTGGAACTGTCGCTCTACAGGCGGTGGGAGAGGGTGTGGTGGATAAAGGCCTGACACGCTCTCACACCGCTTGTGGAGCGACACTGGAACTGTCGCTCTACAGGCGGTGGGAGAGGGTGTGGTGGATAAAGGCCTGACACGCTCTCACACCGCTTGTGGAGCGACACTGGAACTGTCGCTCTACAGGCGGTGGGAGAGGGTGTGGTGGATAAAGGCCTGACACGCTCTCACACCGCTTGTGGAGCGACACTGGAACTGTCGCTCTACAGGCGGTGGGAGAGGGTGTGGTGGAAAAAGGCCTGACACGCTCTCACACCGCTTGTGGAGCGACACTGGAACTGTCGCTCTACAGGCGGTGGGAGAGGGTGTGGTGGATAAAGGCCTGACACGCTCTCACACCGCTTGGGGAGCCAGCCAATGATAGTGGCTACTCATGCGGTGATAAGATTTTTAGTAAAAATAATATAAATTTTATTTAAAAAGAAACACCATACTACTATATTTGAAAAAGTTATTAAACTTTATTATTGAATATTTTTTTGGGAAAAAAAAAACAGCAACAGTACAAAATTTGAATTTTAAACATTCTGGTCCTGCCACTGTAAACGTCCAGCATCTGAGCTGAAGTAGGCAGCAAATGAATCTCGCATGGCGGACACGGCCACGGCCACAGTACCACGTGGTCCAAAAGTTTCAATACTACACATTTCGCTGTCCTCGATTATTCGCTCAATCGCGGGTTCTTTAGTCCGTATGAAATTGTGAAGAACTACCCCACACTTTACTACTTCGTCTACTGTTTCAATCTTCAATTGAATCGGTTTAGCAAAAACTCTCCATTTAGAGACAAGGATCCCAAAGGTGCACTCGACCATTCTTCGTGCCCTTGTTAAGCGATAATTGAAAATGCGTTTTGTGGCATCCAATCCACGGCTGGAGTAGGGTTTAATCAGGTTTCCAGACATTTGGAAAGCTTCATCCCCCACCAAGACGTATGGCAGTGGTGGACTGTCGGTTCCAGGCATAGGTTCAGGAGGTGGAAAGTCAAAGCGCCGATTGTACACGCTCCGTCCCATGAAAGAGTTTTTGAAAATCATTGAATCATTGGTGCGGCCATATGCACCAATATCAACTGCCACAAACCGGTACTCAGCATCAGCGATGGCCATTAAAACAATTGAAAAATACTTTTTATAATTAAAAAATTCTGATCCGGTACCTGGTGGCTTTATAATACGGATATGTTTTCCGTCCACTGCGCCGACACAATGCGGAAATTGACAGACCTCATAAAAAAAAAATTCAATTTGAAGCCATCTCTGCTGATTGGGAGTAGGTATGAACTCCTCATGCAGTTCCTCCCATAAAACTTGACACGTTTCTTTTACAATAGTTGAAATCGTTGAAATCCCAAGCCGGAAATGGTAGTGTAGCGACGTAAAACTGTCACCTGTAGCCAGAAAGCTGAACAAAAAATAAAGAAAATAATAGATTAGTAATTTGAAATACTTAAACATTTTAGATTATGGATTTGTCTAATTTGATATGGCCTGAATAATTATCATAAATATCGTTATGAGTAAAATTTTACTATACTTGAAAGCATCAATATATATTTACTGCCTGTAATATTTATATTAAATACATACAGATTAGTATAGCTGCTATGAAAATCTTCTAAAGAAATTGTTAATTAAATATAAATACTAGACAACACATATAAATAATAAAAATGAATATATATATATATATGTCATTATCTTACCGGTGGTAAGATATGGTCAACATGAGTCGTTCTGTAGGTGACACACTCCTGCGGAAATACGTATCCATCCTGGCCAGTCTTGGTGATACTCGGTCTAGGAGCTCATCAAAGCTAGCCATGTTCATGCGAAAAAAATTATTAAATTTTTCGGGATAATGACGCAATTCCGGGTACAGGACTTCAAATGCTCCTTCGGTAATCCGTGCAGACGAAATTGGATGAACCCAATAACGACAAAGACAACGCCGACGTCTATCTCGCTGTTGTTTCCTCCATCTTGAAACCAAGATCAGGGCTTTGAAAGCAAACTCTTGTTCAGGCATCATCCTGGCGACAATCCTAAGCAGAATCTGAGCTAGGCCCTTAAAGGTTTACTTTTTATAGACCAAAATATTTGCATATTTTATTAGTTGTACAACAGTGATAAGATTAGTTTCTGATTAATTTTTAGTGATAGGATTAGTTTCTGATAAGAAATTATTTTGCATACCGGATCCGCTCTAAAATACACGACGGATCCGCTGTTTCGACGGATCCGTACGGCGGATCCGGACAAAAAACGCAAGCGTTGCATTCAGGATTTCCGGATCCGTATCTCCGGAAAAAAGCCGGAAAGACGCATCCGGAATGAAAAAATGATGCGTTCTCACGCGTTTTTCCGGATTCGGCGTGTAATTCCGGCAAATGGACTACACGACGGATCCGGCCAACGCAAGTGTGAAAGAGCCCTAAGGTGAGTTAAATTATTTTTTATTTATTTTTTAACCCCTCCAGCACTATTTCACTATGCATTCTGTATTCAGAATGCTATTATGTATTCAGAATGCTTGCGGATGCTTGCGATTTTCACGCAACGCACAAGTGATGCGTGAAAATCACCGCTCCTGTGCACAGCCCCATAGAAATGAATGGGTCAGGATTCAGTGCGGGTGCAATGTGTTCACTTCACGCATTGCACCCGCGCGGAATACTCGCCCGTGTGAAAGGGGCCTTATACTTTGGAGAGGATTGTGGAACATCTAAAATCCCATGGATTGAAAGATGAAAAACAGCATGGGTTTACTTCAGGGAGATCATGTCAAACTAATCTTATTGATTTTTTTGACTGGGTGACTAAAATAATAGATGGAAGAGGTGCAGTAGACATCGCTTATCTAGACTTTAGTAAGACTTTTGATACTGTCTGACATAGAAGGCTTATCAATAAATTGCAGTCTTTGGGCTTGGACTACCATATTGTTGAATGGATTAGGCAGTGGCTGAGGGACAGTCAAGAGAGGGTTGTAGTCAATGGAGTGTATTCAGACCAAGGTCTTGTTACCAGTGGAGTACCTCAGGGATCTGTTCTGGGACCCATATTGTTTAATATCTTTATCAGCGAAATTTCAGAAGGTCTCAATGGTAAGGTGCGTCTTTTTGCTGATGACACAAAGATTTGTAACAGGGTTGATGTTCCTGGAGGAATACACCACATTGAAAAGGATTTAGGAAAACTAGAGGAATGGTCAAAAATCTGGCAACTAAAATTTAATGTTGATACAGTTGCAAGAAAAAGTATGTGAACCCTTTGGAATGATATGGATTTATGCATAAATTGGTCATAAAATGTGATCTGATCTTCATCTAAGTCACAACAATAGACAATCACAGTCTGCTTAAACTAATAACACACAAAGAATTAAATCATTCCAAAGGGTTCACATACTTTTTCTTGCAACTGTAAGTGCAAGATAATGCACCTGGGGCGTAAAAACCCAAGAGCAGAATATAAAATCAGTGATACAGTCCTAACCTCAGTTTCTGAGGAAAGGGATTTAGGAGTCATTATTTCAGAAGACTTAAAGGTAGGCAGACAATGTCATAGAGCAGTAGGAAATGCTAGCAGAATGCTTGGGTGTATAGGGAGAGGAATTACCAGTAGAAAGAGGGAGGTGCTGATGCAGCTCTACAGAGCACTAGTGAGACCTCATTTGGAGCATTGTGCTCAGTACTGGAGACCATATCTCCAGAAGGATATTGATACTTTGGAGAGAGTACAGAGAAGAGCTACTAAACTGGTACATGGATTGCAGGATAAAACTTACCAGGAAAGATTAAAGGACCTTAACATGTATAGCTTGGAAGAAAGACGAGACAGAGGGGATATGATAGAAACTTTTAAATACATAAAGGGAATTAACAAGGTAAAAGAGGAGCGAATATTTAAAAGAAGAAAAACTGCTACAAGAGGACATAGTTTTAAATTAGAGGGGCAACGGTTTAAAAGTAATATCAGGAAGTATTACTTCACTGAGAGAGTAGTGGATGCATGGAATAGCCTTCCTGCAGAAGTGGTAGCTGCAAATACAGTGAAGGAGTTTAAGCATGCATGGGATAGGCATAAGGTCATCCTTCATATAAGATAGGGCCAGGGGCTATCCATAGTATTCAGTATATTGGGCAGACTAGATGGGCCATATGAGTACATATGACTTTTTGATCACGTTTTATTTAAGTTTGCAATTCTGCCAGTGTTTTTTTATTTTTATTTTTTATGGGGTTCTCCATGTGGTATACTTAATAAGATAATTTTATTCTGTGGGTTGATACGGTTATGGAGATAACCAAATTTATATTGTTTTATTTATGTTCTACCACTTTTATATTATAAAATCACTTTTTATTAAACCTTTTTTTTGCATCACCAATCGAAGAGCCATAACTTTTTAAAATTTTCCATCAATGTAGCTGTATGAGAGTTTGATTTTTTGCAGAATGACCTGTAATTCTTACTTGTACAATTTTGGGGTCGCTTTTTATTCCAATTTTTAGGTGGTGAATTGGGCAAAAATTGCATTTCTGTCAGTGTTTTTTATTTTTATGGGGTTCTCCATGTGGTATTTTTGATATAATAATTTTATTCTGTGGGTTGATACGGTTATGGTGACACCAAATTTGTATAGTTTTTTTTTTTCATGTTCTACCACTTTTATATTCATAAAATCACTTTTTATTAAAGGGAACTTGTCATCAACTTTATGCTGACCTCACTGAGGGCAGTATAAAATAGTGACAGAACTGCTGATGTCAGCGCTGTGTCACACATCAGCTAAAAGTAAGTGGTTGCCAAGAACCAGCATCATAATCATTACAGCCCAGGCCTTGAAAAGAGTCAAATCTACCTAAGAAGAGTAATGGTTATTCATGATCTCCTGCTCTCCTGCCCATCTGCTGATGGTTGGCAGTTCTCTCCTAGAGAGAAAGGGAGACAACTAGGTAGAAGACAGTCATCAGCAGGTGGGCAGGAGAGCAGGAATTTATGAATAACCAGGACTCTTCTCAGGTAGATTTGACTCTTTTCCAGGCCTGGGCTGCAATGATAATAATGCTGGTTCTCGGCAACCACTTATTTTTAGATGATGTGTGACACCGCTGGCATCAGCATTTCTGTCTCTACTTTATACTGTCCTAAGTACGGCCAGCATAAAGTTGATGATAGGTTCCCTTTATACATTTTTTTGGCATCACCAAAATCTAAGACCCATAAGTTTTTTATTTATTTTTCTATCAACACAGTTGTAGGAGGGCATTTTTTTTGCAGGATGGGCTGTAGTGTTTATTGGTATAATTTTCGGGATGCATATAACTTTTTGATGACTATTTTTGGGAGGTGAAGCAAAAAACATTGTTTTTTTAGTTTTCGTTTTTTACAGCGTTTACCACATGGGATAAGTACCATGATCATTTTATAGATCAGGTCCTTACAGACATGGCGATACCAATTAGTCCTCATGCACACGGCCGTTGCCTGGCCGTGGCTGTATTGCAGCCCGCAAACAGCGGGTCCGCAATATGCGGGCACCGGCCGCGTGCTCCTCGCATCACGTATGCGGGCCTTTTCTCTTGAATGGGTCCGCAATCCGTAGCTGCGGTGCAGAATGGAGCCACGAAACCTCACGGAAGCACTATGGAGTGCTTCTGTGGTGTTTCTGTCCGTGCCTCCGCACCACAAAAAAATAGAACATGTTTTATTTTTTTGCGGTGCTGATAGATCACGGACCCATTCAAGTTGAATGGGTCTCCATCCGTCCAAGCTGCCGCACGGACGTTGCCCATGTATTGGGGATCGCAATTAGCAGTCCCCAATGCATGGAACGGCCGTGTGCATGAGGCCTTATATGTAGTTTATTTATTTATTTGAATCCCTTATAAATGAGCGGATATGGTAAAGGGCAATTTAGTTGTTTTTTTTTTTTACATTTTTATTTTTAATTTACTTTACTTTATTTCTTCTTTTATTTTCACACTTCTTGAAGATCCAGTGGGGCTGATGGCTGTACCATATTTTGTAATGCTCTAGCATTGCAAAGTATAATACTATCAGTTTTACACTGATAGATGGCAACACTGGACTTTGAAAGCTAGCCGGTTGCCTTGGAAACCATTGGGCTGCTGCCATCGCAGAATGGCAGGCCAATGGTTGAGAGAGGGAGCTCCCTCCTTCTATTAAACCCATGGATCCAGCTGACCGCGGCATCTAAGGGGTTACAGCAGAGTGTCAGCATACAGTTGAACAGAGCCGCTGCCATCAGATGCAGCAAGGAGACACACCAAGGGACACAGATGAGGGCAGGGGACATGAATGGGGCACAGCGGGCACCTATGTGGACACGGACAGAGCACTGCCGGAACATTTGGAGGCAGGGTGCAAAGATGGCGGGCACAGATTGTTATAGCAGGCACAGATCGGGGCACAGAAGGGGGGCACGAAGCAGATATCTGAGATGAGTCATAACATTATTACCTGCTGCAGAGAATACATATTTAACATAGAACTAAGAGACACACTAACTAGGTAATAGAATCAGGCTATTTGGGTCATTAATGTCTTTCACATTTAGAAATGGGGGGGTTATCAAAACTGCCCATAGCAACCAATCAGATTCCACCTTTAATTTCCATAGCACGTTTGGGAAATGAAAGGTGGGATCTGATTGGTTGCTGTGTTTTCCCTTTCATCAGTTTTGATAAATATCCTCCAGGGTTTTTCAGAAAATAAGAGATTGCAGAATTATGGGTCTGGGCAGTTTTTTTTAAAGGTTTCTATAGGGGGCGGTTGATGCAAGGGAAGCAGGGATTACTGGATCTCTATGCATATTTATAGGTATTTGTTCAACCCTTAATCACAATAAAAAATATTATGATGTAGCTTCTTAGCTCAATTGCTAACCATATTTGCACTTACTTATCAAGCTCTGCTTCAGAAAAGGGTGAGCTGAGGACAGAGGTCTCTTTCGCATGACTTATCTGTAGGCTGTTGCAGGCAAATGCAATAAAGACATTATTGTTTTCTCTTTCCAAGACAGATGGAAGAAATCTTGAATACAATGTGTTCTTAAAGAATAGGAATCCACAGAAACAGACAAAATAGACAGACAGTGGCCCAGATTTACTTAGCCTGTAGATGGTGTAAGTTTAGACCGTCTGCTGCCTAGACATGCACGGGATTTGTCACAGGGACTCAAGATGGATGAAAAATCTGGTGCAGGGATAGACACTTTTGTTTAACTCCATGCCAATTATTGTTTGGCTTAGCGTACATTCACACGACCGTGTGTAATCCTTTTTTGTTTTGCGGTCTGCAAATAACGGAACCGTGTGTCCGTAATTTGTTTCCGTTTCTGCATCCGTGTTTCCACATCCGTGCCGTGTGTCCGCATTTTGCAATAGTAATATCAGAATATTTTGCACCATGGTCAGGGAACAGGGGCTTCAATTACATGGAAACAGATCCACAAAAAACAGATGACATACGGAATGGTTTCCGTATGTCTTCCGTATTTTGCGGATCCATTGACTTGAATGGGGCTGCGGACCAATCTGTACAATAGTAGTACAAGCTTCATATTTTTGCGGATGAGAAATGCGGAAACACGGATGCGGACAACATACTGAATGTTATCCGCACATTTTATTCACCTATAGGAATGAATGGATCCGCATTTATTCCGCAAAATGCGGAACAGATGCGGATCGTGCGCAGAAAAAATTATACAGTCATGTGAATGTACCCTTACTTTGAGACTATTTTATACGCCAGAATCGTGGAGAAAATTGAAAGAATAAAACATATATTGGAGATGCACAGTTCTTTATTATAAACCTAGAAGACTTAAAATATGGATTGCCAGTTTATTTGGAAATATACTGTAATGTGGACAACCAACATGCATTGGCATAATGTCAATATTAGCAGTAGGGTAGGGCCTCATTGTGTTTCTCACAAAATGTCAATTTGTTTATTTTTGTTGCGAAAAACTAGCAGCTGAATTGCACAATATCAATATAGATTTTGAAGTATTTTTCCCTTAGGACTGAGCACAGTCTAACGCTCCTTTCACACAGGCGAGATTTCCGCGTGGGTGCAATGCGCGAGGTGATTTTCACGCATCACTTGTGCGTTGCGTGAAAAATCACAGCATGCTCTATATTGTGCGTTTTTCACGCAACGCAGGCCCCATAGAAGTGAATAGAGCTGCGTGAAAATCGCAAGCATCCGCAAGCAAGTGCGGATGCGGTGTGATTTTCACGCATGGTTGCTAGGAGACGATCGGGATCATTATTATTTTCCCTTATAACATAGTTATAAGGGAAAATAATAGCATTCTTAATACAGAATGCTTAGTAAAATAAGGCTGGAGGTGTTACATATTTTTTTACAATTATTTAACTCACCTTAATCCACTTGTTCACACAGCCCGGCTTCTCTTTTGTCTTCTTCTTTGCTGTCCAGGAGGAAAAGGACCTGTGGTGACGTCACTGTGCTCATCACATGGTCCGTCACATGACCCATCACCATGGTGATGGATCATGTGATGGACCATGTGATGAGCGTAGTGACTTCACCACAGGTCCTTTTCCTCAAAGAAGAAGAAAGAAGAGAAGCCGGGCTGCGTGAACAAGTGGATTAAGGTAAGTAAAATTTTTATTTTTATTTTTTTAACCCCTTCGTCACTATTTTACTAAGCATTCTGTATGAAGAATGCTATTATTTTCACTTATAATCATGTGAAAATAAAATCTACAGAACACCTAACCCAAACCCAAACTTCTGTGAAGAAGTCCGGGTTCGGGTCTGGGTACCAAACATGCCGATTTTTCTGACGCGCGTGCAAAATGCATTAAAACGCTTTGCACTCGCGGGGAAAAATTGTGCATGTTCCCGCAACGCACACGCATCTTTTCCTGCAACGCACCCGCAACGATCGTGTAACCCAGCCTAACTCCCCCAAATTACATTTATGTAACTATTAACATATTGAATTGGCATGACATGATGCTTAATGGGAGATTTAGTTATATAGGAAATGCTTATGTCCCTCTCATAAGTTATACGTAGAGCAAACAAGTTTAAATGTTTTCAAACAGTACAAATTAGTACATGCTGGGAAGGATACTCACAGACAGAAATGTTCACAAAAGAAAGCTGTTGTGCACTGTAGAGGATATTCCCCCCCCCCCCCCCCCCCCCCCACAAACACAATGGGCCAGATTAACTAACCCTGTCTAATATTTAGGCAGGTTTTTGCACATTTTCATTAGTAAATATGCCAGAAATATTTTCTGTTATTTTTTTTATTTTAAATAACTGTGTCAAGGTAAAACATGATTTTTTTGGAGAAGGATAAAGGGCGTTTTATGGGTAACTGAGAGTATAGAATTTTGGTTCTTCTAGAAGTCTCATGCTTGTTTGGTTGTTACTTCTACACACTGGCAGAGTGACGCACAAACCCTGAGAATCTAGACTAGACCAATAGAGAATGAAGTACAGCCCACAGAAGGAAGCATTGGGAATTTGGGAAAAGAAACACAATAATTATACTAAACTGATCCATGACATAGCTTGTTTACAGATATCTTGTATGGTTCCTAATGAAGCTTGCCACAGGGGTGTGCATAAGTGTGTAGCCAGAAGGTAGTAGTACTTACAATTCTGATGCTCCCTGGGCTTGTGCAGTGATGAGGAAGGGTGCACCTTTTCTCCTGGGGTTCTCCTGCCTCGTGATATTTAGGGGTACCCTTCATGTTAGCGGTTTCAGTGAGGCGCAAGGCAGGTTCCCTGAAGCATGAGTCAATAATGAGGCCAGGTTTGTTGTAACAACTTCACTGTATTTCACTGCAGCAGTAGACAAGTCACTGTACAAGTCGAATACAGCCTCCACAGTTGACATATGCAATTTCGAGGGGAAAAGGCCTTTCTCTTTTTAATCAAACAATGCAGTCTTTCCTTTCACAGCCAAAGAGGTGCTATATCGCTTTCTCTGGACACACCTAGATACCCCGGTATCCTCACTTAAATACAATATCAAGACAGTGGATCCTTTCTGTCCTGTTTTATATGGTGGTAAACTGGAAGCTTGTCATTCTCCCATCACATGCAGAGACGTCTGTAGCCTTAATGTAAGTGTATTAGCCTTTTTCTGACAAGATGTTCTGCAGTCCTCTTTATGAACGACTGCTAAACCTTCTGAAAAGTCTCTTCCCCTTGAGGGTTGGCATATAAATGGTCATTTTGTAACTTGCAATCCACAGGGTAGAAATATTCCCTCGTTTCTGCTCCACACTGCTTTCCTAGCTGTTCACTTGTCTGTAGCTTGCATCACACACCACACTACAAATCGAGCTTCTCTTCCTCCTAGAGAGGATGGATGGGTGGTGCCAGGCCTGCCTAGCCATTTGGGAACCTCCTACTCCATACACAGCCTAAGTAATACAAGAAATACAGTGACATTAAGACTTTCAATGTTTAGCAGTGAGGACACTGCGCTTATTGTAGGGATACATAATATGGCACCATAGATTGCTATGAGGCCCAAATGGTACCAGCTGGCCCCCGAGTGCCTTTAGGTTGGTAATGTGGAGCAGTAGTCGCACTGTGTGCTATGTATATAGTATGCACCCTTATTGTAATTTAAGCTCACTAACTAGGATAAAATGCTAGCTGAACTTTGCACAACTTTTTTATGAGACTGAAAATGTCGGCAGAATTACACTGCACAGACTTGTATACATAACACATGCTCTTACAAGGGATTCCTGACAGGAATGTAAAATAGTGGCAACCATTTTGTACGATTTGTGGGGGCGAGGGTTTACGGGCAATTCATAATGAATTTGCTTGTCTCCCATGGGCATGTGTGATCTTAAAGAGGATCTGGAGTTCTACAAAACTGATGGCCTTGCCTTAGGCTAGGTCATCATTATTAGATTGGTGAGGGTTTGGTGGGGGTCCTGCTGATTAGTTGATTGTAGGGGCCACAGCTTTAGCATGCACATGTACTCTTCAATATTTAACAGGTAATACTCCATATTTTTAGTAGTGGCTGTGCCTGACATTATATCTCAGAATAGTTCAGCCCCCCTCAAGTGAGTAGGAATGAGCTGCTATACCAGGCTCAGGCACTACTTAGAGTTATGAAGTTGAGCCAGGTAAACTGTGAAAGCGGACATAGCACTCTCTGGAGTTGTATGTGTACTGATCATTGCTTGTTTTCTGGATTAATCTCTTGTTTGATGAAATGGCTTCTACTGATTCTCTTGGTATTTTGGCCATGGCTAGTTTCTGGATGAACCCCTTGTCTGCTGTTTGGGCCTATTCATCTCTCCTGGTCCTGCCCTAGTTGTCTACTATTAATTTCACTCCAGTCATTCTAGTAGGTCTGCTTTTAGAAAACTTGCATCAGTTTTTTGCTATCTTACTCCACAGACGTAAACTTGGTCCCTAACAGCTAAGTCTATTTGGGCTAGCAGCAGGCTCTGATGAAGAACCTAGAGGTAGCATTTTCTTCCTACTAACCAGAGTAGGAAGACTGCTAGAAATTTCTGAGTTTGCTGGATGTGGTTTTGGATGATGACCATTGTATTTCCTTACAGCTACACTGCCCTTTTAATCTGTTGATCTGCAGGGTGCCAACAGCTGGCACCCACTGATTTTATATTGATGGTCCATCCTAATGCCTTATTCACATAGTCAGTGTTCGGTCAGTAATCAGGTGTGGCTCTAAACACAGAACAGGTGCAAATCTTTCCCACATACCTTATGTCTCTGGAGGCTCCAATCCTGGTTTTGGCTCACAATCACTGATGAAAATCACTGACCAAAACACTGATGTGTGCATAAAGGAAAAGAGAAGGCCAAAATTAAATACGCAACAAAACACTATTAGAAATAGATAAAACATGTTGGATAGTTTGGGCTTTTGTTCTTGGGAAAGAAATGCTGTGTATTAACATTTGTTTATTGGTTTCTGAAGAACTACGCATTTTCAGGTTAGATTGACCACATCAATTTTCAAGTAATGTTACCAAAAATGGCAATTTTTGATATTTTCAGTCGACCATAGCTTGAAATTTTAATATAAATGTTTGTCTGCGATTGATTGCCAAAAAATGTATCCGTCAGGTTGGAAAATTTCAGCCATGGTTGGCTGAAAGTACAAGTATATGGTATAATTGGCCACATTTGGCTGATCATTTGCCTTTAAGTTGCCTTTTATGTTACTTGCTGTGACCATTCAAAAGCTTATGGGTATGGTTGCTTTAGTCTAGCTAGAGGCAACTTTGGCAACAATTGCAGTCTCAGCCCAAAGGAAATAGGTATCTGCCAGCACTGCATGTTTGTTCTTTGCAAATGTGTTTAATATTTTCAGTGAAGAATAACTTTTAAATATTGACCACTATTTAAAAAAAAAGTCTATTGAGTTTTCAAATATATTGATAACATTCTTAATACAGCTATAGTATCCCATATGATGACTAAATGTTTTATCCAAGGGGGAATATATTGTATTGTAGCCACGTGTGCAGTAGCACCACTAGGGAACAGGGAGTGCAAAAAATAGTTTCCAGAGACAAAGCAGAGTAGTGACTGGTTCCATTGACCCAAACAGTGACATAATTGGCAATATTATCCAGATTGTAACCTCTGGTGTCAGGGAAAGCTACTGTATACAGGTACCACAATGTTCAGTATAAACCATTAACTTTGCCAGCTGGATTTGTAGGCATTTACCATGCCATAGGATGGTAGTAAAAGCTATATTCATACGATAAACATGTACATATTTGAGCAATAAAGGGATTGTCAGTAAAGGATAAAGCAATTTGGACATAGACATAATTTTTAAAGAGAACCTTTCATCAACTTTATGCTGCCCATACTAATGGCAGTATAAACTAGAGACTGGTGAGTTGATTTCAGCAGACTGTCATTTAAAAGTTTAAAGTATGTGGTTTCCTAAAAACCAACATCACAATCATTGCAGACTGGGCCTGGAAAAGAGTCACTGCCACCTGAGAAGAGTCCTGGTTATTCATGAATCACTGCTCTCCTGCCCACCTACTGATGACTGACTGGCTTCTACCTAGTTGTCTCCCTATCTCTCTAGGAGAGAACTGCCAATCATCAGCAGATGGGTGAGAGTGCAAGAAATTATGAATACCTATGACTCTTTTCAAGTAGATTTGACTCTTTTCAAGGCCTGGGCTGCAATGATTATGATGCTGGTTCTCAGCAACCACTTACTTTTAGCTCATGAGTGACACACCGCTGGCATCAGCATTTCTGTCACTATTTTATGCTGTCCTTAGTGAGGTCAGCATAAAGTTGATGACAGGTTCCCTTTAAAGGGTGATGCCTACCCACTAAAAATAAATGAAGATTATGCCATTGTTGAAGCTCCCAGTGCATCTTAGGAAATAATTGGGGATAGTTTAAATAATAAAAGGATTCTAGGGTAATAACATTTTTTTATCCCAAGGTAATTAATGTGTGAATGGGCAGTTGGGATATCTGCAACCTCATCATGCAGATCCACAGTTGAACTATTTGTTTTTGGAGAGATTAATCAGGAACTCCGAAAAGGTCCCAAATGCAGTCAAACACTGCAGTTCTTTTGGTAAATCATTAACAGGATCACCCAAAAATAGTGCTAAATCATCAGCAAACAGCAGTGTGTAGCATTTAATCACCTACCACTATACCCTGGAATAGGTCTGAGGATTCCAAATAGCGAGCCAGTGGCTCTATCACCAAATCAATTAATAAAGGGGATAAAGGACAACTTTGCCTGGTACCCTTTTTTTTTAAACAAAAAGAATCAGAAAAGAAACCAGGCGTATAAACTCTAGCTTGGGGGTTTAAATAAAATACCTTGATAAGGCTACATGCACACAAACATTGTTTTTGTGGTCTGCAAATCGCAGATCCGTGTTTCCTTTTTTTTTTTTTCCACATCCGTTCAGTCGGTCCACAAATTATGTCAGTTGTGTTTCCATGAGTCTTCTGTTTTTTTTTGTGGTCCTCAAAAATAACAGAAGGCTGTAATTTATTGAAATTTACCTATCCCCACCCAGGATACAGTTATATATGCTGGTCATCAAAGTGTTTGGTGGCCATTTTCTGCAGTCTTTCCAGGCTACAGAGTGTTGTTTGATTCCTTGGCTTTCAGTTCATAGAATTTGTGCGTTTTTTTGTCTTGGTTTGACCATGGCAGATGACTCTGAGGATGAGGCCATAGCGTACTGGCTTTTTACTAGGCAACACGGACAGCAGTCCCTTCTGCTGGACAAGGAACTGAGGAGAAAGAGGAGACTTTGGGTCCATCCCATTATTTCCCAATGGTACAGGAAAGGCCACTTCCATACTGTCACGCCCTGCCCTGTGGGTGTTCTGAGGAGATCTGTCAGAGTTGCTACATGTGACTCGATCTGACAGTTTGTTTTGTTGTGGCTTTGAACTGAATCCCACCTCCTCCCAGGTGTTCTTTAGGTAATTGGTGAGGCTATTTATTCCTCCCTCTCCTTATAGCCTTTGCGGGTTATAGTTCTGCCTTGTGTGAGCTCTGGAAGTTTGGTGGATCGTCTGCCCCAACACATCTCTAAATAAGTCCTTTCCCCTTTTTCCTTCTGTGTCTGTTTTTACTAGGCCTCTAGGGTGACGCTAGCTCCTTCGGTTGTTGAAGGAGCTGGGTGTCTCTTTCCCTCTTCCCTACAGCTGAGGGTTTGGTTTAGTGTGTTACAGTCTTAGGTACGTGGGCATGTGCATATCTACCATCGAGATATGCACATGGGCATAGCAGCTTAGGGAAAGTGTTTTAGGGATTGCTAGCAGGTGAGCCTTTTGTTTCCTAGCATTTGGGGCCTAGTCAGTTGTTTTGTTTGACTTGTCGTGTTCTGTTTCCTTCCCTTATCTTACCTACCGTGACACATACCCTCTACACTGATCTTCGTCAGCATCCTGAAAAGTTCACATCATTCTGTCAGTGTCTACCTTTGATTGCCTGCTGTTGTCTCTACATACTGTCCTCAGCTTCCAGAACACCAATATGAGGCCGTGCATTACTCCAGAGGAAAGGCTCATCGTCACGCTGAGGTAAGGAATATGTTATTTTATTGCTACCAGTAATGTATAGGGCTTATGTCATTATTTCCATGGTTCTTTAAGTGCCTGATGTTACACATGTGGTAATGTAAACTGAACTTACTAGTCTTTGTCCCTTATTTATTAGTGCTATTTCTCATTTATATAGTTAGTAATTGTAATAGCCAAATGACATTGAAAGAATGTTTGCTTTTTGTTTTATTTTTTTGGTCTGGCCATGGCAACATCGTGTTGCTAGAGTGTTCACATCATCCTGCATTGCCCATACATTGATTATGAAAATGGCATGACCACACTAGTGGTAAAAAAGCCTGTCAGAGTAGGGCCCAGAACAACATTTGTGTTGTAGTGTTTAGCTGCGTTGTAAATGGTTTCTTTAACGAAATTATGTACTAAAAAGGGACATTAATGGTTAGCTTTTTTGTCTACTACAAACAATTCTATTAAGCATTTTCCAGCTGCAATAAACCCCTATTATTAATGTTTTTTATTTTTTTCCAGATATTCTTGCAACTGGGAACTCATTTGCATCCCTGCATTTTGAGTTTCTATTGGTAACCTCAACGATTTCTCGTATTGTGCATCACATTTGTCATGTCATCTGGCATAAACTCCGAGACGTGGTGATGCCTCAGCCCAAGGCGGAGGATTGGGTTCTGATCGCTGACGGCTTTAATTAATGTGCACAGTTTCCAAACAGCATTGGGGCACTGGATGGCAAGCACATTCGTGTTAAGAAGCTGCCTCACTCTGGCAGCTGATTCTTCAATTATAAACAATATTTTTCGATAGTGCTTTTGGCTTTGGCTGATAGTAACTACCGGTTTACAATGGTTGATATTGGGGCCTATGGAAGCACTTCCGATGCCCGCATCTTTAGTGCTTCTAGATTAGGAGAGCGGCTTTGCGTCAACCAGCTTGCCCTGCCCGAGTCCAGAAGACTACCCTGATATGCAGGTCTCAATTTGTCATCGTGGCTGATGAAGGGTTTGCATTAACTCCCCATGTTTTGCGGCCTTTCCCCAGACGCGGTTTGGATGTCAGGAGGTGTATTTTCAACTACCGATTGACTCGTGCCCATCGGTATGTTTAGTGCACTTTCGGCATACTCTGCAGCAAGTTGAGGGTGTTTAATTCATCCATACAGAGGGATACAGAAAATGCTACCCTGGTGATTCAAGCTTGTGTTGTTCTACACAACTTCACCAGGATGCACAATCCTTTCTCTGCTGTTGACCAGAACCAATTTCCCACATAATCAGGTGTGGGTTTGGATCTCTCCCTGTATAAACGACCTGGTACTTGCAGTTCGGGAAATGTATGCAGACTATTTCAGCAGCCCAGAGGGGGCTGTGCCATGGCAGTTGGACGCTATTCGTAGCAGGGTTTGATATCTTCTGGAATTGGTAGTTTTTTTTAAATTTTATAGATAGCTTCTTGAAATTATGTTGTAGTTGAGTGTAGGGACTCGCAATGAGGACCCTTGATGTGTGCTTGTAGGCTGAGATTTTTTGGCCATCTGCTCAAAGTTATTACAGATGCAGTTCAAAGTGTACTTGGTTATACATCATTAAATATATTTTCAATCTTGGCCCAAAAAAACTTTGAATACCTCAGTGAACGAAGAATTATTTTATGAAGTATGCCAATTATTAAACTAATAGTATATGATAGATTGTGTGTGTGTCTATCTTTTTATGTTAAAATGGGTATACATGATTACATCATTGTTTTTACAAGCAAGACCTACAGCCAAATGATTTTAACATAGGTTTTTAAAACTCAAATAAAATAAAATAAATAGACCAACCATGTCACTAATGTTATAGGATAGATAAATAACATAAATTAGTAATAATATATATATATTTTTTTTTTAACAAATCCCTCGTAAACGAGGTTGGTCCAAAAGAGGGTCCCTGCTGCACATTCCCCTGATCTGGGGCAACTGATATGTAATGACCCGGAAAAAGTGGGTTGTGAAAAGGGGGGATTGTCTGTTGGGGCATGGAAAAGCGTTGTGCTGGTACCGAAGGCCCTCTGACTGGTGGCTGGCAAGGTGGAAGGGGGAGGGGATTTGACTGGAGGCCAAGATAACCTGGCACTGCAGGGTATCAATTAAGGCATGTATGTACCATTGGTATGGGGAGGCATACATTTCGAGGACGCTATCTATTGAGGACATGCAACAACTTTGCCGCTTGGGAGGTACACGCCGCAGCAATAGCTCCATCCCCCTCATCATGATCTCCTCCTGAACATCATCCCTCTTCCGGGCTAGGCAGTCCACAAATTGGGAAGCTATTAGTTCCCGACTAGCTACCCCAGAAGAAGGATGACTGCAAACCCTCCTTCGGTTGGGTTGTTGGGCTGGTGCAGGGCTCCCTTGTGCAGGCCTTGATGTTTCCCTTGTCTGCGGTTGTGGTTCTTCAGCCGGGGTTGGGTTTGGACTGAATGCTGGCGAGAATACAGCAGGAGTTTCCTCACCTCCAAGATCCGAAGGCTAGAATCCTCCTTGGGATCATCCAAGCTCTCCACTGTTCTGTTGGGCAAATCAGAAAAAACGTATAGGACATTAGCCACAACTAGTATTCTGAATATAATGCAATTTTTTGCAATAATAGTGCTGCATGTCTGACATATAAGGTGAGCCTGCACAGAAACAACAAGGATTACAAATGTTCGCCATGAAAAATGTGTTACCACAAAAATTGGCGCTGGGAGATGGCGCCGTGCATCATGGTGGTTTCGCGCCCGCCTGGTTGGAGCACAGGTGTCTGCAACCCAGGTAATTTATCCACTTATGTCTCTAGTATATATACTCTGCTATCTTATAATTCCATACCTCCTGACGAAGCCGCTGAGGGGAAAGGCACGTCGAGGTCTTGCGCTTAGGGTCACTATATCTCTTTGGGTTTTGTCATGTCTTCAGGTAAGTCCCATGTCAGGTGTGTCTAGTTAGACACCACTATACACATTGCTATATATCACATCCATATTAGGCCTATGTTACTATTCAGGTAGTATATATGTCATCATTGGGTTGTGTTATAGACTAGGCTGTGGATAGACTTTACTAAGCCTATTATATACATGTTGTCTATGGCCACCAAGGACGCAGACTGTGGATCTCACTGACATCCTGGGAATTTCCTTATTGTATCATTGTATCACGTTATATAGTCCCCCATAGGGGTGTTTATATCATTTTCCATCAGTGGTACATAAATTGGGTGTCTGTGAGTCACAGTATTTGACCTGGTACGCGGTAAGTGCTTATCAGCCTTTGCGGGGATACATGACAGTCCAGTAGTATATATGCCCTTCGCTTCTCTGTATACTTTTTTCCATCTTGCTTTTTTATACATGTTTTAAAAGACAATAAAATTGACACGATTTTGGATATATTATCTCCACTGGCTTTTTTTGCTATGATATTGTACTTCATGACAGTGGTAAAATTGAGTAAAAAAAAAAGTTTTTTATTTATAAAAAAATTCAAAATTGAAAAAAAAATTGAAAAATTAGCAAATTTGCTAATTTCAATTTCTCTACTTTTATAATAGATAGTAATACCTCCAAAAATAGTTATTACTTTACATTTCCCACATGTCTATTACATGATTAGATCATTTTGTGAATGCCAATTTATGTTTTGGGGACGTTAGAAGGCTTAGAAGTATAGAAGCAAATATTGAAATTTTTCAGACAATTTCCAATACACACATTTTAAGGACCAGTTCAGGTCTGAAGTCACTTTGTGAGGCTTAAATAATAGAAACCAACCAAAAATGACCCTATTTTGGAAACTACACCCCTCAAGGTATTTAAAACTGATTTTACAAAATTTGATAACCCACAAAAATTAATGGAAAATGGAGATGAAATTTCTGAATTTCACTTTTTTGGCAGATTTTCCATTTTAATACATTTTTGGCCACTAACAAAGCAAGGTTTAACAGCCAAACAAAACTCTATATTTATTGCCCTGATTCTGTAGTTTACACAAACACCCTATATGTGGTTGTAAACTGCTGTACGGGCACACGGCATTGCACAGAAGGAAAGGAACGCCATGTGGCTTTTGGAAAGCAGATTTCACTGGGATAATTTTAAGCTGCCATGTCACATTTGAAGACCCCCTGATGCACCCCTAAAGTAGAAATTCCCAAAAAGTGACCCCATTTTAGAAATTACACCCCTCAAGGTATACAAAACTGATTTGAAAAATTTGTTAACCCTTTAGGTGTTCCACAAGAATTAATGGAAAATAGAGATGAAATTTCAGAATTTCACTTTTTTGGCAGATTTTCCATTTTAATAATTTTTTCCAGTTACAAAGCAAGGGTAAATAGCTAAAAAAAACAAAATATTTATGGCCCTTATTCTGTAGTTTACATAAACACCCGATAGAAACTCCAAAAAGTTACCCCATTTAGGAAACTACAGGGTAAGGTGGCAGTTTTGTTGGTACTATTTTAGGGTACATATGATTTTTTGTTGCTCTATATTACACTTTTTGTGAGGCAAGGTAACCAGAAATAGCTGTTTTGGCACCGTTTTTATTTTTTGTTATTTACAACATTCATCTGACAGGTTAGATTATGTGGTATTTTTATAAAGCAGGTTGTTATGGATGCGACAATACCAAATATTACTTTTTTGGGTTGTTTGAGTCTTACAAAACAAAGCATTTTTTTTTTTAAGATTTTTTTAGTGTCACTACATTCTGAAAGCCGTAGTTTTATTTATTTATTTATTTATTGGGCGACTGTCTTGTGTAGGGGCTCATTTTTTTCGGGATGAGATGACGGTTTAATTGGTCCTATTATAGGGTGCGTATGACTTTTTGATCGCTTGCTATTACACATTTGTGATATAAGGTGACAAAAAAATTTTGGACAGTTTAGCTTTTTATTTTTTTACGGTATTCACCTAAAGGGTTAGGTGTTGAGGGAAGTGTTGGATTTAAATATATATGTATATATGCCCTTTCATATATGCATATATATTGGCTTTTTTGTATGGGCCGGTCCAGGTGGTATGGGTGTATACATGGAGATGTATGTATGCCCCCTTGTCAGCATACATCTCTATGTATAATATATCCATATGCAGGTGGGCTTATTACTGCCCATTTATGCCCCAGAATTATATTGCGTGTGTATATATATATATATATATATATATATATATATATGCAGGTAGATGTGCCCCAAACATCTATATGGATGTATATACCTAAATGTAGGCCCAGTATATGGTATGTATATACATGTATACCTAAGTGCCTCCAGGTTGGGTGGATATATATGTACATACTGATATGATCCCCAGGTTGTGTGGTGTGTATATGTGTGTATATATATATATATATATATAATTGATCAGCCTGGTTCTGTTATGACGTGGGAGTGTGTGATGTTATGGTGTAGCAGCTGGGGGGAGGCTCTCAGTTACAGCTTGGGCAGGAAGTCCTTTGTTTCAGTTTAAGCATTCCGTCACACGCCCACGATGATGTCATCGTTGAAGGAGGAGGGTAGCTGCTTTTGGGCTATATTAGCCCAAGCAGGACAAAGGTGTGGCCTCTTGAAATTGGACTACAAACAGACACACATGGGAGAGAGCAGCTCCATGACGTGCACCTGGAGAAGGCCTAGTAACCCTGGAAGGACTAAGTATCTACCTGTCTAGCCCCTACCTACCCCACACATACCCCCTATACCCCCAACAATAGTAACCCCTTCCCTGCCACCAACATATCCCATTGCAATCCCTATCCCTGTAGGCCCTGTCCTCACCAACTATCCCCTAACCCTGGCTGCTGAACTCCTGCAGCAGCCCTGTATCCTTGAGACAGCCCCAGTTACCCCTGTAGCTGCCCTCTAATCCTGTACTCCTTCACTGCTGCCTGCTTACCCCAGCAGCAGCTGAGTGTGTGTTTACCCTTTGCCTCTCATAGTGATAGCTTAGAGCCAGGTTGGTGGGCTGCTAATGAATTTATGTGTGTGTGTGTACTGTATTAGATAGTTTTGTGGGTAGAATTTGGGAACTGTGTAGGGTAGTGAGTATTGTATTCATGGTGCTGTATTGTGTGTATTGTCTAGTGTAGTTAGGTTTGTATTGTGTTTTACTGTAGTGTTATTGCTGTGGTGTGTGCATCTATATGAATATATATTTATAACCATTGATCTATAAATATATATAGATATAGCGTATAAATAGACTTGTTTTATTGTATTGTATAATAAATACTTTATTATTCATATATAGTGTGTAATCTTTTGTAGTATACGGCGCCGCAGCAATAGCCACAGGTAGTTCAGTGGAGTGTATCGGTAACAGAGGTAGTTAGCTAGTTAACCTAGATAGGTTAGTCATATATATTTATGATTTAGGCATAAATAGGCGGAGTCATCACTAGACGATTCATGCCTATTTATGAATATTATTTATTGAGATTTGCATAAATTTCAATAATTAATATCCCCTTTAACATTAGGTCATGTAATATTTTTATAGGGCAGGCTATTATGGACACGGAGATACCTAATATGTCTACTTTGTTTTTATTTATATAAAGTTTACACAATGATTTCATTTTTTAAACAAAAAAAATCATGTTTTAGTGTCTTCATAGTCTGAGAGCCATAGTTTTTTCAGTTTTTGGGCGATTGTCTTAGATAGGGCAAGATTTTTGCAGGATGAGATGATGGTTTTATTGGCATTATTTTGGTGTGCATATGACTTTTTGATCGCTTGCTATTACACTTTATGTGATGTAAGGTGACAAAAAATTGCTTTTTTTTACACTTTTTTTTACAGTATTCATCTGAGGGGTTACATCATGTGATATTTTTATAGAGCAGGTTATTATGGACGCGGCAATACCTAATATGTCTTTCTTTTTTGTTTATGTAAGTTTATGTAAGGTAGGGTATGATTTTTTGCGGGATGAGGTGACGTTTAGATTGGTACTATTTTGGGGGGGGGGGGGGGGGGTTGCGCCTTTTTGATCGCTTGTTGCACTTTTAGTGCACTTTTTTTTCACTTTATTTTTTGTCCCACTCTGGGACTTCAACTTTTGGGGGTCTGATCCCCTTTACAGTGCATAACAATACTTCTGTATTGTCATGCTTTGGCTGTAAGTGTATTACAGACTGTAATACACTTACAGTCTTCCTGCTGGTGAGATCCAGGGGGCTGGATCTCACAGGCTCTCTTGGAAGGTAGCCACGATCTCCTACACCCACCTGATCACAGCGCCGTACATGTACGGTGCTGGACCTTAAGTCACGGTCCTCTATGGGTTAAATAGACCAGGGATGCTCAACCTGCATACCTGCAGCTGTTGTAAAACTACAACTCCAACAATGACCTCCTGTGGACTGATAGCTGTAGCCTGTTTAGGCGTGCTGGGAGTTGTAGTTTTGCTACATCTGGAGCTCCGCAGGTTGGCCATCCCTGAAATAGATAAATAGTGGCCAATTACCAACAGTTAGAAACATGCTTTAGGATTTATGAACAAAACCTAATGCCTTAAATCCATCACTGGTCTAAGGAACCTCAATTGTTCAGCATATAAATAGGTCCTTTTACGTGAAGCTCCTTCTCTACTGTGGACCTTTTCAGTAAGTTCACGATGGAACTGGTCTCGACAACTGTTCCACCTTGTCTTTTTTTTTTTTAATGTGGAAACATAAAATATTTAAAACAATAAAATGTTCAAAGCACTGTCGGCACTGCGCCGTGTGGTATTAACATCCAACAGGATTCACACTTATATGGCTTCTCACGTCGTATTTATGGTGGTGCTCAGCTATATAAGGTATTGAATCCAATTCATTACAAACAAGACATTAGAAGAAAAGCAGCACTCACCAATTCCTATTCCAATGCTAGCTTTATTCCAGGTAAAAACATAGTAGATGGGGTCATTACACAAAAGCATAAGGCAACAGCTTTTTCACACTAAACAGTGCTTTGTCAAGCCAATTAAAACAATACTTTAGATAGGTTGTGTGTAAAAATACAAATACACATTCAAAGTAACATCAAATGATGATCGTAAACTGAAATAGCTTGAAATACATGCTAAAAAGGGGATAATAAATAGCACATAGTACAGAAGGGCATAGCTCACTAACAGGCCGCAGCCTACATATCAGTCACAGATGTCCATGTGCCGCCCACTGTAACTTCATGGCCCAGGCATTACTATCTATTATAAAAGTAGAGAAATAGAAAATTGTAAATTTGCTAATTTTTCAAAATTTCTGGTAAATTTTGAATTTAAAAAATTATTTTTTTTACTCAATTTTACCACTGTCATGAATTACAATATGTGACAAGAAAACAATCTCAGAATGGCCTGGATAAGTAAAAACTTTTAACGTTATCACCACATAAAGTGACACATGTCAGATTTGAAAAAAATGGCCTGGTCCTTAAGGTGAAAAATGGCCTGGTCATTAAGGGGTTAATGGTGTTTCTGGTGTTTGGTTAACAGCAAACATAATTTATGGACAAAAAAGCTAAATTTTCATCTGAGAAGAAAAAAACTTGTACTTGAATTTAGTCTTTTTTGCATGTCTTTTGGCAAACTATAGCATTTCATGTGGGTTAACTTTCTCTTATTCCCTATATAAAGCTAAGACTGCTGAAGGATGATATAAACATTTTCAATATATGTAGTGTCATCTCCACTACATGTTTATTTAAGGGAGCAGTAGCAATTTCTAAAAAGTAACTTTTAATCTATATCAGATAAGAAATTGGGAAATAAAGTACAAAAAATCCACTAAAACAAACCCTCAATCCAAAGCAAAAAAAATAGAAACACAGTATATATTACAATCAATCCCCCCCCACCCCCACACAAAAAAGGGGGGGTGACAGGGGGGATTGTAGAATGGACTGGTTGAAAAATGGATAGAACTTACCTGTTCAATGGTTCTGCACAGGGTAGGCGTGGATCAAGGCCCGGTTCAATGAGCAATGGCTCCGTCCTGTTGATGCAATTGACGTTGTTTTCTTATAGCGTCACCTCTGGCAGAAATAAGCAAGAGAACTGGGTCCTATGTTCACCCTAATGTACTCTAATCAAACTAGTATGCCCTGATGATCTCCTAATACAGAGTCATCGCCCTGAAAAGAGCGGCCCCGTCCGGAACCTTACCCTATTTACAAGGCCCTAGACAGTCCTTCCACTACACATAAACACGCTATCTTAAGGGCATGAAATGCTATGGAATAGGGCCAAAAAAAGCAAACGCTAAATCAAAAAACAAAAGTGTATAGTGTTCCAACGCATTTCATCCAATTATTATAAGCCCTAGACTCATCAGAGGACATGGGGCTAAAGTAGGTTCTATGTGGGTTTAAATAAGACATCGATACTGGGTGTTCTGTCCTCCTTATGTGTGAAGGTACATAGCTTGACAGACAGCTAAACCTTATCCAGGCAATGAATTGACAATGGAGTAACTTCCAACTTTATCTTTATTGCAAGGATGTAAATCAGTGTGGTAAAACTGGGAAACAGAAAAAAACTATGCGCTTACTAATGGGATTTGACATAGAGTAATGCATACAATACATTTCTGTGCATATCAATGGGCATACAAACACAGATGAATATCTAAGCAGAGCATGTTACCTATCTGTATAACAAGCATTGTTCCTAGCAGCTAACTATAAGCTGCTATAAAGGAAAGGAAAAGGATATGCAAAATACATAAGAAAACAGATCCAAAACAGGCTGTAATGTGGCTATGTGACATACCAGCAATGCTACAATGAGCTTAGATGTAGAGGATGTCTCAAGAGGCTTCCAAGCCATGTGCTATCCTCAGGCAGTAATGACTGTGAATGAAGAAAATGGCTGCTATGTGCAGGGATGATGATGTCACTAAGATAAGGAAGCTGAAGTAGACCAACCTTGTAGTGTGAAATAGCTGCAATTGTATGTAAAACGGCCAGTAGATGGTGCTGTTACACAATCTACAGAGAATTACACAGAAAACATATTAACTAGGGATGAGCGAACCCGAACTGTACAGTTCGGGCTCGTACCGAATTTTGGGGTGTCCGTGACACGGACCCGAACCCGGACATTTTCGTAAAAGTCCGGGTTCGGTGTTCGTCGCTTTCTTGGCGCTTTTTGAAAGGCTGCAAAGCAGCCAATCTACAAGCGTCATACTACTTGCCCCAAGAGGCCGTCACAGCCATGCCTACTATTGGCATGGCTGTGATTGGCCAGAGCACCATTTGACCCAGCCTCTATTTAAGCTGGAGTCACATAGCGCCGCCCGTCACTCTGCTCTGATAAGCGTAGGGAGAGGTTGCAGCTGCGACAGTAGGGCGAGATTAGGCTGATTAACTCCTCCAAAAGACTCCATCCAGTGATCGATCTGCAGCTGTGGATGATTGAACTGCTGCTATTGAATTGCTCACTGTTTTTAGGCTGCCCAGAGCGTTTTTCAGTCACTTTTTTCTGGGGTGATCAGCGGCCATTTTTTGTCTTGTGTTGCGCCAGCACAAGCTGCCACCAAGTGCATTTAACCCTCAATGGTGTGGTTGTTTTTTGGCTAAAGCCTACATCAGGGTCAAGCTGTCACACCAAGTGCATTTAACCAGCAATAGTCTGTTTATTTTTTGGCCATATACTACATCAGGGGCAAGCTGCGCCTGTCACCAAGTGCATTTAACCCTCAATGGTGTGGTTGTTTTTTGGCTAAATCCTACATCAGGGTGAAGCTGTCACACCAAGTGCATTTAACTAGCAATAGTCTGTTTATTTTTTGGCCATGTACTGCATCAGGGGCAAGCTGTCACAAAGTGCATTTAACCCTCAATGGTGTGGTTGTTTTTTGGCTAAATCCTACATCAGGGTGAAGCTGTCACACCAAGTGCATTTAACCAGCAATAGTCTGTTTATTTTCTGGCCATATACTACATCAGGGGCAAGCTGCGCCTGTCACCAAGTGCATTTAACCCTCAGTAGTGTGGTTGGTCAAGCTGTCACACCAAGTGCATTTAACCATCAATAGTGTGGTTATTTTTTGGCCATATCCCAGTCTAATTCTGTCAGTAAACGTATACCTGTCACCCAGCGCCTAAATACTAGGCCTCAAGTTTATATCCAGCTAAATCTGTCGTTACTGGTGTGGCTGGTCAAGTTATTTAGTGTCCGTCAAAGCACAGTTTTTGTTCTGGGTTGAAATACAATTCCCAATTTAGCAATTTCCTAATTTAGTGGTTTCTGCTGTATCAGAGCTATTTTAAATCTATCCTTAAAAGGGTATATAATATTCAAGGAGCACATAGGGTCATTCTGAATAACTTCACACACACACGCTACTGTGCATTTCCAAGTCTAATTCTGTCATTAAATCTATACCTGTCACCCAGCGCCTAAATACTAGGCCTCAAATTTATATTCAGCTAAATCTGTCGTTACTGCTGTACTGTTGTGGCTGGGCAAGTTATTTAGTGTCCGTCAAAGCACATTTTTTGTTCTGGGTTGAAATACAATTCCCAATTTAGCAATTTCCTAATTTAGTGGTTTCTGCTGTATCAGAGCTATTTGAAATCTATCCTTAAAAGGGTATATAATATTCAAGGTGCACATAGGGTCATTCTGAATAACTTCACACACACGCTACTGTGCATTTCCAAGTCTAATTCTGTCAGTAAACCTATACCTGTCACCCAGCGCCTAAATACTAGGCCTCAAATTTATATCCAGCTAAATCTGTCGTTACTGCTGTACTGTTGTGGCTGGGCAAGTTATTTAGTGTCCGTCAAAGCACATTTTTTGTTCTGGGTTGAAATACAATTCCCAATTTAGCAATTTCCTAATTTAGTGGTTTCTGCTGTATCAGGCCTACTTTAAATTTATCCCTAAAAGGGTATATCAGATTCAAGGTGCACATAGGGTCATTCTGAATAACTTCACACACACGCTACTGTGCATTTCCAAGTCTAATTCTGTCAGTAAACCTATACCTGTCACCCAGCGCCTAAATACTAGGCCTCAAATTTATATCCAGCTAAATCTGTCGTTACTGCTGTACTGTTGTGGCTGGTCAAGTTATTTAGTGTCCGTCAAAGCACATTTTTTGTTCTGGGTTGAAATACAATTCCCAATTTAGCAATTTCCTAATTTAGTGGTTTCTGCTGTATCAGAGCTATTTTAAATCTATCCCTAAAAGGGTATATCAGATTCAAGGTGCACATAGGGTCATTCTCAATAACTTCACACACACGCTACTGTGCATATCCCAGTCTAATTCTGTCCGTAAACCTATACCTGTCACCCAGCGCCTAAATACTAGGCCTCAAATTCATAGTCAGCTAAATCGGTGGTTACTGCTGTGCCTGTATTAGTGTAATACAGTACCTAAATAGATAGCCAGATAGTGTTAGGTGTCTGTAAAAAAAGGCCTGAATTTGAATTCAATACATTGGGCCAAATAATATTTTTGTTGTTGTGGTGAACGATAACAATGAGGAAAACATCTAGTAAGGGACACGGACGTGGAAATGGTCGTGGTGGTGTTAGTGGACCCTCTGGTGCTGGGAGAGGACGTGGCCGTTCTGCCACATCCACACGTCCTAGTGTACCAACTACCTCAGGTCCCAGTAGCCGCCAGAATTTACAGCGATGTATGGTGGGGCCCAATGCTGTTCTAAGGATGGTAAGGCCTGAGCAGGTACAGGCATTAGTCAATTGGGTGGCCGACAGTGGATCCAGCACGTTCACATTATCTCCCACCCAGTCTTCTGCAGAAAGCGCACAGATGGCGCCTGAAAACCAACCCCATCAGTCTGTCACATCACCCCCATGCATATCAGGGAAACTGTCTGAGCCTCAAGTTATGCAGCAGTCTCTTATGCTGTTTGAAGACTCTGCTGGCAGGGTTTCCCAAGGGCATCCACCTAGCCCTTCCCCAGCGGTGGAAGACATAGACTGCACTGACGCACAACCACTTATGTTTCCTGATGATGAGGACATGGGAATACCACCTCAGCAAGTCTCTGATGATGACGAAACACAGGTGCCAACTGCTGCGTCTTTCTGCAGTGTGCAGACTGAACAGGAGGTCAGGGATCAAGACTGGGTGGAAGACGATGCAGGGGACGATGAGGTCCTAGACCCCACATGGAATGAAGGTCGTGCCACTGACTTTCACAGTTCGGAGGAAGAGGCAGTGGTGAGACCGAGCCAACAGCGTAGCAAAAGAGGGAGCAGTGGGCAAAAGCAGAACACCCGCCGCCAAGAGACTCCGCCTGCTACTGACCGCCGCCATCTGGGACCGAGCACCCCAAAGGCAGCTTCAAGGAGTTCCCTGGCATGGCACTTCTTCAAACAATGTGCTGACGACAAGACCCGAGTGGTTTGCACGCTGTGCCATCAGAGCCTGAAGCGAGGCATTAACGTTCTGAACCTTAGCACAACCTGCATGACCAGGCACCTGCATGCAAAGCATGAACTGCAGTGGAGTAAACACCTTAAAAACAAGGAAGTCACTCAGGCTCCCCCTGCTACCTCTTCTGCTGCTGCCGCCTCGGCCTCTTCTGCTGCTGCCGCCTCGGCCTCTTCTGCTGCTGCCGCCTCGGCCTCTTCCTCCGCCTCTGGAGGAACGTTGGCACCTGCCGCCCAGCAAACAGGGGATGTACCACCCACACCACCTCCTTCACCAAGCATCTCAACCATGTCACACGGCAGCGTTCAGCTCTCCATCTCACAAACATTTGAGAGAAAGCGTAAATTCCCACCTAGCCACCCTCGATCCCTGGCCCTGAAGGCCAGCATTTCTAAACTACTGGCCTATGAAATGCTGTCATTTAGGCTGGTGGACACAGACAGCTTCAAACAGCTCATATCACTTGCTGTCCCACAGTATGTTGTTCCCAGCCGCCACTACTTCTCCAAGAGAGCCGTGCCTTCCCTGCACAGCCAAGTATCCGATAAAATCAAGTGTGCACTGCGCAACGCCATCTGTAGCAAGGTCCACCTAACCACAGATACGTGGACCAGAAAGCACGGCCAGGGACGCTATAACTCCCTAACTGCACACTGGGTAAATGTAGTGGCAGCTGGGCCCCAGGCGGAGAGCTGTTTGGCGCACGTCCTTCCGCCGCCAAGAATTGCAGGGCAACATTCTTTGCCTCCTGTTGCCACCTCCTCCTTCGCGGCTTCCTCCTCCTCTTCTTCCACCTGCTCATCCAGTCAGCCACACACCTTCACCACCAACTTCAGCACAGCCCGGGGTAAACGTCAGCAGGCCATTCTGAAACTCATATGTTTGGGGGACAGGCCCCACACCGCACAGGAGTTGTGGCGTGGTATAGAACAACAGATCGACGAGTGGTTGCTGCCGGTGAGCCTCAAGCCCGGCCTGGTGGTGTGCGATAATGGGCGAAATCTCGTTGCAGCTCTGGGACTAGCCGGTTTGACGCACATCCCTTGCCTGGCGCATGTGCTGAATTTGGTGGTGCAGAAGTTCATTCACAACTACCCCGACATGTCAGAGCTGCTGCATAAAGTGCGGGCCGTCTGTTCGCGCTTCCGGCGTTCACATCCTGCCGCTGCTCGCCTGTCTGCGCTATAGCGTAACTTCGGCCTTCCTGCTCCACCGCCAGGTGGAACTCCACCTTGCACATGCTGGACAGACTGTGCGAGCAGCATCAGGCCATAGTGGAGTTTCAGCTGCAGCATGCACGGGTCAGTAGCACTGCGGAACAGCACC
Source organism: Bufo gargarizans (assembly GCF_014858855.1). Lineage (NCBI taxonomy): Eukaryota > Metazoa > Chordata > Amphibia > Anura > Bufonidae > Bufo > Bufo gargarizans. Next base: position 487,412,281 of record NC_058080.1, on the reverse strand, counting down.
ACTTCACCACCAATGACTGGGCCTCCATGTGAGACCTGTGTGCCCTGTTGCGCTGTTTAGAGTACTCCACCAACATGGCCAGTGGCGATGACGCCGTTATCAGCGTTACAATACCACTTCTATGTCTCCTTGAGAAAACACTTAGGGCGATGATGGAAGAGGAGGTGGCCCAGGAGGAGGAGGAGGAGGAGGAAGAGGGGTCATTTTTAGCACTTTCAGGCCAGTCTCTTCGAAGTGACTCAGAGGGAGGTTTTTTGCAACAGCAGAGGCCAGGTACAAATGTGGCCAGCCAGGGCCCACTACTGGAGGACGAGGAGGACGAGGATGAGGAGGAGGTGGAGGAGGATGAAGCATGGTCACAGCGGGGTGGCACCCAACGCAGCTCGGGCCCATCACTGGTGCGTGGCTGGGGGGAAAGGCAGGATGATGATGATATGCCTCCCACAGAGGACAGCTTGTCCTTACCCCTGGGCAGCCTGGCACACATGAGCGACTACATGCTGCAGTGCCTGCGCAACGACAGCAGAGTTGCCCACATTTTAACGTGTGCGGACTACTGGGTTGCCACCCTGCTGGATCCACGGTACAAAGACAATGTGCCCACCTTACTTCCTGCACTGGAGCGTGATAGGAAGATGCGCGAGTACAAGCGCACGTTGGTAGACGCGCTACTGAGAGCATTCCCAAATGTCACAGGGGAACAAGTGGAAGCCCAAGGCCAAGGCAGAGGAGGAGCAAGAGGTCGCCAAGGCAGCTGTGTCATGGCCAGCTCCTCTGAGGGCAGGGTTAGCATGGCAGAGATGTGGAAAAGTTTTGTCAACACGCCAAAGCTAACTGCACCACCACCTGATACGCAATGTGTTAGCAGGAGGCAACATTTCACTAACATGGTGGAACAGTACGTGTGCACACCCCTCCACGTACTGACTGATGGTTCGGCCCCATTCAACTTCTGGGTCTCTAAATTGTCCACGTGGCCAGAGCTAGCCATTTATGCCTTGGAGGTGCTGGCCTGCCCGGCGGCCAGCGTTTTGTCTGAACGTGTATTCAGCACGGCAGGGGGTGTCATTACAGACAAACGCAGCCGCCTGTCTACAGCCAATGTGGACAAGCTGACGTTCATAAAAATGAACCAGGCATGGATCCCACAGGACCTGTCCATCCCTTGTGCAGATAAGACATTAATTACCTCCCCTTAACCATATATTATTGTACTCCAGGGCACTTCCTCATTCAATCCTATTTTTATTTTCATTTTACCATTATATTGCGAGGCTACCCAAAGTTGAATGAACCTCTCCTCTGTCTGGGTGCCGGGGCCTAAATATATGCCAATGGACTGTTCCAATGTTGGGTGACGTGAAGCCTGATTCTCTGCTATGACATGCAGACTAATTCTCTGCTGACATGAAGCCAGATTCTCTGTTACGGGACCTCTCTCCTCTGCCTGGGTGCCTGGGCTTAAATATATGCCAATGGACTGTTGCAGTAGTGGCTGACGTGAAGCCTGATTCTCTGCTATGACATGCAGACTGATTCTCTGCTGACATGAAGACAGATTCTCTGTTACGGGACCTCTCTCCTCTGCCTGGGTGCCTGGGCCTAAATATATGCCAATGGACTGTTCCAATGTTGGGTGACGTGAAGCCTGATTCTCTGCTATGACATGCAGACTGATTCTCTGCTGACATGAAGACAGATTCTCTGTTACGGGACCTCTCTCCTCTGCCTGGGTGCTGGGCCTAAATATCTGACAATGGACTGTTGCAGTGGTGGCTGACGTGAAGCCTGATTCTCTGCTATGACATGCAGACTAATTCTCTGCTGACATGAAGACAGATTCTCTGTTACGGGACCTCTCTCCTCTGCCTGTGTGCTGGGCCTAAATATATGACAATGGAATGTTGCAGTGGTGGCTGACGTGAAGCCTGATTCTCTGCTATGACATGCAGACTGATTCTCTGCTGACATGAAGCCAGATCCTCTGTTACGGGACCTCTCTCCTCTGCCTGGGTGCTGGGCCTAAATATATGCCAATGGACTGTTGCAGTGGTGGCTGACATGAAGCCTGATTCTCTGCTATGACATGCAGACTGATTCTCTACTGACATGAAGCCAGATCCTCTGTTACGGGACCTCTCTCCTCTGCCTGGGTGCTGGGCCTAAATATATGCCAATGGACTGTTGCAGTGGTGGCTGACGTGAAGCCTGATTCTCTGCTACGACATGCAGACTGATTCTCTGCTGACATGAAGACAGATTCTCTGTTACGGGACCTCTCTCCTCTGCCTGGGTGCTGGGCCTAAATATATGACAATGGACTGTTGCAGTGGTGGCTGACGTGAAGCCTGATTCTCTGCTATGACATGCAGACTGATTCTCTGCTGACATGAAGCCAGGTTCTCTGTTATGGGACCTCTCTCCTCTGCCTGGGTGTTGGGGCCTAAATATCTGACAATGGACTGTTCCAATGTTAGGTGACGTGAAGCATGATTCTCTGCTATGATATGAAGACTGATTCTCTGCTGACATGAAGCCAGATTCTCTGTTACGGGACCTCTCTCCTCTGCCTTGGTGCCTGGGCCTAAATATCTGACAATGGACTGTTCCAGTGTTGGGTGACGTGAAGCATGATTCTCTGCTATGATATGAAGACTGATTCTCTGCTGACATGAAGCCAGATTCTCTGTTACGGGACCTCTCTCCTCTGCCTGGGTGCCGGGGCCTAAATATCTGACAATGGACTGTTCCAGTGTTGGGTGACGTGAAGCATGATTCTCTGCTATGATCTGAAGACTGATTCTCTGCTGACATGAAGCCAGATTCTCTCTTACGGGACCTCTCTCCTCTGCCTGGGTGCCGGGGCCTAAATATCTGAGAATGGACTGTTCCAGTGGTGGGTGACGTGAAGCCAGATTCTCTGCTATGGGACCTCTCTCCAATTGATATTGGTTAATTTTTATTTATTTTATTTTTATTTTTATTCATTTCCCTATCCACATTTGTTTGCATGGGATTTACCTACATGTTGCTGCCTTTTGCAGCCCTCTAGCCCTTTCCTGGGCTGTTTTACAGCCTTTTTAGTGCCGAAAAGTTCGGGTCCCCATTGACTTCAATGGGGTTCGGGTTCGGGATGAAGTTCGGATCCCGAACCCGAACATTTCCGGGAAGTTTGGCCGAACTTCTAGAACCCGAACATCCAGGTGTCCGCTCAACTCTAATATTAACTATTTATGAAAGTTATGCATAAATTAACAATAAACTTGCTGAAGGCATGACCTGATAACGCATGCAGTCCCTTATAAGTAACCCAGATCAAAAAGCAAAAACCGCAGTGGGGAAGTCACAGTCCCTACTCTTTCTTTTTAAAGGTAATAGTGTACATATGGCAGGGCTAACCTAATCAAAGGCAGGGACACTGATCGGCACGTTGTCTGGCAATACCTGGGACCAACCTGGCTTAAATGTGTTCAAACGGCCCTGAATCTGCCCGCTTTACGCCGCGCCATGTGACGTTCCGCACATTGCGTTGTCACGTTGGGGCATGCGCATAGTGGTTGGGGGAAGCCGGAGGGGTGTGTGGTTCGGGATACCCTTGTATCCAGGTGTTAACCCACCTATATCAAAAGAAAAGGGAGTATAATATTTGCGCTGTGATAGCATCATCCCTTTTATGTCATTGAGCCCTATCATTAATGTGGGCTAAATGTCAGTGAGCGTGTACTGTACTTGTCTAATTACTTCACAAGCGCTCTGGGCAACAATCAGACATTTTGAGGCTGGTCCTCTAACTGAAAAGTTGCAAAAATTAGTGTGTTCAAAGTAAATAAGCAGATAAATAGCACAAAAAGTGGTCAATATTACATGAAATATAAATACCAAAAGTGGGGACATATCTCAAATAAAGCAGCCAAAGTTTAGCTGCTCGTTGAGGCTACAGGCGCTGGTAGTATTTAATTTAAAAATCCACCAGCTCTCCCTCTGCAATATCCGCCTCTCCCAGTCGCCACCACGTGGTGACTTGTAGACGCGTTCATTCTCCTTAAATTTTATAGCAGTTGCACATCCATCATTGGTCACATGGACGTGTCTAGCTATTGTGGTCTCTCTATTGTTGTGTACATCATTTAGATGTTCACCTATGTGGCAGTGAAACTCTCTACTTGTCTTACCTACGTACTGTATACCACATTCGCAAGTTATTAAATATGATACTCCCGTGGTACGGCAGTTAATAAAATCACAAATGTAATGGATATCTTCCGTCCCTCCACCAGCAAAGGATTTTCAAGGTTGTATATGGTTGCAAAAACTGCAGTTGCCACATCTGAAGCATCCTTTCACTGGATTGTCAAGCCATATGTGTGATTTCTCTGGTGGGGTGAAGTGACTGTATACAAGATGGTCCCTCAAGCTCTTGTGCCTTCTGTATGTGATGGTCGGTTGAGGGCCCACCATGTCCGTTAGGTCTGGTTACATTAATACAATGTCCAATTGGTGATGGATATTGTTTCTAACCTCTACTGCTGCTGCTGCATCAAATGTCCCTATCAGCCTGATCACGTCAGGTGTTGTCCGGCCAGGCCGACTCACAGGGTGAGTTTCTGTTATAGGGCTCGCTGGTAAGATGCTCGTAAGATTTTGTCCGGGTAACCCCATTCCTGAAATCTTCCTCAGAGGTCCTTAGCCTGGTGTATAAATTCTGTTCAGAACAGTTTCGTCCCAACATTTTTTTTTTTCTTGCAAACTCTACTGCGATATCATGCCGAAGGATATAACTGGAGTTCTGTTCCATTGGGTCCTATTTCGGTTATTTGGACAGCAAGCAGCGATATTGGAAGAAAAACCGGAGAGGAGGAGGAGGAGACAGTGGATTCATCCCATTGTCGCACAGAGACATCAGAAGGGACAATTCCATACTATCTATAACGACCTGCGTCAGGACCCCTTCAAATTCCATAATTACTGCCGTATGTCCATGGAGTAATTTGATAACCTTTTGTCGTCTCTACATCCCGACCTTAACTTCATGGACACTAGCATGCGGCGCAGCATCTCTGCCAAACAAAGGCTTCTAGCCACGTTGAGGTAAGAAAAATTTATAATGTATATTTTTTTACGTTTTTTTGTAAAAATTATATATTAAATCCTTTTTTTTTCACAGATTCCTTGCAACTGGAAATTCATTTGCATCGCTGTACTTTGAGTTTTTGCTTGGGATCTCAACAATTTCTGGGATTGTCTGCCATATGTGTAAAGTCATATGGCAGCGACTCAGAGATGCGGTGATGCCCACCCCCAAGGCGGAAGATTGGCTTCGTATCGCCGAGGGATTTTACCAATCAGCACAGTTTCCTAACTGCATTAGGGCACTGAACAGAAAACACATCCGTGTAAAGAAGCCGCCTCACTCAGGGTCCCGGTACTTCAATTACAAACAATATTTTTCTGTAGTGCTGATGGCCTTGGTTGACAGTAACTACAGGTTTGTAATTGTGGATATCGGGGCCTACGGGAGCACTTCTGACAGCCGCATCTTTAGTGTTTCCAGAATGGGTGAACGGCTTCGTGAAAACCAGCTTGACCTGCCAGAGCCAAGAAGACTACCAGGATCTGCAGGTCCGCCGGCTCCATTTGTGATCGTGGCAGACGAAGGATTCGCATTGTCCCACCACCTGATGTGGCCCTTCCCTAGACGCGATCTCGATGATCTTCAACTATCAATTGACTCACGCCCGTCGGTATGTGGAGTGCACTTTCGGAATACTGTCCACTAAGTGGAGAGTATTCATGTCATCCATACAGATGAATCTGGACAATGCCACCCTGGTGATACAGGCTTGTGTACTGCTGCACAACTTCACCAGGATACATGATGCCTCCACTGATGCAAATATTGGTCAAAATGTGACATCTTCTGTCATTTTTGATCAGAGCCGATCTGGACGACCTGGAATGACTGAGCTAGCTGTTCAGAAAGTCTATGCCGACTTTTTCTGCAGTCAAGAGGGGGCATTACCGTGGCAGTTGGAAGCCATACGTGGAAGTCGTTGATTTCAGCTTGATTCTGGTTACCAAATTACTATACGAATTAAAATTTTCTTAGTTTAGTTAGATCCCCTGTTGTTAGTTTCGTTTGGAACTCACAAGAGAATGAGGACCCTTGACGTGGGCTTGCGGGCTGAGGTATTTTATAATTTCCAAATTCCACTATCAATTACAATTTATATATTGATAGCGAATTTACATTTTAAAATTTATTAAATTTGGATTAAATACCTTCAAATACCTCATTACAAATGACATATTAAAAATAATATTAATCATTACTCAATTTATTTAAGACGCAATTTTACCCGTAATATTTGTATTTTTGTTTGTCATCAATATAGAATAATAGGATATTAGTGATATAAGTGATAGTATATTTTTTTTTAATGTGAATATGTTCTTAAAAAAATTAAAAAGATTTAAAAAAAAAAGACTCATTACTGACTCTATAAATAATCCTTACTGCTTACTTTACTGGATATAATAATATTTTACACACATTATACTCTGCTCATTTCCATGTTAAAAGACCACTCTGTAAACTAGTGGTGGCCAAGCTTGCAGACAATAGGAAAAAAAAAACGTGCCAAGAACATGTGTCTGTACCTAGGCCATCACTGATGAATTGCAGGGTGGCATATTACCATAGAAACGAGCAGTGATTGAAAAATTATTATAGACTGCAAAGTAAGCAAAAAGTCTTTATTTTTTTTACATGGAATAAATAGGCTCATGTACTTGAACGTGTTACTACCGTTTTGTGCATTGTGAACCGCAATAGCGTTCCCCATTGCACTTGTTATTAAAATAACAATAGTGCATGCAAAAAATTTGTGTTGTGTCATTTATTCATTAAAAAATATGAGACATTATATTTAAACAAAAATGAACATTTATTATATTAATAACAAAATCTGAAATTTTTTAAAATTATAAATCAAAAAGTTCCCTCGTAAAAGGGAAGAAGCTTCAGATGTAAAAAAAACTATGAGCAGGGGGATTCTGGGAAACTGTAGGTCCAAATGGCCTCAAATTTAACATTGCATCACAAGCTAACTCTAAATTGTGGACCGTATCTATAGGTTCTTGCGGACCTGCAAATAGGTCCATGACAAGTGCCAAAGCAGAAATACATCTAGCTTTTCGTTCTTCTGGTATTTTTTTTTATAATGGGGCCAAACTTTTTAGCATAATTTCATCAGTATTCTCACCACGATTCTGGTTTAGATACTCCAGAACCCTTGATTCAACAATGGTTCAAGTATCTAAAGCAGAATTGTGGGGAGGGGGACCCCTACGTCTACCAGAAGAACGACGCTGTGTATTTACCTGCAGTTCCACAGGAATATTTTGTGGCACACCCTCAGTTCACCTTCGGTTTGCACATGTTCTTCTGATGACTGAGGTGGAGCTGCACTAGGATTTTCAACAGAAGCCTGCACAGACGCTCCTGCAGCTTGACTTTACGATTCTTCTGGATCATTGCTCAGGTTATCAACTGTCCTATAAATCTATAAAAAAAATATTATTAATAAAAATAAAAATGTATTATAGAAAATACAAAAAAAGACAATTAATATAGTTTATAAATGAATAGTATTGGACAGGCATGCTGATCCTGCAGGCCTCGAGCTGTTTCAAAACTACAATTCCCATCATTCCAGGACAGCCTACAGAAATCCTCCTAGAGAGGACCATTGTGGGAGTTGCAGTTTTCCTACTGTTTGAGGGCCGCAGGTTTACTATCCAAGAATGCCTTAGGCCCCTTGCAGACAAGCGTAACTGATTTTGTCTGGATGCCTTGGCGGACAAGTTCAAGTAAACCTGCGGGATTCCACACTCAATGTGTGTAAGATTCGTCTTAGAATAAACATTCTAAACTATAACTAAAAAGTTGGTCATGCAGTACTTTTAGTCTGGCGGCCTTTTTCCGTGCACTGATGTGCTGGGCCAGAGCTCCGCCCCAGTCCCCATTATAGTCAATTTGGACAGAGCAGCTGTCCAGCGGCACGGCAAAATAGCAGCGGAAAGGATCCGACAGGGTAAACAGCATGTCTGATCCGTCCTGCCGCTAGTGTGAAAATAGCAAAAAAATGCTATTATTTTCCATATATATATACTGTATGTTATAAGGTAAAATAATAAAGATTGGGTCCCCATCCGGATCGTCTACTAGCAACCATGCTTGAAAATGACAACGCATCCACACTTGCTTGAGGATGCTTGCGATTTTCACTCGGCACCTTTCATTTCTATGGGGCCTGCATTGTGTCAAAAATTCATATACAATATACAAACACAATATATAGCTTGCTGTAATTTTCACGCAACACACAAGTGATGCTTCAAAATCACTGCTCATCTGCACAGCACCAAAGAAATGAACGGGTCTGGATTCTGTGCGGGTGCAAGCATTCATCTTATGCCTTGCACCCGTGTGCAAAACGTACCCGTGGTAAAGAGGCTTTTACATCTAACTATAATCATCAAAATGAAATTTAAATAGAATATTTTAAAAACATTACTTACGGTCTGGATTCCATTATTGGCGTAAAAATTGAAGATGGGCGGTATACAGATATGTTTTTTTTCTTTAATGTCCCGTCACCACTTTTCTGTTTCATATTCATTTCTCTTTTAAATTGATCTCTACAGGAATACCATCTACTCTTGATCCAAGAAACTAGGAATAATTTTTTTATTTTTTTTAGTAAACAAACATATATTTAAATTTATTCAGAATTTTTTGATTTCAACATATATGAGAATATCAAACTATCCAAACACTATTCTACTCCATTTAATGTATTTTCTGTAAGGCAGGCATGCTCTACCTGAGGCCTTCCTGCTGTTACAAAACTACAACTCCCAGCATTCCTGTACAGCCTACAGCTATCAGCCTACAGCAGGGCATGGTGGGAGTTGTAGTTTTACAACAGCTGGAGGGCCACAGCTTGAGCATCCCTGCTATAAGGGGTTAACATGTTTGCAAGGCATAAAAAAAGTATGCATATGCAGTTGGATATTGATGCCTTGCTATGCACAAGTTTGCAAAGTACATTTATTAGACGTGAGGGGTTAATATGTTTGCAAAGCAAAAAAAAGCATGCATATGCTGTTGAATATTGATGCCTTGCTATTCTCAAGTTTGCAAAGTACATTTATTAGACGTGAGGGGTTAATATGTTTGCAAAGCAAAAAAAAAAAAGCATGCATATGCAGCTGTATATTGATGCCTTGCTATGCACAAGTTTGCAAAGTACATTTATTAGACGTGAGGGGTTAATATGTTTGCAAAGCAAGAAAAATGCATGAATATGCAGCTGGATATTGATGCACTATGGAAGGCATGGTCAAGCTGCTGCTCTCCAAATGCTGAAAAACTACTACTCTCTACAGCACATCATGGAGGGAGTTGTAGTTTGGAGAGCCACGGTTTTCCTATTCCTGAATACACGCAGTTCATACAAAAAAAGATGACCAGACATATACATATATAAATTACTCACTGATGGTGTGACACTTTTTTGAGTCTGCTTTCTCCCATTCTCATCCATCTATTCTTCTTTTCAGGGTAATTAGCTTTTCAACATCAAAAAGAGGCATCTTCAAAACTTGCTCTGCTCTTGAGAAGACAGGATCCAGCTCTGCCAAGGCCTTGCTCTTTGGTTTCTGAGGGCAGGACTTAATTTCCAGAAACGGAATCCGCAAAATGCGGATGACATACGGAATGACATACGCATGTCATCCGCATTTTGAAGATCTATTGACTTTCTATTGTACCAGGAGCCGCAATTTGCGGATAATAATAGGACAAATTTTATATTTTTTCGGACATGTGTAACGGAACCACAGATGCGGACAGCACACATTGTGCTGTCCACATCTTTTCGAGACCCATTGAAAATGAATGGGTCTGCAACTGGTCCGCACCCATTCTGCAAAAATCGGAACGGATCTGGAAAGAAACAGCGGACGTGTGAATGAACCCTAACAATGAGTTTGTTGCAGTGAGCTTGCGGTATATGGTGGTCTCTAAAGCATCTTGGTGACTTTTCCAAATCAATATGTCCACAAATGGTAGACAATCTCTCTCAATTACTGAAGTAAACCAAAAATTTACAGAGTTCACATTTAGTTTAGTGACAAACTCCTCAAAGTCTGCCTCAGTCCCACTCCAAATTATGAAAATATCATCTATGAAGCGGGACCAGAGAACAACATCATTTAACCCCTCCATGGGGATCTCACCAAAAACCACAGTCTCCTCCCACCAGTCCAGGAGTAAATTAGTGTACGATGGCGCACAGGAACTGCCCATCGCGTACGCCTGAGCTGGTGGTAAAACCGTCCGTCAAAGAGGAAGTCGTTTCTGAAAAGTATAAATCTCAGAAGCTCCAGGACGAAACTATTGTGTGCTGAAAATTGTTGACCCCTAGCGCTCAGAAAATGAGCAGTAACCCTTATCCCTGCCTCATTGGGGATTGAAGAATAGAGTGCTTACACATCTATTGATGCGAAAAACCAATCCAGTTCCACTGTAATGCCTTCCAGTTTTGTGAGGAGGTCACCAGTGTCTCTAATATATGAGGGCAGGCTTTGTACAAATGATCGCAATATTCGATCTAACGTACATACACCCCACAGTTCTGCGATAAACTGACTACCCCCAACACTATAGGGCAGCCCCTCAAAGGGGCAGTGCCCTTGTGTACTTTGGTGAAGCAGTAAAATGTTGCAATAACTGGATGTGGTGGATACAGATAGTCAAATTTGTCTTCACTGATCAAACGGTTCATCTTTGCTTTAAAGAGGATCCCCTGTAATTCATTCTGGAACTGTCTAGTGGGGTCAGTTGTCATGATTTCATATCCATCCCTGTGAGTTATCAGGTACCCAGTATCGATGTTCTATCTAAACCCACATAGGACCTACTTTTGCCCTGTGTCCCCTGATGAGTCTGGGGCTTATAATAATTGGATGAAACGCATTGAGACACTATACACTTTTGTTTTATGTTTTTGCATTTGCTTTTTTGGCACTATTTCATAGCATTTCATGCCCTCAAGATAGCGTGTTTAGGTGTAGTGGAAGGGCTGTCTAGGGCCTTGTAAATAGGGTAAGGTTCCGGACGGGGCCGCTCTTTTCAGGGCGATGACTCTGTATTAGGAGATCATCAGGGCATACTAGTTTGATTAGAGTACATTAGGGTGAACGTAGGACCCAGTTCTCTTGCTTATTTCTGCCAGAGGTGACGCTATAAGAAAACAACATCAATTGCATCAACAGGACGGAGCCATTGTTCATTGAACCGGGCCTTGATCTACGCCTACCCTGTGCAGAACCATTGGATGGTAAGATCTATCCATTTTTCAACCAGTCCATTCTACAATCCCCCCTATCACCCCCATTTTTTTTGTGGGGGGGGGGGGGGGGAATGAGATTTATTGTAGTATATACTGTGTTTCTCATTTTTTTGCTTTGGATTGGGTGTTTGTTTTAGGGGATTTTTTGTATTTTATTTCCCAATTTCTTATCTGATATAGATTAAAAGTTATGTTTTAGAAATTGCTACAGATCCCTTTCAATATGCAAGTTTTCACTACTGTGGTAGATTGTGGGAAGTGCTATTTTCAGTCCCCTCAGATGGGCACACTTTTCAGCTTCATCTCAACTAAAGAAGCTAAAAACCAGGCAAATTTATGAATGAAAGTATTTATTCATCTAAAGATAAGTGAATCGATTCTAAACTAAACAAATTTATCTTGAATTTTTTTTTTCAAAAAACGGATTCCAGATGAAGTTTGAATATTTAGCGATTCAGACAAATCTCTCAAGATAGTGGCCACCATTTTACAGGTCAGAAGGCAAAGACCAAAAGAATAATTTGTAGCCCCTATTTTTTTATTTTAAAATGGCTACCATTCGTTTACCCATAGCTATGTAATATCACTGTCACTTTCACATTACTAATGCTGTATTGGCTTTAAATGGAGGTCACTCAGTACCCTTGTCTTTTCGGAATAAGAAATGGCTTATTCTGAGAAGCGTAATACATTCAATACTCTTTTCCTGGCTTGCATGTATCATTTCCAAAGGAGTATTATGCTGGAGTATCTCTAGTGCTCATCTTCTAGAACTTATATTTTTCTCTGTAAAATATGAGTCCTAGGAGACTTTAGAGCACTATATACCAATTTTTCAGAGCAATTGGAGCATATTTGATTCAGATAGAATTGATTTGGATCGAAATAAATTTTTTTTGAAACATCCAGGGAATCGGAGACAAAATGAATTTCAACAGGTTTGTTTATTTCTAGTTCTTGAGCATTTCCACGAACCTAATGACATTTGAAGACTGGTACACGCCATCGCTTTTCATTTAGAAGAAGTTTCTTACTATCATAACTAGACAAATCTTCCCTGATTAACGCAGAAAAATTTGATGGCATTTATTAAAGCACCATACCTAAGTTTGAATTAATTAAAGTAAAATATTATGCATATGCATCACAACAGAAATTAACCAACTTTAAAATATATCAAGACATCCAGTGATTAAAAATTTCATTCTGCTCTAACACACAGTGGATATTTAGAATGTTCATAGTGCATGAAATTACCTCATATTATGGGAAATGCATGCCTTGTAGCAATTATGTCACTTAAGCTTATAGCAATTAAGCGCTGATGTGCGAGCGCTATGTTCCAATGATGTTAACTAATGTACATAAATATTCGCCTAAATTGTAATTGCATTCCATATTTTAACCTAACACAAGATTCAATTCTTCTGTAAAAATGCATTTTTTACATTTAAGCTAAATTTAACTTAAAAACTTTTGACAAGTAAGAACTACTAGCAGAGTTATTATTCGCTCACCTGGCATGTACTGTAAAATTAAATCTCTGCATATAACCAAGGACACAAATGTATGCAGAATGCAACAGTTCTTCCACCCACAGGGATTACAATTCTCAGTATAAAAGATGCAATATAAGTCAGTGCTCAGAAAATACCTAAAAGTTAATAAGTGCACTACGTTCCTGTCAAAAGAACATTGCTGATGTGCATTTTCATGAATCTACTGTATTTCAAAAACGATGCCTAAAGTGAAAGCAAAATGTATTTTTATACTCTTGAATTTTCTTTCTTGTGTATAAAACTTAGTATCCCCATTTTACTTTTAGAAGTCATCTACTGGTACAGAACTATTTCAAAATAAAGCATTGAGTAGTGTTTTCTTTTTATAATTCCAAACTTTTTTGAGATTCCGTTCCGTTCAGGTTAACTACATTTTTCAAAAAGTTTTGTTTGGACACAAATCAACTCTACCTGGACCAAAGTTGCTCTAATTGCCCTGAAAATTGATATATAACACCCTCTAGTCTTGGAAATTTTAAGAAAAGACATTATCTCTTTTAGTTAATTTTTTGTTATGGATTTTTGCTTTTTCTCTCCCCCTTTCCTAAGCTCTTGAATGCAATGACAGTAATTGCAAATCATGTCAGAGTGAGGCCTAGTTCACACAAACGTTTTTTTTGCGGGTGTACGGGCCGTTTTTTTGTGTTCCGTATACGGTCCGTATACGGAACCATTAATTTCAATGGTTCCGCAAAAAAAACGGAATGTGTTCCGTATGCCTTCCGTTTCCGTTTTTCCGTTCCGTTGAAAGATAGAGCTTGTCCTATATTTGGCCGTAAATCACGGGTCGTGGCTCCATTCAAGTCAATGGATCCGCAAAAAAAACGGAACACATACGGAAATGCATCCGTATGTCTTCCGTTTCCGTTCCGTTTTTTCTGAACCATCTATTGAAAATGTTATGGCCAGCCCAATTTTTCCTATGTAATTACTGTAAACTGTACATGGCATACGGAAAAACGGAACGGAACAACGGAACGGAAACGGAAACACAACGGAACTCAAAAACGGAACAACGGATCCGTGAAAAACGGACCGCAAAAAACTATAAAAGCCATACGTTCGTGTGAACTAGGCCTGAAACTGACATAGTTATGAATAAATACATGGTTGACATTGTTAATGAAAAATTGTCCCTTATCGGGGGCTGATGATGTTTAAATACACACAATGTTATGGAGAAAAAAACTTGGGACCAAGCCTCCAAAAATGAAGCCTTAATGGGCAAAGAATGCACACACAAGTGATAATTGTCAGAAGAAAAATTGGCTAGTTGAAAATGAGCCTAAAAAAATCTTGATTTTAATTAGGAGCAGTAACAATACAGTGGGCATCTGGAAAGGGTAGGGTAATAAAGACATGTAACTACAGAAGTAGCAGCAGCAATAGTAGCATAATATGAAACATACAAGGCAGTAGATCGGCTGTTTGCGGGTAGCGTTAGTAGTGGTGGCACAAGGGGATTGGCAATGAGGACTAGCTGCTGCAGCAGTAGCAACATTAGCAGACATATGGTACATGTTGGCAGGTAGGCAGACAGCTAGGGATAAGTGAACCTGGGCTTGAAAGTTTGGGTTCGTACCAATCATTGCGGGGTCCGGGAATCGAACATGGACTTTGCCGCGGAAGTCTGTGTTTGGGTTTGATATTCAGATGCTAAATAAAGCTTGTGTAAGCAATGGATGATGTCATAGATGGCAGGTATGTATCACTGAGGTTGCTACTCTAAGTGATATAAGTCCCAGGGGTAGGTTGTGACCAGTGATGCTAGATCACTGAGTTTGTGGTAGCTGGAGTTTGGGTCTGGGATTTAGGAGTGACTGAAGAGCTTGGGTGGGAGGGTCACTCGCATACTCCATCCCGGGTGTTCTTACCTCAAACAGATGAAAAACGAATATAAAAGGCACGCTGACAGAGAGCAATGTGTGTGTGCTGGTCTGAGCGGAAGACCCATGGACAAGACCACTATTCAAAGTGGAATCTCTAAGTGAAAACCTACAAGCTGGTGAGAAGCCTATATCACTGCATTTTTTGTTATTTCCATGAACTGTTATTACATTGCTGAAGCAAGCCTGTATCGTTTTGCTGTGTATGCCGAATAAACCCTGGGAAAAGAGACTGACTGAATGGTCCCGTCTCACATGTGTCAGCAAGCTTTTAAGCTTTATGCACTTGGAAAAAAAAATTGGGGTGCAATACACCTCCTTTGCATCCGTGACACAGAAATACAATATTTAATCTGGCTGTTAATTCTGATGGTGACCTATAGCTATTTTTGGGGTGAAATACAAATCCTTTGCACCTGTGACAGGGAAATACAATGATCTGTCTGTTAATTCTGTCTGTGACATAAACCCATTTTTTGGGGTGCAAAACACCTCCTTTGCATCTGTGACACAGAAATAGAATAGTTAATCTGTCTGTTAATTCTTTCAGTGACATAAACCCATTTTTTGGGGGGTGAGATACACTTTCTTTGTATCCATGACACTGAAATACAATTGTTAATCTGGCTGTCAATTTTGTGGGTGCCCTCAAAGAATGAGGAGAGCATCAAATAAGGGATGTGGTCATGGTGCCGCTGGTGTTGGTGGAGCTCCAGCTACAGATAGAGGACGTTATCGATCTGCGCTAGCTACAGGCCCAAATGAAACACCTTTCTCTGGTGCATGCAGGGGACAGGATGTTCGGTGTCATTTTATAGGCCTGAATGCCACTGTACGAACAGTGAGGCCAGAACAAATAGAAGCGGTATTGGATTGGATGGCTGACAGTGCCTCCAGTTCCTAAACATTGTCTTCCACTACTGAAAGTGCATAGTTGGATCCGGCGGCCTATGGGCATCTGTCTTCTACCGGAACCCCTTGCGAATCAGTCAAGCAATCTGAGCCCCAAGGCATGCAGCAGTCACTTATGTTTTTTGATGACTCTACTAGCAGGGGCTCCGTGGGCCATCCACCTCTCCCTTCCCCTGCACTGATGCCCAACCACGATGCTTGGCACATGGCGGTACTCGGCTGAGTACCACATGTGCTCGAGCACCATGTTCGAGTCTCCTCCCCGCACGTTTCTTGGCTGCTACACAGCCAATAAATATGCAGG
Organism: Bufo gargarizans; assembly: GCF_014858855.1. NCBI lineage: Eukaryota > Metazoa > Chordata > Amphibia > Anura > Bufonidae > Bufo > Bufo gargarizans. The sequence continues at coordinate 487,396,203 of NC_058080.1, read as the reverse complement.
TAAGTACTGCCCTCACTGTAATGCCATGCGATGCAGGTGCGTTCAGGGAAAATCGTGCGAGTAGGCACGCAATTTCAGTCAATTTTGACTGCAATTGCATTCCGTTCAGTTTTTTCCACGAGCGTGCAATGCGTTTTACACACGTGTGAGAAAAAACTGAATGTGGTACCCAGATCCAAAATTCTTCTATGAAGTTTAAGTTTGGGTTCGGTGTTCTGTAGATTTTATTATTTCCATTATAACATGGTTATAATGGAAAATAACAGCATTCTTTAATACAGAATGCAAAGCGAAAAGTCAATTGAGGTTAAAAAAAATAATAAAAATATTACTCAACTTATCCACCTGATCGTGAAACCGGGAGCCTCTTTGCTGTTGATCTTCTTGAAGGACCTGCAAAAGGACCTTTGCTGACGTTATCACGCTCACATAATTTTTTTTTTTTACCCTCAATTCACATTTCACTTTGCATTCTGTATTAAACAATGCTATTATTTTCCATTATAACCATGTTATATGAAAAATAATAAAGTAAATTGGGTTCCGGTTTGTTCATTCTTCGTCTCCTTAGCAACCATCCGTGAAAATCGCATCACATCCGCACTTGCTTGCGGATGCTATGCGATTTTCACGCAGCCCCATTCATTTCTATGGGGCCTGCATTGCATGAAAAATGCAGAATATAGAACAGGCATCCTCAAACTGCGGCCCTCCAGCTGTTGCAAAACTACAACTCTCAGTATGTCCGAACAGTCTACAGGTATCAGCCTACAGCAGGGCATTGTGGGAGTTGTAGTTTTACAACAGCTGGAGGGCCGCAGTTTGAGGATGCCTGATATAGAACATGCTGCGATTTTCACGCAACTCACAAGTGATGCGTGAAAACCATCGCTCATGTACACATACCCATTGAAATGAATGGGTCAGGATCATAGGCGTCACTACAGGGTGTGCCCCCACAGCTGATTCCCCTTTCCCTTTAAATTTAAAACATTACGTAATGCTGGCCCTGTGGCCCAGCCTCTGCCGCCGGCGATCCGAATCATAACAGTCACTGCGCAGAGAGCACTGACATGACTTCACATGCGCTACCGCCAGTCAATTCTGGTTTGCAGGCGCGGTGGCGGGAAGTGGAAGGACTAGGAGAAACAGAGCCTGGACCACAGGTCATTTAGCCCACAGCTAGTAAAGAAGAGACCGGGAACTACGCGATCAAGAGGATAAGGTGAGTTAACTTATTTTTTTTTTTTTAACCCCTCCAGCACTATTATACTGTGCATTCTGTATTTAGAATGCAATCTTCAGAACATCAATCCCAAGCCCGAACTTCTGTGAAGAAGTTCGGGTTTGGGTACTAAACATGCGCGATTTTTCTCACGCAAGTGCAAAACGCATTACAATGTTTTGCACTCGCGCGGAAAAATCACGCATTTTTCCGCAACGCACCCGCCTTATCCCTAAAATATCAATGACATACAGTGCACTTTTTCTGTAGAAGGTGTCTACTGCGGACAGTTAAATTATCAGCGCCACATCTCCCATTTAAAGTGTGCGCATCCCTAAAATATCAGTGACATCCAGTGTCATGGAGAGCTGGTGGCGCACTCTCGCTTTCTAACATAGAAAGTATATTATAGTGCATTTGTATTGTGTAGCAGTTGTGTGCAGTTCTGCTGCGATACTGCAACTATACAGAGGGAGAAATGCTACTGGAACAACTAATGGCAACTGGTGTGTGTGGCGAAACCAACCTCGCCACTGGGTTTTGGAGGGGCCTGGCTCCTAGCCTCTTGCCCCAGGATTATGGGCCCTCTCATCAGCCAGACCTCCTTTGTTCACAAAGGACTTGGACTAACTTGAACCCCTGGTCTAATTTGTGCCATTTGAGATGTTAAATGTCTATGTGTATTGAAAAGGGTGGGACATTGTATACGTTGAGTAGGGAGGTCTGTTCCATTGTCTCTCTATGTGTATTGGCGATGTCCTTTGTCCTGAGAGATAATTGAATTACTTCTCGGTTGTCTCCAGGACAGAGGATATTGTGTATTCGCCTGCCTGTGATGATTGCATTTACCCAGTGTGAGGTAATTCTATCACGGGCAGAGGGGAGGATTTAGTGTGGGAGTGTCTGAGTGTATTGTACGTGGTTATTGGCTGTTTTTCCAAAACCCTGTGGGTGGTAACCTTGTTGGAAGATGTGTATAAAATGCTTGTGTGTTAAAATAAAGAGGCTGCTTTATACCTTCATGAAGTTTTGGCTCATGTTTGGGGAATGGGATAACTACACTCTTGGGGATTGCTATATCACAATACTCCCCTAAGTATAAGCTCTTATAAGAGCTTGTTCATGGTTCCTGCTCTCTGGATGTAGGAAAGGTTCACCCACTGGAAGCTGAAGCCCGGTCTTGGGTCCAGCGTGGGTGGAGGACGGTGAGACCCCAACCAAGCTGCGGCGGTTCGTGGGGTCTGCAGTGCGTACGGTGTCAAGTGGAGTGCTTGGAGTCCTCAGAAAGCACTAGGAGCACTTTCGACGGAGGTACCCGGTCGGGGTGCCTAGGTGATCCGTTACAGTGTGATATACCAGTTGCCACCCCAAAAAATTGATTGAGGCAGGGGTGTGATATACCTATAATATAATTTCTATATAGTGGATTTGTATTGTGCAGCAATAGTATGCGGTTCTGCTGAGATACAGCAGTTATACAGAGGGAGCAACGCTATTGGAACAATTAACTGCAACTGGTGTGATATACCAGTTGCCCCCTAAAAAAAACTGATTGAGACAGAAGTGTGATATACCTATAATATACTTCCTATATAGTGCATTTGTATTGTGCCGCATTTGTGTGCGGTTCTGCTGAGATACCGCAGCTATTGGAGCAACTAATTGCAACTAGTGTGATATAACAGTAGAGTTGCGCAGACACCTGGATGTTCGGGTTTGACAGGTTGGGCCTAACTTCACAAAAAAGTTTGAGTTCGGGACCCTAACTTGACCCTGAACCCGAAACCCATTGAAGTCAATGGGGAACTGAATTTTGGAGCACTAAAATGGCTGTAAAAATATCATGGAAAGGGCTAGAGGGCTGCAAATGGCAGCAAAATGTGGTTAAGAGCATGGCAAGTGCTCTGCAAACAAATGTGGATAGGGAAATGACTTAAAATAACATAAAATACATAAAAATAAAAAATAATAATCTTGATCTTGGAGGACGAGGTCCATATGGAGTAGGAGGTTGAGGAGCCGGTGGATGTGGTGGTGAAGGATGAGGAAGTAGCCTACACTGCTTATTTTTTTTATATTTCTTTTGTTTAAATTAGGGTACACCCCAAAACATTGGGGCAGACCCATCAGTCAGTACGTGTAGGCGTGTGCACACACACTGCTCCACCATGTCGCACGTCCCCGTGATGTCCACGATCCAATTGGATATCTGCTCTATCAACTTTCGATGTTCTTTTCTGCGCCTACCATGTTGATCACGGTTAGCAGCAAATCAAGGTTCCACTCTGGAGAGGGAGCGTGAGAAAGGGATACCACATCCAAGGGAGGTCAATGTATGAAATTAAATGTGATCAGGCAGGAAATGTGGGAGAAGTTATCAAAGCGGAAGGATCGAATGAAAGGAGGGGGCGCACGTCAATTTCCCACTCCCGACTCGGGGAGGTAGTGATGATACATAACAATACAGGACTCTTAAGATGCCCTGCTATTGGAATGATTAATAAAAATTATAGGGAATGTCACTGGGGTATTTTGGATTTGGAAACGTTAGACAGGAGAGGCCTTGCTGCCGCTTTGTTAACTCTAGATAACTTATGCCTGATCGCACGTCCCCATGACGTCCACGATCCAATTGGATATCTTCTCTATCAATTTTCGATGTTGATAGAAAGGGAGACCACATCCAAGGGAGGTCAATGGCTGCAATGTGATCGAGCAGAAATTAGTGAAATTTATTAACCTGTCAACTAGGTAAAGCAGGGGTATATCACAGCCAAACATTGGTAAATGTCACCTGACAATGTAACAGAAAAATCTGTGAAATTTATTAACCTGTCAACTAGGTAGAGCAGGGGAATATCACGGCCAAAAATTGGTGAATGTCACCCGAAAATGTAACAGACAAATTAATAAAATTTGTTTACCTGTCTACTAGGTAGAGCAGGGGTATAACACAGCCAAAAATTGGTGAATGTCACCCGACAATGTAACAGAAAAATTTGTGAAATGTATTAACCTGTCTACTAGGTAGAGCAGGGGTATATCACAGCCAAGAATTTGTGAATGTCACCCAAAAATGTAACAGAAAAATTAGTGAAATGTATTAACCTGTCTACTATGTAGAGCAGGGGTATATCACAACCAAAAATTGGTGAATTTCACCCAAAAATGTAACAGACAAATTATTGAAATGACATAAAATAAAATACGTACAAAAAAAATAAAAAAATCTTGATGTATGATGTGGAGGTCCATATGGAGTAGGAGGTTGAGGAGGCGATGGACGTAGCGGTGTAGGTGGAATTGGCAGTGGAGGAGGACGAGGTAGCCAACACTGGTTTTTTAGTTTAATAAATTTATATATTTTTTTAAATTAGGGTACACCCCAAAAGAGTGGGAAATATCAAAAATACAACATTGAGCAATTGCGCTGTAGTATAACAATGGCTGGGTATACATGTCTAGTCTGCACAAGCTGCGGACAAGTCCTGTGGGATCCATGCCTGGAACATTTTAATGAATGTGAGCTTGTCCACATTGGCTGTGGACAGGTGTCTGGGCTTGTCTGTGATATAACGCCCTCTGCCGTGCTAAACACACTTTCAGACAATACACTGGTTGCAGGGCAGGCCAGCACCTCCATGGCGTGAAGGGCAAGCTCAGGCCATGTGCCCAATTTGGAGACTCAGAAGATGAAAAAGGCAGACCCATCAATCAGTACGTTTAGGCGTCTGAACACATTCTGCTCCACCATGTTGCTGAAATGCTGCCTCCTGCTAAGACGTTCCATATCAGCTGGTGGTGCTGGTTGTTGTGGCGTGCTGACAAAGCTTTTCCACATTTCGGCCATGCTAACCCTGCCTTCTGAGTTGCTGGTGTTGCCCCAGCTGCATTGGCAACCTCTTCCTCCTCCTCTGCTTTTTTACCTGTGCTTTTTTACCTGTACGTTGTCCTTGTAACGGGGATCCAGCAGCGTGGCCACCCAGCAATCAGCACAAGTTAGAATGTGGGCAACTTGGTGGTCATTGCGAAGACACTGCAGCATGTAATCGCTCATTTGTGCAAGGCTACCCAGAGGCAACGAAAAGCTGTCCTCTGTGGGAGGTGTATCATCTGTGTCCTCTGTATCCGCACGAGTTATGGCCATGAGCCGATTTGGGTGCCACCCTGCTGTGAACACGGTTTCTCCTCCTTCATCTCCTCCAAAACTGTGCCCTGGCTGGACAATTGTGTACCTGGTGTTTGTGGGTGCAGGAACACACCTTGGAAACCCAATGAAATGATCCCTCTTCCTCCTCCCCCTCCTGTGCCACATCCTCTTCCATCATAGCCAGAAGCGTTTTTTCAAGGAGGCATAGAAGTGGGATAGTAACGCTGAGAATGGTGTTATCGGCACTGGCCATGTTGGTGGAGTACTCCAAACAGTGCAACAAGGTCTCATTTCGAGGTCCAGTCATTGGTGGTGAAGTAGTGCTGTTCCGCAGGGCGACTCACCTGCGCATGCTGAAGCCTAAATTCCACTCTCGCCTGCTGCTGCTCTCACAGTCTGGCCAGCATGTGCAAGGTGGAGTTCCGTCGCATATGAGGCGGTAAGCAGGAAGGCCGAAGTTACGCCGCAGCGCTGACAGGCGAACAGCAGCAGAGTGAGAACGCCGAAAGCGCGCTTAGACGGCCCACACTTTCTGCAGCAGCTCTGACATATTGAGGTAATTTTTAAGAAACCTCTGCACCACCAAATTCAGCACATGCGCCAGGCAAGGGATGTACGTCAAACTGGCTAGTCCCAGAGCTGATACGAGATTTCGCCCATTATAGCACACCACCAGACTGGGCTTGAAGCTCACTGGCACCAACCATTCATCGGTCTGTTGTTCCATGCCCATCCACAGCTTCTGCGCGGTGTGGGGTTTGTCCCCCAAACAGATACGTTTTAAAACTGCCTGCTGTTGTTCAACCCTGGCTGTGCTGAAGTTGGTAGTGAAGTTGTTACGCTGACCGGATGAGGAGGCGGTAGAGGATGAGGAAGTGGAGTAGGAGTAGGAAGCAACAGGAGGCAAACTGGAGCGTCCTACAATCCTCAGTGGTGGAAGGACATGCGCCAAACTACTATCCGCCTCAGGCCCAGCCGCCACTGCATTTACCCAGTGTGCTGTTAGGGAGATATAACGTTCCTGACCGTGCTTACTGGTCCATGTATCTGTAGTTAGGTGGACCTTGCCACAGATGGCATTTCGCAGTGCACACCTGATTTTGTCCCCCACTTGATTGTGCAGGGAAGGGATAACTCACCTGGAAAAGTAGTGGCGGCTGGGCATGACGTACTGTGGGACAGCCATTGCCATAAGGCTTTTAAAACTCTCTGCCTCCACCAGACGGAATGACAGCATTTCAAAGGCAAGGCATTTTTAAATGCTGGCATTCAATGCCAGGGATTGGGGGTGGGTAGGGGGGTACTTCCTCTTCCGCTCCAGTGTTTGGGATATGAAGAGCTGAACGCTTCCGTGGTACATTGTGGAGATGCTTGGTGACCAAGGTAGTGGTGTTGCTGGCAGATCCTCTGTTTGTGGAGTGGCAGGTGCCACTGTCACTCCAGAGGTGGATGAAGAGGCCGATACTGCAGCAGAAGAGGAAGGATTAAGAGACCTTTCTTGGTTTTTGATGTGTCTACGCCACTGCAGCTCGTGCTTTGCACTTAGATGCCTGGTCATGCAGGTTGTGCTCAGGTTGAGAACTTTTATGCCTTGCTTCAGGCTCTGATTGCACAGCGTGCAAACCACTCGTGTCTTGTCGTCAGCACATTGTCTGAAGAACTGCCACGCCAGGGAACTCCTTGGAGCTGCGTTGGGCAGTAGCAGGCATACTGTCTAGAGGACGTCCGCTCTGCTTTTGCACCCTGCTCCCTCTTCTGCTGTGTTGGTGGCTCTGTGCGACCACCACCTCTTCCTCCGAACTACACGGGTCACTCGCATGACCTTGATTCCATGTGGGGTCGAGGACCTCATCGTCCTCCACATCATCTTCCACCTTTACCCTTTCCCTCCTTGTCAGTCTGCACACTGCAGAAAGCCACAGCAGTTGGCACCTGTGTTTCGTCATCATCCGAGACATGCTGCGGTGATCCTCCTATGTACTCATCTTGAAACATAAGTGGTTGGGCATCGGTGCATCTCTTCCACTTCTGGGGCAGGGCTATGTGGATGGCCCTGGGAAACCCTGCTAGCAAAGTCCTCAAAAAGCAGAAGAGACTGCTCCATGACTTGGGGACAGTGGCGGATCCGGGGGGGGGGGGGGAAACGGGGCAATTGCCCCCCCCGAGCTGGTGGCGGCGGGGCACAGGGAGATGAGCGCTCATCTCCAGTCATCTGTATTGCCGTCCTCAGGACAGCGATTCTGATGGCTGTGCTGCGGCAGGGAAGGGAGATGCGTGTCCATCTCCCTTCCTCTGATAGGCTGCAGGCACTAGGCCGGCGCAGGCGGCGCAATGACGTCATCGCTCAGCCTGAGCCATAGAGCGTGGGACACAGGCCGGAAGAGGCCAGCATCGCATCGCTGACATAGAGGTAAGTATGTGTTTTTTTTGTTTTTTTTTATATATACAATACTTTTACTGGCGGGGGGGGGCTGTTAATACTGGCACGGGGGGGCTGTTAATACTGGCACTGGGGGGGCCTGTTAATACTGGCACGGGGGCAGTTAATACTGGCATGGGGGGCTGTTAATACTGGCATAGGGGGGCTGTTAATACTGGCACAGGGGGGGCTGTTATTACTAGCACAGGGGGGGGCTGTTAATACTGGCACAGGGGGGCTGTTAATACTGGCACAGGGGGGCTGTTAGCCTACACTGTGCCACACAATATACAGTATACTGTTACACTGTGTAGTCTGTTCTATAAGCACCATTGTTTTGTGGCGGCGGACAGAAAATTATCTGAAAGTGCCCCTCCCGAGACCAGGCTCTGGATCCGCCACTGCTTGGGGCTTAGACTGCATGGCTGATTTGCAAGGGGGTGAGGTGAAAGACTGATGGACATCGGCTGCAGGTGCTAACTGATATTACAGCAGGAGACTGGGTGGGAGACAATGTGAAGGAACTGGAGGGACTGTCAGCAACCCAATCTACTATCGCCTTTACTTATTCTGGCCTCACCATTCGTAGAGCCGCATTATGCCCGACCAAATAATGCTGAAGGTTCTGTCGCCTACTCGCACCTGAGGAAGGTGTTTGACTTGTGCGTGTAGCTGGCACAGATCGACCACATCCTCTCCCTGGAACAGGAGCTCCACCAGCAGCACCACGACTGGGGCCATGTCCCTTATTCGACGCTCTCCTCATTCTCCGCAAATTAATTTGGCCCAAAATGGGTGTTTTCTTCATAACAGAATAAAACAGCAGTATCTAACACGCGTATTTCACACTGACAGATGCATCAAGGGCTGTAAAATTTAGCATTTTGCCCAAAAAGGGTGTTTTTTAAAACCCTGAAAATTATTGCTGTATTTCAAGCTTAAATTGCACACTGACAAATGCTGCAAAGGCCTCAGATGTAGGGTCTTGCCAAAAATGGGTGATTTTTTTTAAACCCAGAATATAATTGCAGTATTTTAAGCTTCTATTTGACTGTCACAAATTCACATATGCTGTGCTGGTGCACAGAACTTGCATAAAATGACCGCCGCCGCCCACCTAACTAACAGATGGAAAAAAGTTATTTTTCTGGGTCAATGGGCTTAGGGCAGAGTAAAAACAAATCAAAATCTAGGTAGATCACTTAGTTAACAAGCACTTCAGATTAAAGATTCTGTCCTATTCTCTCCCTTACAGCAGCAACAACCTATCCCTACACTAATCAGAGCAGAGTGATATGCGGCGCTACGTGACTCCAGCTTATATAGAGGCTGGGTCACATGCTGCACTGGCCAATCACAGCCATACCATTAGTAGGCATCGCAATGATGGCTTTTAACCCCTTAAGGACACAGCCTTTTTACACCTTAGGACCAGGCCATTTTTTGCAAATCTGACCAGTGTCACTTTAAGTGCTGATAACTTTAAAACGCTTTGACTTATCCAGGCCGTTCTGAGATAGTTTTTTCGTCACATATTGTACTTCATGACACTGGTAAAATGAAGTCAAAAAATTTATTTTTTTTGCACAAAATAATACCTAATTTACCCAAAAATTTCAAAAATTTGCAAATTTCAAAGTTTCAGTTTCTCTACTTCTGTAATACATAGTAATACCCCCAAAAATTGTGATGATTTTACAATCCCCATATGTCTACTTCATGTTTGTAGCATTTTGGGAATGATATTTTACTTTTTGGGGATGTTACAAGGCTTAGAAGTTTAGAAGCAAATTTTGTAAATTTTCAGAAATCTTCAAAATCCCACTTTTTATGGACCAGTTCAGGTTTGAAGTCATATTGTGAGGCTTAGATAATAGAAACCTCCCAAAAATGACCCCATCTAAGAAACTACACCCCTCAAGGTATTCAAAACTGATTTTACATACGTCGTTAACCCTTTAGGTGTTGCACAAGAGTTATTGGCAAATGGGGATGAAATTTGAAAATTTAATTTTTTTGCCTTATTTTCCATTTTAACCCATTTTTTCCACCAACAAAGCAAGGGTTAACAGCCTAACAAGACTGTATCTTTATTGCCCTGACTCTGCCATTTACAGAAACACCCCATATGTGGCCGTAAACTACTGTACGGCCACACAGCGGGGCGTAGAGTGAAAGGTGCGCCGTTTGGTTTTTGGAAGCCAGATTTTGCTGGACTGTTTTTTTGACACCATGTCCCATTTGAAGCCCCCCTGATGCACCCCTAGAGTAGAAACTCCATAAAAGTGACCCCATCTAAGAAACTACACCCCTCAAGGTATTCAAAACTGATTTTACATACATTTTTAACCCTTTAGGTGTTGCACAAGATTTAATGGAAAATAGAGATACAATTTCCAAATTTCACTTTTTTGGCAGATTTTCCATTTTAATATTTTTTTTCCAGTTACAAAGAAAGGGTTAACAGCCAAACAAAACTCATTATTCATGGCCCTAATTCTATAGTTTACAGAAACACCCCATATGTGGTCGTAAACTGCTGTACGGTCACACGGCAGGTCGCAGAAGGAAAGGAATGCCATACGGTTTTTGGAAGGCTGGATTTTGCTGGACTGTTTTTTTTTTTACACCATGTCCCATTTGAAGCCCCCCTGATGCACCCCTAGAGTAGAAACTCCAAAAAAGTGACCCCATTTTAGAAACTACGGGATAGGGTGGCAGTTTTGTTGGTACTAGTTTAGGGTACATATGATTTTTGGTTGCTCTATATTACCCTTTTTGTGCGGCAAGGTAACAAGAAATACCTTTTTGGCACAGTTTTTTTTTTTGTTATTTACAACATTCATCTGACAGGTTAGATCATGTGGTAATTTTATAGAGCAGGTTGTCACGGACGCGGCGATACATAATATGTATACAAATTTTTTTATTTATGTAAGTTTTACACAATGATTTAATTTTTAAAACAAAAAAAGTTTTAGTGTCTCCATAGTCTAAGAGCCATAGTTGTTTCAGTTTTTGGGCGATTATCTTGAGTAGGGTCTCATTTTTTGCGGGATGAGATGACGGTTTGATTGGCACTATTTTGGGGTGCATATGATTTTTTGATCGCTTGCTATTGCACTTTTTGTGATGTAAGATGACAAAAAATTGCTTTTTTTACACCGTTTTTATTTTTATTTTTTTACGGTGGTCACCTGAGGGGTTAGGTCATGTGATATTTTTATAGAGCCGGTCCATACGGACGCAGCAATACCTAATATGTATACTTTTTTTAATTTATGTAAGTTTTACACAATGATTTCATTTTTGAAACCAAAAAAATGATGTTTTAGTGTTTTCATAGTCTAAGAGCCATAGTTTTTTTCAATTTTTGGGCGATTATCTTAAGTAGGGTCTCATTTTTTGCGGGATGAGATGACGGTTTGATTGTTACAATTTTGGCGTACATGCAACTTTTTTGATCAATTTTATTACCTTTTTTGGGGAAGTAAGGTGGGCAAAATTTCTATTTAATCATAGTTTTAAATTTTTTATTTTTATGGCGTTCACCGTTCGGGTAAAGTAACATGACCGTTTTATAGATCAGGTCATTACGGACGCGGTGATACCAAACATGTGTAGGGAATTTAATTTTTTTCATTTTTAATCAGTGATAAATGTGTTTTTTGATTTTTACTTTTTTTTCACTTTTTTTTACATTTTTTTTTACCCAGACCCACTTGGTTCTTGAAGATCCAGTGGGTCTGATGTCTGTATAATACAGTACTGTACTCTATATAGGGTACTGCACTGTATTTTACTTACACTGAACAGATCTTTGCTTTCAGCACAGATCTGTTCAGCACCATGGACAGCAGGACGCCTGAGCAGGCGTCCTGTTGCCATGGGAACCTTCCCCGTCTGCCACAACTTCGCAGACGGGGAAGGGTGAGGACTGGGGTGTCGGGGGGCTGTCTGGGGGCTCTCTCCGTCTCCCATCGGGGGGCTGCAAAGGCACAGCAGCCCACCGAGCGGAGAGGGAGGGAGCTCCCTGCGCTGTAACCTTTTCCATACAGCGGTCCGTACGGACCGCTGTATGGAAAGGGTTAAACGGCTGAAATCTCATCAACGATGTCAGCCGTTTATACCAGGGTGCCAGCAATGTGCTGGCACCCTGGTATACCCACTAGAAACCAACGATTATTCAAGGGGAGGCGGGCGGGGGATCGCGATCCCGCCTGCCGCACCGCCCACCTCCCGCACCGCCCGCACCGCCCGCAACCCTCCCCCTGCACCACCCGCCCACTAAATATCATTCAGGGGTGCAGGGGGAGGAAGAACATATATATTCTGGGCATTGTAAAGTTTCTGATCCCGGCGTTCAGGGACCGCGGGGATCAGAAACGGCAAAAAGCGCATCAAACCGCAGGTCTGAATTGACCTGCGGTTTGTTGTGATCGCCGACATGGGGGGGTCACGGGACCCCCCGCACATTTAGCCTAGGTGCCTGCTCAATGATTTGTGCAGGCACCTTGTTCCGATCACTGCCAGCCGGGCGGCAGTGATCGGAACAACACATGACGTACCGGTACGTCATGTGTCCTTAAGTACCAGGGCATCATGACGTAGCGGTACGTCATGTGTCCTGAAGAGGTTAAGGGAACACGAGTTAGGCTACTTTCACACTGGCGTTTCTGGGTCCTTTTGTGAGATCTGTTTCAGGACTCTCACAAGCGGCCCAAAACGGATCAGATTAGCCCTAATGCATTCTGAATGGATAAGGATCCATTCAGAATGCATCAGTTTGCCTCCGTTCAGCCTCCATTCCGCCCTGGAGGCAGACACCAAAATGCTTCTTGCAGCGTTTTGATGTCCGCCTGACGATGTGGAGCCAAACGGCTCCGTCCTGACTTACAATGTAAGTCAATGGGGACGGATCCGTTTTCACTGACACAATATGGTGCAATTGAAAACGGATCCGCCTCCCATTGACTTTCAGTGTAAGTAAAAATGGATCCGTTTGCATTATCATGAACCAAAAAAATGGATACAAGTTTTTGCATTATTGGTGCGGATCCGTCTGTGCAGATACAAGATGGATCAGCACCTAACGCAGGTGTGAAAGTAGCCTTAAACGCTTGTTGATTGTCTGCTCTGCAGCATTTCAAAAAGCGCCATTAAATTGCCAAACATCGAACCCGACTTTTCAGTAAAAGTTCGGGTTCAGGTCCGGGGTCCAAATTTCGGGGTCCAAAAATCCTAAAGTTCGTTACGAACCCGAACTTTACAGTTTGGGTTCGCTCAACCCTATATACCAGTTGCACCCAAATAAAACTGATTAAGGGGTTCTATATACCTGCTTCCACAAATACTCCTCGTCTATAGGGACTTTGTCACAGGGTATTTTTGAAAATGACAGGCAGAGGAAGAGGCAGGCCATTACGCAGGGATGGTAGAGGTCGGACAGGTGTACCAGGCCAGAGCCTAAGTGTGAAGTTGGAGAAGGTGCGTGCAATTACGTCAAAGGATGCACCACAGTTGGTTGAGTGGCTCACTCAGCCTTCCACTTCTGCATCCAGCTCATTCACTGTTACAGAACCCTCCTCACTCTATGCTGTGTGCGCTCCCAAAGACACAACCACCACCACCACCATAGCCCCTCCACTCGAGTCAGAGGAATTATTTTGCCATCCATTCCCAGACCTTACTGATGCGCAGCCATTATTGGCATCGGATGAGGTAGAGGAGGTATCAACGGCCGCCACCCAGTGGTCTGACGACAGTACACAGATCAGCCCAAGGACAGTGGTCCCAGCTGTTGCTTCCTACTCCGAGATCTCTAATGTCAGTGTTGGTGAAGGTGACGATGATGACGTGTCAATGCCCACAAGAGAGGAAGGGGAGGGGAGTTCAGAGGGAGAGACACACCAGCAGATAGGGTGGAGAAGTAGAAGAAGCAGGCAGAACTTGCAGTGCACTTGAGGCAAAAAGTAGACTGCAAATGTATCTGGAGTGAGCCATCCACTATGCACGGTCCCATCTGGCGCTCCCAGGACACCGGCACATGGCTCCGCAGTGTGGACTTTTTTTAACGTGTCAGACAATAGTGTTGCCATCTAGGGATGACTACCTTAAGAAGGCACCTGGCCACCCATCACCGAGCCCAGTGGGAGCAACACCGTCAGAACCAACAAAGCCACACTCCCGATGCTCCACATCCTCCACCTCCTCTGTCCTCCACCTTCCACCATGCCATTGTTGCGTTCATCTGGCAAAAGGCAGGCTTCCTTGCCCCAAATGTTCAAACGTAAAAAGTTGATGATGCCGGATAACCCTCTCGCCCAATGGCTGACCGCCAGCTTGCCGAAACTGCTAGCCCACCAACTACTGCCATATAAACTGGTGGACTCTGAGGCTTTTAGAAAATTTGTGGCCATTGGCACACCGCAATGGAAGGTCCCCGGAAGAAAATATTTTTCCCAGAAGGGCATCCCAGAACTATATGGACACATTCAGTGGCAAGCGAATATACTGTATCTCTGGCACACAGTGTCAGTGCCAAGATACATCTGACAACATACACGTGGTCTATCAAACATGGGCAGGGAAGGTACATAACTTTTACTGCCCAATGGGTGGCATCCTTGTGGATTTAGTGTTACGATTATGGATTGAATGCAGGCCTGCCTCTTCTTCTCCTCCTCCTACACCATCCTCCGTCTCCTCCTCGGCTGACTCCTCCTTTTCCACTGCTACCGCCTCTTCCGCTGCGCCCCCCCCCAAGCTCCCCAGAACCTATTCAACGTGCCATTTGAGATGTTGCCATGCTATGCTGTGGCTGTTGTGCCTGGTAGCCAAGAGCCACACCGGTCCTGCACTCCTTTCAGCTCTGCTGTCACAGGCCGATCAGTGGCTACCCCTGCTCAATTTGACAGTTGGTAAAGTGGTGTGCAACACCGGTACCTATCTGCTGAGCGCACTGAAACAGGGCAAAAGGACACACGTGCCGTGCATGGCACATGTCCTTAATTTAGTTGTGCAGCAATTCGTTGTCAAATACCCCGGGGTCCAGCACATCTTGCGGCAGGCCAGGCAAATCTGTGGCCATTTCAGAAGATCTTACACATCTGATTTGTGACTGCCTGATGCGCTTGAACTCCACCTTGTATATGCTCGTTGACGACTACCTGTATGAAATCTGCCGCAGGACAAATTCTGGGGAGCTTGTTTTTTTTTGCCACGCCAGTGGCTGCTTATGCGCGATGCATGCAGACTTCTGTGACCATTTGATAAGATCACCAAACTGGTCAGTCACAGCCAGGGCTCCATTAGTGACATCGTACCTTATGCCTTCTTTCTTGAGAGTGCATTGTTTCGTGTCATTGATCAAGCCGTTGAGGAGCAGGAAGATGAGGAAGTCGCAATGCTGAATGAATTCCCAGGGGGGCTACTCCATCTGAGACATTTAGCAGGAGTCTGAAGAGGAGTCAGAGGAGGTTGGTGCCTGGGGGAGGAGGAGATGGAGCAAGTATAGCAGGCTTTAAACTTCTCTGGGATCCCTGGTGTTGTCCGTGGATGAGGGAGGAGACCGAGGACGACATTCTCCTGGGCGAAGAGCAAGAGCCAGGGCGCTCCACCACTTCCAATTTAGTGCAAATGGGGGCCTTCATGCTCCAGTGTTTGAAGAGGGACCCCTGTATAAAAAGCATGAAAGGCAAGGACCAGTACTGGGTGGCAACGTACTTAGACCCCCGGTACAGACACAAAATGGCGGACATGTTACCAGCATCACAGATGGCTGTCATAATGCAGCAATTCCAGGCCTTGCTTCGAGAGATGCTGCATTCTGCTGTCGCAGGCAGAGGAATTTCCACCCACAGAGAAACAGTTGCGAGTGCCAATCCTACAGTGCTTGCAATAAGAGGGCGGTTTGAAGATGTGTTGGTCACTACGGATATGAGATCATTCTTGCAGCAAACCCATTGACAGCCGCTATACGGATCCAGCCTAAGGGAATGCCTAGACCGACAAGTGTGGCCGATGTGGACACTCTGAGAAGCGAGGAACCCCTTGACTACTGGGTGTGCAGGCTTGACCTGTGGCCAGCACTGGCACAATTTGCCATGGAACTCTTGGCTTGCTCCTCCTCGAGTTTCCTGTCCGAAAGGACGTGCAGCGCAGCAGGGGGCATTGTGACCGATAAACGCTCTCGCCTAGCTCACGACAGTGTGGACAACCTCACATTTATAAAAATGAATGAGGCATGGATCTTGGAGGAATTCAATACCTATGACGACCACGTGTTATTGAATTTAAACTATTATCATTTGGGGTTTTTTCAAGAGGGGGATTTCGTTAGCCATGTTTTTAATCCAATTTTATATTCTTCTATTGGGTTCTTTTAAACATATGTATTTGACATGTATTTTTACTGACCTGCAGTCAATCCAATGGCCGTCTAATATACCTCCAGCTACATAATCACTTGATGAATGAATAATTTTTGGGGCTTGTATTCTAACTGGCCAACAGTAAAATTGTTATATGGTGACCGCCTAATGTACCTCCAGCCACATTATCAATTGTTCTTTTCTGTACAGTGAATCAATAACTTTGAGGACCTGTAATCCACTGGCCTGCATTAAAATTTATATCCATTGACCGTCTAATATACCCCCAGCCACATAATCACTTGATCTTTTATGTACAGTGAATGCATTATTTTTGGGGCCTGTAATCTAACTGGCCAACAGTAAAATTGTTATACGGTGAACGCCTAATGTACCTCCAGCCACATTATCAATTGTTCTTTTCTGTACTGTGAACGAATAATTTTTGGGGCCTGTAGTCCACTGATCTGCAGTAAAATTGATATCTATT
This sequence comes from Bufo gargarizans, assembly GCF_014858855.1. Classification (NCBI taxonomy): domain Eukaryota; kingdom Metazoa; phylum Chordata; class Amphibia; order Anura; family Bufonidae; genus Bufo; species Bufo gargarizans. The sequence continues at coordinate 487,379,547 of NC_058080.1, read as the reverse complement.
GACCGTCTAATATTCCTCCAGCCACATAATCACTTGATCTTTTCTGTACGGTGAATGCCTAATTGTTGGGGCCTCTGAGGAATTCAACACCTGTGACGACCACGTGTTATTGAATGCAACCTATTATCATTTTGGGTTTATTCAAGAGGGGGATTTCGTTAGCCATGTTTTTAATCAAATTTAATATTTTTAGCTTTATATTTTTTCTGGTATGTCACTGTCCATGTCATGGACGATGTTCGTCCATCACTAAACCAGAGGGGCTGTACCAATATAAGATGTTACCCTTTTGGTTTGCATGGCGCCCCTGCCACTTTTCAACGATTATAGACATTGTGTCACGGCTGAGGATGGGGAAAACCCTCAGCCGTGCGATGTCGGAAGATGGAGTCGCTGCAAGGCCAGGACAGAGATCAGGGAGCAGGTCACCTCCTATCATATTCCTAACTCTGACTCCTAGCTGTATGAGCCGACCCTGATGGTAGGAGGGCTCATACTCCGGAACCTTAAAGTCCCTACTAGCCCTCAGGGTTGCCCTCAACTAGGAGCAGGGTAAGACGACCTGTTCCTCTTAGACACAGAGGAACAGGAGTTTCACAGGCCAGGCTACAATAAAGGGGAAACGTAAACAACTTATGGCAATGGCAGATAAATGCAACAAGTATAGCACCTACCTGCCACAGACACAAAGCCTGAAACCCATGCAGACGCGCTGTTGTCCAAAGAACACACACAGACACAGCACACACCACACAACACACAGGAACACAGGACCATAAGCTGCAATAAACAAGCATACCAAAACACGCCTTTATAACATCATGTGTGACATAACTTATGACCACAAGGGTGGCCCCCACTGGCAGATGGTGAATTACCAGGAGGATGTCTCCAGCAAAGCATGGCTGAAGAACCCCTCAGCTTCAGGTCTCCAAAGAGGCTTTATAGCCTAAAGTGGCCACACCCACACAGACACACACAGGAAAGGGAATTAACCCTTCCAACACCAACCAGGGAAGTGACACCACTTAAAGGGGAATACACACACAAGCACACTGGAGCTGTTACCGCCGGCAACGACATGCGTGGCAACCATGTCCTGGGAGTCAGCCAAAAGGCAGAGACACTGCCACCACATGAACAATATAGAACACGTTGCCACGGGCAGCCACCAGTGAAGGGAAGTGTCACAGTGCACACACCTAAACCTCGTGCACACCAAACACATAAAAGGCACACCTAAAAAGATAGGTAGCCAGGTGCAACCGCATACACAAACAGCAAGCTGCCACATAAAAATGTTGCCAGTGGCAACCACAGGTGAGGCAACATACTTCAGCCCTCACCTATGATTGACAACACAACCAAGACCGCAGGCAACTGCATGCAGTTACAGGAGTAACGACCATGACCATGGTCGTGACACATTGTGCTTCGTCCACATCGTCGGTACACTTCAGCTTACCTGGACGATATTGTCATCCACGGTACCAACTGGGAAAGTCACCTACCCAAAGTGCAGGCCATAGTGGACTCCCTTCGGAAGGCAGGACTAACTGCTAACCCAAAAAAATGTGCGATAGGGTTAGAGATGACTAAATACCTGGGGTATGTCATTGGGCGCGGAGTCATCAAACCCCAAGTGAACAAAATAGAGGCGATACAGAATTGGCCCTGACCTGTCACTACTAGGTAAGTAAAGTCGTTCTTGGGAATGGTGGGTTATTACATGAGGTTTGTCCCCCACTTTGCTACGGTGGCCGTGCCATTGACAGAGCTCTTGAAGGGACGCAAGTCAGTGATGGTTTGCTGGGATGATCAGGTGGAAGAGTCTTTTTCCGCTTTGAAGTTGGCCTTGTGTGGGTCCACGGTTTTGGTGATGCCCAACTTCAAAAAGGAATTTACAGTACAGACCGAATCCTCTGAAGGAGGCCTCGGTGCTGTACTGTGTCAGGAAGTCATCGGGGAGGAGCATCTCATTGTCTTCCTCAGCCGTAAGCTCACCACAGCCGAGACCAGGTACTGTATAGTGGAGAGAGAGTGCCTGGCTATCAAGTGGGTACTCAAGTCTCTCCGTTATTATTTGTTGGGGAGAAAATTCCGCCTGGTGACCGACCACTCCCCTCTCAAGTGGATGAGTCAGGCCAAAGACAGAAATGCCTGGGTCACCAGATGGTTCCTTTCCCTACAGAACTTTAGATTTACAGTGGAACACAGGGCAGGCCGGTTGCAGAGAAACGCGGATGTCCTGTCCTGAGTACATTGTCTGGTGAGTGTTCACCCCTTCAGGGTTGAACAAAGGGGCGAGGATAAAAAAATAAAAAAAAATGTAACACACCCCGCCGTTGCACGTTTTTACTTTCTTCCCAAAATTCACAAATCGATAACCCCCCTTCCCCCTCGGAAGACCCATAATCTCTGGCATAGACTCTTTAACTTTAAATCTATCCGAATACATCAACGGCATCCTTCAGAGATACAATAATGCTTTACCTTCCTATCTGAGAGATTTGGCACATCTCATCCAAAAGGTAAACTGGCAGGAGGACTTCATTTGGGCCACTCTGGATGTGACATCACTGTATAGCAACATTATACATTCAATAGGCCTAAAAGCCACTAAAGTATTCCTAGATGCCGACACACTCATGCTCCCCGCACAGAAAGATTTTATCCGCAGATCTATAGAGTTTATTTTATGTCACAATTATTTTTTATACAAGGATACATTTTATATTCAAATGAAAGGAACAGCCGTGGGTATGAAATTTGCACCATCATATGCCCACCTATTTATGGGCGCTTTTGAGGACCACTTTGGCTTACTAAAATACCCTATTATGTTTTATAGAAGATACATTGACAATATCATCCTCATTTGGCTAGGGAGCAATGATGATCTGAGGACATATATTGATACACTTAATAAGAATGATTGGAACCTAAGCCTCACACTCGAATCCAACCCAAAGGATGCTATCTTCTTAGATCTCCATCTTAACAGTAACAATAACGTCATCTCTACCAGCACACATTTTAAACACGTCAATGCAAATTGTTTCTTAGATTTTAAAAGCTGCCACTACCATAAATGGAAGACCAATATACCGTTCAGCCAGATGAAACGAATCAGATGGAATTGCACAAACACTGACACCATGAAAAAACAACTAGACGTTCTTAGCAAAAGGTTTTTAGATACATAATATCCCCCGCAACTCATTAAAGACTCAGAAAAGAGGATCTCATAAATTGACCAAAAACAAAGTCTTCAACCAAAAACGAACAGCAAAAAAACTGCAGAAATCCCCTTTAAACCAGGCCTGATAACAAGGTACAACCACAACCACAAAGTAATTAGACAAATACTAATGAAACATTGGACCGTACTACTAAAAGACCCCATATTAGGCAAAAAGATACCGAAACAACCCAGACTCACTTTCCGCAGAGCCAAAACCCTCAAAAACATCTTGGCCTCATCATGCCCAGACGCATAGAAAACCATTAGAGCCAAAGGGCTTCTCCAAATGTGATGCCACAAAATGCAAATGTTGTCAAATGATCACCACATCCCAAAGAGAAACTCACCTACCACATCCTATAGGTAAAATACTATTTCAACAATCCATGACCTGCGCAAGTAAAAATATAATTTATCTATCTACTTCAATGTCCCTGCAATCTGTATTATGTTGGCTGTACCACACAAAGCCTTAGGAAACACATGAATGAACACAGATCAAACATCACGAGAAATGTCCTGACGCACAGCGTATCACGCCATTTTTCCCTGTCACACAAGGTTAATCCCTCAGGCTTCAAGGTAACCCCACTGGAACAAATCTCCTCCTCCTTCCAACAACTATGTCGGAAGAAAATGTTTTGGATATACCGTCTTAATACTCTTACCCCCTATGGTTTCAACGAAACATTGGAACGCGTCAACTATTGAATATACACTCACCTAAAGAATTATTAGGAACACCATACTAATACGGTGTTGGACCCCCTTTTGCCTTGAGAACTGCCTTAATTCTACATGGCATTGATTCAACAAGGTGCTGATAGCATTCTTTAGAAATGTTGGCCCATATTGATAGGATATCATCTTGCAGTTGATGGAGATTTGAGGGATGCACATCCAGGGCACGAAGCTCCCGTTCCACCACATCCCAAAGATGCTCTATTGGGTTGAGATCTGGTGACTGTGGGGACCATTTTAGTACAGTGAACTCATTGTCATGTTCAAGAAACCAATTTGAAATGATACGAGCTTTGTGACATGGTGCATTATCCTGAAGTAGCCATCAGAGGATGGGTACATGGTGGTCATGAAGGGATGGACATGGTCAGAAACAATGCTTAGGTAGCCCATGGCATTTAAACGATGGCCAATTGGCACTAAGGGGCGTAAAGTGTGCCCAGAAAACATCCCCCACACCATTACACCACCACCCTGCACAGTGGTAACAAGTCATGATGAATACATGTTCTTATTCTGTTTACGCCAAATTCGGACTCTACCATTTGAATGTCTCAACAGAAATCGAGACTCATCAGACTAGGCAACATTTTTCCAGTCTTCAACAGTCCAATTTTGGTGAGCAGGTGCAAATTGTAGCCTCTTTTTCCTATTTGTAGTGGAGATGAGTGGTACCCGGTGGGGTCTTCTGCTGTTGTAGCCCATCCGCCTCAAGGTTGTGCGTGTTGTGGCTTCACAAATGCTTTGCTGCATACCTCGGTTGTAACGAGTGGGTATTTCAGTCAACGTTGCTCTTGAATCAGCTCATCGGCCCATTCTCCTCTGACCTCTAGCATCAACAAGGCATTTTCGCCCACGGGACTGCTGCATACTGGATGTTTTTCCCTTTTCACACCATTGTTTGTAAACCCTAGAAATCGTTGTGCGTGAAAATCCCAGTAACTGAGCAGATTGTGAAATACTCAGACCGGCCCGTCTGGCACCAACAACCATGCCACGCTCAAAATTGCTTAAATTACCTTTCTTTCCCATTCTGACATTCAGTTTGGAGTTCAGGAGATGGTCTTGACCAGGACTACAACCCTACATGCATTGAAGCAACTGCCATGTGATTGGTTGACTAGATAATCGCATTAATGAGAAATAGAACAGGTGTTCCTAATAATTCTTTAGGTGAGTGTATATATATATATATATATATATATATATATAGATATGTATAGATATAATAGCAGAGTATGGGTCTCAACCCCAATATGATTCTATACCCTGTCCTATCTGTCTTATCCATCCTTTATAACATCTCATTTATTATGGTATATTTTTCATGTTTTATGGTATATTTATCTTTTTTATGGTATATCGCTCACCCCACTAGATCTTCTACTCCAATGCAATACTAGAATATTGTAACGTTCTAGCAATATAACACACGATTACGCATTATCAGGTTCCAGTTACAATCCAAAAGCCTTATATTCCATCCCTAGGTTTCACGTCTAGCCACTTCACATTCTTTTAGACATTTTTATTGATCACTTCATTTTATTGATCCCTTGATTACCATGGTATTTTTACACTTATTATATATATATATATATATATATATATATATATAGATATATATTTTTTATATTTTCATTATATTTACTGTGTATATATATATTTGGAACTAAAAAGGTAGCAGGCACACTCATAAATGGGATAAATATAGTGGTTTTTATTTAGTTAAAATACTAGGTATATTAAAATTGGGTAAATATGTTAGAAAAAGAGGTGGGTGTGGTGGTCTGGGCACTTGGTACGGGTGCCAGATGGGGGGTGGCTGATATTAGGTGATCTTGGGGTAAATCCGTGGGGAATGGTGGGGAAGAGTGGGTGGTATTCAGTCCATTGACGTAGGTAGTATGGTGTGGTGGAACAAGAAGTAGAGCCTTTTGTGGCTGGCTCAAATAGGTGGGATAACCTTTCCTAGTAATTTGTGAAAAGTATAGTGGTGTGGGATAAATAAAAATGAAAAAATGGGATAAAAATGGAAAAATGTGCAGTCTTATATAGTATAGTTCGTCATCAGGTGGTCCCAAGGTAGCGCTAAAAATAAAAATTTAAAATGGTGGAGAGGTACTATACATTAGGTATGTAACATATTGTCCCATAAGTAGCGCTTAAAACAAAATTGCAGTAGGTATAATATAAGGTGTTGTATTTCTGGAAAGATATATGGTTCCTGTGGGGGAATTGGTGCTCTGGACCTCGGTGCGGCGTCCCGCACTGTCTTGGGTACAGAGATCACTTACCTGCCACGTGGAGATGTCTTCCTTCAGTGCTCCGGCCAGTTGTTGCTTGCAGTTAGATTCCTCGGCTATCGGCGTCCCTCGTGGTCTCTAGGCGCGCGCGCACTTGTAGTTAGGTATGTGGTGTCAGCGTGACCTGGTGTTGGTCACGTGATCGGGATCTGCCGGGCCGGTTCAGTGCTCCGGCCAGTTGTTGCTTGCAGTTAGATTCCTCGGCTATCGGCGTCCCTCGTGGTCTCTAGGCGCGCGCGCGCGCTTGTAGTTAGGTATATGGTGTCAGCGTGACCTGGTGTTGGTCACGTGATCGGGATCTGCCGGGCCGGTTTAGCTAAACCGGCCCGGCAGATCCCGATCACGTGACCAACACCAGGTCGCGCTGACACCACATACCTAACTACAAGCGCGCGCGCCTAGAGACCACAAGGGACGCCGATAGCCGAGGAATCTAACTGCAAGCAACAACTGGCCGGAGCACTGAAGGAAGACATCTCCACGTGGCGGGTAAGTGATCTCTGCACCCAAGACAGTGCGGGACGCCGCACCGAGGTCCAGAGCACCAATTCCCCCACAGGAACCATATATCTTTCCAGAAATACAACACCTTATATTATACCTACTGCAATTTTGTTTTAAGCGCTACTTATGGGACAATATGTTACATACCTAATGTATAGTACCTCTCCACCATTTTAAATTTTTATTTTTAGCGCTACCTTGGGACCACCTGATGACGAACTATACTATATAAGACTGCACATTTTTCCATTTTTATCCCATTTTTTCATTTTTTATCCCACACCACTATACTTTTCACAAATTACTGGGAAAGGTTATCCCACCTATTTGAGCCAGCCACAAAAGGCTCTACTTCTTGTTCCACCACACCATACTACCTACGTCAACGGACTGAATACCACCCACTCTTCCCCACCATTCCCCACGGATTTACCCCAAGATCACCTAATATCAGCCACCCCCCATCTGGCACCCGTACCAAGTGCCCAGACCACCACACCCACCTCTTTTTCTAACATATTTACCCAATTTTAATATACCTAGTATTTTAACTAAATAAAAACCACTATATTTATCCCATTTATGAGTGTGCCTGCTACCTTTTTATTCTAAATCTTCTCTTTTTGACTGGGTGAGTCAAAACCAGCAGTTCAGCACCTCAGCCTATCACATATATTTGGAACTGTATGTAACATGAGGCATAGCCATGCCGGTCCTATTTCTATTTTTATCTCTATTTTCATTAAAAAATTATCTACCCATCATTTTTTTATCCACTGGTCTATTTATGTACCCCTTTCCCCTTCCTGCTGACTGTAAAGCCCAAATACCACCACCACCCCTTTTTTAATATGGAGGAGATTTATATTTATATATTGTATTCCCCAACAACAACCTTAAACATATCCATCCCCATAGTGATATGACTTGCTGGTAACCCAGCAACCATCTAAACATGAGAGTCCACGAAGCAGATGTGAGCTCCAGCTTGGAACGCACCCTCACCGGAAACTAATTTCCGGACATGCGCACCAGTCACCAATGCGCTCCAGGAAAGACACGTACCGCTCCAATCCCCTGGACATGCGTACCAGCTATTGATGCATTCCAAGCTGGCATGCACCCTCCGGTCATGCGCACTAGCATCACCCGGCGCTTCTGCCACTGGACTGCTGAGACTCCTCCAGATAGGAAAAACCCTCCCACCAGGTTTTGGTGGTCTTTTTTTTTTCTCATTATCCTCGGGGTATATATACCCATAAATGCACACTATTTGTCAGATGCTCCTGATGAAGGGACATGCCTGTCCCGAAATACGTTGAGCAGGATTTTTGACCACAATAAAGAAAGTTGAACAGAAGCCCCGAGTGATAGGCTGCATTCATCTTGTAACATTCTAGAAGCGATCCAGGCTGGGGGGCGTTAGATTTAACGAAGTATTATGCTTATCCGGATAAACCGCCCTCCCTCGTGAAGTGAGTAAAAGTTAATGATACTATACGAATAACATATTATACATGTATCTTTTTAAGCTACCTATTTTATGCAAAATTTTACAAAAATGGCGTAACCCTTTATGTTATTGATTCACCTACGTATTTGTATGCTTTATGGTCCCACGGACACTGATCCCCTGGGCACCAACCTATGCTATATTATTCTCACAAGGTGTCCCTACAACAATATAGACCCCTCACTTTAATCGAATTGTATATAGTGTACTGGCGCTCGACTTGGATAATCGGAGCAGGTGTGTTTGGGGGGGACCCCACCACCCCTAACCCTCCTATCCCCTCCTCTCTTGCATTTCCTATAGTGTGGAAATGGCAGCAACAGCAGCAGCATGATACCACAAAGTGGCATGGTGACATATTTTGGAGATGGAAGCATAAGGAGGACACAGAGTGGCATGGTGACATGGTGTGGAAATGGATGATCTAATCTGCTGCATCAGGCATTGGTGGGTGGAAATCCTTGTCGATCCACGCCTGATTCATCTTGACAAAAGTTTGTCTCTCCACATTTTGGGTTGACCGACGAGTTCTTCTTGGGGTAACTAAGGCCCCCGCTGCACTAAACACCCGCTCTGATGCCACACTACTGGCTGGGCAGGACAGCTTTTCCAGCGCAAACTCTGCCAATTGCAGCCACAAATACAGTTTGGCTGCCCAGTAGTACAGCTTTATCTTCAATGTGGGGTGGCAGGGTACTGTCCACGTATGCCGCCACCTGCTTGATCAGGTCCTGCTCCAAGTCTACCTGCTCCTGCTGGGGATTAATTTCTTTACTATGCGGGTGAAGAAAGCTGCTCATCATGGACTCTAGACTCAGGCTGCTGTTGATGGAGCTGCTACTGTTCCTGCCACCGCACCTCTCCCCAGCAGCCATGGCAGTGGAATGTGAGCGCAGAACTGCGAGAGGATGGAAGATGGCGCAGATAGGCAGAGGCCAACTGACTACATAGGATGTCTCTGCAGTACTTCAGTTTGTCCTCCCTCTCAGTGGGTCTAAAAAAGGCCCCCATTTTGGTAGCGAGGATCCAACATGGAGGAGAGCCAGAATTCATCCCTCTGCCGAATTGTGACAATTCTGCTGTTGCTACACAAACAAGTGAGCATGCAGCGGGCCATTTGTGCAAGTGAGTCGGAGGGATTCCCTGCATCAATCTCCACTGCATACTGCCACTGTGTGTCTGGGTCCTCTGTCTCGTCTTCCTTATCGCCCTCTTGCTCATCCAGCTGCTCCTCCTCTCCTGTCACCGCAGTAGAAAAACCACTCAATTGGCTACATATTGCTTACGCTCCAATGTCTTCCTCCCCCTCCTCCTCCTCTTCCAGTTCAGCCCCCACAGGGCTCATGTGGCAGTGAGATCTAGGCGCCTCGTCTCCAGTCCCCTGACAAGCCATATTCACCAGCATCTGTTCCAGGACATGAAGCAGTGGAGTGACGGCGTTCATCCCGTAATCCTGGCGACTGAAAAAAAACTTGGCTTCCTCAAAGGGCCTGAGCAAACGGCAGGTGTCACGCATAAGCTGCCACTGGCTGACATCGAAGTTATAAAGGGGAGTACTCCTATCCACTTGGATCATCAAGAATTCATTGATGGCCTTTCTCTGTTCGTACAGTCGGTCCAACATATGGAGGCTGGAATTCCAACAGGTGGAAACGTCACATATCAGCCTATGTTGGGGGATGCCATTCTGCCGCTGCAGCTCAAGGATGGTGTGCTTTACGGTGTATGAGTGGCTGAAGTGCATGCAAAGTTTCCTCGCCATTTTTAGGATGTCTTGCAGATGGGTGGAAGACTTCAGGAACCACTTGACAACTAGATTGAACACGTGTGCCATGCAGGGCTCAATGCTCAGCCTTTCTTGACGTAGCGCCAATACAATGCTCTTCCCGTTGTCGGTCACCATGGTTCCGATTTTCAGTTGTCGTGGAGAAAGCCAGCAGTCGATTTCTTTCTAAAAGACATGGAGCAGTTCCTCCCCTCTGTGACTACGTTCACCCAGACAAACCAGGTGCAGAACCGCGTGACACTGCTGTGCCCTGCACATGTGGAATGCTGGAGGAGCACTGTGACTTGTCCCTGCAATGGAGGCTGAGGACATTGTGGAGGATTAGGAGGCAGAGGCAGACATTGTCGCAGGACAAATGGTGTGGCAACGTGGAGGCGGAAGCGGCTTCACCTGGCCAAGTTGTTGGTGTGGCTGAGCAGGAACCACATTCACACAGTGGGCCGTAAAGGACATGTATTGTCCCTGACCGTAGTTACCGATCCACACGTCGGCACTACCATGCACTTTGGCAGACACAGACAGGCTCAAGGACTGGCCCACCTTCTGTTCTACATACGTGTGCAGGGCTGGTACTGCCTTTTGTGAAAAGAAATGACGGCTTGGGAATCTCTACCTCAGCTCGGCACAAGACATCAATTCTATGAAAGGTGCAGAGTCCACCACTTGTAAAGGACCAGGAGCACGTTAAGCTTCTGTGCCATTGGCTGCATGTATGCATACTGCTGTCTCTTGGCAATCGCTTCAGTGATTGATTGCTGGCGGAATGACTGATGAGGAGTAGAAGGAGCAGGAGCTTCAGGACCAGCAGATGATGGGACAGACAAACAGCTCCCTTCTGCTTAGCCAGTGGAGCCTTGACTGCATGCAATGGGGTGCTTGCAACTAGGTGATGCAGGGGTGGCTGCGGCATGCTTGACCACCACATCAGACCCGCGATCGTCCCAGGCCACTTTATGGTGTCGCTGCAAATGTTGTCGCAGGTCAGTTGTCATTAGCTCCCTGGCCACACCGCACCTTATGCCCACAGATTCGACATATGGCCATGTTCACCTCCTCCGGAGTCTTGACAAAAAACTGATTTTCCACCTGACACTCTGCACTGACTGACCGCTAGTGTTGCTGCTTGCGTGAACCCGTGCACCACTCCTTTCCGGACAGCTAGGCTGCTGCGAAGCGGTTGGTCTACCCCAGGCCAGTTTGGCTTCCAACCTCCCACTGCTGCTATCTTGCTGACTCCCAGCCATGCTATCACGTTGCTGGCTCAGCCTCTGCCTCGTAGGTAAGCTGCCACCCTCTTCTCCTGATGATGATGAAGCCCCTTCTTCATCCGGCTCCCAAGTGCGATCGGCTTCATCATCACAGAGTAGTGTCTGAAAGTCACTGGTGTCCTCCTCAACACTCTCTGACCGCTCGCAACACCACCTCCCACGCCACTCTCCTCATTACTACATGCCAGCCTAGCAGAGGAAGCGACGGATGTCGCCTTCAAATATTGGCTGGGCAATAGCTGCTGACTGTCCTCAAGTAGCTTGTCCTTGCTGAATAGTAGAGCTGAGCCCACAGCAGATAGTAATTCTGTGGCTGAGGGAATAGCAAAGGATATAAGCAGTTTGAGGACAGGTGAGGGCACAGGGCCTGATCTCGGGCCATGCCAACTAAGGGTTGTGTCTGATGAACCCACTGACTGTTGGCTGGGGGTGTCCGATGTCACTTGGGATGAATTGGATGACCAAGTTAACCAATCAATAACCGCTGGGTTGCTGGTAAAGACACAAACAGTGGATGATACCGGGAGCTCAGGCCTCTCGCTGCGACTCCTGCTGCCATGACTCCCTAATCTGCTGCAACCTCTGCTTGTGCCAGAAACATTTATGCCTCTGCCACTCCTCTGTGCATGTCCTGGCAATAAAAACAAACGTGACCTGTGTATATATTTCTCGTATTCAACTGAAAAATGCCAATAAATGATTTTAGCGTAAATAACAGGAAAAGTTACTTTTGTTTCTTACATATGGTAATAAACGCTTTTAGCGCAAATAACACCAAAATGTGAACTGCGTATATTTTTCTCTTATTGTACTGAACTGGCAATAAATGGTTTGAACGCAAATAACACCAAATGTCAACTGTGTGTATGAAATAACTGCAGAAGTGACCTAAGTAAATATATTTCTTGTTGAACAGAAATAGGCCACTATACGTGATCACCAGAAACTACTGCAAAAGTGTAGTGGGTATATATTTTTCTTGTATTACTGAAATACGGCCACCATACGCTTTCAACAGAAATAACTGCAACAGTGCAGTGGGTATATATTTCTCTTTTTTTACTGAAATACTGCCCTATACGCTTTCAACAGAAATAACTGTAACAGTGCAGTGGTTATATATTTTTCTTGCATTACTGAAATACGGCCTTATACTTTTTCACCAGAAATAACTGCAACAGTGCAGTGGGTATATATATTCTGCATTTGAATATATTTTCAATTGGGTAATTACTGAAATAAGGCCACCATACGCTTTCACCAGAAATAACTGCAACAGTGCAGTGGGTATATATTTCTCTTTTTTTACTGAAATACTGCCCTATATGCTTTCAACCGAAATAACTGTAACAGTGCAGTGGGAATATATTTTTCTTGTATTACTGAAATACGGCCTTATACTTTTTCACCAGAATTTACTGCAACAGTGCAGTGGGTATATATTTTTCTTGTATTACTGAAATAAGGCCACCATACGCTTTCACCAGAAATAACTGCAACAGTGCAGTGGGTATATATTTTTCTTATATTACGGAAATACGGCCTTATGCTCTTTCACCAGAAATTACTGCAACAGTGCAGTGGGTATATATTTTTCTTTTTTAACTGAAATACGTCCCTATACACTTTCAACTGTAATTATTGCAACAGTGCAGTGGGTATATATTTTTCTTGTATTACTGAAATAAGGCCACTATACGCTTTCTCCAGAAATAACTGCAGAAGTGACCTGAGAAAATATATTTCTTGTTTGACTGAAATTGGCCACTATACGCTTTCACTGGAAATAACTGCAACAGTGCAGTGCATATCTATTTTTTCTTTTCTTTTCTACTGAAATAGGCCACTATACGCTTTCAACAGCAGTGCGTATATATTTTTATTTTGTTAATTAAAAATAAGCCCCGATACTCTTTCACCAGAAATGAATGCAACCGTGCAGTGCGTTTAAATGTTTTTTTGCATTACTGAAATACCGCCCTAAACTATTTCAACCAGAAATAACTGCAAATGATTTTAGCGTATATAACAACAAAAGTGACCTGCGTTTATATTTCTTGTATTGTATTGAAATAGGCCACTAAATGATATCAGCACAGTTAACAGCAAAAGTGACTTGCGTATATATTTATCTTTTTCCACAGATAAAAGCCACTAAAGGCTTTTCAACATACCGTCACACTTGCGCCCCAATAACTAATTGCTGGAATAACAGAGAGGTATTATGAAACTATCTGGATCCCCATGTAATTTTTCCCTGCACTTGTAAATCGATTGTTTTCACAATGAGGAATTTCCGATGACTCTCTCTACTAGCATCTGCACATGTCTCTCACTGCCTATGAAATAATTCCACTATCCTTTCACTGCACTAGTAAATCGCTTCTTTCCTTTTTTTTTCTTTGTTTTTTACAATTAGTTTTTCTTTCACTCTCCCTAGCACCTGAATACACGTCTGTCCTTGACCGATGTCCTCACATGTGTAGCCGCCATTTTAGATGCCATTTTAGCTGCCCGCCATTGTAGGTACTAATGAGATTCGTTACCACAAAGCTTTAGGAAATTCACATTCGTTCAGAATCAAATTTTTCCGGAAATTCGGAACGAATTTTACTTCGTCAGCTTCGATTCGCTCATCTCTAATTATAACAGATAAGCTTATCTGCCTGTCAACTGAAAATGCTGACAGGTTGACTCATAAAAATGAACAAGGCCTGGATTGCCCCTGACTTCTCTACTCCACCAGAGGAAAGCTGATGAACATAAAGGCACTTTAAATGTGTTGTTTATAATGTACTGAATACACTGTATTCCCATGTACCCCTTCCACCCAAAAAATGGGTATATGGTTGTCTTCCATTTCTCATCGTCCTCCTCCTCTTCCATCATATCAACATGCTTATTTGTCGCATATAATGCCCTTGCATATATGCCCTTGCATATAATGTTTTACAGGGTCAGCTCACCTGCAGGCCCTCGCATATAATGTTTTACAGGGTCAGCTCACCAGCAGGCCCTCACCTACAATCTTTTACAGGGTCAGCTCACCTGCAGGCCCTCACATATAATGTTTTACAGGGTCAGCTCACCTACAGGCCCTCGCATATAATGTTTTACAGGGTCAGCTCACCTGCAGGCACTTGCATATAATTTTTTAGAGGGTCAGCTCACCTGCAGGCCCTCGCATATAATTTTTTAGAGGGTCAGCTTGCCAGCAGGCCCTCACCTAAATTCTTTGACAGGGTTAGCTCACCTGCAGGCCCTTGCATATAATGTTTTACAGGGTCAGCTCACCTATAGGCCCTCACATAACATGTTTTACAGGGTCAGCTCACCTGCAGGCCCTCACCTACAATCTTTTACAGAGTCAGCTCACCTGCAGGCCCTTGCATATAATGTTTTACATGGTCAGTAGGGTTGAGTGAACCTAAACTGTAAAGTTCGGGTTCGTACCGAACTTTAAGATTTTTGAAGCCCGGATCCGAACCGTTCCCGTTCGGGTTCGAGTTTGGTGTTCGGCGAGTTAATGGCGCTTTTTGAAAGGCTGCAGAGCAGCCAATCAACAAGCTTTAACTCGTGTGCCCTTAAAAGCCATCACAGCCATGCCTACTAATGTCATGGCTGTGATTGGCCAGTGTAGTATGTGACCCAGCCTCTATATAAGCTGGATTTACGTAGCGCTGCACATCACTCTGCTCTTACTAGCTTAGGGATAGGATGCTACTGCTGTGAGGGAGAGAATAGGAAAGAATCTGTTATCAGAAGTGCTAGTTGTTAACTCTGCGAGCTACAGCGATTTTGTTTTAGGGGTGCAGTGCAACATTTTTTTACCCTGCCCTGAGCCCAGTGACACATGGGTATATGAGCCATCTGTTAGTTAGGTGGGTATCAGCGGCCATTTTGTGCAAGTTCAGTGCACCAGCGCTGCATTTGTGGCAGGGACAATAATTTAACCTAGTTATTTTAGTTCAGTGGGCAACATATACCCATTTTTTTAAGTGCACCCGCACTACATATGTGCCAGGGGCAGGCAAAATAATATAGGGAATCGGTCTGTGAGTTCAGGGACCCAGGGGGTGACATATTTTAAAAAAATTCTGTAAAGTACAATCCAAGTAAATCCATCTTTTAGATTCTGTGGTATACAAATTATTATTATTTTTTGCTAAAAAGTACATTTGGGCCCTGCGCTGCATTTGTGACAGTCCAATACAAGCATTAAATACTGCAGTTATATTCTGGTTTTAAAAAAATACCAATTTTGTGCAATACCCTACAATTGAGGCCTTTGCTCTAAATACTGCAGTTCTATTCTGGTTTAAAGAAAAAAAAACACCCATTTTGTGCAAGATAATAGATTTGGGGCCTTTGCTTCATTTGTGACAGTCCAATACAAGCGTTAAATACTGCTGTTATATTCTGATTTGAAAAAAACACCCATTTTGTGCAAGAACCTACATTTGGGGCCTTTGCTGCATTTTTGACAGTCCAAAACAAGCTTTAAATACTGCAGTTATATTCTGCTTTTAAAAAAACACCCATTTTGTGCAAAACCCTACATTTGGGACCTTTTCTGCATCTGTGACAGTTTAATACAAGCTTTAAATCAGCCATGTCCAAACTGCGGCCCTCCGGCTGTTCCAAAACTACAACTCCCAGCATGCCTGGATAGCTTACAGCTATTAGGGCATGCTGGGAGTTGTAGTTTTGCAACAGCTGGAGGTCCACACTTTGGACATGCCTGCTTTAAATACTGCAGTTATATTCTGTTTTTTTTTTTTTTAAATACCCATTTTGTGCAAGATAATACATTTGGGGGCTTTGCTGTTTTTGTGACAGTCCAATACAAGCTTTAAATACTGCAGTTATATTCTGGTTTTAAAAATACACCCATTTTGTGCAAGATAATACATTCGGGGCCTTTGCTACATTTGTGACAGTCCAATACAAGAGTTAAATACTGCTGGTATATTCTGGTTTGAAAAAAACTCAAATTTTGTGCGAGACACTACATTTGGGGCCTTTGCTGCATTTGTGTCAGTCCAATACAAGCTTCAAATACTGCAGTTATATTCTGGTTAAAAAAAAAAAACACCCATTTTGTGCAAGACCCTACATTTGGGGACCTTGCTGCATTTGTGACAGTCCAATACAACCAGTCAATACTGCTGTTACATTGTTGGTTGACAAATTAACATTTTTTGTGAGCATGAAGTGATTGTATAAAATTCGCCAGTGTGTCCTCAAGAAATTTTTCCTCTTTATGACACCGGCACTGCCTTACTGTCAGTGAACTTAATTGTTGACTATTGGCGGTTACATAGTCACCTGACATAAACCATCTGTTAGTTTGGTTGGTGAACGGAAAAAATGAAGAGGGTGTCAAATAAGGGACATGGCCTCGGTCGTGGTGCTGCTGGTGTTGGTGGAGCTCCTGTTGAAGGGAGAGAACGTGATCGATCTGTGCCAGCTATGCGCACAAGTGAAACACCTTCCTCAGGTGCGAGTAGGCGACAGAACCTTTAGCATTATTTGGTTGGGCATGATGCGGCTCTACGAATGGTGAAGCCACAACAAGTACAGGCAATAGTAGATTGGGTGTTTGACAGTACCTTCACATTGTCTCCCACCAAGTCTCCTGCTAAAAAATCTGAGTTGGCACCTGCATCCTATGGCCATCAGTCTTTCACCTCACCCCCTTGCAAATCAGCCAAGCAGTCTGAGCCCCAAGTCATGCAGCAGTCTCTTCTGCTTTTCGATGACTCTGCTAGCAGGGTTTCCAAGGGCCATCCACATAGCCCTGCCCCAGAAGTGGAAGAGATTGAGTGCACTGATGCCCAACCACTTATGTTTCAGGATAAGTACATGGGAGGACCACCGCAGCACGTCTCGGATGATCACGAAACACAGGTGCCAACTGCTATGGCTTTCTGCAGTGTGCAGGCCGACAAGGAGGGCAGGGGTGAAGACTGAAGACATTTAAGTGACCTGTCTAGTTCGGAGGTACAGGCGGTGGTCGCACAGAGCCACCAGCACAGCAGAAGAAGCAGCAGGGTGCAAAAGTGGAGTGGCCATCCCCTATACAGTACGCCTGCTACTGCCCACCGCACCAAGGGACCGAGCACACCAAAGCCAGCTACAAGGAGTTCCCTGGCGTGGCAGTTCTTCAGAGAATGTGCTGACGACACGAGTGGTTGCATGCTGTGCAATCAGAGCCTGAAGCGAGGCATAAATGTTCTTAACCAGAGCACAACCTGCATGACCAGGCATCTAAGTGCAAAGCACGAGCTGCAGTGGAGTACATACCTCAAAAACCAAGAAAGGTCTCTCGCTCTTCCTGCTTCCTCCTCCTTCTTTTGGCCTCTTCATCCCCAGCTGGAGTGACAGTGGCACCTGCCACCCCGCAAACAGAGTATGTGCCAGCAACACCATTACCTGGGTCACCAAGCAACTCCACAATGTCCCATGGAAGAGTTTAGCTGTCTATCTCCCAAACACTGGAGAAAAAGCGGAAATACCCCCCTACCCACCCACGATCCCTGGCCCTGAATGCCAGCATTTAAAAATTCCTGGCATTTGAAATGCTGTCATTCCATCTGGTGGAGACACAGAGTTTTAAAAGCCTTATGGCGGTGGCTGTCCCACAGTACATAGTTCCGAGCCGCCACTACTTTTCCAGACGAGCCATACCTTCCCTGTACAACCAAGTGAGGGACAAAATCAGGTGTGCACTGCGCAACGCCATCTGTGGCAAGGTCCACCTAACTACAGATACGTGGACCAATAAGCACAGTCAAGGACGTTATATCTCCCTAACTGCACACTGGGTAAATGCAGTTGTGGCTGGGCCTGAGGCGGATAGCAGTTTGGCGCATGTCCTTCCACCACCGAGGATTGTAGGGCGTTTCTATTTGCCTCCTATTGCTTCCTCCTCCTACTCCGCTTCCTCATCCTCTACCGCCTCCTCATCCGGTCAGCATAACACCTTTACCACCAACTTCAGCACAGCCAGGGGTAAACCTCAGCAGGCAGTTTTAAAACGTATCTGTTTGAGGGACAAACCCCACAGCACGCAGGAGCTGTGGGCGGGCATGAAACAGCAGACTGATGAGTGGTTGGTGCCAGTAAGCCTCAAGACCGGCCTGGTGGTGTGTGATAATGGGAAAAATCTCATAGCAGCTATGTGCCTAGCCGGTTTGACGCACATCCCTTGCCTGGCACATGTGCTAAATTTGGTGGTGCAGAAATTCCTCAAAAATGACCCCAATATCTCAGAGCTTTCGTGAGCTTTCAGCATTCTCACCCTGCTACTGCTCGACTGTCAGTGCTGCACCGTAACTTCGGCCTTCCCGCTCACGTCTCATATGTGACGTGTCAACAAGGTGGAACTCCACCTTGCACATGCTGGCCAGACTGTATGAGAAGAAGCAGGTGATAGTGGAGTTTCAGCTGCATCAGGCACGGTTGAGTCACTCTGTGGAACAGCACCACTTCACCACCAATGACTGGGCCTCCATGCGAGACCTGTGTGCCTTGTTGCACTGTTTGGAGTACTCCACCAACATGGCCAGTGCCTATGATGCTGTTCTCAGCGTTACTATCCCACTTCTATGCCTCCTTAAAAAACACTTCGGGCGATGATGGAAGAGGATGTGGCACAAGAGAAGTAGGAAGAGGGATCATTTACAAGGGTTTCAGGCCAGTCATTCACAATTGGCTCCGAGGGTGGGTTCCTACACCAACATACGCAAGGTACACAATTGTCCAGCCAGGGCACAGTTCTGGAGAATGATGAGGTGGAGGATGAGGATGAGGAGATGGAGGAGGAGGAACCATGTTCACAGCAGGGTGGCACCCAAACCAGCTCATGGCCATCACTGGTGCTTGACTCGGGGATATACAGAGGACACAGACTGATACACCTCCTACAGAGGACAGCTTGTCATTGCCTCTAAGCAGCCTGGCAAACATGAACGATTACATGCTGCAGTGTCTCTGCAACGACCGCCAAGTTGGCCACATTCTAACTTTTGCTAATTACTGGGAGGCCACGCTGCTGGATCCCAGTTACAAGGACAACGTACTGTCCTTAATTCTGTCACTGGAGCGTGATCGTAAGATGCGCGAGTTCAAGCGCACGCTGGTAGACGCGCTGCTGATGGCATTCCCACCTGAGGCACAGTGGAAGCACAAAGAGAAGGCAGAGGAGGATGAAGAGGTCTCCAACGCAGCTGGTGCACTGCCAGAACCTCAGAAGCCAGGGTTAGCATGGCCGAAATGTGGAAAAGCTTTGTCAGCACCCACAACAACCAGCACCACCAGCTGATATGGAACATCTTAGCAGGAGGCAGCATTTCAGCAACATCGTGGAGCAGTATGTGTGCACACGCCTACACGTACTGAATGATGGGTCTGCCCCCTTCAACTTCTGGGTCTCCAAATTGGGCACATGGCCTGAGCTTGCCCTTTACGCCTTGGAGGTGCTGGCCTGCCCTGCAATCAGTGAATTGTCTGAAAGTGTGTTTAGCACAGCAGAGGGCATTATCACAGACAAGCCCAGACACCTAGTGAAGATAAGCTGGTCGGCACTCGCTTGGATGCACGCCGCACGGGACCAGGATCAATTTCCACGTGCAATGAAGTAAAGGATCCCAGCAGACGTGACTGGATGCTTGTAACAAATTTATTGTCAAAGTAACAATATGTCCTGTATTCTAGGACGCGTTTCGGCTATAATAGCCTTTTTCAACAGATAAATATCCATCATATAACACAGGTTTATATACACCTATAATGCCAGGGATAGGGTACCGCCCAGTGACATCAGACCCCAAAAGGGGGTGGTACATGGGAGGTAACCAAAGAGTAACAAAAAAATTATATGTAAAGAAAGAAAACCATATAACGGCAATGTATCACAACACTTATGTTATATATTATAGATACCATCTCAGATGGGAGATTCTTCAATGAGTAGATGATGTCTAAAAAATAATAATAATGATATATGTTAGATCACCGGATTAAACAGAAATGATGCATTGGTTGACAAGGGATCTTAAATATGTGTAATTTCATAATCCCTATTCAGACCTCTGGGGTACAGGATATCTTGGGTATGGATCCAGTAGGCCTCTCGGTATAGTAATAGCTTCTTAATATCACCTCCCCTTCGCGGTCTCATGACCCGTTCTATTACCTGAAATTTCAATTGGGCAATAGTGTGTTTGTATTTTTCAAAATGGGAGGGAATTGGGAGCAATAAGTTCTTAGTCCTAATAGTGGACTTATGCTTTCCAATGCGGTCTCTAATAGTTTGCATGGTCTCACCAATATATAGTAACCCACAAGGACATTTAATTAGATACACTACATTAGTAGACTCACAGGTGAAAAAAACATTCACCGGATATGTTCGTCCAGTATGTGGGTGATAGATATTGGATCCCTTGATTATATTTGAGCACTGGAAGCAATGCAGACAAGGGAACGTGCCCTTCCGCTGTGTAGCTAGTACGCTCTGCTTGAGTACGCCTTTAGGGCTCACCATATCAGCGCGCACTAACTTGTCTCTATAACTCGTTTTTTTTTTGTTACAAATGAGCGGGGGATTTTTGAATTCTTCAATCTGGGGGTATGCTCTTCCCAGCAGAGGCCAGTGCTTCCTCACAATGTTGTCTAGTTTATGATTAAAAGGGTGGTATTTATGGACCAAGGCCACTCGCGGGGTGTCTATTTTATCAGATCTAGGATTCTCTAGATCACTCACGGTTTTTCTTAAGGTTAATGAGGGATATCCTCTTTCCTCAAACCTCCTAGTCATTTTCTCAAACCTAAGTCCCCGTATAGAGGGGTCTGAGACAATACGTCTCACTCTCTGATACTGGGACTTAGGAATTGCCCTTTTCAAAGACGGTGGGTGAGCACTGGAAAAGTGGAGGATACTGTTCCTGTCTGTCTCTTTTCTAAATATATCTGTAGAGAGGTTACCACTGGGATCTTTAATTACCCTTGTGTCTAAAAAACTCACTGTTTGACTATCACAAGTTAATGTGAATTGTAAACCAGCACATGCATGGTTCAGATGTGTAAGGAAGAGTTCAAGGGTCTCACGTGGCCCCACCCATATGCAAAAAATGTCGTCAATAAATCTTTTCCATAATAAAATGTGGTTATGGTACCACTCAGTATTGTATACAAATGTGTCTTCAAATTTTGACATATACACATTAGCATAGGGCGGGGCCACGTTCAACCCCATCGCGGTCCCCCGCCTCTGCAGATAATAGGTATCTTCAAACAAAAAATAATTTTCATACAAGACGAGATGAAGGAGTTGTACAAAAAATTCACATTCAATGGAAGAATAATCACTTATTTCTAGGAACGACTGGACTGCCTGTATACCCCCACTGTGTTCAATGGAGGTATACAGGCTGACCACATCAATAGTCACCAACAAACTCTCAGGTGGAATGGGTCCTAATTGCGCTATAGTGCTGAGAAAATGCTGTGTGTCTGTTAAAAAGGATGGAGTGTCCTTTATTAAGGGTGTAAGTATCTTCTCAAGCACTATAGCCAATGGTGATAAAATGGATCCCACCGAGGCCACAATTGGGCATCCTGGGGGGTCAATTAAAGTTTTGTGGACCTTTGGGAGCACATAGAAAACCGGTGTTATTGGTGTATGGTTGACCAAAAAGGTGTACATATTTTTATCAAAAAGGCCAAGCGTAGCAAAATGGTCCACAGTCCTCATGATTTTTTCTTTAATGTGAAGAACCGGATCCCCATTCAAGGGTTCATATGTATTGGAGTCCGCAAGCTGCCGCCTAATCTCTGCTACATATTTTGTTTTGTCCATGAGGACAATAGCGCCCCCTTTGTCCGCTGGTTTCAAAATCAAATTCTTATCATCCACCAAAGAGTTAATGGCTGCCCTTTCTTCTGATGTCACATTCTGTGTGAATCGTAAATTACCTCTCTTTATCTCATCCATATATTTATTAATGTCTCTAGTCACTAGTTGAACATAGGTTTCAATAGGGTGATAAAGTTTAGGGGCATATATTTGCTGGTATTCTTCAAACCTAGATCTGCCAGGCGTAGGCCGCATGATCTCTCCCCATCATCCGAACCCACAGTACTGTTTCCTGGATCACTAAAATGAGCTTTAAGTCGCAGCTTGCGAAAAAATTGATTTATGTCAATATCATATTGAAATGTATCGAAGTTTGTAGATGGACTGAATGAGAGTCCTTTCTGGAGGGCAGACATTTGTATGGGGCTCAGGATTTTAGAAGAAAGGTTGATCACCAGTGATGTGTTCTTACCTGAGAGCGGGTCTGAATTGCTTGGCTCGATCCCGGCCTTGCTGCAAGGTTTGTGATGCTTGCGTCCTGTGCACCTCCTCCGCCGCCTCGTGGGCGCCGATTGCCTCTCCGTAAAAAAGGACGGGAATCTTGCGGTCTAGTGGTTTGTTTCCGGAGCTGGAGGTAAAGGATCCGGGTCTTGAAGGTCTTCTGTAGCCTGGTTTCTGAAGCCACGTCGGGTCTTGCCATTTGTATACCCGGTTCAAGTGATAGTCTTCGCTATCACGCAAGAACTTGGACCTGTTCTTATCCTCCGTTTCTCTTTTGTAGGTAGCGATGTAAGTATCCACGGACTCTTTAAGCTTCCCAAATTCTTCAGAAGTTAGAGAATCTCTCAGCTGCTGTTCGGTTGCCAAGATCTGTGTCTGGAGTTCCGTCACCACCTTATGTATGCAATTGATCGTTAATAGAATAAGGTCATATGAGCATTTATTTATAATCTTTTCAAAATCTCTGCTATAATCGGGATCATTGGGAAAAAAAGTTGGGCGTAAATGCACCCTCAAACCTCTTGGGATCCTTTTGACCTTAAAGTACTCAGCCAAAGTAATCGCATGTAGTTCATATGCGGTGAGTCTTCTTCGTTCACGTTCCCAGTGCCGCTTCTGGAATTCGCTTGTCGGAATATTCAAAAATTCAGATGTGGATGTCACTTGAGACAGTATCCTCTCGGCATCGGTATCCGCAAAACATAAGTGTTGTGATACATTGCCGTTATATGGTTTTCTTTCTTTACATATAATTTTTTTGTTACTCTTTGGTTACCTCCCATGTACCACCCCCTTTTGGGGTCTGATGTCACTGGGCGGTACCCTATCCCTGGCATTATAGGTGTATATAAACCTGTGTTATATGATGGATATTTATCTGTTGAAAAAGGCTATTATAGCCGAAACGCGTCCTAGAATACAGGACATATTGTTACTTTGACAATAAATTTGTTACAAGCATCCAGTCACGTCTGCTGGGATCCTTTACTTCAAAGCCCAGACACCTGTCCACAGACAATGTGGTCAAGCTCACGTTCATTAAAATAAACCAGGCATGGATACCACAGAACTTGTGCATACCTTGTGCGGAATAGAAATGTATACCGGCCTTACCCAGCAATTGTTATACTCCAGCGCTCTTTCTCATTGTATTTTTTATATTTCCCAATGTTTTTGGGTGTACACTAATTTAAACAAAAGAAATACTCAAAAATAAATAAAAGCAAAAAAAACTGTGTTGGCTACCTCCACCTCCTCCTCCACTGTCGCTTCCACCTACACCACTACGTCCACTGCCTCCTCAACCTCCTACTCCATATGGACCAGCACTTCCTAGGTCAAGATTATTATTTTTTATTTGTAAGTATTTTATGTTATTTTAAGTCATTTCACTAATTTGTCTGTTACATTGTTGGGTGACATACCAACATTTTTGGCTGTGATATACACCTGCTCTACCTAGTGGACAGGGAAATACATTTCACTAATTCGTCTGTTACATTGTTGGGTGACATTCCCAAATTTTTGGCTGTGATATACACCTGCTCTACCTAGTAGACAGCGAAATACATTTCAGTAATTCGTCTGTTACATTGTCGAATGAAATTCACCAATTTTTTGCTGTGATATATCCCTGCTATACATAGGAGACAGGAAAATACATTTCACTAATTCGTTTGTTACATTGTTGGATGACATTCACCAATTTTTAGCTGTGATATACCCCTGCTCTATCTAGTTGATAGGGAAATACATTTTACTAATTTGTCTGTTACATTGTCGGGTGATATTCACCAATTTATGGCTGAAATATACCCCTGCTCTACATAGTGGAGAGTAAATTACATTTCACTAATTCATCTGTAACACTGTTGGGTGAAATTCATCAATTTTTGGCTGTTATATACCCCTGCTGTACTTAGTGGAAAGGAAAATACATTTCACTAATTCGTCTGTTACATTGTTGTGTGAAATTCACCAATTTTTGGCTGTGATATAACCCTGCTATAGCTAGTGGACAGGGATACAAATTTCACTAATTCGTCTGTTACATTGTTGGGTGACATTCACCAATTTTTTAATGTAATATACCCCTGCTGTACCTAGTGGACAGGGAAATACATTTAATTAATTTGTCTGTTGCATTGTCGGGTGAAATTCACCAATTTTTGACTGTGATGTACCCCTGCTATACATAGTGGACAGGGAAATACATTTCACTAATTCGTCTGCTACATTGTTGTGTAAAATTCACCAATTTTTGGCTGTGATTCACCCCTGCTATACCTAGTGGGCAGAAAACAAATTTCACTAATTTGTCTGTTACATTGTTAGGTGACGTTCACCAATTTTTCGCTGTGATATACCCCTGCTCTACCTAGTGGACAGGGAAATACATTTCATTAATTGGTCTGTTACATTGCCGGGTGAAATTCACCAATTTTTGGCTGTGATATACCCCTGCTTATATAGAGTGGACAGGGAAATACATTTCACTAATTTGTCTTCTTGATTGTTGTGTAAAATTTACCAATTTTTTACTGTGATATACCATTGCTATACCTAGTGGACAGAAAACTAATTTTACTAATTCGTCTGTTACATTGTTGGGTAACATTCACCAATTTTTGGCTGTGATATACCCCTGCTCTACCTAGCTAACAGGGAAATACATTTCACTTATTCATCTGTTACATTGTAGTCGAAAATTCACCAAATTTTCGCTGTAATATAACCCTGCTCTACATAGTTGACAGGGAAATACATTTCACTAATTTGTCTGTTACATTGTCGGGTGAAATTCACAGATTTTTGTCTGTGATATACCCCTGCTGTATATAGTGGACAGTGAAATACATTTTACAAATTTGTCTGTTTTATTGTCGGGTGAAATTCAACAATTTTTGGCTGTGATATACCCCTGCTATACATAGTGGACAGGGAAATACATTTAACTAATTCGTATGTTACATTGTTGGGTGACATTCACCAATTTTGGGCTGAGACATACCCTTGCTTTACCTAGTGGACAGGGAAATACATTTCAATAATTTGTCTGTTACATTATTGTGTGACATTCACCCATTTTTGGCTGTGACATACCCCTGCTCAACCAAGTTGACAGGGAAATACATTTTTATTTATTTGTCTGTTACATTGTCGGGTGAAATTCACCAAATTATGGCTGTGATATACCACTGCTCTACATAGTGGATAGTGAACTACATTTCACTAATTCCTCTGTTTTATTGTCGGGTGCAATTCACAAATTTTTGGCTGTGATATAGCGCTGCTCTACCTAGTGGACATTGAAATACATTTCACTAATTTGTCTGTTACATTGTCAGGGGAAATTCACCAATTTTTGGCTGTGATATACCCCTGCTATACATAGTAGACAGGGAAATACATTTCACTAATTCGTCTGCTACATTGTTGTGTAAAATTCACCAATTTTTGGCTGCGATATACCCCTGCTTTACCTAGTGGACAGAAAACTAATTTCACTAATTCGTCTGTTACATTGTTAGGTGACATTCACCAATTTTTCGCTGTGATATACCCCTGCTCTACCCAGTGGACAGGGAAATACATTTAATTAATTTGTCTGTTACATTGCCGGGTGAAATTCACCAATTTTTGGCTGTGATATACCCCTGTATACAGAATGGACAGGGAAATACATTTCACTAATTCGTCTTCTAGATTGTTGTGTGAAATTCACCAATTTTTGACTGTCATATAACCTTGCTATACCTAGTGGACAGATTTTTTTTTTTACTAATTCGTCTGTTACTTTGTTAGGTAACATTCACCAATTTTTGGCTGTGATATACCCCTGCTCTACCTAGTTAGCAGGGAAATACATTTCACTTATTCATCTGTTACATTGTAGTCGGAAATTCACCGAATTTTCGCTGTAATATACCCCTGCTCTACATAGTGGACAGGGAAATACATTTCACTAATTCGTCTGTTTCATTGTCGGGTGAAATTCAACAATTTTTGGCTGTGATATACCCCTGCTATACATATTGGACAGGGAAATACATTTAACTAATTCGTATGTTACATTGTTGTGTGAAATTCACCAATTTTTGTCTGTGATATACCGCTGCTCTACCTAGTGGACAGGGAAACAAATTTCACTAATTCGTCTGTTACATTGTTGGGTGACATTCACAGATTTTTGACTGTGATATACCCCGTCTGTACATAGTGGACAGTAAAATACATTTCACTAATTCGTCTGTTTTGTTGTCGGATGAAATTCAACAATTTTGGGCTGTGATATACCCCTGCTATACATATTGGACAGGGAAATACATTTAACTAATTCGTATGTTACATTGTTGTATGAAAGTCACCAATTTCTGGCTGTGATATACCGCTGCTCTACCTAGTGGACAGGGAAACAAATTTCACTAATTCGTCTGTTACATTGTCGGGTGAAATTCACCAATTTATGGCTGTGATATTCCGCTACTCTACATAGTGGATAGTGAAATACATTTCACTAATTCGTCTGTTTTATTGTCGGGTGCAATTCACCAATTTGTGGCTGTGATATAGCGCTGCTCTACCTAGTGGACAGGGAAATACATTTCACTAATTTGTCTGTTCCATTGTCGGGTGAAATTCACCAATTTTTGGCTGTGATATACTGCCGCTATACATAGTTGACAGGGAAATACATTTCATTAATTCATCTGTTACATTGTTGTGTCAAATTCACCAATTTTTGGCTGTGATATACCCCTGCTCTACCTAGTGGACAGGGAAACAAATTTCACTAATTCGTCTGTTACATTGTTGGGTGACATTCACAGATTTTTGACTGTGATATACCCCTGCTGTACATAGTGGACAGTAAAATACATTTCACTAATTCATCTGTTTTGTTGTCGGGTGAAATTCAACAATTTTTGGCTGTGATATCCCCTGCTATACATATTGGACAGGGAAATACATTTAACTAATTTGTATGTTACATTGTTGTATGAAAGTCACCAATTTCTGGCTGTGATATACCGCTGCTCTACCTAGTGGACAGGGAAACAAATTTCACTAATTCGTCTGTTACATTGTCGGGTGAAATTCACCAATTTATGGATGTGATATTCCGCTGCTCTACATAGTGGATAGTGAAATACATTTCACTAATTCGTCTGTTTTATTGTCGGGTGCAATTCACCAATTTTTGGCTGTGATATAGCGCTGCTCTACCTAGTGGACAGGGAAATACATTTCACTAATTTGTCTGTTCCATTGTCGGGTGAAATTCACCAATTTTTGGCTGTGATATACTGCCGCTATACATAGTTGACAGGGAAATACATTTCATTAATTCGTCTGTTACATTGTTATGTGAAATTCACCAATTTTTGGCTGTGATATACCCCTGCTCTACCTAGTGGACAGGGAAACAAATTTCACTAATTCGTCTGTTACATTATGTGGGTGACATTTACCAATTTTTGGCTGTGATATACCCCTGCTTTACATGGTGGACAGTGAAATACATTTCACTAGTTCGTTTGTTTCATTGTCGTGTGAAATTCACCAATATTTGGCTGTGATATACCCCTGCTATACATAGTGGACAGGGAAATACATTTCACTAATTCGTCTGTTACATTGTTGGGTGACATTCACCAATTTTTTTATGGGATATACCCCTGCTCTACCTAGTGGACAGGGAAATACATTTCACTAATTCGTCTGTTACATTGTTGTGGGAAATTCACCAATATTTTGCTGTGATATACCCCTGCTATACCTAGTGGACAAGGAAACAAATTTTGTCGGGTGAAATTCACAATTTTTGGGCTGTGATATACCTCTGCTATACATAGTGGACAGGGAAATACATTTCACTAATTCATCTGTTATATTCTTGTGTGAAATTCACCAATTTTTGGCTGTGATATACCCCTGCTCTTCCTAGTTGACAGGGATATACATTTCACTAATTTGTCTGTTACATTGTCGTGTGAAATTCGCCAATTTTTGGCTGTGATATACCCCTGCTATACATAGTGGACAAGGAAATACATTTCACTAATTCGTCTGTTACATTGTCGGTTGAAATCACCAATTTTTGGCTGTGATATACCCCTGCTCTACCTAATGGACAGAGAAATACATTTCACAAATTCGTCTGTTACATTGTTGGATGACAAATGCTCATCTTTTGCTCTGGAAAATATATTTGCGGCCTACACTGCATTTTGGACAGTACAAATGGTGAGGGCAGAACACGTACAGACGATAGTAGATTGGGTGCCTGACAGTGCCTTTAGTTCCTTCACATTGTCTCTCACCCAGTCCCCTGCTGAAAGATCAGAGTTGGCACCTACAGCCCATGGCCATATGTCTTTGAACTTACCCCCTTGCAAATCAGGCAAGCAGTCTGAGCCCCAAGTCATGCAGCAGACTCTTATGCTTTTTTAAGACTCTGCTGGAAGGGTTTCCGTGGGCCATCCACATAGCCCTGCTCCAGAAGTGGAAGAGATTGAGTGCACTGATGCCCAACTACTTATGTTTCAGGATGAAGACATGGGAAGACCACCGCATCACGTCTCTGATGATGACGAAACACAGGTGCCAACTGCTGCGGCTTTCTGCAGTCTGCAGACTGACAAGGAGGGCAGGGGTAAAGAGGATGGAGGATGATTAGGTACTAGACCCCTGATGGAATCAAGGTCATGCAAGTGACGTGTGCTGTTTGGAGGAAGAGGCCGTGGTCACACAGAGATACCAGCACAGCAAAAGGGAGGTAGGGAGCAGCGTTCAAAAGCGTCTGTTACATTCTTGGGTGACATTTTACAATTTTTGCCATAAATAATCCCGTGCTCTGCATAGGTGACAGGGACCTAAATTTAAAAAATCATCTGTTACATTCTCAGGTGAGATTTTACCATTTTTGCCGTATACAAACCCCTGCGCTGCATAGGTAACAGGGAACTCATTTTTATAAAATCTTCTGTTCAATTGGTGGGTTACATGAACCCAGTTTTGCCGTGAATAAACCCCTGCACTGCATACTTGACAGGGACCGAATTTTTTTTTAATCGTCTGTTCCATTGGTGTGTGACATTAACCCATTTTTGGCGATGAAAAACCCTTGCTCTGCATAGGTGACAGGGACTTTAATTTATCAAATTCATCTTTAATTGACACACTCCCCCTCCTTTCATTCGATCCTTCCACTTTAACAATTTTCGCTTGATCACATTTCAGCTATTGACCTCCCATGGATGTGGTATCCCTTTCTCACGCTCCCTCTCCGGCATGGAACCCTGATTCCCCATTACCAGTGATCACCATGGTAGGCGCATAAAAGAACCTCGAAAGTTGATAGAGAAGATATCCAATTGGATCAAGGCTATCACGGGGACATGCGACATGGTTGAGCAGTATGTGTGCACACGCCTACACGTACTGACTGATTGGTCTGCCCCCTTCGACTTCTGGGTCTCCAAATTGGGCACATGGTCTGAGCTTGCCCTTTACACCTTGGAGGTGCTGGCCTACCCTGCAGCCAGTGTATTGTCTGAACATTTGTTTAGCACGGCAGGAGGGGGTTATCAAAGAGAAGCGCAGCCGCCTGTCCACAGCGAATGTGGACAAGCTCACGTTCATTAAAATGAACCAGGCAGGGATCCCACAGGACTTGTCCATACCTGGTGCAGAATAGACATGTATACCGGCCTCACCCAGCCATTGTTGTACTCCAGCGCACTTTCTCTTTGTTTTATTTTTTATATTTACCAATGTTTTGGGGTCTACCCAAATTTGAACAAAAAAATTAAATAATAAAATAAAAAACAAAAACAAAAACCAGTGTTGACTACCTCCTCCTCCACCGCCGCTTCCACCTACACTGATTAAATAATAAAATAAAAAACAAAAACCAGTGTTGACTACCTCCTCCTCCTCCACCGCCGCTTCCACCTGCCACATCCACTGCCTCCTCAACCTCATACTCCATATGGACCTCCTCCTCCTAGGTCAAGATTATTATTTTATATTTTTACGTACTTTATATTATTTTAAGTCATTTCCCTATCCACATTTGTTTGCCGAGCACTTGCCATGCTCTTAACAACATTTTGCTGCCTTTTGCAGCCCTCTAGCCCTTTCCGTGACTTTTTTAGAGCCATTTTAGTGCTTCAAAGTTCGGGTCCTCATTGACTTCAATGGGGTTTGGGGTCAAGTTCAGGTCAAGTTCATGTCCCAAACTCGAACTTTTTTTGGAAGTTCGGCCGAACCCGTCGAACCTGAACATCCAGGTGTCCGCGCAACTCTAATGGTCAGCTTACCTGCAGGCCCTCACATATAATGTTTTACAGGGTGTCACGAGGGTATCGAGAACCACGCCTGACTCCGTTATACCCGGGGTCAGGAAGTCGCAGCGGTTGGCTGCACGCTCTATTTAAGATAGGGCTGTTTTCCTTATGGTAGCTTTCTGGGTTTGCTTTGCAAACCCTTTTGGCTCACTCGGGGATCCGTAGCTCCTTCTCCTCAGCTGTTCCTTGTCCAGCACTCCCAAACCTCCTTATATTCCTCTCTCACACTTCTCTGGTTGCCAGAGATAGAGCTTCCTGCCTGGACATCTATTCTGACCCACTGGAGCTGTGTTGCTGCGTTCTCGGATGGTTGTTTCAGAACACTACCCTCCGGATCCCTGTTGGACCTTTGTGGACTGCTGTGGTCGCCCACCTGGGTGTTTTTGTTTGTTTGTATTTGTCTGTCCTCTCCCTGGTGTTTCCCTCTTAGTGCAGTGGTGCGGACTAGCGATCCCACCGGCCCGTTCACTATCTAGGGCTCATTTCAGGGAAAGCCAGGGTTTAGGCACGTGATCGCCGCACGGGTGAGGAACCCGTCTAGGGACGTCAGGGCAGTCAGGTGCCAGCCGCAAGGTGAGTTAGGGGTCACCACCTTTCCCTCTCCCTTGGGCAGGGCTTTCCTCCCTGTGTGTGACGCCGTTCATTACATTATCTCTGGCCCTTATTTTGTGTAGGTAAAAAAATAAAAAAATTAAAAAATTTACCTACTTAGAATCCAGTATGGATCAAATTGCTGCTCTGTCCAAACAATTTCGTGGCCTGTCTTTGGAGGTGGTAGGATTGAAGGCGTCGGTCCTCCAGCAACAGCAGCAATTACAACCGACCGCAAGCCGAGCGGTTGCTACTGGTAACCAGGTTGTTGCGAAACCCAAGGTCCCTCTCCCTGACAGATTTTCTGGGGGAAGGAACAAGTTTTTGACGTTCCGTGAGTCCTGTAAGTTATACTTTAAACTGCGCCCTTACTCCTCTGGTAATGAAGATCAGCGGGTGGGGGTTGTTATTTCCCTGCTGCAGGGGGACCCGCAGTCCTGGGCGTTCTCTTTACCTACTGATTCCCAGGCTCTTCGGTCAGTGGATGAGTTTTTCGGGGCCTTGGGTCTCATATATGACGACCCTGACCGAGTAGCACTGGCTGAATCAAGATTACGGAGATTCTTACAAGGAGAGCGGCCGGTAGAGGATTATTGCTCTGAATTCCGTAGGTGGGCTACGGATACCCAATGGAACGACCCGGCTCTCAGGAGTCAGTTCTGCTCTGGGTTATCCGAAAGGGTTAAGGATGCGCTTGCATTATATGAGACCCCCGTTTCCCTTGATGCGGTTATGTCCCTTTCTATCCATATAGAGAGACGCCTTAGGGACAGGTTGAAAGAACCGGAGAAATTGGTAACCCCTCCCAAGCAGCAGTTAGTCTGTACGGACTTAGACGAGCCTATGCAGCTAGGAGGAACTACTCGTCAGGTCCGTCCTCCTGAGGCTCGCCGTAGGCGTGGGGTTTGTTTTTTTTGTGGGGAGAGGGGTCATTTCATTAATGTCTGTCCTTCTTTCCTCAGAAACAAAAGACCGTCGGAAAAACTACTAACCCCAGGCTGTGTGGAGGATGTCAGCCGGGGGGTATACGTCTCCTCCATACGTACATCGCAATTTGTGTTGCCAGCGGTTATTATTTTTGGTGATAAGACAGAGACTATTTCTTCTTCTTTCTAGACAGTGGAGCAGGGGTAAATTTGATAGATGCCAATTTTGCCCGCTCTTTGGGTTTGTCTCTCTGTACGTTACAGAGACCCATTCCCATATTCGCTATTGATTCTGCTCCCCTGTCTCAGAGAAACCTCACCCACATCGTTCATAATTTACACCTTCGGGTAGGGGACCACCATAACGAGATGCTTTCAGGTTATGTTCTGGAGGGGCTTCCCACTCCGGTGGTGCTGGGCCTTCTCTGGTTGGTAGCGCACAATCCAGTGGTGGATTGGCAGGCCAGGGAGATATTGGAGTGGAGTGAGCAGTGCAGAGAAAATTGCTTAAATAGCAATTGCTTAGTCGCCTCCATAACTACCCTACCTACATTTATTTCGGATTTTGAGGATGTTTTTTCTGAAAAAGGTTGTCAGAAGTTACCACCTCATCGTCCTTATGATTGCCCGGTTAACCTTATTCCCGGTGCAAAATTACCCAAGACCAGGTTATATAATCTTTCGGGTCCAGAGAGACGAGCCATGAAAGATTATATCTCCGAGAGCTTGGCTAAGGGACACATCAGACCCTCTTCTTCACCCGTGGCTGCAGGGTTTTTCTTCGTTAAAAAGAAAGATGGGGGCCTGCGTCCTTGCTTAGATTTTCGCGAATTAAATCGGATAACCATCCGAGACCCATACCCTCTTCCACTCATTCCTGACCTGTTTAATCAGATTGCGGGTGCTAGGTGGTTCTCCAAACTTGATCTTAGGGGGGCCTACAATCTGATTCGTATTAAGGAGGGGGATGAGTGGAAGACAGCTTTTAACACCCCTGAGGGGCATTATGAAAATCTAGTTATGCCTTTCGGTCTGACCAATGCTCCTGCCGTCTTTCAACATTTCGTTAATGACATTTTTAGTCATCTAATCGGCAGGTTTGTGGTAATATACCTAGATGATATTTTAATTTATTCATCTGATCTGAAAACACATGAGGTGCATGTCAGACAAGTACTGCAGGTCCTACGGACGAATGAATTATATGCTAAGATTGAAAAATGTGTCTTCGCCGTTCAGGAGATACAATTCCTGGGTTATTTTTTATCTGACAACCGATATCCAGACACATGTGGATGAGTCATGCAGGGTCCACCAAAAGTATCCATTTCTTCATGATTGAAGTCCTAAAAATGTCTAAGCGAGGTGGGGATATAGACAAATTATTAAAACAGAAAGAGTCCAGATGGATCTTCAGACTAAACACTGTGGCACCATCTGGACTTAACGAAAACATAGATTATGCGTGCTTTATTTGAGGCCCCTTATCTGATAGGATCAATTTATCTTTTATCTAGTACAACGTATGTTGACTGGGAGATTAACCCCTCCACACCTGATCCTCATTTATTTATTCAATAGTTGGTCACCCCTTATCAACTATTCCCTGGCTATCTATTATTAATGTATCCATTTTGGATGCATACACCTATATTTGATACACTTCCATTATTCCCTGCAATCCGATCTCCGGCTCTCTTTGCCATCATCCTGGGACTAATTTACTTCCCCTTAGGATACTTTAATTATGTCCCCCACCATCCCCCTTGCCCCTATTCCTCCTCAACCCCTTTTTAATATCGAGTCCACTCACATTTTGGTACTCTTTATAAATAATGGCCACTGCAATCAGCCATCTCGGCCCCAATGCTCCGCCCAATCACGTGACCGGTACAGTGACCTCACCAGATCACATGTGCGGCCGCGTCATTCCCCCGGTCACGTGGGGGCATCTGACGTAGGAGGCCTCGCGTCACACCGATTACGTGGGCGCCCGGCCTCCCTGTTGCCCGTCACGTGACCGACACAGTGACCTCACTAGGTCACATGTACGGCCGCGTCATCCTCCCGGTCACGTGGGGGCATGTTACGTAGGACGCCTCACGTCACATCTATCACGTGGACGCCCGGCCTCCCCGATACCCGGAAGTACTCCATAAATAGGCAACCACGTTAGCGTTTCTCTGCTACCTGCCGCACATCACCACCTGAGCGCCACCTTAACATTTCATCTGACTCTGGCTTCCTCATCTATGGACTCAATATGTGGACCCCTAACTTTTTAAGGGAACGCAAGTACCATGTGCTTTAATAGCACTATTTGCCTGTTATCTTGTTGCACTGCTATAATCTAAATAGCTACTCTCTGTGGTACCTATTGAACATCGTCTATACCATATCTTGATCTAATTATTTAATTTTGTCCAGACTCTTCATGTGTGGTGTCCTCTCATATTATAACTAATTTGCAGCTAGTCAGGGGGACCTTCTTATTCGGATTATACATTGTATATATAAAGTGTTATACCGTCACTTAGCCACTCCCTGGAATTCTTGAGATTTGGGGATCTGTAGAGTTCATCAATCCAGACCCCCACCTCTCGATCCACCACCGGCTACTTAGGTATCCCCCGTATCAAATATTCAGTTATCTTACTGACAGGTGTTACTATTCTCATTAGAGCCAGCGGCTTATATTGTTATTATTTTATCTAAAATAGCTCTAAAAAAGCTCATAAATCAAAAATTAAATCTTCTTGTACATAATATCACTTTAGTACTTTTGGTGTCGGTCTTCCATGATCAATTTTGTCCCCTGATGAGCCTGACAACAACCAGGCGAAACGCGTAGGGACGGTATTGGACATTTCTATTACCTTATATATATTCACCTTTTTCTTTTGGATTATTGACTGCCACATTTGATCTCCTTCGGGTACTTTTTCTATTTATTATTTTGTGTACTTTAGTATAGGTCTTCTATTAAGAGCATTAATCCTTGTGTTCCTTCTCCCGCTAGGGTTCCTTAGGGTTTTTAGGAGGTACGAGAGACGGGATCGCCCTTATCAGGGCGGCTATTCCGTATATAGGCAGGATCATTTACATCAGGGCCAGTATCAGGGACATTTTTCCCTATAGGCCCAACACAACTGCTCAACCACCTCCCTATCAGCCTTAGATGGGTTACACCATTAGACCCTACTTTTTGATTTCTTTTTTGTATTTATTTATTTTCTAATTTTTGTATAGATAAGGGTGCATTGACTTTTATTTAAATACAATTAAAGGTTATATTTTAGAATGGTGGTAATTCTGTGATTCCCTATTTTTTATCTGCGTCAGGTTTCCGTATGGATCCTAGGAAGGTCCAGGCAATTTTAGATTGGGATCTTCCTGAGAACCTCAAAGCACTACAACGGTTCTTGGGCTTCGCGAATTTCTATAGGAAATTCATTAAAGATTATTCACTTATTGTAAAACCGCTTACTGATATGACTAGGAAGAGGACTGATTTTTCTAAATGGTCTGACGCCGCTAAAGTTGCTTTTTCCTCTCTAAAACAGAGGTTTACCTCAGCACCTGTACTAGTCCAACCTGATGTCTCTCAGCCTTTTATTGTTGAAGTCGATGCGTCAGAGGTGGGAGTGGGGGCTGTGCTGTCTCAGGGTCCGTCTCCTGGCAAATGGCGCCCTTGTGCTTTCTTTTCTAAAAAACTATCTGCAGCAGAAAAGAACTACGATATTGGCAATAGGGAACTATTAGCTATTAAACTTGCGTTTGAGGAGTGGCGTCACTTCTTAGAGGGGGCAGTCCACCCCGTCACTGTGATTACGGACCACAAGAATCTCCTGTACCTCGAATCAGCTAAGCGTCTCACCCCTAGACAGGCTAGGTGGTCGCTATTTTTTACCAGGTTTAACTTTGTGATTACCTATCGTCCTGGGGCAAAGAACACCAAGGCTGATGCACTATCTCGTTGTTTCCCTGGAGGGGGTACTGTGAGTGATCCGGTGCCCATTCTACAGAGAGGAGTGGTTGTCTCTGCGGTACACTCTGTTTTGGAGGGGAAGGTGCTAGAGGCCCAGGGGGACGCCCCGGTCTCTTGCCCCTCAGAGAAATTGTTTGTACCGTTGAACCTGCGTTTCGAATTATTAAAGGAACATCATAATTCGGCACTTGCTGGGCACCCGGGTAGTAAAGCAACCTTGGAGCTATTGTCTCGTCGTTTTTGGTGGCCAAGGTTGCGTCAGGATGTATTAGATTTTGTGTCTTCTTGTTCTACCTGTGCGCGCGCAAAAGTTTCACATACACGTCCTGCAGGGTCTCTATTACCACTCGTCATTCCCAATAGACCGTGGACACATCTGTCAATGGATTTTATCACTGACTTACCTTTGTCTGCGGGTAAAACAGTTATTTTGGTAGTAGTGGACAGGTTTAGCAAAATGGTACACTTCATTGCGTTACCCGCACTACCTAATGCTAAGACTCTTGCTCAGGTATTCGTCAGTGAAATCGTGAAGCTTCACGGGGTCCCCTCCGATGTTGTTTCGGATCGGGGTGCCCAGTTAATTTTGGAAAGCTTTTTGTTCCCGTTTGGGGGTACACTTATCCTTTTCCTCAGCTTTCCATCCTCAGTCGAATGGACAGACTGAGCGTACCAACCAAAACCTTGAGACATATCTAAGATGTTTTGTGTCTGAAAACCAAGAGTTGTGGTCATCATATTTACCGTTAGCTGAGTTTGCCATAAATAATCGTTGTCAGGAATCCACTGGCAAGTCACCATTTCTTGGTGCATATGGTTTTCATCCCCAATTCTGTACTTTCAAAGAGGGGGGGTCTTCTGGGGTTCCCGAAGAGGAACGTTTTTCGTCATCTCTTTCATCGGTATGGCAGAAGGTGCAAGCTAACTTGAAAAATATGGGAGGTAAATACAAATGCATGGCTGATAAGAGATGGTCGCCATGGTCCGGACCTAGGAGTGAATGACTATGTGTGGTTGTCTACTAGGAATATTAAATTGAAGGTTCCCTCTTGGAAACTGGGTCCTAGGTTTATTGGCCCTTACAAAATTGTAGCCATCATCAACCCCGTGGCTTTTCGCCTGGAGTTACCTCAGACTTTTAAAATTCATAATGTTTTTCATAAGTCGTTACTCAAAAAATATGTTCCACCTCTAGAACCATCACCGCTGCCACCCCCTCCTGTTGTCGTGGATGGTAATCTAGAATTTCAGATATCCAAAATTGTTAATTCTCGTCGGGTCCGCCGCTCTCTTCAATATCTGGTGCATTGGAGAGGTTACGGTCCCGAGGAAAGAATGTGGGTTCCTGCGTCTGAGGTAAACGTCGACAGGTTAGTTCGGGTTTTTAATGCCTCTCATCCTGAGAGACCTGGTCCTGAGTGTCCGGAGGCCCCTCGTAGAGAGGGGGGTACTGTCACGAGGGTATCGAGAATCACGCCTGACTCCGTTATACCCGGGGTCAGGAAGTCGCAGCGGTTGGCTGCACGCTCTATTTAAGATAGGGCTGTTTTCCTTATGGTAGCTTTCTGGGTTTGCTTTGCAAACCCTTTTGGCTCACTCAGGGATCCGTAGCTCCTTCTCCTCAGCTGTTCCTTGTCCAGCACTCCCAAACCTCCTTATATTCCTCTCTCACACTTCTCTGGTTGCCAGAGATAGAGCTTCCTGCCTGGACATCTATTCTGACCCACTGGAGCTGTGTTGCTGTGTTCTCGGATGGTTGTTTCAGAACGCTACCCTCCGGATCCCTGTTGGACCTTTGTGGACTGCTGTGGTCGCCCACCTGGGTGTTTTTGTTTGTTTGTATTTGTCTGTCCTCTCCCTGGTGTTTCCCTCTTAGTGCAGTGGTGCGGACTAGCGATCCCACCGGCCCGTTCACTATCTAGGGCTCATTTCAGGGAAAGCCAGGGTTTAGGCACGTGATCGCCGCACGGGTGAGGAACCCGTCTAGGGACGTCAGGGCAGTCAGGTGCCAGCCGCAAGGTGAGTTAGGGGTCACCACCTTTCCCTCTCCCTTGGGCAGGGCTTTCCCTGTTTTCCTCCCTGTGTGTGACGCCGGTCATTACACAGGGTCAGCTCACCGGCAGGGCCTCACTTACAATCTTTTACAGGGTCATCTTACCAGCAGGGCCTCGCATATAATGTTTTACAGGGTCAGCTCACCTGCAGGCCCTTGCATATCCTATTTTACAGGGCCATCTTACCTTTAGGCCCTCGCATATAATGTTTTACAGGGTCAGCTCACCTGCAGGCCCTCACCTACAATCTTTTGCAGGGTCAGCTCACCTACAAAACCTGTAATGTGACCAAGCAAATACGCATTCCTATATTGTGAGAGAAACTATATGATAGAAGATGGTATCCCTTAAAAAATCATTAACCAAAAATAATCCACTGCATAAAATAATATCAGAAAAATATATACATACCTGGTGGGTTGCTGGAATGATGGAGTGGAGGTGGGTACCTTTTGGGTATCTGTAAAACATATTAAAGAGCATGGATAAATGTTGAGCAGTAGATATAGATCACTATCCAGATATAAATGTGGAATAAAATGAACAGGAATAAGGGTATAAGGCAATTCTTGAATTATTCTATCCTCATCAGGACCTCGGCACAGCAGGTAATATACAAACAAATAGGCAGAATCCACGAACATATTAAGTATGTGGATACATGTTAGTATCCCCCTCTATGGCTTAGAATATCCAAAGGAGGAATCCTTATAAATCAAAAATAAAGTGGTACCCTACTCCAATAGTGAGTGCACAGGTCCAGGTGGCCGGGTAGCTAAACTGCGAAGGAGTACCTGTACTAACTCAATGTGAGTGGTGAAGTCGGAGAGAGACCTGATGTCCCAAACATGTACAGGAGGGGACAATTTCATCAAGTCTATCAGAAGCAAGTAGGCATAGCCCTGACATTAACTATCTGACAAGCCTAAGTACCCTGCCATGCGC
Source organism: Bufo gargarizans (assembly GCF_014858855.1). Classification (NCBI taxonomy): domain Eukaryota; kingdom Metazoa; phylum Chordata; class Amphibia; order Anura; family Bufonidae; genus Bufo; species Bufo gargarizans. Next base: position 487,339,968 of record NC_058080.1, on the reverse strand, counting down.
AGTAGAAACCTTGATATATTCCAGAGCGATAAAGTTCCAGCGCATGCGCAATAGAGGATCACGCAAGCCGGCTCTATCACTTGGAGCGGGCGCGATAGCTCTTAGTGCCGGCACAAGTAAAACACTAAGTCCCGTGACATGCGCATTGATAGGATCCACCCAGCGGGCGCATAATGACTTACGTCATCAGATGCATACACTGTGGTCAATAATGACCAATCCAATAAACGAGCGGACGCATGCGCACAAATATGAGGAAAACCAAATCAGTTTACAAGTGCCCAGACATGCGCAATAACAAACATAGTTTCGGTTGGCATTAAGTCTGAGCGCAAGCAGAGACGGCACAGCCTAATGATCATTGTTCATTGGCCAATAAATGAGTGGGAGGAACCACTGATCGAGCCTTCCTTGAGAAATAAAGATGGATTGGCCCAATGCCCTGCTCAACAGTAAAACAGACACACATTAGACAATGCAACTGTGACACACGCAGGGAGGTTTTATTAGCTTGGTCCCGCCCCCAAACATTTCACTGCCCATACCCCTGAAGACGCCAAGTGTTTGGCAAAACATGTCGGGGGGCAGAGAGTGACAGTAGTTACATTTTAGCCAGCCAAGTCATGAGAATGTTGATACATTAATAAGCAGCAGTGAACACCAGGAGGGCATTCGCTATCAGTGGGCAGCACACTGTGCAAATAAACAGTGTGTATTAAATTAAGCACGGCAGGAGCTGTGTGGAGACAACGCAGATAGCTAGGCAGCCACTAGTGACGACTGCCCCCTAGTGGTTTAATAATAACACTCAGATCACTATGAGTAATGAGACATATATGGCTGATAATTTTAAATCAAGTTAGTTCTAAGTTAGTATTTTAAGGACAAGCATTAAACGTAAAATTTTAGCATTTAATAATACGTGTCAACCTAGAGACAATTACTGGTCTCACTGACCAATTGTAAATAATTATTTTAGCTCACCTACAAGCACTCGCTTATATTTTTTAGAGGGTCAGCTCACCAGCAGACCCTCACCTACAATCTTTTACGGGGTCAGCTCACCTGCAGGCCCTCACATACAATCTTTATAGAATCAGTTCACCGGCAGGTCCTCACATTTAATGTTTTACAGAGTCAGCTCACCAGCAGGCCATCAATCATAATTTTTCAAGGGTGTGTGATGCCCTCCTTTATGTGTAATAAAGGGTGTATTGGAGTGCCGCTTCCTTGTAATTTTTGGCAGCCCTTTCATTTAGTGCATAGGCTTTATGAGTGTAGGAGTTCCACTACCTGAACAATTGTACCACAATGTCAATGAGGCCCTCCTTTGTGTGATATACAGGTTGTATCAAAGTGCCTCTTCCTTGCAATTTTTGGCAGCACTTGCACTTTATATACAAGTAAATATACAGGAAAAGATGTTTCCTAAAAATATTTCCTCTAAAATCGATTTTATCTTTGGTTTTGTGCGTATTATTGTCAGTCTGTAAAAGTGGCGTACTACTCGGACAACATCATTCTCCGCAACGACCTGGGAGTCCAAGATGCATCCAGACATCCTCCCCATGCTGTTACCGAACCATTTCAGTGGTGTTTCCATCAATTTCTGACCTTTTCCTATGAACCAGACACCCTGCCCCTTCAGAGCCGTGGGTGCCTGGTTTAATGCCCTGTTTCTCCAATTGACTTCCATGGTGCTCGGTAGAGCACCCGAGCATCCCGAGGTGTTCGGCCCGAGCACCCGAGCACTTTGGTGCTCGATCAACACTAATGAGGAGATACAGGGCTGGTTCTAGCTTTGTTAGAAAGAGATTATCATGTACTACATGATGTCTGATTTTCATTTTTTATATTAGTCATGAGATAACCCTTTTAAACAGTTCTATTAAATTGCTTTTATGCTCAACAGTTTAAAAACTGTTTAAAATTGGCTAAGCTATGATTTTTTTCATGTGACCCCTCATTTTCAGCATCAGACGCTCATGCCCTCGAACCCCCCAGTTAAATACCTGTTTTATATGTACACTGAGTCTAAAGAAATGGTTCCAAAAATAATAATAAGGAATAAGACCCATGCATTTGGGATTTGTGATAGAAGGGAAACCAATTCCACACCTCATAATATTTCATATTAAATACCAATACTCAATGTTTTTATTTTTTACCTTTAGAAAGAATATTGCTTTTGTGACTATGATGAGCAATTGCTTCAATTCTGTTATGACCAGCTTTCTTAGATGTACTTGCAAATGTTTCCTCCACTATACTAATGTTAGGAAAGAGTAAGGACAGAAGAACAAGATTGCAAATTTTCAAACAGTTGCTGTGGCAAAATGGATAGCAGAATTATAAGACATATGCAGTCCTTGAAAGAGGTTACCAGCAGTAGGGTACTTCAGGGAAAATTGTAGAGCCCTTAAATTGATTGTCTCATAATTCATTTGGTTGATGGTAATGAACACAAGCTTTTCTGTACTCTCAGACAGTGTTATATTTGCAAGGAAAACAAACAACAGGGAGTCTGCTAATCATATATATGGGATGATTTAATACTGAGAATCTGAGCAAGTTTATAAAAAATAAGTAATTACAAGCTAAATACAAATAAGCCTAGATAATTATATGTGCTAAGTGAAAGAGCAATGACTTTTCAAGTGGTTAAGTCATTTATGGAAGGTCCCTTTGTCCCTTTTCCCAGCTAATTAGGTTGATACAAATATTTATTTTCTTCAGTTAATGAAACACATTCAATTAACTATTTGCATGAGAGTATCTTAATTATCTATCTATCTATCTATCCATTTATCTATTATCTATCTATCTATCGATCCATCATCACATCAACTGTAGTTTCTGATGAAATAGAACATTTGTATACATATAAATCACAAAAACATGTAGGGGGACTTATCAGTTCTTGCTTTAAAAACAAGCAAAATCAGGCTTTTGTGACTTCTTGAGCTTGCTTGTTCAAAAATGTGCAACTTTTTGTGATTTTACACAACTCAATTTTGAAAGGTTGCCACTCAACACACAACAATTTTGAAAGGTTGCCACAGTTAGCTATGTTAATAACGTGTAGATCAGGATTAAAAAAGGGTGGCATAAAAATTAGAGTAACACGTTTCTAGTCATATTTAAAGATGCACAGACTTTAGTGAAAATATTAGTAATGAAGTCTCAAGCAAAAATTGCTTATAAATTCTACTCATGATTAGTTTTCCCTTTCGTGTTAAATGACTTGATAAGAACGATAAAAACCAACAGGTTTACAATTATGTTGATCATAGACTCATAGAGAAACTGTTCACGATTGTGTTGATGCTGCAACTGTGCATTGCAGGAGATGTCGGAATGGCACGTAGATCAATAAAAATCTCCATATACCTAAACATTGCAGAGCAAGCATGCATACTTACATTTTATCTAGAGACTCACAAAGAGGAATTTATCAAGACTGCATTCCTTATGGTAGTCTTAATTAAAAAAGAATACACTCACAGCCAATTCACCAACTTTAAAGGTACATGTCCAGCCTTAAGCATGGGTGGGCCCAAAGCCTGCCACCCCCGGGACAAGTACCACATGACACAGTACACTGACTGCAATACATACAAATAGGCAGCATACAGCATCTTATCCAGCCTATGTATATATATAAAAAAAACTGTTTAGATTATTTAACAAACTACCCATTATTATTATAGATGCATTGGGTGCCTGAGAAGATGTCTACGTACAAAGGCATGCCAGCATGTATCCTCTTTCCCTTGGCACCCTCCTTCTTGGAGTTGCTGCAGGGACCCGATAATCAGTCGTGCTTTGCTGAAGCCTGCTACTGTGCGAGCAGGTAATATTTGCATGTAGCTGTACAGTAGGACCCCAGGATGAATTTTACTGGCGGGCCCTAAGCACCCAGTCCGAACCCTGCACATGCCTCAATAATTTTGGTGCATCTCAGGAGGTCCATGCGCCTGAAAATGAAATCTACACCATGTAGATTCATGGAGGAATTTAAAGCAGTTTTGCAACATAAATTATGCTAAAGAGGACCTTTCACGTCTTCTGACATGCCTGTTTTAATAGCTTCATGCATTTCCCATGTAATAACATTTCTGTAGCATCTATTCTTATGGCTATATGTTGTACTATTCCTTTATTATTTTAACTAGAAGTTATAAATGAATTGCTAGCTGTCTGCAGTAAGGGTACAGAGGGGCGGTAACCAGTTGGAGGGGTGTGTGTGTGTGGGGGGGGTGTACCTGTACAGTCTGAAAATTGCAGCATTGATTGGATAGAGTGAGTATGCGCAGGTACACCCCCCAACTGTTTACCTCCCCTCTGTACCCTTACTGCAGACTGCTAGCATTTCATTCATCACTTCTAGTTGAAACAATACAGGAATGGTATAACATAGAGCCATAGGACTAGATTTTCTAGATTTGCTATTACATGGGGAATATATGACAGTATGAAAACAGCCATGTCAGGAGTGGTGAACGGTCCTCTTTAAGTTTGTCGACCCATGTACACCTTGTCCATTCCATCCACATGGAATTGTGGTGTAAAACAGCAACTCACAAAAGAGGGTTTTTGGAAATATTAGTGACTTATTGCCACAAACTTTCTACTGTGGGGGGGGGGGGGGGCTTGATAAATCTCCCCTCCATATATGCAAGTGCAAATCCCATCTCTCATTGTGTACAATCATATTCGTTTTTGAAGTTCACTACCATCTGCATGTTTTTCTGAACTACACATTGCAAAGTTGACAGCTTCATATGATAAAATAATCAGCTGCTGCCTAGTAACCATTTTATTGTTGCCAAGTGGACTTCCAATAAATGTGTTACTGTTTGCCATGAAAAATCTGTATATCTTACTGTTACTGTAAGGCCCCTATCACACAAACAAGTTTTCTGTCCAGATGCGATATGTTTTGTGAACGGATAGCATCCAACTGAATCCTAACCCATTAATTTCAAATTGTATGTGAACATTAACATTGTTTATTACTGATCATCTTTGCATTCAGGACAAATCACCGTTCTATATTGTATGTTTGATATTGTGCCTCTTTCATTCAGCACTGGCCCCAAAGAAATGAATGGGGCTCGCATGAAAAACGGAAGGCATTTTCTGCTGATGGTTGCTAGGAGATGTTGAGTTTTATTTTTCAGCTTTTCTTCACACGTGTGAAAAGCACATAAAAAACTGCATCGAGAAGAAACCGAAACACTGAACCCAATCGCAGACAAAACTGATTCAACTTGCACTTAATCCCGTCAGTTTATCCCGGAAAAGACCCTGGTTCATTCCGTAGAGCTAGTGTGAAATAGTCAATATTAACCTCACTGAGGATATGCTTGTATTATAATTGTAAATTCCTGCAGTATAAACATTGAATTACAGTGAGCATGAATAAAACATAAAAACTTTTATTATTCAATATTTAATAATCCACCCACTTCAAACAAAAAACTGAGAAGATACAGACAAACAAGACTATGACCTGATATATCAGATGGTATCTGAGAGGAGGGGCTAGATAAAAAAAAAAGAGGATACGCGAGGCAACCACTCTTTCCCTATAGGGGCCCTCTCTAAAGCCTTAACCACAGGAACAGGGTGATGGTGGGTGGCCTGTGGTCCCGTACCTGCCCTCAAGAAATCCTAAAACCTCCCAACGTGTTTCCCCTAGCAAAGGTTCCTCAGGGGAGAGATAATGGGTATACAACACATCTCAATGTAAAATAACATGTTAGTCTTAGAGGAAAATCCAATACATCAACCCACAAATGGGTATAACCAATTGGAAAAAACAAAAGTCCAAACAGCCATGTCAATTACTGATAATTTGATAATACCATCAGTTCATTAAATTGTGACTCTATCTTATACTGGATTAAATATAATTAATATGGTATATCCAGCGGTCACATCCATATAAGGAGACACTTATTGGTCACCATTATACAATCCTGTTAGTTTCATAGGTAATGTGGAAATACTCCACCAATTATTCACCCATCAAAGTCGCGTGTATGAAATTATCGATGTCACATACCGCAAATCTCACCTCACCTCTGTGGAGTGCTAAACCTTACTTTCTGTTCCATGCGCAATCCTTTTCTTGTCTTGTTTGATCATCGGTGAACAGTGTGGAATGCATCTGCGTTCCATAGGCAGGAAGACAGTGGAAGTGAACGGGAGTTGGAACGCATATGCATTCCACCAACAGGAAGTAAGGTTTAGCTCTCCACAGAGGGGAAGTACTGGTGGTGAGTGGACGCACATGGAACTAGCATGCGTTCCACGCACCGGAAGTGGCAAGAGACAGGTAATTGTACCTTAGCCTTTCTAAAAAGTAGGTTTGCTGGGCATGCATAAGGATGCTGCTCTCTGGATGCTCACCTTCATTTTAGCTCCCCCACCGCTGGTACAGCCATGCAGTTCTCTTTATCAGAAGACACTTGAGAGGTCTATTGACCGCAATTCTGTTTGTATTTTTTCTATGTGAAGCTATATTTGGAGACTGGTAACTATTTTATAGCGTATGGATGGTAATGACATTCACTCATTGTACATTATGTGAATTGGAATAAGTGAGATTCGCGGTATGTGACATCGATAATTTCACACACGCGACTTTGATGGGTGAATGATTGGTGTATTTCCACATTACCTATGCAGATAACAGGATTGTATAATGGTGACCAATAAGTGTGTCACGGTCTGGAGTCAGGCTCGGAGGCCAGTAGCTATAGCAGCGGAGCAGATATTCACACTGGTCACCCTGGCTGATGACACGGGTTCACCTGAGGTGCGGGGTCTAAGTACTAACCGGTATTTGCCAGAGCTCCTGATGGTGGAGATGGACTTTGCTGCGTGTTAGTACCAGGTCGCGGTCCTCAGGATAGCCCCAGCAGGAGGTGAGCAAGCCGAGGTCCAGTAGCAGATATAGCAGACAGGGATCAAGCAGAAGCGTGGTTGAATAACAAGCCAAAGTCGGTAACAAATAGTGCAGGTTGGGATTAAGCAGGAGCGTAGTCGAGGAACAAGCTAAATGTCAGTAACGGATGGTAGCAGAGATAAGGTCGGCAGCAGTATAGACAAGAGCAAGATATTGGCTGGTAAAGGCGCAAAAATCTGGCAACCAGGAAGTGCAGAGACATGGCTTAAATCAGGAAGTTCATGGGAGGAGCAAGGGGTTCAAGGTTCAAGGCAAACAAGATTCAAGACAAGATCATTCAAGGTATAGTCTAAGGAACTGTCCAGCACTTCAGGTGGCTCAGCAAGTAGCGGCACCTGCCAGACACAGCAGAGGTCCCAGGTTCAAGTCCAGATCCTAACAGTACTCCCGGGTTTGTGAGGAAACCTCTGGTGGAATTCCTTTGTTAATCTAGGGGCATGAACATTCTCATCCGGCTCCCAAGAGTTTTCTTCTGGCCCATATCCTTCCCATTGAACCAGATATTGTAATTTTTTTCCGAAAGATCCTGGAGTCAAGAATTTTTTCCACCACAAATTCTTCTTCACCCTGTACTTCAACAGGTGGAGGAGGAGGATGAATTCTTCCAGAAAAAGTATTTTCATGAAACATTTTAAGTAGCGATACATGAAAAACAGGGTGAATCCTCATATTGTTGGGAAGTTTTAGGCGAAAAGTGACCGGGTTGATTTGAGCAGAAATCTCAAAAGGTCCCACAAACTTTTGACCCAACTTAGCACATGGAACCTGAATAGGGATGAGCGAACTCGAACTGTATAGTTCGGGTTCGTACCGAATTTTGGGGTGTCCGTGACACGGACCCGAACCCGGACATTTTCGTAAAAGTCCGGGTTCGGGTTCGGTGTTCGTCGCTTTCTTCGCGCTTTTGTGACGCTTTCTTGGCGCTTTTTGAAAGGCTGCAAAGCAGCCAATCAACAAGCGTCATACTACTTGCCCCAAGAGGCCATCACAGCCATGCCTACTATTGGCATGGCTGTGATTGGCCAGAGCACCATGTGACCCAGCCTCTATTTAAGCTGGAGTCACATAGCGCCGCCCGTCACTCTGCTCTGATTAGCGTAGGGAGAGGTTGCGGCTGCGACAGTAGGGCGAGATTAGGCAGATTAACTCCTCCAAAGGACTTGATTAACTGATCGATCTGCAGCTGTGGATCATTGAGCTGCTGATCCTCAATTGCTCACTGTTTTTAGGCTGCCCAGACCGTTTGTCAGTCACATTTTTCTGGGGTGATCGGCGGCCATTTTGTGTCTTGTGGTGCGCCAGCACAAGCTGCGACCAAGTGCATTTAACCCTCAATGGTGTGGTTGTTTTTTGGCTAAAGCCTACATCAGGGTGAAGCTGTCACACCAAGTGCATTTAACCAGCAATAGTCTGTTCATTTTTTGGCCATATACAAAATCAGGGGCAAGCTGCGCCTGTCACCAAGTGCATTTAACCCTCAATGGTGTGGTTGTTTTTTGGCTAAAGCCTACATCAGGGTGAAGCTGTCACACCAAGTGCATTTAACCAGCAATAGTCTGTTCATTTTTTGGCCATATACTAAATCAGGGGCAAGCTGCGCCTGTCACCAAGTGCATTTAACCCTCAATGGTGTGGTTGTTTTTTGGCTAAAGCCTACATCAGGGTGAAGCTGTCACACCAAGTGCATTTAACCAGCAATAGTCTGTTTATTTTTTGGCCATATCCCAGTCTAATTCTGTCACTAAATCCATACCGGTCACCCAGCGCCTAAATACTAGGCCTCAAATTTATATCCCGCTAAATCTGTCCTTAGTGCTGTAGCTGGGCGAGTTATTTAGTGTCCGTTCAAGCACATTTCTTGTTCTGGGTTGAAATACAATTCCCAATTTAGCAATTTCATAATTTAGTGGTTTCTGCTATATCAGAGCTATTTGAAATCTATCCCTAAAAGGGTATATAATATTCAAGGTGCACATTGGGTCATTCAGAATAACTTCACACACACCCGCTACTGTGTATTTCCAAGTCTAATTCTGGCACTAAACCCATACCTGTCACCCAGCGCCTAAATACTAGGCCTCAAATTTATATCCAGCTAAATCTGTCCCTAGTGCTGTAGCTGGGCGAGTTATTTAGTGTCCGTTCAAGCACATTTCTTGTTCTGGGTTGAAATACAATTCCCAATTTAGCAATTTCATAATTTAGTGGTTTCTGCTATATCAGAGCTATTTGAAATCTATCCCTAAAAGGGTATATAATATTCAAGGTGCACATTGGGTCATTCAGAATAACTTCACACACACACCCGCTACTGTGTATTTCCAAGTCTAATTCTGGCACTAAACCCATACCTGTCACCCAGCGCCTAAATACTAGGCCTCAAATTTATATCCCGCTAAATCTGTCCCTAGTGCTGTAGCTGGGCGAGTTATTTAGTGTCCGTTCAAGCACATTTCTTGTTCTGGGTTGAAATACAATTCCCAATTTAGCAATTTCATAATTTAGTGGTTTCTGCTATATCAGAGCTATTTGAAATCTATCCCTAAAAGGGTATATAATATTCAAGGTGCACATTGGGTCATTCAGAATAACTTCACACACACCCGCTACTGTGTATTTCCAAGTCTAATTCTGGCACTAAACCCATACCTGTCACCCAGCGCCTAAATACTAGGCCTCAAATTTATATCCCGCTAAATCTGTCCCTAGTGCTGTAGCTGGGCGAGTTATTTAGTGTCCGTTCAAGCACATTTCTTGTTCTGGGTTGAAATACAATTCCCAATTTAGCAATTTCATAATTTAGTGGTTTCTGCTATATCAGAGCTATTTGAAATCTATCCCTAAAAGGGTATATAATATTCAAGGTGCACATTGGGTCATTCAGAATAACTTCACACACACCCGCTACTGTGTATTTCCAAGTCTAATTCTGGCACTAAACCCATACCTGTCACCCAGCGCCTAAATACTAGGCCTCAAATTTATATCCCGCTAAATCTGTCCTTAGTGCTGTAGCTGGGCGAGTTATTTAGTGTCCGTTCAAGCACATTTCTTGTTCTGGGTTGAAATACAATTCCCAATTTAGCAATTTCATAATTTAGTGGTTTCTGCTATATCAGAGCTATTTGAAATCTATCCCTAAAAGGGTATATAATATTCAAGGTGCACATTGGGTCATTCAGAATAACTTCACACACACCCGCTACTGTGTATTTCCAAGTCTAATTCTGGCACTAAACCCATACCTGTCACCCAGCGCCTAAATACTAGGCCTCAAATTTATATCCCGCTAAATCTGTCCCTAGTGCTGTAGCTGGGCGAGTTATTTAGTGTCCGTTCAAGCACATTTCTTGTTCTGGGTTGAAATACAATTCCCAATTTAGCAATTTCATAATTTAGTGGTTTCTGCTATATCAGAGCTATTTGAAATCTATCCCTAAAAGGGTATATAATATTCAAGGTGCACATAGGGTCATTCAGAATAACTTCACACACCCGCTACTGTGCATTTCCAAGTCTAATTCTGTCACTAAACCCATACCTGTCACCCAGCGCCTAAATACTAGGCCTCAAATTTATATCCCGCTAAATCTCTCGTTACCGCTGTCCTGTTGTGGCTGGGAAAGTTATTTAGTGTCCGTCAAAGCACATTTTTTGTTCTGGGTTGAAATACAATTCCCAATTTAGCAATTTCATAATTTAGTCGTTTCTGCTATATCAGAGCTATTTGAAATCTATCCCTAAAAGGGTAGATCATATTGAAGGTGCACATAGGGTCATTCAGAATAACTTCACACACACGCTTCTGTGCATTTCCAAGTCTAATTCTGTCACTAAATCCATACCGGTCACCCAGCGCCTAAATACTAGGCCTCAAATTTATATCCCGCTGAATTTGAATACAATACATTGGGCCAAATAATATATTTGTTGTTGTGGTGAACCATAACAATGAGAAAAACATCTAGTAAGGGACGCGGACGTGGACATGGTCGTGGTGGTGTTAGTGGACCCTCTGGTGCTGGGAGAGGACGTGGCCGTTCTGCCACATCCACACGTCCTAGTGTACCAACTACCTCAGGTCCCAGTAGCCGCCAGAATTTACAGCGATATATGGTGGGGCCCAATGCCGTTCTAAGGATGGTAAGGCCTGAGCAGGTACAGGCATTAGTCAATTGGGTGGCCGACAGTGGATCCAGCACGTTCACATTATCTCCCACCCAGTCTTCTGCAGAAAGCGCACAGATGGCGCCTGAAAACCAACCCCATCAGTCTGTCACATCACCCCCATGCATACCAGGGAAACTGTCTCAGCCTCAAGTTATGCAGCAGTCTCTTATGCTGTTTGAAGACTCCGCTGGCAGGGTTTCCCAAGGGCATCCACCTAGCCCTTCCCCAGCGGTGAAAGACATAGAATGCACTGACGCACAACCACTTATGTTTCCTGATGATGAGGACATGGGAATACCACCTCAGCATGTCTCTGATGATGACGAAACACAGGTGCCAACTGCTGCGTCTTTCTGCAGTGTGCAGACTGAACAGGAGGTCAGGGATCAAGACTGGGTGGAAGACGATGCAGGGGACGATGAGGTCCTAGACCCCACATGGAATGAAGGTCGTGCCACTGACTTTCACAGTTCGGAGGAAGAGGCAGTGGTGAGACCGAGCCAACAGCGTAGCAAAAGAGGGAGCAGTGGGCAAAAGCAGAACACCCGCCGCCAAGAGACTCCGCCTGCTACTGACCGCCGCCATCTGGGACCGAGCACCCCAAAGGCAGCTTCAAGGAGTTCCCTGGCATGGCACTTCTTCAAACAATGTGCTGACGACAAGACCCGAGTGGTTTGCACGCTGTGCCATCAGAGCCTGAAGCGAGGCATTAACGTTCTGAACCTGAGCACAACCTGCATGACCAGGCACCTGCATGCAAAGCATGAACTGCAGTGGAGTAAACACCTTAAAACCAAGGAAGTCACTCAGGCTCCCCCTGCTACCTCTTCTGCTGCTGCCGCCTCGGCCTATTCTGCTGCTGCCGCCTCGGCCTCTTCCTCCGCCTCTGGAGGAACGTTGGCACCTGCCGCCCAGCAAACAGGGGATGTACCACCAACACCACCACCACCACCTCCGTCACCAAGCGTCTCAACCATGTCACACGCCAGCGTTCAGCTCTCCATCTCACAAACATTTGATAGAAAGCGTAAATTCCCACCTAGCCACCCTCGATCCCTGGCCCTGAATGCCAGCATTTCTAAACTACTGGCCTATGAAATGCTGTCATTTAGGCTGGTGGACACAGACAGCTTCAAACAGCTCATGTCGCTTGCTGTCCCACAGTATGTTGTTCCCAGCCGGCACTACTTCTCCAAGAGAGCCGTGCCTTCCCTGCACAACCAAGTATCCGATAAAATCAAGTGTGCACTGCGCAACGCCATCTGTGGCAAGGTCCACCTAACCACAGATACGTGGACCAGTAAGCACGGCCAGGGACGCTATATCTCCCTAACTGCACACTGGGTAAATGTAGTGGCAGCTGGGCCCCAGGCGGAGAGCTGTTTGGCGCACGTCCTTCCGCCGCCAAGGATCGCAGGGCAACATTCTTTGCCTCCTGTTGCCACCTCCTCCTTCTCGGCTTCCTCCTCCTCTTCTTCCACCTGCTCATCCAGTCAGCCACACACCTTCACCACCAACTTCAGCACAGCCCGGGGTAAACGTCAGCAGGCCATTCTGAAACTCATATGTTTGGGGGACAGGCCCCACACCGCACAGGAGTTGTGGCGGGGTATAGAACAACAGACCGACGAGTGGTTGCTGCCGGTGAGCCTCAAGCCCGGCCTGGTGGTGTGTGATAATGGGCGAAATCTCGTTGCAGCTCTGGGACTAGCCAATTTGACGCACATCCCTTGCTTGGCGCATGTGCTGAATTTGGTGGTGCAGAAGTTCATTCACAACTACCCCGACATGTCAGAGCTGCTGCATAAAGTGCGGGCCGTCTGTTCGCGCTTCCGGCGTTCACATCCTGCTGCTGCTCGCCTGTCTGCGCTACAGCGTAACTTCGGCCTTCCCGCTCACCGCCTCATATGCGACGTGCCCACCAGGTGGAACTCCACCTTGCACATGCTGGACAGACTGTGCGAGCAGCAGCAGGCCATAGTGGAGTTTCAGCTGCAGCACGCACGGGTCAGTCGCACTACAGAACAGCACCACTTCACCACCAATGACTGGGCCTCCATGCGAGACCTGTGTGCCCTGTTGCGCTGTTTCGAGTACTCCACCAACATGGCCAGTGGCGATGACACCGTTATCAGCGTTACAATACCACTTCTATGTCTCCTTGAGAAAACACTTAGGGCGATGATGGAAGAGGAGGTGGCCCAGGAGGAGGAGGAGGAGGAGGAGGAAGAGGGGTCATTTTTAGCACTTTCAGGCCAGTCTCTTCGAAGTGACTCAGAGGGAGGTTTTTGGCAACAGCAGAGGCCAGGTACAAATGTGGCCAGCCAGGGCCCACTACTGGAGGACGAGGAGGACGAGGATGAGGAGGAGGTGGAGGAGGATGAGGATGAAGCATGGTCACAGCGGGGTGGCACCCAACGCAGCTCGGGTCCATCACTGGTGCGTGGCTGGGGGGAAAGGCAGGACGATGACGATACGCCTCCCACAGAGGACAGCTTGTCCTTACCCCTGGGCAGCCTGGCACACATGAGCGACTACATGCTGCAGTGCCTGCGCAACGACAGCAGAGTTGCCCACATTTTAACCTGTGCGGACTACTGGGTTGCCACCCTGCTGGATCCACGCTACAAAGACAATGTGCCCACCTTACTTCCTGCACTGGAGCGTGATAGGAAGATGCGCGAGTACAAGCGCACGTTGGTAGACGCGCTACTGAGAGCATTCCCAAATGTCACAGGGGAACAAGTGGAAGCCCAAGGCCAAGGCAGAGGAGGAGCAAGAGGTCGCCAAGGCAGCTGTGTCACGGCCAGCTCCTCTGAGGGCAGGGTTAGCATGGCAGAGATGTGGAAAACTTTTGTCAACACGCCACAGCTAACTGCACCACCACCTGATACGCAACGTGTTAGCAGGAGGCAACATTTCACTAACATGGTGGAACAGTACGTGTGCACACCCCTCCACGTACTGACTGATGGTTCGGCCCCATTCAACTTCTGGGTCTCTAAATTGTCCACGTGGCCAGAGCTAGCCTTTTATGCCTTGGAGGTGCTGGCCTGCCCGGCAGCCAGCGTTTTGTCTGAACGTGTATTCAGCACGGCAGGGGGCGTCATTACAGACAAACGCAGCCGCCTGTCTACAGCCAATGTGGACAAGCTGACGTTCATAAAAATGAACCAGGCATGGATCCCACAGGACCTGTCCGTCCCTTGTCCAGATTAGACATTAACTACCTCCCCATAACCATATATTATTGGACTCCAGGGCACTTCCTCATTCAATCCTATTTTTATTTTCATTTTACCATTATATTGCGAGGCTACCCAAAGTTGAATGAACCTCTCCTCTGCCTGTGTGCTAGGCCTAAATATATGCCAATGGACTGTTGCAGTGGTGGCTGACAGTGAAGCCTGATTCTCTGCTATGACATGCAGACTAATTCTCTGCTGACATGAAGCCAGATTCTCTGTTACGGGACCTCTCTCCTCTGCCTGGGTGCTGGGCCTAAATATATGCCAATGGACTGTTGCAGTGGTGGCTGACGTGAAGCCTGATTCTCTGCTATGACATGCAGACTGATTCTCTGCTGACATGAAGCCAGATTGTCTGTTACGGGACCTCTCTCCTCTGCCTGGGTGCTAGGCCTAAATATATGCCAATGGACTGTTGCAGTGGTGGCTGACGTGAAGCCTGATTCTCTGCTATGACATGCAGACTGATTCTCTGCTGACATGAAGCCAGATTGTCTGTTACGGGACCTCTCTGCTCTGCCTGTGTGCTAGGCCTAAATATATGCCAATGGACTGTTGCAGTGGTGGCTGACGTGAAGCCTCATTCTCTGCTATGACATGCAGACTGATTCTCTGCTGACATGAAGCCAGATTGTCTGTTACGGGACCTCTCTCCTCTGCCTGTGTGCTAGGGCCTAAATATATGCCAATGGACTGTTGCAGTGGTGGCTGACGTGAAGCCTCATTCTCTGCTATGACATGCAGACTGATTCTCTGCTGACATGAAGCCAGATTGTCTGTTACGGGACCTCTCTCCTCTGCCGGTGTGCTAGGCCTAAATATATGCCAATGGACTGTTGCAGTGGTGGCTGACGTGAAGCCTCATTCTCTGCTATGACATGCAGACTGATTCTCTGCTGACATGAAGACAGATTCTCTGTTACGGGACCTCTCTCCTCTGCCTGGGTGCTAGGCCTAAATATATGCCAATGGACTGTTGCAGTGGTGGCTGACGTGAAGCCTCATTCTCTGCTATGACATGCAGACTAATTCTCTGCTGACATGAAGCCAGATTCTCTGTTACGGGACCTCTCTCCTCTGCCTGTGTGTGCTGGGCCTAAATATATGCCAATGGACTGTTGCAGTGGTGGCTGACGTGAAGCCTCATTCTCTGCTATGACATGCAGACTGATTCTCTGCTGACATGAAGCCAGATTCTCTGTTACGGGACCTCTCTCCTCTGCCTGGTGTGCTGGGCCTAAATATATGCCAATGGACTGTTGCAGTGGTGGCTGACGTGAAGCCTCATTCTCTGCTATGACATGCAGACTAATTCTCTGCTGACATGAAGACAGATTCTCTGTTACGGGACCTCTCTCCTCTGCCTGGGTGCCGGGGCCTAAATATCTGAGAATGGACTGTTCCAGTGGTGGGTGACGGGAAGCCAGATTCTCTGCTATGGAACCTCTCTCCAATTGATTTTGGTTAATTTTTATTTATTTAATTTTTATTTTAATTCATTTCCCTATCCACATTTGTTTGCAGGGGATTTACCTACATGTTGCTGCCTTTTGCAGCCCTCTAGCTCTTTCCTGGGCTGTTTTACAGCCTTTTTAGTGCCGAAAAGTTCGGGTCCCCATTGACTTCAATGGGGTTCGGGTTCGGGACGAAGTTCGGATCGGGTTCGGATCCCGAACCCGAACATTTCCGGGATGTTCGGCCGAACTTCTCGAACCCGAACATCCAGGTGTTCGCTCAACTCTAAACCTGAACCTTCAAATTTTTGGTAGATAACCAAACTTTGTCACCTACTTGAAAGGTGTTCTTCCAAATTATCTGAAAAAATTTGAATATCATCCAAATAGGCTATTACAAACTGATCCAGCAAATCTCGGAAAATATCATTAATAAAATGCTGAAAGGTTGCGGGAGCATTGCACAGTCCAAAGGGCATGACCAAAGACTCAAAATGTCCATATCTGGTTCTGAAAGCAGTTTTCCATTCATCTCCAGGACGAATGCGGACAAGGTTGTATGCCCCCCGTAAATCTAATTTGGTAAAGAGCTTGGCGGAGCGGAGTCTCTCGAGCATTTCTGGAATCAGTGGAAGTGGATAGCGATTTTTAATTGTGATCCTGTTTAAATCTCTGTAGTTGATACACGGACGCAGGGTTGAGTCATTTTTCTCCACGAAGAACAAGGCTGCCCCAGCAGGAGAGGTTGAGTGTCTGATAAAACCCTTCTTAAGATTCTCATTAAGCCACTCCCGGAGCACCTTCAGCTCAGGTTCTGATAAAGAAAAAAGGCGACCAAAGGGTATTTCTGCCCCTGGAAGCAATTCAATGGGGCAATCATACGAGCGATGAAGAGGCAGCTGATCGGCGTTCTTTTTTATCACAAACGTCACGAAACTCAAGATATTGTGGAGGTAGCTTGTCATATGACTGGGTAGTTACCATAACTGCTTGTGAATCCAGGGTTGGTGGAGGGCTTATTTGATAAGATTCCCTGCAATGTTTTTTGCAATGGTCAGAGGTAAAACTTAAAGAACGTGTTTCCCAGTTGATGGAGGGATTATGGATAGAGAACCAAGGAATGCCCAGGATGATAGGGAACTTGGGTGATGTGATCAGCTGAAAACTGATAGTCTCCTGATGGTCAGTCTCAATTAGGAGTTTAAGTGAAACAAACAGTCTCATGGGTAACAGGTCCTGAAGATAAGGGTGAGCCATCCACAGTTTCCATATCAACAGGGGTGAGTTTATTTCTTATTTGAATGTTATGATTTTGGGCAAATTCAATGTCCATGAAGTTTCCCCCGGCCCCTGAGTCCAGCATAGCAGAACAAGGTATTTCACCATCTTCAACGATAAGCTTTATAGGGATGATAAAATGAGTTGATAAAGAATTAACTTTATTTGCTTCCTGAATCAAAGGAGAGACAGACTGAGAAATTGAGTTTATTTGTTCAGATACAACATCAGTTGCCGCAATTGTTCTTCTAAATTTATTGGGACAATTAATTGCGTAGTGTCCAGCATTTCCACAATAAAGACATAAGTTCTCTGAACGTCGTCTTTCTTTCTCCTGAGTAGTAATAGATCTTTTAATAGCATCCACCTGCATAGGTTCGGCACTGTCAGAATCTGGAAGAACTCTTGGACCCTTAGGAGTAAACTGGCTAGTAGAAAAACGCATGTCACCATTACTGCCTAGGATTCCAAGTCTCTCTTTTCTCCTTTCAGTAAGCCTCTGATCAATTCGAATACATAATTTAATAAAAGCCTCAAGGTCTTCAGGACTTTCTACTCTGGCTAGCTCATCTTTTACTTGTTCAGAGAGTCCTTGACGGAACTGACTCTTTTGTGCTGCTGGATTCCAATTGGTATCTGAGATCCAACGTCGGAATTCTGTGGTGTACTCTGCAACAGAGCGTCTACCCTGCCTTAATTTGTGTAATTTTGCCTCAGCAGTAGCGCAGCGGTTAGGATCATCGAAAACTTGATTCATAGCAGCCACAAAATTATTGAAATTATCCAGGATGATATCATCTTTCTCCACATAAGGGGAGGCCCAGGCTAAGGCTTCCTCAGTCAGGAGATTAATAATAAACAGCACCCTTTTCCTGTCAGAAGTAAATGCAGCTGGTTGCATCTGAAAGTATATACGACACTGATTAAGAAAACCTCTGTAATGGTGACGGTCTCCATTAAACTTGAGTGGTAGGGGCATTCGTGCGTTAGTATCTACAGCAGCAGTATCACGGGAACGAAAGTCCCGCAATTGTCTATGCAGATCAAGGATGTCCTCTTGTAGCCCTTTCACTTCAATTTGTAAATCAGCAAACTTCTTCTGGTAGTTAACACCGAATGCCTGCAACTCAGAGATTTGTACCCTGAGAGGAGCCACAGCAGCTGCTACAGCGGCCTCCATGTTTGGGCCAGATTATTCTGTCACGGTCTGGAGTCAGGCTCGGAGGCCAGTAGCTATAGCAGCGGAGCAGATATTCACACTGGTCACCCTGGCTGATGACACAGGTTCACCTGAGGTGCGGGGTCTAAGTACTAACCGGTATTCCCCAGAGCTCCTGATGGTGGAGATGGACTTTGCTGCGTGTTAGTACCAGGTCGCGGTCCTCAGGATAGCCCCAGCAGGAGGTGAGCAAGCCGAGGTCCAGTAGCAGATATAGCAGACAGGGATCAAGCAGAAGGTTGAATAACAAGCCAAAGTCGGTAACAAATAGTGCAGGTTGGGAATAAGCAGGAGCGTAGTCGAGGAACAAGCCAAATGTCAGTAACAGATGGTAGCAGAGATAAGGTCGGCAGCAGTATAGACAAGAGCAAGATATTGGCTGGTAAAGGCACAATAATCTGGCAACCAGGAAGTGCAGAGACATGGCTTAAATCAGGAAGTTCATGGGAGGAGCAAGGGGTTCAAGGTTCAAGGCAAACAAGATTCAAGACAAGATCATTCAAGGTAGAATAGTCTAAGGAACTGTCCAGCAGGTCAGGTGGCTCAGCAAGTAGAGACACTGCCAGACACAGCAGAGGTCCCAGGTTCAAGTCCAGATCCTAACAAAGTGTCTCCTTATATGGATGTGACCGCTGGATATACCATATTAATTATATTTAATCCAGTATAAGATAGAGTCACAATTTAATGAACTGATGGTATTATCAAATTATCAGTAATTGACATGGCTGTTTGTACTTTTGTTTTTTCCAATTGGTTATACCTATTTGTGGGTTGATGTATCAGATTTTCATCTAAGACTTACATGTTATTTTACGTTATGATGTGTTGTATACCCATTATCTCTCCCCGATGATCCTTTGCTAGGGGAAACGCGTTGGAAGGTTTTAAGGTTTCTTGAGGGAGAGTTAGGGCAGGCACGGGACCACAGGCCACCCACCATCAGGGTGTTCCTGTGGGTTAAGGCTTTAGAGAGGGTCCCCATAGGGAAAGAGGGGTTTCCTCGCGTATCCTCTTTTTTCATCTAGCCCCTCCTCTTAGATACCATCTGATATATCTGGTCATAGTTTTGTTTGTCTGTATCTTCTATGTTTTTTGTTTGAAGTGGGTGGATTATTAAATATTGAATATTAAAAGTAATGTTTTATTCATGCTCACTGGGAGCTAGTGTGAAATAGGCCTAAGCCAATTTCCTGCTACACTCATCTCTCATGTGATATCAACTTAACACAAATTGTTAGGAACTTTAAATTGCAGCGCCTGCCTCAAATGCTGATTTCACTTAATAGGTGGAAATGAGGGCACCTGGTCCGTACACAATATACTGTCAAATGCTGCAAAATGGGAGGGGGATTTTTTTTTTTTTAAGTTAGGATTATTTGTAAAATATAAATGGTACAAAGTGTAGATGGTGTTGTAAATATTCTCCAAATATTATCGTAAACTTAAGGCTTCTTAAAGGCTATGTACACCTTTGGAGGCAATTTATTTTAATGATTGAATTTTATTCATTTTAGGAAGATTTTTTTAAAGATCTTTATTAAAAATATTGAGCCGTTCTGTAACATAGGGTTAACTGTTTATCTAGCTGTGTGAATTGTACTGTTTACTTTCACTTTGTGCCAGTCATCTAATAAACCTCATCTCTAATTTACTAAAAGGTCATGAACACTTATTAAAGCCACATTTTTATCATTAAGATGAGAACTGAGCTATAGTGAGCGTTTATAATGTCAGAGAGCAGAGATAAGGAGCCTGTCAGATTAGCTTTCTAACGTAGCAGAGAAAAAATTTAGATCCCTCTATTGGAGAATCTCAGCCCTGTACAGAAAAACAGCTAAAAATCAGTACAATGCAATAATAAAAACAAAATTGCCCCCAAAGGTATACATAGCATTTAAGGCTCGTAAACAGAGAGTTACTATATCAAAATATCTCACTTAACTACATGGAGAATAGAAGTGGACATCACAAACTATACTGAGGCAAGTATGGGTGAATAAAGTATCTGTCACATATGACTTCTCACAGCACATGACACAGTCCTGCCCCATGCCCTGCAGACAGTCGGGAATTTCCCAGCTTAGGATTCCCTGCTCTGACTCCATTTATGCGTATGTCCATATATGGAGTCAGTGTTATGAACATGAATAATAATAAATAATAATAATACAATTTATTTATATAGCTCCACCATAATCCTCAGCGCTTTACAAATTCATAGGGTTCATGTACAAAACAAAAGTAACTGGCTAATATGCAACTGAAACAGTAGGAGTCAGGGCCCTGCTCGCAAGAACTTACAATCTATGAGGAATTGGGGGTGACACATAAGGTAGTTGATTGTGATAAGTAGAATTTGAGCCATTATTGAACTGACAGGAGTGCTGCCGGCCGAACTGCTTCGGGATTGGGACTACTAGTGGATCGAATTTAGGCCAGAGGAGTTGTTGGGGGAAAGGTCTAGTCTGGGAAAAGTCATTTTAGGTAGCTTGATAAGCCTGCCTAAAAAGATGTGTTTTTAAGGCACGTTTAAAGGTGGAGAAGTTGTGAATTGACCTAGTATTCCGGGGCGGGCGAACATATGCGATGTTCGTCCACCCCCTATACATCATCATTGAGTAAACTTTGACCCTGTACCTCACAGTCAGCAGACACATTCCAGCCAATCAGCAGCAGACCCTCCCTCCCAGAGCCTCCCACCTCCTGGACAGCAGGAGGTGCTGCTGATTCAATAGGGAAAGCGTTAGCTAGGGCAGTGTTCTGTGTCCACAGACTCATCTGCTGTAAGGACAGCGTCCTGACAGCACCCCAAAAAGCCCTTTTCAGGGCTGGTACATCAGTCTGCTTTTTTTTATATATATATATGAGACTGCAGGCTCAGTCACAGACAGCACTGTGTGCACACCATTCATACAGGGTGTGACAGAAAATACCTTGCAGATAAATAAAAATTCTATATAATATTTTTCTGTGATATAATCACATTTGCGAGCCCGTGTGTGTCAGGCCCACACAGATTGTATTGTGGCCACTGGCTAGTGGCTAGGCCTCCACTCATACCGTTACAGGGTGTCATTCACTCAAATACCTTGCAGATAAAAAAATATATATTTAATATTTTTCTGTGATATAATCACATTTGCAAGCCCACGTGTGTCAGGCCCACACAGACTGTATTATGGCCACTGGCTAGTGGCTAGGCCTCCACTCATACCCTTACAGGGTGTCATTCACTCAAATACCTTGCAGATAAAAAAAATTATATTTAATATTTTTTAGTGATATAATCACAGTTGCAAGCCCGCTTGTGTCAGGCCCACACAGACTGTATTGTGGCCACTGGCTAGTGGCTAGGCCTACACTCATACCGTTACAGGGTGTCACTCAGTCAAATACCTTGCAGATAAAAAAAATTATATTTAAAAATTTTCTGTGATATAATCACATTTGCAAGCCCATGTGTGTCAGGCCCACACAGACTGTATTGTGGCCACTGGCTAGTGGCTAGGCCTCCATTCATACCCTTACAGGGTGTCAATCACTCAAATACCTTGCAGATAAAAAAAATTATATTAAATATTTTTCAGTGATATAATCACAGTTGCAATCCAGTGTGTGTCAGGCCCACACAGACTGTATTGTGGCCACTGGCTAGTGGCTAGGCCTCCACTCATACCGTTATACGGTGTCATTCACTCAAATACCTTGCAGAGAAAGAAAAATTATATTAAATATTTTTCAGTTATATAATCACAGTTGCAAGCCAGTGTGTGTCAGGCCCACACAGACTGTATTGTGGCCACTGGCTAGTGGCTAGGCCTCCACTCATACCGTTACAGGGTGTCACTCACTCAAATACCTTGCAGATAAAAAAAATATATATATTTCAAAATTTTCTGTGATATAATCAGAGTTGCAAGCCCGTGTGTGTCAGGCCCACACAGACTGTACTGTGCCCACTGCCCACCACTTATATAGGGTGGCACAGTACCTTGCACGCATAGTACCACTTATCTAAAAAAAAATGACAGGCAGAGGCAGGCCACCCCGCAGGGGCCGTCGTGGTCGTGGTGCAGTGATTTCCACTGGCCCTGGAATAATGCCCAGTGTTCAGAAGCCACGTACCCTGAACCCAAAAAATTCGGAGAAAATAGTTGACTGGCTTACACAGGACACCCAATCTTCAACAGCTTCTGCTAAGAACCTTGATGCACCATCCTCCTCCAGCTCAGCTTTGGTCACCTGCTCTCAAGCTACCACTCTCCCGCCCCCCGCCACCACCACCACTACCACCACAGTCACCACAGCCGCTTCACTTGATCCCTCAGAGGAGTTATTTACACATCAGTTAGATGAAATTAGTGATGCACAACCATTATTGCCAGAGGATGTAGATACCAGGGATATGTCTCAGTCAGGCAGCATTACACACATGGACGTACAGTGTGATGATGATGATGATGTTGTACCCGCTGCTGCTTCCTTTGCTGAGGTGTCAGATACAAGTGAAGTGGTTGATGATGACGATGTGTCCGTGGATGCCACGTGGGTGCCTGCTGGAACAGAAGAAGAAGAGGGGGAAAGTTCAGAAGAAGAGACAGAGAGAAGGAGGAGACGAGTTGGAAGCAGGGGAAGGTCGTCGCAAGGAGCTAGTGGCACAGTCAGACAGCATGTATCGGCACCCGGGGTCAGCCAGACAGCGCGCCAATCAACGCATGCTGTTGCCACCACCAGAATGCCATCATTGCAAAGCTCAGCAGTGTGGCATTGTTTTTATTTGTCTGCCTCTGACAACAGCGATGCCATTTGCAACCTGTGCCAAAAGAAATCCAACACCCACCTAGGTACAACTGCTTTGCGAAGGCACATGATTGCACATCACAAACGCCTATGGGATCAACACATGATGACGAGTAGAAGCAGCACACAAGCTCAAAGCCACCATCCTCCTCCTGGTCCAGCATCATCAGCCACGTCAACCACTGCTGTCCTCCTTGCCCCCTCTCAACCACCCGCCACTCCGCCTCTCACCTTCAGCAGTTCCATCTCATCTGCCCACAGTCAGGTGTCTGTAAAGGAAATGTTTGAGCGTAAGAAGCCAATGTCACCCCCTTGCCCGGCGTCTGACAGCTGGCTTGACGGAACTCTTAGCACGCCAGCTTTTACCATACCAGCTGGTGGAGTCTGAGGCCTTCAAAAAATGTGTCGCTATTGGGACACCACAGTGGAAGGTACCCGGACCAATTTTTTTTTCAAAAAAGGCAATCTCAAACCTCTACTCAGTGATTGAAAAGGAAGTCATGGCATCTCTGGCATACCGTGTTGGGGAAAGGGTCCATCTGACCACTGATACCTGGTCTGCAAAGAATGGTCGGGGCAGGTATATCACCTACACTGCGCATTGTGTTAACCTGCTGACGGCTGCCAAGCATGGAATGCATGGCTCTGCAGCGGAGTTGGTGACATCGCCACGACTTGCAGGCAGGCCTACTGCCACCTCCTCTACTCCTCCTACTCCATCGTCTTCCATAACCTCATCGGCTGAGTCCTCTTCTGCTGCGCTGTCTGGCTGAACATCAACTGAATCCCCCCAGCTCCCCAGGGGCTATTCTACATCCCGGATACGACAGTGTCACGCTGTCTTGGGGTTGACTTGCCTGAAAGCAGAGAGCCACATCGGACCAGCTCTCCTGTCCGCCCTGAACGCACAGGTGGATCAGTGGCTGACCCCGCACCAACTTGAGATCGGCAAAGTGGTGTGTGACAATGGAAGCAATTTGTTGGCGGCATTGAATTTGGGCAAGTTGTTCAATGTGACGTGCATGGCACATGTGTTGAATCTCATCGTACAACGCTTTGTGTCTAAGTACCCAGGCTTACAGGATGTCCTCAAGCAGACCAGGAAGGTGTGTGGCCATTTCAGGCGTTCCTACACGGCCATGGAGCACTTTTCAGACATTCAGCACCGAAACAACATGCCAGTGAGGCACTTGATTTGCGACAGCCCAACACGTTGAAATTCAACACTCCTAATGTTCGACTGCTTGCTCCAACAAGAAAAAGCCGTCAACGAGTATTTGTATGACCGGGGTGCTAGGACAGCCTTTGCGGAGCTGGGAATTTTTTTGCCACGTTACTGGACGCTCATGCGCAATGCCTAGTAGGCTCATGCGTCCTTTTGAGGAGGTGACAAACCTAGTCAGTCGCACCGAAGGCACCATTAGCGACCTCATACCATTTGTTTTCTTCCTGGAGCTTGCCCTGCGAAGAGTGCTAGATCAGGCTGTAGATGAGCGGGAAGATGAAGAGGAAGAGTTGTGGTCACCATCACCACCAGAAACAGCCTTGTCATCATCCCTTGCCGGACCTGCGGCAACGCTGCAAGAGGAGTATGAGGAAGAGGAGTCAGAGGAGGAATGTGGCTTTGAGGAAGACGAAGACCAACCACAGCAGGCATCCCAGGGTGCTTGTTGTCATCCTATCTGGGACCCGTGGTGTGGCTGGGGGGAAGAACAGACTGTCAATCACATCAGTGAGGACGAGGAACGGGAAATGAGTAGCTCGGCATCCAACCTTGTGCAAATGGGGTCTTTCATGCTGTCATGTCTGTTGAGGGACCCTCGTATAAAAAGTATGAAGGAGAACGACCTGTACTGGGTGGCCCCGCTACTAGACCCCCGGTATAAGCAGAAAGTGGCGGAAATGTTACCAAATTACCGAAAGTCAGAAAGGATGCAGCAGTTCAAAACCAAACTAAAAAATATGCTTTACACAGCTTATAAGGGGGATGTCACAGCACAACGAGAATCTAACTGGGGAAGAGGTGAAAGTAATCCTCCTCCTACCACGACCACGGTGGCAAGGACAGGACGCTTTACAGATGTGTTGTTGATGGAGGACATGCAGAGCTTTTTCAGTCCTAGGATCCAGCCTTAGAGAACGACTCAGCTGACACGGTAGCAGACTACCTCGCCTTAACTGCAGATATCTACACTCTGAGGAGCGATGAACCCCTTGACTACTGGGTGTGCAGGCTTGACCTGTGGCCTGAATTATCCCAGTTTACGATAGAACTTCTGGCCTGCCCCGCTTCAAGTGTCCTGTCAGAAAGGACCTTCAGTGCAGCAGGAGGCATTACACTGACAAAAGATGTCGCCTCGGTCAAAAAAGTGTTGATTACCTCAACTTCATTAAGATGAATGAGGCATGGATCCCGAAGGGACTGACAGTGGGGGATACGTTTGACTAACAAAAGGCCTGATGACATGCCTTGGCCTCAAAATGGTCCCCACTAGGGTTCAAGCCTCAATGTTTTAGTCACCTTTCTGCCTGGAAAACATAAATTTTTCCAGCCGCTGCTACAGCAGCAGCTGCAACAATACCTAATTTTTCAGGCATGTGCATATGCCTAATTTTTCTGGCCTCTAGTGCTGTACTGTGGCTGCAAAAACAAAACAAAACAAAACAAAAAGGTACATACATGTGTCAATTCCCCTTCGTGATCGGTACCTTGTTGTGGTGAAAGGGCTTGCGTATCACAATGAAGCGATCATCACCTCTATGAGTGTGTTGGCAATGTTGCCACACCCTAGATAAGGCCGTTGCTTCATTATGATCAGACTAAAAGCGATCGGCTGGATAATTTTCATAGAAAAAACATTATTATTTATTTATTTTTAAGTTGTATGGGTTTTTAATACATAAAATAAAAAAAATCATAATAAAGTCTCTTAATAGTTTATTAGAAATAATGCAGACAATTTAAAAAATCCCCATCAATTCCAATACAAAGCAAGTACAGAGCTCAGAACAAAATTATTTCAGGATGTCGTTTATTCGACAATGATTAATCAATTCGACACACGTCCCCGGATAGGGGACGTAACAGGGATTAAGCTGATAGGAATAGTACTAGTTAAGACACCACTCATATAGGGTGTCACAGCACATTGCTCCGTGCAAGCGCAGTGCCCCAACTTGGGAGTAAGAGGACCTACCAAGCTGCTTTTTCCATCTCAATGTTCCTAAAATTAATTCAGTTTGGTGTATCAGAGTTTGGTCTGTCACTGTGAAGGCAGTCGAAGGTACCCGACCTAAATTGTTTTTTCACAAAAGGCAAAAAGCTATCCCTGAATGATATGGGACGTAACAGGGATTAAACTGATGAGAATAGTACTACAGAAAATACAACTTATATTGGGTGTGACAGTAAATTGCACGGCGCAGACGCAGTGACCGTGGCGTGGAGGGAGCCAGCGTTTTTTTAATCATCTCCCCATTCGAAAAATCAATTCAATTCATCCTTCGGGGACCCTTGGTGTTGTACGTGGCTGGGAGGAGGAAGAAACCTTCAATGACATCAACGGGACATGGCTAGCTTGGTATCCAACCTTGTGCAAATGGGAAGTTTGCGGATGGGCAAATGAACTGTTTGCGGTGGTTTGCGGTGCATTAAAAGGGGAGTTTGGTCTGTCAATGTCTGTGAAGCGGGCGTAACCCTTTCACTACCTGATCGATACAACATCATACCTGATCGTATACACACACTGGATGTTTTAAACAACGTTGTTCAAAAAAATGTAGGATTGTTAGGTGATTTATGCCCTTTATGGATTAAAATCAAACTCTGCGTCAACTATGTAATTTTCCATGTAAGTTTTGCCATGGATCCCCCTCCGGCATGCCACAGTCCAGGTGTTAGTCCCCTTGAAACAACTTTTCCATCACTACTGTGGCTAGAAAGAGTCCCTGTGGGTTTTAAAATCCGCCTGCCCTTTGAAGTCAATGGCGGTTCGCCCGTTCGCGAACATTTGCAGAAATTTGCGTTCGTCACTCGCGAAGGGAAAATTTTATGTTCGCGACATCTCTAAGTGAGAGGTACAAATTATGGAGGTTATTAATCTTAGGTCGCTAAAAGAATGGAGATCACGAGTAGGGTGGTAGATGGAGATGAGGGAGGAGATATATGGAGGTGCAGCACTGTGGAGAGCTTTGTGGGTGAGGGTGAGAAGTTTGAACTGTATTCTGTGGTGGATGGGCAACCAGTGAAATGACTGGCACAGACTAGTAGCATCAGGGAGACCTATTAGTAATGCATTGCAGTAGTCAAGACTAAAATGAATCAAGGCAACAAGAGTTTTTGCCATTTCCACCGTAAGAAAAGGGCAGATTCTGGCGATATTCTTGAGGTGCAGACGACAAGAGCATGTAAGTGATTGAATATGGTGAATAAAGGAAAGATCAGAGTCAAATGTCGCCCCAAGACAGTGGGCATTTTGCACAGGAGTTATGATGTTATGATAGTGCTGCAGACCGAAATTGATGTTAGTAGATGGGGGAAAGACAAGAAGTTCAGTTTTTGAGAGGTTCAGTTTTAGATACAGAGAGGACATGATGTTAGAAAAAGCTGCCAGACAATTACTGGTGTTTTGCAGTAAAGCAGGGGTGATATCAGGGGATGAAGTGTATAGTTGGGTATCGTCAGCATAGAGATGGTATCGAAAGCCAAATCTACTAATAGTCTGTCCGATGAGGGCTGTATAAAGGGAGAAGAGTAGAGGACCTAGTACTGAGCCCTGAGGAACTCCGACGTCAAGAGGAAGAGGAGAAGAAGAAGAGCCAGCGAATGATACACTAAAGGAGCGACCAGAGAGATAGGAAGAGAACCAAGAGAGAGCAGTGTCCTTAAGGCCAATTGAGTGGAGCATGGTGAGGAGGAGTTTATGGTCTATGGTATCAAACGCTTCAGACAGTTCCAGCAGCGAATAGTCACCATATCTTTTTGCTGTTAGATTGTTAGACACTTTAGTAAGGGCAGTTTCTGTAGAGTGAAGGGGGCAAAAGGCAGATTGTAAGGGGTCAAGAAGAGGGAGACTGATTAGTAATGCATTGCAGTAGTCAAAACGAGAATGAATCAAGGCAACAAGAGTTTTTCATGAAAGGGGTATTCCCAAGCATTGTGATTATGCTTAGGGACACCCTCTGTGTATCAATCTAATAGCATTGAGCTCTATAGCTCTGTAGTTAAGGTTATTGCCCTTAATGTAGAAGGTTATGAGTTCAAATCCCTACAGGAACTTCTTAAAAAAAGGCTAATTAAAACTTAAATGCACAGGGTCTTCCAAACACTGGAAAATTGTATTTTATTGAGGAAAAAACGTAAAATATCATTTAAAAAAACCACACCAATATTAACCTACACCAACCATATTAACCTACACCAGGGATCAGCAACCTTCGGCACTCCAGCTGTTGTGAAACTACAATTCCCAGCATGCTACATTCATTTCTGTGAGAGTTCTGAGCAGAGCAGAGCAAGTATGCATGCTGGGAGTTGTAGTTTCACAACAGCTGGAGTGCCGGAGGTTGCCTACCCCTGACCTACACCAACAATTTTAACTTGTGCAACCAATATTTTTAAAATGTTTCTGTGGGGATTTGAACTCGCAACCTTCTACATTACAGGTGGAAACTTTAACCACAAGGCTATAGAGCTCAATGGTTGGCTACAGCTCAAAACCTCATAGAAGTTTCTCTTGTATAATACAAGAGAAACTTATATGCTGTTTTTAACAGAAGAGAAACTTATGACTTATTGACTTAGAATTGAGCTGTATAGCCCAGTGGTTAAGGTTTTTGCCCTTAATATAGAAGGTTGTAACTTCAGATCCCTACAGAAACTTTTTAAAGATAAATAAAACTTAAACACTGAAAAATTGGCTTTTATTGAGATAAAAATGGAGCAAAACTTAAAATATGATAAAATAACACCCGTATTAACCTACACCAACCATTTTAACTTGTGTAACCAGTATTTTTAAAATGTTTTTGTGTGGATTCAAACTCACAACCTTTTACAATACAGGTGAAAACCTTAACCACTGGGCTATAGAGCTCAATACTAAAGTACTGCTTTTAAAAAAAAAAAAATAACTCAGAAAAGTTTTTCAGCAAAAAACATAGCATTGAGCTCTATAGCCGAGTGGTTAAGATTTTAGCCCTTAAAGGGAACCTGTCACCAGTTTTATGGTGTCCTAACTAAGGGCAATTGACTGATTCTCTTAGCACAATGCTGGTTCACTTTCTTTAATTGACCCTGTCAATCTGCCAACATCTTGTATTGAAAAGCTCTAGCTAATAATAATGAGTCATGAATATTCATGAGCTCCTGACTCTCTTCGCCCAACTGCTGCTGAATGACAGTTTGTTTCCATATGAATCAGCAGCAGGTGGGCAGGGGAGTGGCTATAGCTCTGAAT
The DNA here is from genome assembly GCF_014858855.1 of Bufo gargarizans. NCBI lineage: Eukaryota > Metazoa > Chordata > Amphibia > Anura > Bufonidae > Bufo > Bufo gargarizans. The sequence continues at coordinate 487,310,362 of NC_058080.1, read as the reverse complement.
TAAATAGACGCTGGACTCAATGACATCACGCCGGACTCAAATCAGCTCATTAGCATGTGCCATGCGGCATCTTTCTGTGTATATTATGAGGAAACCATCTGTCACACTAGTAAGTGAATACATCTAAGGTACTTTTTAGTAGTTAATGATTGCATATAATTAGTTAGATTATAATCAAATATCCACATGACAGGTTCCCTTTTTAATATAAAAGGTTGTGAGTTTGAATCCCCACTGAAACATTTTAAAAATAGAGGTGAAATAAAACTTAAAGCCACATGGTGTCCCCAACAGTGAAAAGTTTCATTTTATTGAGAAAAAAAATGGAGCAAAACGTAAAATATTATCAAATAACACCCATATTAACTCGCACCAACCTTTTTAACATGTGTAAACAGTATTTTTGTTGGGAAAAGTAGCAACCCTAACAGTCCCCCCCACTCAGGACCTCTATAGGCCTGCTCACTGCGGTAAGCTAAGCTTTATCAGGACTCACTTGGTAAAAAAAATATTTTTTCTTTTCATCGCAATATTCTGACTGTCATAACTTTTTTAGAGTTATGTCCACCGAGATGCATGGGGGCTCATTTTTTGCAGGACGATCTGTCGTTTTTGACAATAACATTTGGGTTGTGTATGACTTGATCACTTTTTATTTAATTTTCTTGGGAGATAAAGTGATGAAAAAAACTTGAAACGGCCTTTTAAAAAAAAAAAATCGGTTACACCATTCAACATATGGGCTAACTTTTTTAATATGTATGGGCACTTTCGCATGTGGCAATGCCCATAATTCTATATTTTTTGGTTTCTTTTTATTTTGGGGAATGGGGGTGATTAAAATTTTTATGTTTTTTCATATTTTCAAAACTTTTTTATATATTTTTTTTCTTTTTGTTAAGTCCCCCAAGTGGACCACAACTTACAATCATCAGATGTAAATTGCTCCATTATTCTGTATAGAAATCACTTTATCACAGTTCAGTGCTGCCATCTAGTGGCCTGAACTGGGATATACTAACAATGAGCCTGGAAGCCTAGTACAGGCTGCGGCTTAATTTTAGAACAGGGTGCTTTTCCTGATCTCCTTTGGGGGAAAGCACGCCTGAAGAGGAATCCCGCACTTTCGGTTTTTAACACTCTCAGATGCCGTGAGTAAGGGGAACTCATTGCTGTGAAGGGAGGGGGCATGTGGCATATTCTGGGGCCATGAGGGTGAAGAACTGTGTGAGGAGCTTTACGGGGTGTAGATCTGTGAGGGAGCACCGGAATAGACAGAATGTAACTGTGTTGTTTGTACATAATTTTGCCCAGGGCCACATTTTGTCTAAAACTGGCCCTGATTGCAAGGGGTTAATCTATCACTCAACCTTACACTCAACTTATACTCAGCCTGCAGACTGAGCATAAATCACAGTCCACGCATCCCCAAAACATACTGCCATCACCTATGCCATCATTACAGGAGATGAGATGCCACTCCTTTAACACACACAGGCACACACTGCTCTCATCAAATGATTTTTTTTTTTTTTTTTAAAGCTATGGCTTCGTGGAGCATACAAGAACTAAGCATGATAAACTTTTAAGCCTAACCCTTTCAGGACCAAGCCATTTTTCTTTCACCTTTCTGCCCAGGCCATTTTTAGAAAATATTACATATGGCAATTTATGTGGTAATAACTTTAAAATGCTTTTACTTATCCAGGCCATTCTGAGACTGTTTTCTTATCACATATTGCACTTCATGACAGTGGTAAAATTGAGTCAAAAAATTAAATTTTTATTTATAAAAAATACCAAATTTACCAAAAACTGATAAAAAATAGCAAATTTCCAAATTTCTATTTCTCTACTTTTATAATAGATAGTGATACCTCATATAATAGTTATTACTTTACATTTCCCATATGTCTACTTCATGTTTGGATCATTTTGTGAATGTCACTTTGAAGAAGGCTTAGAAGTTTAGAAGCAAATCTTACATAATAGAAACCACCCAAAAATGACCCCATTTTTAGAGATGAGCAGCAGGGGCAATATAAGAATTTGCGATATTCACAAATATTTGGTTGAATATTCATCATATATGCGCGAAATTCGAGATTATTTTCTTGATTGCGAAAAAATCGGCTATGTAATATTTGCGTTATATATAGGCGTGGGTCACTGTAGCTACATTTTTCAAGCTGCTAGAAGTTTCCTCAGACTGGAGAAAATGGTTGGCACGGCAGAACATTACAATAGCTTTATATGCAGATAGAGTGCTCCAATATATTTGAAATTGGCACTAATGATGCAAATATTTTGCCGCAATACGTGCAACTTCACATTTTAACTTATTAGTGATTAATGCACTAAGTATTGTTGTGAACCTGTGACATCACAGCACTATGTATGTATGTATGTATGTACGTACGTTTGTAGCATACATACATACATACATATAGCACTATGTATGTAACATGTATGAACAGCATAACCTATCAGCTTCACTATATCACTATCTAACCTACACTGACTATCTCCCCCTAACTATCTGTATTATATATATAAACTTACTAACTTTATATCTAATGTGCAAAGCAAAGCACACAGCAATAACACTGATGTATCTCTCAGATCTGCAAAATACTGCATACAAGTGCTGCTGGGGAGGTTCTTACAGTGCCTTGCAAAAGTCCCCCCCCCTTGACTTTTTTCATATTTTGTTACATTACAGCCTTAAAGTCAATGTTTTGTTAATCTGAATTTTATGTGATGGATAAGAACACAATAGTCTAAGTTTGTGAAGTGAAATGAGAAAAATATATAAATAAAACTATTGTTTAGAAATAGAAAACAGAAAATTGGCATGTGCGTATTTATTCACCCCTTTGTTAGAAAGTCCACAAAAAGCTCTGGTGCAACCAATTACCTTCAGAAGTCACATATTTAGTGAAATGATGTCCACCTGTGTTCAATCTAAGTGTCACATGAGCTGTCATTACATATACACACCTTTTTTGAAAGGCCCCAATGGCTGTAACACCTAAGCAAAAGGTATCACTAACCAAACAATGCCAAGAAGACCAAGAAACTATCACGATCGGCGTGACTATCACATACGTGACACAGAGGGAGGGAAAGAGGAAGGCCCTGACCAAGTGAGAGGGAAGGTGGTGACCCCTGACTCACCTTGCGGCTGGCACATGGCTGCCCTGACGTCCCTAGACGGGTTCCTCACCCGTACGCCGATCACGTGCCTAAAACCCTGGCTTTCCCTAAGATGAGCCCTAGATAGTGAACAGGGCGGTGGGAACACTAGTCCACACCACTAGCTCTAAAGGAAAACACCAAGGGGAGGACAGACAATACAGACTCAACATATAATCCCAGGTGGGCGACAACAGGAGACAACAAAAAGCCCAACAGGGATCCGGAGGGTAGCACTCTGGAACAACAACCAGGATTCACAGCTCCAGTGGGTCAGTATAGAAGTCCAGGCAGGAAGCTCTATAACTGGCAACTAGAGAAGTGTGAGAGGAGAATATAAGGAGGTTGGGAGTGGCAGACAAGAAACAGCTGAGGAGGAGAAGCTACGGATCCCTGAGTGAGACAAAAAGGATTGCAAGGCAAACACAGAAAACAATCACTAAGAAACAACGTGATCTTTAGACATAGAGCGCGCAGCCACCCGCTGCGACTTCCTGACCCCGGGTATAACGGAGTCAGACGTGGCTCTTGACACCCTCGTGACAGAAACTCTCCAAACAAGTAAGGTACAATGTTGCTGAGAAGTACAAGTTAGGGTTAGGTTATAAAAAATTCTAATCTTTGATGATCCTCAGGAGCACCATCAAATCTATCATAACCAAATGGAAAGAACATGGCACAACAGCAAACCTGCCAAGAGACGGCAGTCCAGCAAAACCCACAGATCGGGCAAGGAGGGAATTAATCCGAGAGGCAGCACAGAGACCTAAGGTAATCCTGGAGGAGCTGCAAAGTTCCACAGCAGAGACTGCAGTATCTTTACATAGGAAAACAATAAGCCGTACGCTCCATAGAGTTGGGCTATATGTCAGAGTGGCCAGAAGAGAGCCATTACTTTCAGATAAAAACAATAAGGCATGTAGTGAGTTTGCGAAAAGGCATGTGGGACACTCCCAAAATGTTTGGAGGAAGGTGCTCTGGTCTGATGAGACTAAAATTTAACTTTTTGGCCATCAAAGAAAACACTTTGTCTGGCACAAACCCAACACATCACATCACCCAAAGAACACCATCCCCACAGGAACATGGTGGTGGCAGCATCATGCTGGGGGGATGGGACTGGGAAACTGGTCAGAGTTGAGAGAAAGATGTATGGGGCTAAATACAGGGATATTCTGGAGAAAAACCTGCACCACTATGTGTGTGATTTGAGGCTAAGACAGAGGCTCACCTTCCAGCAGGACAATGACTCCAAAAACACTGCTAAAGCAACACTTGAGTGGTTTAAGGGGAAACATGTAAATGTGTTGGAATGGCATAGTCTAAGCCAAGATCTCAATTCAATAGAAAATCTGTGGTCAGACTTAAAGATTGCTGTTCACAAGCGCAAACCATACAACTTGAATGCGCTGGAGCAGTTTTGCAAGGAGGAATGGTCAAAAATCCCAGTCGTAAGATGTGGCAAGCTCATAGAGACTTATACAAAGCGACTTGGAGCTGTGATTGCCCCAAAAGGTGGCTCTACAAAGTATTGACTTTAGGGGGGTGAATAGTTATGTATATTGACTTTTTCTGTTATTTTGTCCTATTTGTTGATTTTCTTCACAATAAAAAAAAAAATATTCAAAGTTGTGGGCATGTTCTGTAAATTAAATGATGCAAATCCTCAAACAATCCAAAATACAAAAAAGTAAAGGGGGGGGGGGTGAATACTTTTGCAAAGCACTGTATATAGTAAGGGGTAGGCAACTTTTCTATTGGTTGCTAGGGATGTTGCTAAGCTCAGACAAATACATTGCGGCCTTCTCATTGGCCCACAAGCAAGAAGGGAGGTTACTGATGAAAAAAAAATCTAGAATATTTGAAATTACGAATATATATCACTATATTCTAAATATTTGCAAATTCTTAAAGTGCTGATATTCGCGATTAATATTCGCTATTCGAATATTCGCGCCCAACACTACCCATTTTAGAACCTACACCCCTCAAGGTATTCAAAACATATTTCACAAACTTTGTTAACCCTTTAGGTATTCCACAAGAATTAATGGAAAATGGAGATGAAATTTCAGAATTTAACTTTTTGGGCAGATTTTCCATTTTAATTAAAAAAAAAATTCCACTAACAAAGCAAGGGTTAACAGCCAAACAAAACTCAATATTTATTGCCCTGATTCTTTAGTTTATAGAAACACCCAATATGTGGTCGTAAACTGCTGTACAGGCACACGGCAGGGTGCAGAAGGAAAGGAACGCCATATGGTTTTTGGAAAGCGGATTTCAGAGGGATTTTAAGCTGCCATGTCACATTTGAAGACCCCCCTGATGCACCCCTAGAGTAGAAACTCCAAAAAAGTGACCCCATTTTGGAAACTACGGGATAAGGTGGCAGTTTTGTTGGTAGTATTTTAGGGTACATATGATATTTGGTTGCTCTGATTTACACATTTTGTGAGGCAAGATAATTGTTATTTACAATGTTCATCTGAGGGGTTAGATCACGCAGCGATACCTAATATGTATACTTTTTTAAATTTATTTATGTTTTACACAATAACAGCAATTTTGAATAAAAAAAAATAGTTTTTCAGTGTCTCCATATTCTGAAAGCCCTAGTATTTAATTTTTTGGGTGATTGTCTACAATAGTATCTCATTATTTGCGGGATGAGATTATGGTTTAATTGGTACTATTTTAGGGGTGCGTATGACTTTTTGATTGCTTGGTATTATACTTTTTGTGATCTAAGGTGACAAAAAATTGCTTTTTTTACAAGTTTTTTTTTTTTTTTTTTTTTTTTTTACGGCAATGTGCAATAACGTACCTTCATTCCTGCATGTGTCCTCTTTCTTTTATTCAACTTTTCGTTCAGATGTAAAAGCGATTTTTCTGAAATGCAAATGAAGTCTCAAGGTGCCCAGAGGGGCGTTATTACTCTGCTCTAGTGCCCAGTAACGCCCCCTGCAGTGCCCAGCCCATCTTTCTTTTAAGCCCAGCACGCCTCCTAAGAAATAAATGTACTCCTACATCCTTGCTGAACGACACCGCTCCCTCCACTACGTCATTTAATTTATTCACTGCACCGTCCTTGCTTCCTCTTCTCTTGGCCTCCAAAATCCCGCTCGAGCACAGTATCGCTGAGTGCCTGCGCCTGTATGATACTCCTGCTCCAGAGGACAACAGCGCTCTGATTACGTCACTGGGCTCGGCGCATGCCCAGTGACACTATTGAGGCTGTTGCCCTCAGGAGCAGGAGTATCGTACAGGCGCAGGCACTCAGCGATACTGCGCCTGCTCGGGATTTCGGAGGCCTCATTATTGCCATTATTTCTGCTGTTTAGAAAAAGGAAATATGGGGCTGAAAAGAATAAATCTAATAAATGGAGTTTAGCCATAGGATTAACTATTTAATAAGCTTTACATTACCTATTATAATACACCTGACCTACAAATGACAGAAATTCAGATGAGACACCAACACTACCCTATTAAAAAGAATATTCTTTTTCCATTATTTTAAATGCATCAGGGTAAAGAGCATGAGGTAACATTTAAAATTAGCTTCTATGAATACGCATATCCTGCCAACTAAGCTCTTTGAATACATTTCCAAGACAATTGGTATTGTTAATATAATTTTATTTTTAGACTTTTCCATTCACAGAGATCTTTCACCTGATAAAAATATGCTATTGCTGTTACATTTGACATGATAAGGTCTATTTAATAAAAGACTGCACCATAAAGCCTTAAATTCATGTATCAGAAAGTAACCATCAAAGAACATCAGACATTAGTGCAAAGTGTATCTCATTCTATGTCAATATTCAACTGTTTATACTGTATCAGATTTAGGCTTCCTGTTGAAATGCAAATCTTTTCTGGTTCACCTATGAGGAATCCACTAAAACGATGGAGTAGCGCCATTTTAGTGCACATGTTTTTTTCAAAATAGACGTATGAGTGCTTCCAACATTGCTGCAGAAGTTAAAGGGTCAGTGCTCTGACCATACTGCATCAAATTGGTCTGCATGGCTGTTGTTCCAGAAGTGCCTCTTCTAAAGATGATGCACAAGAAAGCCCACAGTTTGCTGAAGACAAGCAGACTAGGGGTCTGTTCACATGTCTGTAGAATGTGTTCACACCCGTTCATTCTTTATGGGGCAGGAATGGATGTAGACAGCACACAGTGTTCAATTGCGGACAAGAATAGGCAGTTCTATGAGGGTGCCGGCCGGGTGCATTGCGGATACGCAATTTTCGGATACGCAATAGACTATGGACGTGTGAATGGACCCTAAGGACATGGATTACTGTAACCATGTACTGTGGTCTGATGAGACAAAAAAAAACTTACTTGGTTCAGATGGCATCAAGCATGTGTGGCGGCAACCAGGTGAGGAGTACAAAACAGGTGTGTCTTGCCTATAGTCAAGCATGGTGGTGGGAGTGTCATGGTTTGGGGCTGTACAAGTGCTTCCAGTTGTGGGGAGCTACAGTTCATTGAAGGAACCATGAATGCCAACATGTACTGTGACATAGTGTACTGAAGCAGAGAATGATCCCCTCCCTTTGGAAACTGGGCCACAGGGCAGTATTTCAACATGATAACGACCCCAAACAAACCTCCAAGACAACCTCTGTCTAAACTGAGGGTAAAAGTGCTGGACTGGTCTACAGACCTAAACCCTATTGAGCATCTGTGGGGAATCTTCATATGGAAGGTAAAAGAGCTCAAGGTCTCCAACATCCACCAGCTCTGTGATGTCATCATGGAGGAGTAGAAGAGGATTACAGTGGCAACCTGTGAGGCTCTAGTGGACTCCATGTCCAAGATAGTTAAGGCAGTGCTGGAAAATAATGGTGGCATAATATTGACACTTTTAGCACAATTTGGTCATGTGAGTAAGAACGAAATATTAGGGCTAAATCTGTTTATTATCTACATACACAAACAGTGTTCAGTTCCAATATATCTATATATATATATATATATATATATATATATATATATATATATCTATATATATATATATATATATATATATATACAGTACAACCCAAAAGTTTGGACACACCTTCTCATTCAAAGAGTTTTCTTTATTTTCATGACTATGAAAATTGTAGATTCACACTGAAGGCATCAAAACTATGAATTAACACATGTGGAATTATATGCATAACAAAAAAGTGTGAAACAACTGAAAATATGTCATATTCTAGGTTCTTCAAAGTAGCCACATTTTGCTTTGATTACTGTTTTGCACACTCTTGGCATTCTCTGAGCTTTAAGAGGTAGTCACCTGAAATGGTCTTCCAACAGTCTTGAAGGAGTTCCCAGAGATGCTTAGCACTTGTTGGCCCTTTTGCCTTCACTCTGCGGTCCAGCTCACCCCAAACCATCTTGATTGGGTTCAGGTCCGGTGACTGTGGAGGCCAGGTCATCTGGCGCAGCACCCCATCACTCTCCTTCATGGTCAAATAGCCCTTACACAGCCTGGAGGTGTGTTTGGGGGTCATTGTCCTGTTGAAAAATAAATGATGGTCCAACTAAATATATAATTCCACATGTGTTAATTCATAGTTTTGATGCCTTCAGTGTGAATCTACAATTTTCATAGTCATGAAAATAAAGAAAACTCTTTGAATGAGAAGGTGTGTCCAAACTTTTGGTCTGTACTGTATATATATTTTTGGGGTGGGATTATTGAATTTAATGAAACTAGAATATAGGTGATAAGTATACCAATACAAATAAGAGAAACAATATTTCTATGAGTGTTTATGCAATATAAAGGGTAAGGCTCCCAATTGTCTATTTCCGTATACTCAGTTTCCACACGGTTAGAATTATATTTTTTGGGACTCATTCTATTTAATTGAACCAGAATACTATATATACGTGATTACTACAGCAAAACACAAGGCATAGGAGCAATTAACCTCTCAGTGTTAACGTGAAATTGTACGGCCATTTTTGTCAGTTCCATTTCCACGCAGTTACAATTAATTTTTGGGGGGATTGTTCAATTTAATTAAACCAACATATGCATATGATTGCTATAGCAAAACACAGGGTTGTGCAGAAATCTACCTATGAGTGTTAACATGAAATTGAGAATCAAGCCTTAATTGTCAGTTTCCTTCAATTCCATTTCCATATGGCTGAAATTACTTTTTGGGGGGATTGTTCAATTTAATTAAATATATATATATATATATATATATATATGTATATATACATATATATATATATATGATTTCTACAGCCTCAATTGTCCGTTTCCATGAATTCCTTTTCCACACGGTTGAAATGTAGTTTTTTTTTTTTTGGGGGGGGGGGGGGGGTGGAGGATTGTTCAATTTAATTAAACCAGCACATATATTTGATTACTACAGCAAAGTACAGGTTAGTGCAGCAATCTATATGTAAGTGTTAAGGTGAAATTGAGCATCAAGCCTCAATTGTCAGTTTCTGTGAATTCCATTTCACGGTTGGAATTTTTTGGGGGGATTGTTCAATTTAATTAAACCTACATACATACATGATTATTACAGCAAAACATAATGTAGGACAGCAATCTACATATAAGTGTTGACATAAATTTGAGGCCTCAATTGTCCGTTTCTGTGCATTCCATTTCAACACAGTTTTTTGGGGGAATTGTTGAATTTAATCAGCATATACAGGGAGTGCAGAATTATTAGGCAATTTGTATTTTTGAGGATTCATTTTATTATTGAACAACAACCATGTTCTCAATGAACCCAAAAAACTCATTAATATCAAAGCTGAATATTTTGGGAAGTAGTTTTTAGTTTGTTTTTAGTTTTAGCTATTTTAGGGGGATATCTGTGTGTGCAGGTGACTATTACTGTGCATAATTATTAGGCAACTAAAAAAAAAATATATATATACCCATTTCAATTATTTATTTTTACCAGTGAAACCAATTTAACATCTCAACATTCACAAATATACATTTCTGACATTCAAAAACAAAACAAAAACAAATCAGTGACCAATATAGCCACCTTTCTTTGCAAGGACACTCAAAAGCCTGCCATCCATGGATTCTGTCAGTGTTTTGATCTGTTCACCATCAACATTGCGTGCAGCAGCAACCACAGCCTCCCAGACACTGTTCAGAGAGGTGTACTGTTTTCCCTCCTTGTAAATCTCACATTTGATGATGGACCACAGGTTCTCAATGGGGTTCAGATCAGGTGAACAAGGAGGCCATGTCATTAGATTTTCTTCTTTTATACCCTTTCTTGCCAGCCACGCTGTGGAGTACTTGGACGCGTGTGATGGAGCATTGTCCTGCATGAAAATCATGTTTTTCTTGAAGGATGCAGACTTCTTCCTGTACCACTGCTTGAAGAAGGTGTCTTCCAGAAACTGGCAGTAGGACTGGGAGTTGAGCTTGACTCCATCCTCAACCCGAAAAGGACCCACAAGCTCATCTTTGATGATACCAGCCCAAACCAGTACTCCACCTCCACCTTGCTGGCGTCTGAGTCGGACTGGAGCTCTCTGCCCTTTACCAATCCAGCCACGGGCCCATCCATCTGGCCCATCAAGACTCACTCTCATTTCATCAGTCCATAAAACCTTAGAAAAATCAGTCTTGAGATATTTCTTGGCCCAGTCTTGACGTTTCAGCTTGTGTGTCTTGTTCAGTGGTGGTCGTCTTTCAGCCTTTCTTACCTTGGCCATGTCTCTTAGTATTGCACACCTTGTGCTTTTGGGCACTCCAGTGATGTTGCAGCTCTGAAATATGGCCAAACTGGTGGCAAGTGGCATCTTGGCAGCTGCACGCTTGACTTTTCTCAGTTCATGGGCAGTTATTTTGCGCCTTGGTTTTTCCACACGCTTCAGAAGCTTTGCAATTTTAAGAGTGCTGCATCCCTCTGCAAGATATCTCACTATTTTTGACTTTTCTGAGCCTGTCAAGTCCTTCTTTTGACCCATTTTGCCAAAGGAAAGGAAGTTGCCTAATAATTATGCACACCTGATATAGGGTGTTGATGTCATTAGACCACACCCCTTCTCATTACAGAGATGCACATCACCTAATATGCTTAATTGGTAGTAGGCTTTTGAGCCTATACAGCTTGGAGTAAGACAACATGCATAAAGAGGATGATGTGGTCCAAATACTCATTTGCCTAATAATTCTGCACTCCCTGTATATGTGATTAAACGGTGAATACATTTGGTATTTGATTTTTAAACTGAAAAAACATTTAATTCCGAAGGTCAGTATAATTAACAATATGGTACCTCGGAACCGAAGCTGAGTTCATACCAAAGTTTTAAAATGTTTTTCCCGTTTTTTTTTGTGTTTTTTTTGTTTTAAATAATTTTTATTGAGCAAATCAATAAAATACAATATCCGAGTGGTGGAGGGAAGACAAGCCTCCATCACTCCTACATATATCATAAACATAGTAATAACTACAGGTCCGTCAATGTATTGCGAGTATTGCAGATATATCAAAAAGTCACTGAAAAGACATCCAATAGCTAAAACAGAAAATAGTCACCTATTATTGCTTCAAGGAGTCACTGTGTATCGCGTTTCATCACATCCGAGACAGGTTTAGACATGGGTGGGTAACGCCCTTATGTGAATATGTGAAGTAGGAAGAGAGTGGAACTGAAGGGCTGATCAAATGTGGCTAACTTACAGAAGCAAGTTACCTAAAGGAATATTAACTGCCTACTATCCTCTAATAACCTCTAAAGGAAATCCATCTTTCCCAGGCCTTCGAAAATTTGTGGTGAGATCTTAGTTCCCAAGAGGACAACTCCTCTAGTCTATAGATTTGGTCAATCTTCTGGAACCATTGTTCCATAGGGGGTACATCAGGGGATAACCACAATACAGGGATCAATAGTTTAGCAGCATTAACCCTAACTGAGGCTGAGGCATGGAGATACATAGCTTCTATAGCATTGATAAAAGGGGGGGAGGTTACGAGAACGCAGCTCTGAATACATAAAAGACCAGTTGACTTTGTCAAATGCCTTCTCCGCATCCGTGCTAAGAAGGACTAGGGGAAGGCCTTTTCTCTTGACATAGTGGATAATGTTGAGTATTCGTGCTGTATTGTCTTTCCCCTCTCTATGTTTCACAAAACCAACCTGATCCCTATGAATTAGTGAGGGAAGTAATTTTGCCAGTCTGTTTGCTAATATCTTGGCTAAAAGTTTCAAATCTATTATTGAGGAGGGAAATGGGCCTATAGTTGGAACAGAGGAAGTGGTCCTTACCCTCCTTGGGAATTAGTGTTATGTGGGCTCTAGTCATATCAGCAGACAGTGGCACGCTTCATAGAGAGTTATTGTAAATAGGTAGGAGGTGTGGGATCAATACGTCATGAAAAGATAAATAATATGATATAGGGAGTCCGTCTGGACCGGGGCATTTTCCTCTGGGGGAATTTTTAATAGCCTCCAAGAGTTCTTCATCGGCGATAGGAGAAGCTAGACGGATTCTGTCTTGTTCCGTAATCAAGGGAAGTGACAGATTATCCAGGTATAATTTAGAGGGCGTCATAGGGTCTGTGTTACCCGAGAGAGAGTGTGTAGGGTTGAGGTTGTAAAGGGATTTATAATAATCCCTAAACAACGAGGCAATTTTATTTGACTCAAAAGTTAATTCACCTTCAGGAGTCTTCAGTTGTGTACATAATTATGTAATTTCCTACTCTTGAGCCTGGACATCATGTAGCGGGAAGCTTTATTTCCATGACCAAACATTTTGTATTGGGAGTGCAGAAAAAGTTTAGCCGATGCCTCATTTAAGAGATTTTTGAGGGAAGCTTTACATGAGGATATTTCTTGTAAGTGAGATTCCAACAGAGATCTTTTGTGGGCACTTTCCAAGGAACTGATTTTCACATGTAGTCTATCTGGTTTTGTCTTTCTTTTTTGAGGTGAGCCCCTAAACTGATACAGTGGCCCCTTATAAACGCTTTATGGGCATCCCAAATTGTCTGTGGGGAAACCTCAGGGGCACAATTTGTGTCAAAGTATTCTTCTAGAAGGCGTTTTAATTTAGATCTACTATCTGGAGAGCCAATGAGCAGTTCATTAAATCGCCAATGGCTAGTAGTTTATGGGCAAGAGGGGGCTTCATATGAAGGTATATGGGAGCATGGTCCGAAAGGATAGTGGATCCAATATCCGCTTTAGAGCAGAGCTGGAGATGTTCCTTTCAAATAAACAGATAGTCTAGACGTTGGTACGACTAAGGCCTCATGCACACGACCGTTGTGTGCATCCATGGCCGTTGTGCCGTTTTCCGTTTTTTTTGACCATGATCCGTGTATCCTGTCCGTCAAAAAAATAGGACCTGTCCTATTTTTTTGACGGACAACGGTTCACGGACCCCTTCAAGTCAATGGGTCCGTGAAAGAACACGGATGCACACAAGATTGGCATCCGTGTCCGTGATCCGTGGCCGTAGGTTACTTTCATACAGACGGATCAGAAGATCCGTCTGCATAAAAGCTTTTTCAGATCTAAGTTTTCACTTCGTGAAAACTCATATCTGACAGTATATTCTAACACAGAGGCATTCCCATGGTGATGGGGACGCTTCTAGTTAGGATACACTACAAACTGTGTACAAGACTGCCCCCTGCTGCCTGGCAGCACCCGATCTCTTACAGGGGGCCGTGATCAGCACAATCAACCCCTTCAGGTGCGGCACAGAGTGCGCCCCCCATCGACCCCCCCTCCCTCTATAGCATTAACAACATTAGTGGCCCCCCATCTCCCCCCTCCCCGATCATTGGTGGCAGCGGAGTTCCGATCGGAGTCCCATTTTAATCGCTGGGGCTCCGATCGGTAACCATGGCAACCAGGACGCTACTGCAGTTCTGGTTGCCATGGTTACTTAGCAATAGTACAATAGTAGAAGATTCATGGTGCCACCAACCTATTATTACAATAGAGGGAGGGAGGGGGGCCGCACTGGCCACCAATGATATTCAAACTGGGGAGGGGGGGGGGGTCTGCCCCCTGCTGCCTTTTAGCCCTGAACTCTTACAGGGGGATATGATAGTACAATTAACCCCTTCAGGTGTGGCACCTGAGGGGTTAATTGTGCTGATCACAGCCCCCTGTAAGAGATCGGGTGCTACCAGGCAGCAGGGGGCAGTCATGTACACAGTTTGTAGTATATTCTAACATTCTAACATAGAGGCGTTCCCATGGTGATGGGGATGCTTCAAGTTAAAATATACCATCGGATTGGAGAAAACTCCGATCCGATGGTATAAAAGGGACTCCAGACTTTACATTGAAAGTCAATGGGGACGGATCCGTTTGAAATGGCACCATATTGTGTCAACGTCAAACGGATCCGTCCCCATTGACTTGCATTGTAATTCAGGACGGATCCATTTGGTTGCACGGCCAGGCGGACACCAAAACGACTTTTTTTTTCATGTCCGTGGATCCTCCAAAAATCAAGGAAGACCCACGGACGAAAAAACGGACACGGATCACGGACCTACGGACCCTGTTTTTGCGGACCGTGAAAAAATACTGTTGTGTGCATGAGGCCTTATGCAGTGGCGAGAAAAAGGTGTAGTCTCTAGAATCTGGATGTATAGTATGCCAGACATCAATCAGGTGAGCCTTGCTTAATGCCCGTAGAAGGGAGCGAATACCTTTCTGGGATTGGGCAGATTTGTGGGAAGAGGAATCAATAAACGGATTGAGGACGAGATTTAAGTCACCTCCCATCACCATAACACCTTCACTAAAGGATTCCACTTTCAATAGTAATGATTTAAGCCAGGGTATCTGTCGACTATTCGGGGCATAGACATTCACAAAAGTATAAAGATGTTGACCTATTTTCCCCTTGACCATTATAAAACGGCCATCAGGGTCACACAATTGGTCATCTAGGATAAAGGGTACCTTACCCTGAAATCCAATGCTTACTCCTTTGGAGTTAGATGTAGGAGACCCACAGTGATACCAATTAGGATAATATGAATAGGATAAATTAGGGAAGTGTTGGGATTTAAAGTGTGTTTCCTGCAGAAAAACGATGTTCACTTTATCTTTTCTCAATATTCCGAAGATCTGGCTTCACTTAGAAGGCGTATTGCAATCCTTAACATTATAAGAGGCAATTTTAAGAGCCATTATGGGAGTAGAGAGGAGAGACAAAGTGCTGAAACATGCGAGCCTGAAAGTCAATCAAAATATGAAATTATTTAGGGTACTTAACAACTAGGTAAATTAGTAGGTGGAAAAGTTGAAGCCTGGGTGATGGGATGACCCGTCTCGGATGGACAGTGCTCCACACAATGAGAGACCTGCGGAAACAATCACAAAACATATTGAGAACAAACAAAAGAAAAATGGGAACTGAATTGGCATACAGGTCCTGGGGCACTCCAAGAAAGGGGGAGAGTGGCATTTGCCAAATTTGGACCCGGCACTCTTAAGGTCAAATTTAGACCAGTCATTCGACTAAAGAAATATCGAACATAGGTTAGAAGAGCATTGGCGTTCAGAGTAGAGGCCCTAGGGGTCCAAGTTTCAACTAGCGAGAAAGGGATAAGCCAAGGGCCGCTGAATACATAAGTTAGATCTTAGGTGCTGATAGCAACACGTATTCCTACGAAGCCTCACAAGAAACTACAAAATACGTAATCTAGCCCTAAGGCACTGAGAACAATATATGGTTATGTGGTGCCGGCAACACACACATCAAATCATCGCATAAATAAAAGCGCACTGTAGCAGTGTGTAGACAGGACCACCGTCCGGGGTTATCGGGTCATAAGTTAGCCCAAAGGCGCTAAGGACAAAATGTGTCATTGTGATGTCGACTACGCATTGAACCATCGCCTAACAAAGGAGCTCTGAAACAATGCATAGTCGGGAACACTGCTAGGGGTTGCTAAGTACATGAATTAGCCCATAGGCGCTGAGAACATATTATGGCGATCTAAAGCTGGCTGCGCATTGAGTCGTCGCAGAAAAATAGGAGCAATAGGTCAATGCACAGTCGAGGACATCACTAGGGGTTATTGAATAAATGTATTAGCCCGAAGGCGCTGGGAACACGTTGTGACTTCGTGGAGACGCTGGTAACGGATTTACCGCATATATATAAAAAAAAAAGAGTTGAAGTATTACGTATTCGTCGATACCGTCAGGATCTGCTGAATACATAAACTAGAACTAAGACGATAAACATGAGGTATGGACAGCAGCCTCAGAGGTAGCCCAGGACCCATAATAGATAGGAGGCATGATATTAAGTATCACCGGAATATTCGGCAAGTAATATCGCACGTTCATCATATCCCGGTGATACGAAATATATTTTAGGGTCAAGAATATCCGGTCATAACATGCGAACATATATATAAGAAATAATCGGAATATATGAACGGACGTGACATAAAAAAAATCGCGTCCCAACTACCAGGATGCGCCGAGTAAGCAAAGTAATCGAACGGATCACAGTATTTAACCACTTGCGCATAAAGTGAGGCGATGCTATAGGCCCTATAGAATCGCAACTCAAAAAGTGTAAGTTAAGGCAAGATTGGTAAACTTTGGATAATACCCTAGGTGTCAGACTCGGAAATTCAGAAGAAGTTACAGAGAAAGTTAGAAGGTGAAGGGCGACAGGAGGCATTATCGGAAACACAATACTGGAGGCAGGGGCAGGGATGAGTAGAAAGAAGAAAGAAAGGCTGATACTCAACCGACTTGACAACGGCTGAGGAGAAGTATAGAGTCCCGTTCTCAGAAGACGTCGGTAGCTATGAGTCTCGGGGTAAGAGGATGATTTTTCTTCTTCTCTTTTTGCCTTTGGGCTTTGGGGGTACCTTTTATTTCAAATGGTACCACTTTAGGGAGTTTCGGTAGTGCAGCAAGGTCCTGGACAGCGTCCCAATCCTCAATGTCCAGGGGGTTTATATCTAAAAGATTGAATGCAGGGCCTAAATCCAGATACGACTTGATGATGATCCTCCTGCCTTGGTGAGAAAAGGACAAGCTGAACGGGAACTGCCACCAGTAAAGGATCTTATTGCTTCTCAGCCAATCGGTAAGGGGTTTCAGAGTCCTTCGCTTCTGAAGAGTCACTGGAGAAAGGTCTTGAAAAATATTAATCAGCACCCCATTGTATTTAGCTCCACCTGGCAGACGAGCTTTGTTTATTATAGCCTCTTTATCCTGGAAATGGAGAAAACGGCAAATTATGTCTCTAGGAGGCTCATTGCCCTGTGGTTTCGGGCGCAATGCCCAATGAGCTCTCTCGATTATTATAGATGCAGAGCGTTCCAGGCCCAGTAAATCTTCGCAAATCTCCTTCACTATGGCAGAGGAATCTTGAGAGGATTCTGTTTCTGGAACTCCTCGGAATCGAAGATTGTTTCTTATCCTACGATTTTCTTGATCCTCCAGGGCATTGAATGCATCATTGAGGTGCATTTGGCATTTCTGTAGGCTGATGGCTGTTGCCGATTGGAAATCCAGGATTGCGGCCTGGTTGTTCTCCAGGGCCTCCACTCTGCCGCCTACATGTCTGACATCTTCCCTCAACGAGGAGAGTTCGCTGCCCTTTGGAGTGCAGAGTCCAGGTATTTTATGGAAATCGTGAGATGTTTGCGATGTCTTGTGTCTTCAGCATCGCTGCCGTCAGCTTGCATCTCGGCCTCGCTCTCCTCTGTTTCTCTGCTTGGCTCCGGCGCCATTTTAGCTTCCCTTGCGGCGCATACCGCTGCAGCTTTTTTGATAAACTCATCCATGTCACCACAATTCGATGGATGTTTGTGGGATAGGGACGGGTCCCCTGTTCTTTGCTGGCCAATCTTGCCCATATTTTAAGTCGAAAAACTGACTTTAGCTGATGAAGAGCCGGGTCTGAGCAGCAGAGCGCAAGCGCACAGGTCCATTCCGGTCTGGCGGTAGCTCCGCCCCCCAATGTTTTTCCAGTTTAAAAATTAAATACTAGAGTTATTCACCGAAGTCTTGCGAGACTTCGGAATAACTGACTTTGACTTGTTTGAGGCCGTACATTACTTCGTACAGCATTAATCCGTACATGACTTCGTACAGCATTCCTAATTATTTTCAAACCAGCACATATATGGGTGGTTACTACACCAATAGACACGGCAGCATATATACACAGGAGCGTATCACTAATTAGGCAACGTGACATGGTGGCCTTAGGCAGCACTTTGCTATGTTTATCTGTGTGTGTGTGTATGTTTTTATCTGTGGGTATGTGTTTATCTATGTGTGTGTGTCTGTATTTGTGTACCTATGTAGTGGAGCTATAACTGACTCTGATAACTCTGATAACACATCATAGTTATCTCGTGCCATCTTATGGAGTTAACCTCAATTTTAGCTCGGCTACATCTCTATGTGTTGATCTGCGTGTGTATGTGTTTATGTGTGTGTGTGTTTATCTGTGTGTGTATGTATGTGTGTGTGTATATCTGTGCTAACCAAAGTTGCTCCAATTGCCCTGAAAGTTGGAAAATACACTAGCCTTGTATAACTTTTAGGAAAACTTGTTATCTATTTTAGTCTATTTTTCATGAACTAAAATAAGCTGTGGAAAGCAATGACAGCAATAGTAAATTATGTCTCAGTGACACTGACGTACAGTATATAGCTATGGGTAAACGCGCAATTGACCACGTTAACCCCTTCTACCCTGGGACACGTTTCGCTCTTCTGGCCAGGTCATTTTTTGTAAATCTGACATGTCAATTTATGTGGTAATAGCTTTGGAACACTTTTACCTTTTCAAGTGATTTTGAGATTGTTTCCTCATCACACATTGTACATCATGATAGTCATACATTTGAGTCAATATATTTCACCTTTATTTGTGAAAAAATCCCAAATTTACCAAAAATTTAGAAAAATTCCCAAATTTTCAAATTTATATTTCTCTACTTTTATATTAGATAGTGATACCTCATATAATAGTTATTACTTTACATTTCCCATATGTCTACTCTTTTGGATCATTTTGAAAATTATATTTTATTTTTTGGTGATGTTAGAAGGCTTAGAAGTTTGGAAGCAAATCTTGAAATGTTTCAGAAAAATTCCAAAACCCACTTTTAAAGGACCGGTTTAGGTCTGAAGTCACTTTGTGGGGCTTACATAAGAAACCACCCAAAAATGACCACATTTTAGAAATTACACACATCAAGGTATTCAAAACTGATTTTACAAACTTTGTTAATCCTTTAGGTGTTCCACAAGAATTAATGGAAAATGGAGATGAAATTTCAGAATTTGCCATAATCCATTTTTTCCCGTAGAAAAGCAAGGGTTAACAGCCAAACAAAACTCAATATTTATTACCCTGATTCTGCGATTTACAGAAACACCCCACATGTTGTCATAAACTGCTGTATAGCCACATGGCATTGGACAGTAGGAAAGGAATGCCATATGGTTTTTGGAAGGCAGATTTAGCTGAACTGTTTTTTAGATACCATGTCCCATTTGAAGCCCCACTAATGCACCCAAACAGTAGAAACTCCCAAAATGTTACCCCATTTTGGAAACTAGGGGATAAGGTGCCAGTTGTATTGGTACTATTTTGGGGGTACATATGATTTTTATTGCTCTATATTAAGTTTTTTGTGAGGCAAGGTAACCAAGAAAATTGATGTTTTGGCACAAATTTTATTAACAACATTCATCTGATAGGTCAGATCATGCACTATTTTTATAGAGCAGGTTGTTACAGACACAATGATATAAAATATGTCTACTTTCTATGATGTTTATTTATTTTTACAGCGTTTACCTGAGGGACTAGTTAATGTGATTTTTTTATAGAGCAAATCATTACGGACGTGGCAATACCTAATACGTCTACTTTTTCTTATTTATTTAAGTTTTACACAATAATCGCATTTTTGAAACCGCATTCATCATAGGGGCAATCTGGTGCCACTTTTCATAGCCTGACTTTAAGAACAAGTTCTGAATTATGGCTCACTTTTGGAGCAAAATTGTACACCTTGGGCCTCTTTCTCGGGAAACCCACTCCTTCATGCTAAGCCAAACAAGTTGGAGAAACCATAAATGCATCAAATTGCAAAGATTTGTGCTTATTTTTTAGACAAGTTCTTGTAGCAGTCAAATTTAGGCCACTGAGATTTTATAAAATTTCACAGCCTTATGGCTCCTGCACACAAAACGTAACCTATTTTGCAGTCCACAAATTATTGTTCCGCAAATCATAGAAACCGGCCAGGTATTTTCCAAAATTTTCAAAAGTCCAGCCCAAAATAGAACAGTCCTATCCTTGTCCATAATATGGACAAGAATAGGACATGCTCTGTTTTTTTTGCAGGTGACCCAGAACGAACATACAGAAGCACATGGCATATGGACTGCTGTCTGCATCTTTTGTGGCCACATTGAATGCAAATTGGTTGCGGACAAAAAATATGTTTGTCTGCATGAGCACTTAGGGTAAGATCACACTCACTTATAGTGAGGCAGAGAACTATGTCACTAACACAATGGGAATACAAATTCAAAAGTTGTAGTTAAATTGAAGAAAAGAAGCTGAATATCAGATCCTAAAGCATTATTCTAAAGAAGCCTGATAAAAAAACTGCAAAGTGTAAGTCATGTTTTATTTTCAATTGCAATGTGCAAAGAGCATTTTAAGCTCTCACTACAGCCTCATCACAGGCTAAGATCTGGACGTAATACCTGAAAAGTTGTGCATGTGAAAATACTATTAACCACCTCCTGTCTGCCCGTTGACTATAAACATCCGGGAGGTGGATCTCTATCTCTGAATGGACATTTCTGAACGTCCATTCAGATATGGCAGCTGCACACTAATCGTGCAGAAGCAGAATGGGCTGCCCGCTGTCAGTGACAGCAGGGCTACCCAAAGAGAAGGCAGGGACAGTTCCCAGGTGTACCTGCCTTCTAGATCGCTGTATGGTGCTATGCACTTCCTGTCCCGGCCCGGCGGTCATGTGAATGCCAGGGCCGGGAGAGTGCAGAAGCTATTGGTACAGATAGACACAAAAATATATTTTTTTTTTTCAAAAATACTTTATTATGTAAAATTTAAACTAACAAAGTAGACATATTTGATAACATTGTGTCAGTAACAACCTGCTCTATAAAAATAGCACATGATCTACCCTGTCAGATGAATGTTGTAAAAACAATTAAAAATCATATGTACACCAAAATAGTACCAATAAAACTGGCACCTTATCCCTAGTTTCCAAAATGGGGTTACTTTTGGGGAGTTTCTACTGTAAGGGTGCATCAGGGAAGGCTTCAAATGGGATATGGCATCTAAAAACCAGTTCAGCAAAATCTGCCTTCCAAAAATCACATGGCGCTCTTTTTCTTCTGTGCCCTACCGTGTGCCCTTAAATCAGTTTCTGTAAACCGCAGAATCAGGGTAATAAATATTGAGTTTTGTTTGGCTGTTAACCCTCCATGTGTTAAAGAAAAAAATGGATTAAAATGGAAAATCAGCCAAAACAATCCACTATGTAAGCCCCACAAAGTGACTTTAGACCTGAACTGGTCCTTAAAAAGTGGGTTTTGGCAAAATTCTTAAAATTTTTAAAATTGCTTCTAAAATTCTAAGCCTTCTAACGTCCTAAAAAAAAAAATTACGTTTACAAAATGATGCCAACATAAAGTAGACATATAGGGAAAATATTTTATGAGGTATCACTTTCAGTTTTAAAAGCAGAAAAATTGAACATTTTGTATTTTTCTAAATATTTGGTAAATTTGGGATTTTTTTTTATAATTATAAGGTGACTAAAATCATGAAGTACAATGTGTCATGAGACAACAATCTCTGAATAGCTTGGATAAGTAAAAGCGTTCCGAAGTTATTACCACATAAAGTGACATATGTCAGATTTGCAAAATTAGGCCTGGTCAGGAAGAGGGCAAATGGCCCAGATGTGAAGTGGTTAAAGATATTGTATGGTTCATGGCACAGTTTAGATTTTATGTAGGCTATTATATGTTTTTAGTGTGGCTTGTGTGTTTGCTACACCATGCTAACACAGATGCCACATGACTAATTCTGTCACTGTCTAGAGTTTACAAGCTACAACAAACCTCAGATGAATAGTTTCTTTGGAAATCAGAAGCAGTTTTATCCTTCTAGAGCACCAATAAATCAACTCTTATTATTCCATATTAATTTAATCCAGGGACATTAGTCAGAGAGACCTTTCTGTAGCCTAATAAACAGAGGCAGCTGTAGTTTTTCTTTATGTGAGCAGTTGCTCATCCTAAATTACAGCCAGGGTTAACGAGACAGAACTGATCACAGCATGATTCAGGCGCATACTGTAATAAACCTGAAAACAACATGGAAATGTTACCTATGTGCACAAGATACAGGAACCTCATCATTTCAATACAATTATTCCTTATGCTAAGCTATTTTTACTATGCAGATTACTACAGTTCATTTACAGTGATCGACATTACCAATAACAAGCTCATAGTAGTAATGACAATTAGAGATGAGCAAAGTTTTGAAAATTCGAATCGGCAGCTTCACCAAAGTTCGACAAGAAATTTGATTTGTTCTAAAATTAATTTGTCACGAATCACGATCAATTAGGTGTACCCAAGCCAATCTGCCTAGTCATATTTGCCACTTGGTGGCCCAATCTCTGTGTCAAGGCTTGGAAGTTAAACTTCAGGGAGCGTGCAGGGAAAGCTTAGGAGACTGTTGATCTACAGACTGGTACGATTTATCGTCATGTACATACTGTAACTGTGCAGTACACAAATATTTAAGTGGCCCCATGACAAAGTGGGGAGGGTGGCAGCAGTGGCAGTAACAGTGACAATAGTAGCCCCATTACAGAGCAGGGGGGGGGGGGGGCAGCAGAAGAACTAGCAGCACCAGTGACAATAGTGGTCCTATGACAGAGTGGGGAGGGTGGAAGCAACAATAACAATAGTGGCCCCATGACAGAAGGAGAGGGGGGCAGCAGCATCAGTGGCAGTAACAGTGACAATAGTGGCCCCATGACAGAGTGGGGAGAGGTGGCAACAGCAACAGTGTCAGTAGCAGTTACAATAGTGGCCTCATGACAGAGTGGGGAGAGTGGCAGCAGCAGTGGCAGTAGTAATGACAGTAGTGGCCCCATGACAGAGTTTAGAGGGTGACAGCAGCAGTAACAGTGACAGTGTTGTGGCCCCAAAACAGAGGGGGAAGTGGGGGGCAACAGCAGCAGTGGCAGTACCAGTGACAATAGTGGCCCTATCACAGATTGGGGAGGGTGACAGCAGCAGCAGTGGCAGTAACAGTGACAATAGTGGCCCTATGACAGATTGGGGAGGGTGGCAGCAGCAGCAGCCTTTTACACCAATTCACTGATTCCACAAAGATTTCTACAGAACCTGTTCTACTAAACGCTTATACCAATATACACCTATACTAAAATTAACTTAGACTAAACAGGTTTTACATAAAAAAATATATGCAAATAAATGCAATCTACATAGATAAAAAAAAGAGACATAATACATCAGATAAAAAAAGTGGACGACACATGAGAAGGTATAAACAGAGTATACGTGTAGAGGAAAATATAGAAAATCATGTAGGCAGGCCCAATTTTAAGACTACATGTGTACAAAAAATATATAAATATATATACAGTGGATATAAAAAGTCTCCACACCCCGGTTAAAATGTCAGGTTTCTGTGATGTAACAAAATGAGACAAAGATAAATCATTTCAGAACTTTTTCCACCTTTAATGTGACCTATAAACTGTACAACTCAATTGCAAAACAAACTGAAATCTTTTGGGTGGAGGGAAGAAAACAAAATAAACTAAAATAATGTGGTTGCATGAGTGTGCACACCCTCTTATAACTGGGGATGTAGCTGTGTTCAGAATTAAGCAATCACATTCAAAATCATGTTAAATAGGAGTTAGCATACACCTGCCATCATTTAAAGTGCCTCTGGGTAACCCCAAATAAAGTTCAGCTGCTCTAGTTGGTCTCTCCTGAAATGTTCTTGGTCGCATCCCACAGCAAAAGCCATGGTCCACAGAGAGCTTCCAAAGCATCAGAGGGATCTTGTTGTTAAAAGGTATCAGTCAGAAGGGTACAAAATAATTTCCAAGGCATTAGATATACCATCGAACACAGTGAAAAGACGAGAAGAAAACTGGTCTGGGAGGCTACCAAGAGGCCTACAGCAACATTAAAGGAGCTGCAGGAATATCTGGCAAGTACTGGCTGTGTGGTACATGTGACAACAATCTCCCGTATTCTTCATATATCTGGGCTATGGGGTAGAGTGGCAAGATGAAAGCCTTTTCTTACTAAGAAAAAACTCCAAGCCAGGCTACATTTTGCAAAAACACATCTGAAGTCTCCCAAAAGCATGTGGGAAAAGGTGTTATGGTCTGATGAAAACAAGGTTGAACTTTTTGGCCATAATTTCAAAAGATATGTTTGGCACAAAAACAACACTGCACATCACTAAAAGAACACCATACCATTCACTGTGAAGCGTGGTGGTGGCAGCATCATGCTTTGGGGCTGTTTATCTTCAGCTGGAACTGGGGCCTTAGTTAAGCTAGAGGGAATTATGAACAGTTCCAAATACCAGTCAATATTGGCACAAAACCTTCAGAAAGCTGAACATGAAGAGGAACTTCATCTTTCAGCATGACAACGACCCAAAGCATACATCCAAATTAACAAAGGAATGGCTTCACCAGAAGAAGAAATGTGTGGGGTGATCTGAAGAGGGCTGTGCACAGGAGATGCCCTCGCAATATGACAGATTTGGAGTGTTTTGCAAAGAAGAGGGGGCAAATCCTGCCAAGTCAAAATGTGCCATGCTGATAGAGTATTAGTTTAAGGGTGTGCACACTTATGCAACCATATTATTTTATTTTTATATTTTTTCTTCCCTCTACCTAAAAGATTTCAGTTTGTTTTTCAATTGAATTGTACAGTTTATAGGTCCACATTAAAGGTGGAAAAAGTTCTGAAATGACTTATCTTTCTTTTTTTTTTTACATCGCAGAAACCTGACATTTTAACAGGGGTGTGTAGACTTTTTATATCCACTGTAGTATACTGTATATGTATATAACACCCTGCAAAGTACTAAAGTGCAAGTGCATAGATCTATTCAAGTTGTTTCCCCATAGCAAATGACAACAGGCCAGTAAAGTAAATGGAACTGCTTGGATCAAACAAGTAAATCTGCTGGGGAATATACATATAAAGAGCCTGAACCCAATAGTGACACTGAGTGTGCATGCAAATACACCACTAAGTGTTTACCTCATACCTGAAATCACACTGATATCACATACCCATAATAGTGAAATCCACCTCAGGAGAGCCACGTACCCCCACTACATTTAGAGCCCCCCTAGAGAGGTGTCAGCAGTAAGTTTGTGTTGACGTCACTGATTAATTTTACCTTCCTCTGATCCGTCAGAACAATAACCCCAAAAAAACTGATCCTGTCTGTGGAGCATCTGCCTTCACTCGGTCAGCAATTGGTCAGTAATCCATCAGTATTGCTAAAGCAAAAAAAAAAAAACATGGAATCCAAAACAAAGTTGACACGTGAATGAAATATTTCCATGTCTTCTGTGTTTTGTACCCACTCCTGCTTTTGGCTACCAAATCATAAGCCAATTCTCATGCAAAATAGGGACCATGTCATGCAGGCCTTACAACTCTTACATAGACAGGATCCGTTGTGCGTCTCACTTTTCCTTCCTTCTGACAGATCAGAAGAAGGGTCAAATAAATGATGTCAGCCAGGCTGAAAGGCAAAACAATGGCCCAGTCATGAAGTGGGGAGGGAGGGAACAGCATGAGAAGTCCACAAAGTGGCCCTATGACATAGTGGTGAGGTGGAAGCAGCATGAGGAGACCACAGAGTGGCCCAATGACAGAGTGTAGAGATGGCAGAAGCATCTTGAGGAGGCCACCGAGTGGCACAATGACAGTGTGGAGGTGGCAGCAGCATCAGCATCAGGAGGAGGCCACAGGTTGGCTCAATGACAGTGTGGAGGTGGCAGCAGCATCAGGAGGCCACAGAGTGGCACAACGAAATATTGCGGAGGTGGCGGCAGCAGCAGGATTAGGAGGCCACAGAGTGGCACAATGTAGGGGGATGCTGTTCCGCTCAACGAGGATGTGCTTTGCGGTGTACAAGTGGCTGAATGTGCATGCAAAGTTTCCTCACCATTTTTAGGATGTCTTCAGGAACCGCTTGATAACCAGATTTAACACGTGTGCATTGCAGGGCGCATGACTCGGTCCTCCTTGAAGCAGCGCCGACACCATGTTCTTCCCGTTGTCGGTCACCACAGTTCCGATTTTGAGTTGATGCGGAGAAAGCCAGGATTCGATTTCTTGATGAAGAACATGAAGCAGTTGCTCCCCTCTGTGACTCCATTCACCCAGGCAAACAAGGTGCAGAACAGCATGACACCGCAGTGCCCTGCACATGTGGTATGCTGGAGGGGCACTGTGAAACGGTGGAGAATGAGGAGGCAGAGGCGGACATTGTCGCAGGGCCAATGGCAGTGAGAACAGTGGAGGCAGTAGCTTCGTCACCTGGCCAAGTTGCTGGTGTGGCTGTGCAGGAACCACATTCACATAGTGGGCCGTAAAGGACACGAATTGTCCCTGACAGTAGTTACAGCTACACATGTTGGCACTGCCATGCACTTTGGCAGACACCGACAGACTTAAGGACTGGCCCACCTTCTGTTCTACATGTGTGTGCAGGGCTGGTACTGCCTTTTTGGCAAATAAATGACGGCTTGGGACTCGCCACCTCGGCTCTGCATAAGCCATCAGCTCTCTGAAAGGTGCAGAGTCCACCACTTGGAAAGGGATAGACTGCAAAACCAGCAACTTGGCCAGGAGCACATTCAGCTTCTGCACCGTTAAATGAGGGCACTCATACTATTGTCCCTTAGCAATCACTTCGGTGATCGATTGCTGACAGAATGACGAGTAGTAGGAGCAGGAGTATCAGTACCAAGAGGAAGTGAGGAGAAACGTGTTTCTGGGTTGGGTTCCCTCCAGGCTTCTGGTCCTGTATTTGGTCTCCTATTGCTACTTTGCACATTTCTTAGCTTTGCATTGCCTTACTTTGTATTACTTATCTGTCTGTCCAGAATTAACTCCTGTTGGGACTTTTTTTTTAATACAAATATATTTAGGCACAGTTTTTTATGGAATTGTGCAATACCACCTGTAAGAAAATGGATGATTATGTGCAAGTTGAATGAAGTTATTGACTTTATTTGTCAAATACTATATATGAATAATGCACATTTAATAGAGACTTGAATATACTTGTCTGTGTGCCTGGGGGGGGGGGTAATTTCTGTCATAGTACTTATTGGGCAGATAGGCTCCTGCGGGTGGTTTACCCTGTGCACCTTTGGCTCCCGACCTCCCACTGCTTCCACCCTGCTGACTACCGACCACACTAGCAACTTGCTGGCTCCGCCGCTGCCTCACAGGCAAGCTGCCACCCTCTTCTCCCGATGATGATGAAGCCCCTAATTCACCCAGTTCCCAAGTGTGATCAGCTTCATCATCATCTAGTAGTGTCTGCACATCACTGATGTCCTCCTCAACGGTCTCTGGGTCAGAAGCATGACCGCTCACAACATCAGCTCCCATGCCACTGTTTTCTTCACTACTTGCCCGCCTATTAGAGGAAGTGGCAGATGTCTCCTCAACACCTTGGCTGGCTAGTAGCTGCTGACAGTCCTCTAGTAGCTCGTCCTCGCTGTATAGTGGAGCTGAGCCCACAGCATACAATACTTCTCTGGCTGAGGGAACAGAAAAGGACTGAGGCAGGTTGAGGACAGGTGAGGGCACAGGGCCTGCTCCTGGGCCATGCCAACTAAGGGTTGTGTCTGATAAACCCACCGACTCTTGGCTGTGGGTGTCTGATGTCACTTGGGACGAAGTGGAGGACCAAGTTAACCATTCAAGAACTGCTGGGTTGCTGGTCAATACAGATGGCCTTGCGATTCGCCTGACGGTCGTTTCGCTGAAAACTTAACACGTTCGCGATTCGCTGAACATGCGAACATATGGCGCCATATTCTTTTGCATTGCGGCAAACTTTTACCCATGACACATCCATCAGGTGAAACAGGACAGCTAATTGAGATGTTTCAGCACATGGACATCCCCCCATCAAAGAACCCGATCTGGCAGCCATATTTACATTCTATGTTTTGCCAGTGTAGGGAGAGGTTGCTTTGTGGAGCAGGGACAGGCTGTTAGTGACACCAAATGCTAGCTAATAGGGCCACAAAGTCCTTTTAAGGACTGGTATAGGTGTGCTACTGATAGGTGTCATATACTGAGGGGTGTGATATACCTATAATATACTTTCTAACAGAAAGTATATTATAGTGCATTTGTATTGTGCAGCAGTTGTGTGTGGTTCTGCTGCGATACCGCAGCTATATAGTGGGACAAACGCTATTGGAACAACTAATTGTAACGGGTGTGATATACCTGTTGACCCAAAAAAAAAAACTGATTGAGGGGTGTGATATACCTATAATATACTTTCTAACATAGAAAGTATGTAGTGCATTTGTATTGTGCAAGAGGAACTGAATGAGGGGTGTGATATACCTTCTTCCACAAAATACTGATTGAGGGCTGCGATATAACTGTTGCCCCAAATAAACAGGGTGGGGTGATATAACTGTTGTGGCAAAAATAAATAATTGAGGGGTGTGATATACCTTTCTCCACAAAATACTGATTAAGAAGTTCGATATACCTGCTTCCACCAAATATTAATTGAGGGGTGCGATATACCTGCTTCCACAAAATACCGATTAAGGGGTTCGATATACCAGTTTCCACCAAATATTGATTGAGGCCTGCAATATACCTGCTTCCATAATATACTGATTAAGGGGTTTGATATAACTGCTTCCACAAAATACTGATTGAGGCCTGCGATATACCTGCCTCCACAAAATACTTAAGTGGTTTGATATACCTGTTTCCACAAATATTAATTTAGGCCAGCGATATGCCTGCTTCCACAAAATAAAGATCAAGGGGTTCGATATACCTGTTTCCACCAAATATTGAGGCTTGCGATATACCTGCTTCCACAAATACTGCTCTTCCCGAGGGACTTAGGCACAGGGTCATTTAAAAAATAACAGGGAGAGGAAGATCCAGGCCGTTCCACAGGGGTGGTAGGGGTCGGGCAGGTGTACCAGGCCGGAGCCTAAGTGGGAAGTTGGAGAAGGCACGTGCGATTACTTCAAAGGGCGCACCGGAGTTGGTTAAGTGACTCGCTCACCCTTCCGCTTCTGCACCATCCTAATCCTCTGTATCTGCACCCTCCTCACTCTCTGCTATGTGCACCGCCAATGACACCACCACCACCACCACAGCCCCTCTACATGAGTCAGAGGAATTATTTTCCCAACCATTCCCAGACCTTGACATCGGTCGCCACCCAGAGGTCAAAGGAGGGAGGTCCCCGCTGTTGCTGCCTACTCTGAGATTTCAAATGTTAGTGGTGGTGAAGGTGACGATGATGATGTGTTGATGGACGTCACGTGGGTGCCCACAAGAGAGTAAGAGCAGGGGAGTTCAGAGGGAGAGACGGAGCAGCAGAGAGGAAGGAGAAGGAGAAGAAGCAGGCAGAGCTCGCAAGGCAAAGGAGGCAAAAAGCAGACTGCAAATGTATCTGGAGCGAGCCATCCACCATGCACGGTCACTTCTGGTGCTCCCAGCATGCCGGCACATGGCTCCCTAGCGTGGGCTTTTTTTAACATCAGCTGCTGACAATAGTGTTGCCAATCTGCAGCCTGTGCTATCAATGCATAAGTCACGGTAATCCCAACACTGAACCTCCTTAAGAATGCACCTGGCCTCCCATCACCATGCCCAGTAGGAGTAACGCCTTCAGAACCCACAAAGCCACACACCCTGGCGCTCCTCGTCCTGCCTCTTCTCCTCTCTCCTCCCATTTGTTCTCCACTCCACCTTCCACCATGCCGTTGTCTCGTTCATCTGGCAGAGGGCAAGCCGTCCGTGGCCCAAATGTTCGAGCTTAAAAAGTTGATGACACCGGATAACCCTCTTGCCCAACGGCTGACCGCTGGCTTGTCAGAACTGCTAAACCGCCAACTACTGCCATATAAACTGATGGACTCAGAGGCCTTTAGAAAATTTGTGGCCATTGGTACACCGCAATGGAAGGTCCCCGGAAGGAAATATTTCTCCCAGAAGGGCATACCAGAGCTATATGGCCACGTTCAGCGGCAAGTGAATATATCTCTGGCACACAGTGTCGGCGCCAAGATACATCTGACCACAGACACGTGGTCTAGCAAACATGGGCAGGGAAGGTACTGTGGGGAACTGTACTCACTTGATCAGTATTCAGAGGCAGGGACACCAAAGTGTTCAACACAAGTCTCCTTTATTTAGGCCTTTTCATCAAAAGTACAGCCAATACATCCGGATCGTAGCCGGGTCAAGCAGTCGTAGCACACTCTGACAGTGTTACCTCACACTGTCTGCCTTTCCTCAGACTGAGACACACCTAAGATCCAGCAGCAGAATTAAATAGGATCTCTGGACATGAGCATGCCTCAAGTCCCGGACTGGAAACTGGGGAACATGAGACACACCTAAGATCCAGCAGCAGGATTAAATAGGATCCCTGGACATGAGCATGCCTCAAGTCCCGGACTGAAACCTGGGGAACAGGCACACACCCAACACATTGCCTGTTCCCAGTAAAAGCCTGCCCTAAACTAGCTGAACCAGCTACACTATCTATTTTCTGTGTCCACCAGCTAACTTAGTGGACACCTAGACTAGGGCTTTTACTCCACCAAGGCCGAGCACCTTGGTAGCAAGCCGCTTTAAAATACTTCCTGCAACATTCTGGGTGACACATATTGCCCCTCATAGATGACTCCTGTCACTGCCTCACAGTACATAACTTTTACTGCCCACTGGGTTAACCTTCTGGAGACTGTCAAGCACGTAACCCGTGGCTCTCGTGTGGATTTGGTGTTACCGCCAAGGATTGCGTGCAGGCCTGCATCTTCTTCTCCTCCTCCATGCTCCGTCTCCTCTGACTCCTCCTTTTCCACTGCTACCGCCTATTCCGCTGCGCCCCCCAAGCTCCCCAGAACCTATTTGATGTCCCAGGTTAGACATTGCGGGCGTCTTTTGCGGCAGGCCAGGAAAATCTCTGGCCATTTTAGATCTTGCCTTGCTGAATGTCCTGTCCGAAAGGAGGTTCAGCGCAGCAGGGGGATTGTGACCGATAAGCGCACTCGCCTAGCTCACAACAGTGTGGACTACCTCACATTTCTAAAAATGAATGAGGCATGGATCTCGGAGGAATTCACCACCTGTGACCACCACGTCTAATTGAATTTCCTCATTCCAGCCCACACATATCCGCCACCACCCAGAACATAGAATGGTCCTTGTTTTATGTATATATGGTGGCATAAAAGGCCTTTTCTGTCAGGTGAATGCCTAATTTTTAGGGCCTGTACTTGTAATCACAAGTTATTTTCTGTCAAGTGAATGTCTAATTTTTGGAGCATGTACTCCAGTGGCCTACAGTAAAATTTTTATCCAGTGACCGCCTAATGTACCTCCAGCCACATCATAACAAGTTATTTTCTGTCAGGTTAATGCCTAATTTTTGGGGCCTGTACTGTCCGATGGTAAAATTTTTACCTCCAGCCACATTTTCTGTCAGGCGAATGCCTTATTTTGGGGCCTGTATTCCCATGGCCTAAAAAAAAATGTTATAGGCTCCAGCAGGGCACATTTTTGAGAGTTTCCCTTTAACACGCATAAAAATGGCCCCTGATTAAAATACGTTTTTTGTGGCAATTTTTGCCAATGATTCCCCTCTGGTATGTCACTGACCATGTTGTGGGACTATTTGTGCAGTTCTAGTCAGTATTTGGTGGCTGAAA
Source organism: Bufo gargarizans (assembly GCF_014858855.1). Taxonomy (NCBI): domain Eukaryota; kingdom Metazoa; phylum Chordata; class Amphibia; order Anura; family Bufonidae; genus Bufo; species Bufo gargarizans. The sequence goes on along the minus strand of NC_058080.1, from coordinate 487,278,100 downwards.
ATATGACCTGAATGTTTTTCAGGTTCGCCTGCCATTAAAGTCAATAGGGCCCGCCGTGAATACGATGTTCACGAACATTTGATCGCGAACACGAATTCGCGACCTCTCCCAGCCGATGTTCATCCATCACTACTGGTCAAGACATGACCGCTAGATGACACCGAGAGCTTAGGCCTCTCGCTTCGACTCCTGCTGTCTCGCCCCCTTACTCTGCTGCGACCTGTGCCTGCGCCAGAAACATTTAGGCCTCTGTCACTCCCCTGTGCAGGGCCTGGCACTTCACTCGAATGACATACTGTTAGATAAAATAAATCAATAAAAAGGAAATTAAAACACCCCCAAAAAGTCAGTAATTTTCTCACTTCACCACACAACGTCTAATAAGCCCTTTTTTTCCACTTATACACACCACAAAAGGCTTTAGAACATATAACTGCACCGCTGAACGGTAAATATATATTTTTTTGCCACTGATACACGCCATAAAAGGGCTGTAATTTTCTCACTTCACTACACAACGGCAAATACTTTTTTGTGCCACTAATACTCGCCAAAAAGGGCTTTAGAACATATAACTGCACCGCTGATCGGCAAATATATATTTTGTTGCCACTAATACACGCCAAAAAGGGCTGTAATTTTATCACTTCACCACACAACAGCAAATGCTTTTTCTTGCGCCACTAATACATGCCAGAAAGTGCTTTAAAACATATAACTGCACTAGAGATGAGCGAATCAAAGCTGACAAAGTGGAATTCGTTACGAATTTCAGGAAAAATTTAATTCGCACCAAATGCGAATTTTCTCACACTTTGTAGTAACTAATCACATTTTTACTAAAATGACTGCTGCATGTGTGAGGACGTGTAGAAAGAAAGTCTGGGAAGGCGGGATCACCCATACTGACATGCATGCAGCCAATCAGCAGCCAGCCAGTCCTGTAATGTCACAGCCGTATAAATACGGCAGTCCATCTTAGATTCTGCCATTCACCAGCATACTTAGTGCAGGGTAAGACGTGTCTGCAGGCGCTAGGGACAGTGATAGAAAAATCATCTTTGTGCTAAAAAAAATAAGAATTACAAGTACAGGGAAAGATTATTCAAGGTGTAGGGAAAGGACCTGTTGAACAGGGTTCAGTCGGGGAGGGGACAGCCTGGTCAATAGGAACAATCAGATTACACTTTGCTGCACTGACTAGCGATACAAATTGCCATTATACAGCTCTGTAATTCCAGCAAACCGTTCTTATTGGGGTGCAAGTGCTGTTTGATACAGGCATTAACAGGTTCATTACAAGGAAATATTTCTACATTTTATTTTCTCTAGTGCGCTGCAGTTATATGTTCTAAAGCATTTTTTGGCTTGTATTAGTGGGAAAACAAGGGCGTATTAGCCGTTGTGTGGCGAAGTGCGAAAATTGCAGCCTTTTTTGTCAGCGGTGCACTTATCTGTTTTCAAGCCCTTTTTGTGTGTATTAGTGGAAAAAGGAAAGATATCTTTGCCTCTCAGCGGTGCAGTGCAGTAAGATATTTTACAGCCCAGTTTTCTGTGTATTAGTGGTGAAATACTAATATATTCAGCCGTTCAAAATTGTACTTATCTGTTGAAAAGCCTTTTGTGTAAAAATAGATAAAAATTAGGGCCTAATTGCCGTTCAGCAGTGCAGTGAGATATTGTACAGCCCAGTTTGCCATGTATTACTGGTGAAATACAAATACATAAGTACTTGGCGGTGTGGCCCTTTTTTTAAGCCGCCGGAGGAGATGAACGTGGCTGTATGTAGAATCTGTGGGCAGAGGGTAAAGCGGGACCAGGGTGTAAATGTTGGCACTTTGGCCCTTCGTCAAGATATGCAGCATCGCCATGAAGAGGCCTGGTAGAACCGTGGCTCCGATGTGGTGGTCCATCCTGGTGCAGCAACCGCTGCATCACCCACTGGTCTCTGGCAGTCAAGGCTCCACCACCTCAGCCGAAGGGAGCTGTCTGTCCTTCCCATCATCTGCTGGTCCTGATGCTCCTGCTCCTCCTCCTCCTAGTCACGCATTCCATCAGCAATCGATCACCGAAGGGATTGCCAAGGGATTGCCAAGAGACAACAGAATGCGTGCACTTATCCAACGGTGCAGAAGCCGAATGTGCTCCTGTCCAAGTTGCTGGGGCTGCAGTCCCTCCATTTGAAAGTGGTGGACTCTGCACCTTTCAGAGAACTGATGGCTTGTGCAGAGCTCAGGAGGAGAGTCTCAAGCCATAATTTCTTTGCCAAAAAGGCAGTACCAGCCCTGCACGCACATGTAGAACAGAAGGTGGGCCAGTCTTTGGGGCCTGTCTGTGTCTGCCAAAGTGCATGGCAGCAGCCGACATGTGGAGCTGTAACTACGATCAGGGACAATACATGTGGTTCCTGCACAGCCACACCAGCAACTTGGACAGGTGACACCAATTCCCTCTCCATGTTGCCATGCCGATGGTCCAGCAACAATGTTCGCCTCTACCTCCTCATCCTCCACCATGTCCTCAGCCTCCACTGCAGGGACAATGCACAGTGCCCCTCCAGCATACTAAATGTGCAGGACATGGCAGTGTCACGCTGTTCTGCACCTCATTTGCCTTGTCTCCGCGACAACTGAAAATCGGAACCACGATGACCTGACAATGGGAAAAACATGGTGTCGGCGCTGCATCAAGGAGGGCTGAGCCATGCGCCCTGAATGGCGCACGTGTTCAATCTGGTTGTCAAGCGGTTCCTGAAGTCTTCCACCCAGCTGCAAGACATCCTAAAAATGGGCAGGAAACTTTGCATGCACTTCAGCCACTCGTACATTGCAAAGCACATCCTCCTTGAGCTGCAGCTGCAGAACGGCATCCCCCAACATAGGCTGATATGCAACATTTCCACCCGTTGGAATTCCACCCTCCATATGTTGGACCGACTGTACAAACAGAAATGCCATCAACGATTTCCTGATGATCCAAGCGGACAGGAGTACTCCCATGTGTAACTTCGATGTCAGCCAGTGACAGCTCATGCATGACACCTGCCACTTTCTCTGGCCCTTTGAGGAGGCCACGTTATTTGTCAGTCGCCAGGACTACGGGATGAACGACGTCATTCCACTGCTTCATGTCCTGGAACAGATTCTGCTACATATGGCTGGTCTGGGGACTGGAAACAGTGGCGCCTAGATCTCACCACCACATGAGCCTTTTGGGCGCTGAACTGGAAGAGGAGGAGGAGGACATTAGGGCACAAGCAATGTGTAGCGGAATGGGTGGTTTTTCTACACAGGTGACAGAAGAGGAGGAGCAGGAGCAGCCAGAGGAGCTACCAAGCGATGTTGAAGATGAGTCGGAGTACCCAGACACACCGTGGCAGTATGCAGTGGAGATGGAGGCAGGGAGTCCCTCCGAGTCACTTGCGCAAATGGCCTGTTGCATGCTCACTTGCTTGGGATGACTACTGGCTCTTCCCCTTGTTGAACCCTTGCTACCGGTCCAACATGGGGGCCTTTTTTACACCCATTGAGAGGGAGGACAAACTGAACTACTATAGAGTCCATTCTCAAGCAGGTCTGACCAGGAAGGGGGCCCTCTGTGCTCACGTTCCACTGCCATGGTTGTTGGGCAGGGGATGGGGTGACAGGCGTAGTACCAGCTCCATCAACAGAAACCTGAGTCTACAGTCGCTGATGAGCAGCTTTCTTTACTCGCATAGTGAAGAAACTACTCACCAGCAGCTAGACGTAGCAGCAGATGGTGGTATACTTGGAGTGCACACTGCCAGCCTACCTTGATGATCCTCTGGACTACTGGGCAGTCAAACTGGATTTGTGACCGCAACTAGACTTTGCCCTGGAATGGCTGTCCTGCCTGGCCAGTAGTGTGGCATCAGAGCGGGTGTTTAGTACGGCGGGTGCCATAGTTAGCCCAAGAAGAACTCACCTCTCCACCAAAAAATGTGGGGAGACTGACCTTTGTCAAGCTGAATCAGACATGCATGAGCCAGGATGTCCACCTACCAATTCCTCATGCATCAGACTAGATCATCCATGTTGCCACACCAACACTTTGACCAAAGGGACTAAATTCTTCTGGCTACCTGCCTCAGCTACTATTCTGATGCTGCCATCCGCCTGATGCCAAACATCTGATCCTATGTGCTCCTTCTTTCACCCACCATCTTTAGCGGGTACTGGTATTGCCACCCACCTTCACACTCTTTCACTGTCCCACTCTGTGGCCTTCTGATGCTGCCGCCACCTCCACACTCTGTCATTGTGCCACTCTGTGGCCTCCTGATGCTGCTTCCACCGACATACTCTGTCATTGGGCCACACTGTGCTGCTCTAACCTCACCACAATGTCATAGGGGCTCTCTGTGGACTTCTCATGCTGTTCCCACCCTCCCTACTTCATTGCTGGGCCACTATGTAGCCTTTTTGGCTTGGCTGAAATCATCATTTATTTGACCCTTCCTCTGATCTGTCAGAAGGATGGTAAAATGGGTTGCACAACGGATCCGACTGGCATTAACGTCGGTCGCGGGAACCCACATTTTTTCCTCTGGACCGTAACCTTTCCAGTGCACGAAATGCTGAAGAGCTTGACTGAGAATTTGTGAGTTCACTATCCTGGCAATTTGAAATTCAAGATTACCGTCCACCAAGACAGGAGCAGGAGGTAAGGAGGACGGTTCAGCAAGTTCGACATATCTTTTCAGTAATGATTTGTGAAAAACATTATGTATTTTTAAAGCCTGTGGAAGTTCATGACGAAAAGCAACCGGATTAATAATGGCAGAGATCTTATATGGCCCAATAAACCTTGCCCCAACTTCCAAGAAGGTACCTTCAACTTAATGTTTCTTGTGGACAGCCACACAGAATCACCACTCTCTCTTGTCAGCCATACGTTTATACTTTTTGCCCCTTTTTTTTTCTAATTCTTTTGAATTTTCCACCAAATAGATGACAATGAAGAGGAAAATCTTTCCTCTTCCGGTATAACAAAAGTCTCAGTGCTAGAGTTGAGCAGACACCTGGATGTTTGGGTTCGACGGGTTCGGCCAAACTTCACAAAAAAGTTTGAGTCGGGACCCGAACTTGACCCCCAACCTGAACCCCATTAAAGTCAATGGGGACCCAAAATTTGGAGCACTAAAATGGCTCTAAAAAAGTAATGTAAATGGCTAGAGAGCTGCAAATGTCAGCAAAATGTGGTTAAGAGCATTGCAAGTGCTCTGCAAACAAATGTGGATAGCGAAATGTATTGGATAATTAGATTGGCACTCAGAAATACAGGGGTCACGCAGATGCAACAGTATTAAAATTTATTGATTTAAAATTCCCTATACATACAATAATACAATATGTAGTGGCCAATACTCAATATTTAAAACATACATTAGTCCTGAGACTCATATAATATAAAAAACGTTAATTCACATATATGACTAATGGTTAATCAAATGTTAAAAAATGTGAATGGCTCCTTTAAGGCAAGTAGATGTCACTGGATAACTTGCAAAAGGCTACACAATTCTGTTGTAGTGGCTTGAAAACTTGCTCAAACGAAAGTTCAGTGTACACATTTATTTAAACGGCCAGTCATATATTCATAAGTATATTGTATGATCGCGTATAGCGTTTATGCGAACCTTCTTGTTCAAAACATTTGATATAGACACAGTGGGACAGTATTTATGAAGTGCTTGCGATTTTATGATGCGTAAGTTCATATATATTATTCATGCGGACTTTCTTATGCCAAAGATTTAGTATAGGCACAATAGAGCAAAGTTCGTAGAGTACTCACGATTTTTTCGGCCTCTCGATTTTTTTCAGCCTTACGTGCAGTTTTTGTAGACACGATAAAACAATATTCATGAAGTACTCACGATTATTATCGACCTTGCACGTGTTCCAAGGTTTCCAATTTACCGCATGTTGTCAGCATGTGTTGCTTTCATTACCCGAAGGTTCAGGGTATATTATCGCTGGATCACCTCTGTGTCTCACTTCCTGGTTGCTTGGTGTCTGTTAACGAAGGTTTGCTTGATTTTCATATCAGGCTGGTCTTTTCAAGATGTTTGCTGCCGGCAGTATTTCTTAAAGTTGTTTGTTCCTCAGCTGGCGCTGGAAGCCGATTTCTTTGCACGAACCAAACGCGTTTCGGAGTGCAATTTTTGGTCTTACTCCTTCCTCAGCGGAAGGCAGTAAGACCAAAAATTGTACTCCAAAACGCGTTTGGTGTTAATTTCCCTATCCATGGTAATGTTAATCAGATAAGGATGGCTCTACTGAATATAAGGAAGCCTGGCTAGGTGCACAATGTGATGTAAACCCCCGTTTACCAGGGAAATAAAATAAATCTTGTTCTTGGAGGACAAGGTCCATATGGAGTAGGAGGTTGAGGAGGCGGTGGATGTGGCGGTGTAGGTGGAAGCCAGGGTGGAGGTAGCCTACATTGCTTTTTGTTTTTATTTATTTATTTTGTTTAAATTAGGGTACACCCCAAAACATTAAGAAATATAACCTGTGATAACCCCCCCCAGCCATGCTAAACAAACATTCAGACAATACACTGGCTGCAGGGCAGGCCAGCACCTCCAAGGTGTAAAGGGCAAGCTCAGGCCATATGCCCAATTTTGAGACCCAGAAGTTGAAGTGGGCAGAGCCATCAGTTAGTACGTGTAGGAGTGTGCACACATACTGCTCCACCATGTCGCACGACCCCGTGAGGTCCACGATCCAATTGGATATCTGCTCTATCAACTTTCGTTGTTCTTTTCTGCACCTACCATGTTGATCATGGTTAGCGGCGAATAAGGGTTCCATGCCGGAGAGGGAGCTTGAGAAAGGGGGACTACATCCAAGGGAGGTAAATGGCTGCAATGTGACAAGCTGAAATGTGGGACAAATTATTGAAGCCGAAGCTTCCAAGTATAGGAGGGGGCACGCTGCAATTACCCACTCCCGAGGGAGGTAGTCACGATAAATAACAATACAGGACTCTTAAGATGCCCTGTTATTGGGATGATTAATAAAAAATTATAGGGAATTTCACTGGGGTATTTTGGATTTGGAAACGTTAGACAGGAGAGGCCCTGCTGCTGCTTTGTTGACTCTAGATAACTTCTGCCTGATCGCACGTCCCCGTGACGTCCACGATCCATTTGGATATCTTCTCTATCAACTTTCGATGTTCTTTTCTGCGCCTACCATGTTGGTCATGATTAACGCCGAATCAGGGTTCCACGCTGGAGAGGGACCGTGAGAAAGAGATACCACATCCAAGGAAGGTCAATAGCTCCTATGTGATCGAGCGGAAATGTAATACAAGTTGTTAAAGTTAAAGCATCGAATGAAAGCAGGGGGCGCGCGTCTATTAAAAACTAATTTTAGAAATTTTATTCCCTGTCACCTATGCAAAGCAGGGGTTTTTCATCGGCAGAAATGGGTTAATGTCAACCACCAATGGAACAGATGATTTTAAAAATTTTGGGCCCTGTCACCTATGCAGAGCAGGGGTTTATTCATGGCAAAAATTCTAAAACGTCACCCAAGAAAGAAACAGACAAATTTGTGAAATGTATTTCCTTGTCCACTAGGTAGAGCAGGGGTATATCACAGCCAAATATTGGTGAATATCAACCAACAATGTAACAGAAAGATTTGTGAAATTCGTTAACCTGTCTACTAGGTAGAGCAGGGGTATAGTATATCACAGCCAAAAATTGGTGAATGTCACCCAACAATGTAACAGAAAAATTATTGAAATTTATTAACCTGTCAACTAGGTAGAGCAGTGGTATATCCAAGCCAAAAAGTTGGTGAATTTCACCCGAAAATGTAACAAAAAAATTTGTGAAATTTGTTTACCTGTCTACTAGGTAGAGCAGGGGTATATCACAGCCAAAAATTGGTGAATTTCATATGAAAATGTAACAGACAAATAAGTTAAATGACATAAAATAAGATATGTACAAATTAAAAAATTTCTTGATGTATGAGGTGGAGGTCCATATCGAGTAGGAGGTTGAGGAGGCTGTGGACGTAGTGATGGAGGTGGAAGTGGCGAAGGAGGAGGATGAGGTAGTCAACACAAATTATTGGATTTCATTTTTAATTTATTTATTTTTTAAATTAGGATACACCCCAAAAGAGTGGGAAATATAAAAAATACAATGAGCAATTGCGCTATAGTATAACAATGGCTGGAAAAGGCCGATATACATGTCTATTCTGCACAAGGTACGGACAAGTCCTGTGGGATCCATGCCTGGTTCATTTTAATGAACGTGAGCTTGTCCACATTGGCTGCGGACAAGCGGCTGTGCTTGTCTGTGATAACGCCCCCTGCCTTGCTAAACACACGTTCAGACAATACACTGGCTGCAGGCAAGGTGTAAAAGGCAAGCTCATGATCCAATTGAGACCCAGAAGTTGAAGGGGTCAGACCCATCATTCAGTACGTGTAGGAGTGTGCACACATACTGCTCCACCATGTTGCTGAAATGCTGCCTCCTGCTAAGACGTTTCATATCAGCTGGTGGTGCTGGTTGTTGTGGCGACCTCTTCCTCCTTCTCTGCCTTCGACTTGTGCTTCCACTGTGCCTCTGCTGTCAGGTGAGAATGCCACCAGCAGCAGGTCTACCAGCGTGCACTTGTACTCACGCATCTTACGATCACGCTCTAGTGACAGAATTAAGGACGGTACGTTGTCCTTGTAACGGGGATCCAGCAGCGTGGCCACCCAGTAATCAGCACAAGTTAGAATGTGGGCATCTCGGCAGTCGGTGCGGAGACACTGCAGCATGTAATCGCTCATGTGTGCCAGGCTGCCCATGCTGTAAACACGGTTCCTCCTCCTCCCTCTCCTCATCCTCCACCTCGTCATTCTCCAGAACTGTGCCCTGGCTGGACAATTGCGTACCTGGCGTTTGTGGGTGCAGGAACCCACCCTCGGAGCCACTTGTGAATGACTGTCCGGAAACCCTACAAAATGATCCCTCTTCCTCCTCCTCCTCCTCCTGTGCCACATCCTCTTATCATCACCAGAAGCATTTTTTCAAGGAGGCATAGAAGTGGGATAGTAATGCTTAGAATGTCATTATCGGCACTGGCCATGTTGGTGGAGTACTCGAAACAGCGCAACAAGGAACACAGGTCTTGCATGGAGGCCCAGTCATTGGTGGTGAAGTGGTGCTGTTCCGCAGAGCGACTCACCCGTGGGTGCTGCAGCTGAAACTCTACTATCGCCTGCTGCTGCTCGCACAGTCTGGTCAGCATGTGCAAGGTAGAGTTCCACATTGTAAGCACATGAGGCGGTGAGCGGGAAGGCCGAAGCTATGCTGCAGCGCTGACAGGCGAGCAGCAGCAGAGTGAGAATGACGAAAGCGCGCACAGATGGCCCGCACTTTATGCAGCAGCTCTGACATACCGGGGTAATTTTTAAGGAACCTCTGCACCACCAATTTCAGCACATGTGCCAGGCAAGGGATGTGCATCAAATTCGCTAGTCCCATAGCTGCTACGAGATTTCGCCCATTATCGCACACCACCAGGCCGGGCTTGAGGCTCACTGGCACCAACCACTCATCGGTCTGTTGTTCCATGCCCGTCCATAGCTCCTGCGCGGTGTGGGGTTTGTCCCTCAAACTGATAAGTTTTAAAACTGCCTGCTGTCGTTCACCCCTGGCTGTGCTGAAGTTGGTGGTGAAGGTGTTACGCTGACTGGATGAGCAAGCGGTAGAGGATGAGGAAGTGGAGTAGGATGAGGAAGCAACAGGAGGCAAATTGAAGCGCCCTGCAATCCTCGGTGGTGGAAGGACATGCGCCAAACTGCTATCCGCCTCAGTCCCAGCCGCCACTGCATTTACCCAGTGTGCTGTTAGGGAGATATAAAGACCCTGACCATGCTTACTGGTCCACGTATCCGTAGTTAGGTGGACCTTGCCACAGATGGCGTTGTGCAGTGCACACCTGATTTTGTCCCCCACCTTGGTTGTGCACGGGAAGGCATGGCTCGACTGTAAAACTAATGGCGGATGGGCACGATGTACTGTGGGACAGCCGCCGCCATAAGGCTTTTAAAACTCTCCGTCTCCACCAGACGGAATGACAGTATTTCAAAGGCCAGGAATTTTGAAATGCTGGCATTCACGGCTAGGGTTTGCAGCTGTTTCCTCTTCCGCTCCAGTGTTTGGGAGATGGAGAGCTGAACACTTCCGTGGTACATTGTGGAGATGCTTGGTGACCCAGGTGGTGGTGTTGCTGGCAGATCCTCTGTTTGCAGGGAGGCAGGTGCCACTGTTACTCTAGAGGTGGATGAAGAGGCCGAGACTGCAGCAGAAGGGGAAGCAGGATTAGCCAGAGACCTTTCTTTGTTTTTGAGGTGTCTACTCCACTGCAGCTTGTGCTTTGCACTTAGATGCCTGGTCATGCAGGTTGTGCTCAGGTTGAGAACGTTTATGCCTCGCTTCAGCTCTGATTGCACAGCATTCAAACCACTCATGTCTTGTCATCAGCACATTGTCTGAAGAACTGCCGCGCCAGGGAACTCCTTGGAGCTGGCTTTGGTGTGCTCGGTCCCTTCCTGCGTTGGGCAGTAGCAGGCATACGGTCTAGAGGACGGCCTTTCTACTTTTGCACCCTGCTCCCTCTTCTGCTGTGTTGGTGGCTCTGTGCTACCACTGCCTCTTCCTCCAAACTTCACAGGTCAATCGCATGACCATGTGGGGTCGAGGACCTCATTGTCCTCCACATCATCTTCCACCCAGTCTTCACCACTGCCTTCCTTGACCGTCTGCACACTGCAGAAAGCCACAGCAGTTTTTACCTGTGTTTTGTCATCATCCAAGACGTGCTGCGGTGGTCCTCCCATGTACTCATATTAAAACATAAGTGGTTGGGCATCGGTGCACTCAATCTCTTCCACTTATGGGACAGGGCTATGTGGATGGCCCTGGGAAACCCTGCTAGCAGAGTCAGCAAAAATCAGAAGAGACTGCTGCATGACTTGGGGCTCAGTCTGTTTGACTGATTTGAAAGGGGGTGAGGTGAAAGACTGATGGACATCGGCTGGAGGTGCTAACTCTGATCTTTCAGCTGGAGACTGGGTGGGAGACAATGTACAGGAACTGGAGGCATTGTCAGCAACCTAATCTACTATCGCCTGTACTTGTTCTGGCCTCACTATTCGTAGAGCCGCATTAGTCCCGAACAAATAACGCTGAAGGTTCTGTCGCCTACTCGCACCGGAGGAAGGAGTGCGTGTAGCTGGCACAGATCGACCACGTCTGGGGTAACGTCCCTTATTCGACGCTCTCCTCGTTCTCAGCAAATTTAGGATCTTGCTCAAAATGGGTGTTTTTTTAATAACAGAATATAACAGCAGTATCTAACGCGTGTATTTCACACTGACAGACGCAGTAAAGGCCGCAAATTTTGAATTGTGCCCAAAATAGGTGTTTTTTTAAAAGCAGAATATAACAGTAGTATCTAATGCGTGTATTTCACACTAACATATGCAGCAAATGCAGCAAATTTAGTATTTTGCCCAAAATGGGTGTTTTTAATAACAGAATATAACAGCAGCATCTCACGCATGCATTTCACACTGACAGATGCAGCACTGGCTGTGAATTTTGTATTTTGCACAAAAAGGGTGTTTTTTAAAACCCAGAAAATTATTGCAGTATTTCAAGCTTATATTTCACAATGACAAATGCAGCATAGGCCCCAGATGTAGGGTATTGCCAAAAATGGGTGCTTTTTTAAACCCAGAAAAATATTGCAATATTTCGAGCTTGTATTTAACAATGACAGATGCAGCAAATGCCCCAAAATTAGTATTTTGTCCAAAATGGGTGTTTTTAATAGCAGAATATAACAGCAATATCTAACGCTTGTATTGCACACTGACAGATGCAGCAAAGGCTGCAAATTTAGCATTTTGCCCTAAAAGGGTGTTTTTTAAAATCCAGAAAATTATTGCAGTATTTCAAGCTTATATTTCATACTGACAAATGCAACATAGGCCCAAGATGTAGGGTATTGCCAAAAATGGGTGCTTTTTTAAACTGAGAGAATTATTGCAGTGTTTCAAGCTTGCATTTAACAATGACCAGATTCAGCAAATGCCGCAAATTTAGTGTTTTGCTCAAAATGGGTGTTTTTTTAATAGCAGAATATAACATCAGTATCTAACGCATGTATTTCACACTGACAGATGCAGCAAAGGCTGCAAATTTAGTATTTTGCCCAAAAAGGGTGTTTTTTTAAACCCAGAAAAGTATTGCAGTATTTCAAGCTTATATTTCACGCTGAGAAATGCTGCAAAGGCACCAGATGTAGGATATTGCCAAAATTGGTGTTTTTTTTAAACCCAGAATATTATTGCAGTATTTCAAGCTTGTATTTCACACTAACAAAAGCAGCATAGGCCCCAGATGTAGGGTATTGCCAAAAATGGGTGATTTTTTTTAAACCCAGAAAATTATTGCAGTATTTCAAGATTGTATTTCACATTGACAAATGCTGCAAAGGCCACAGATGTAGGGTCTTGCAAACAATTGGTGATTTTTTTAAACCCAGAATATAATTGCAGTATTTCAAGCTTGTATTTGACTGTCACAAATGCACATATGCTGTGCTGGTGCACTGAACTTTCATAAAATGGCCACCGCTGCCCACCTAACTAACAGACGGATAAAAGTTATTTTTCTGTTAAAGATTCTTTCCTATTCTCTCCCTCACAGCAGCAACATCCTATCCCTACTCTAATCAGAGCAGAGTGACGTGCAGCGCTACGTGACTCCAGCTTATTTAGAGGCTAGATCACATGCTGCACTGGCCAATCACAGCCATGCCATTAGTAAGCATGGCTGTGATGGCTTCTGAGGGCACACAAGTTAAACGCTTGTTGATTGGCTGCTCTGCAGCCTTTTAAAAAGTGCCATTAAGTCGCCAAACACCGAACCCAAACCTGAATTTTTACTGAAAAGAGTCCGGGGTCCAAAAATCATAACGTTTGGTACGAACCTGAACTTTACAGTTCGGGTTCGCTCAACTCTGCTCAGTACAATAAAATGTGCCAAACTGCGGATGGAACCCATATGCCCCAAAAAACTGCGACTTATCAGTGGACTCCTGCCTACGACTTTTTATGGCAAACTTGGCCAATGACAAAAATGAAGAGCACTCCTCCTGATTCTCCGAATCAAAACATCTTAAATAAGTCTCCAGATTGTTGTCTGTGCGCTCAGTCTGTCCATTCGACTGAGGATGAAAAGTCCAAGTGAAGGACAATTGGACCCCCAGGCGAGTACAGAGTGTCTTCCAGAATCTGGAAACAAACTGAGTCCCCCTATCAGACACCACATCAGAGAGGATACAGTGTAGTTTTACTATGTTATCGAAAAATACTTGTGCAAGAGTTGTAGCATTAGGTAGACCTGATAATGCTATAAAGTGTGACATTTTGCTGAAGCGATCAACAACCACCAGAATCACAGTTTTCCATGAGGAATTAGGAAAACCTGTGATAAAGTCCATGGACAAATGAGTCCATGGTCGGGACGGGATAGACAAGGGAAGTAGAGATCCTGAAGGCTGACTATGTGTCACTTTGGCACGCGCACAAGTCTCACAAGCTGACACATAGCCCTCAATACATTTACACAAACCTGGCCACCAAAATCTGCGGCAAATTAGATAAACTGTGGATCTGCTCCCAGGGTGTCACGTAAGAACAGTTCTGTGATGTTCTTGAAAGACCTTGTGCCGTAGTTCCGAAGGAACAAACAACTTACCTGGAGGAGAAGAATCAGGTGCATCTCCCTGGACCTCCAACACCTCTGCCTCAAGTTCGGGATAAAAGGCCGATACAACCAGCCCATCAGCTAATATCTGGCCAGGATCCCCCGAATCCCCCCCCCCCCCCCCCAGAAAAGCTATGAGACAAAGCATTCGCTTTGACGTTCTTAACCCCAGGGGATAGATGACAACAAAATTAAATCTGGTAAAAAAAACAACGACCATCTGGCCTGCCTTTGGTTCAGATGTTTAGCTGACTCCAGATAAGCCAGATTTTTGTGTTCAGTAATTACCTACATCATAATTTCTTTCACCAGTAGAGAGTTTTTTGGGGGAGAAAAAAGCATAGGGGCACCATTTGCTAGGAGAAGGACCCTGCAACAAGACTGCTCCTACCCCTACCTCTGATGCTTCAACTTCCACAATGAATGGTTGTGACAAATCAGGTTGCACCCGTATAGGAGCAGAAGCAAAACACTCCTTTACCACTGAAAAGGCATGTAATGCCTCATCAGACCAGACTGAGAAATCCGCTACTTTCTTAGTCATATCTGTTAATGGTTTAACAACAGTCAAGGCAGTTGTCTATGCAAAAATCACTCCAATCAAGAATCTGTCTCGCTTGCCAATCGATGGTAGGGTTATGTTTGGATAACCATGGTAAACCTAGCACCAGAGGATCAGGAAGACCCTCCAGCACAAAACATGAAATGGATTCTTGATGAGAATCTTCCACCTTTTGGCGAATTGTCCATCTCCTAAATTCAGAGCAATAGGACTCAGCCGAATCCTCTCCCTGCCGTAAGCCACTCAACATAGTCTCTGCCAGGGATACCAGATCTGGGTCATTGTAGATAAGTCCCAGAGCTCTGAAAATTCATATACCGACTTGAGGGATTGTGATCCGGTCGGCAAAGAAAAAGCTCAAGACTGAGCATCACCTTTCAGTAACAATATAATAGTCCCCATTCTTTGACTCTTGTCCCCAGAAGAGTTAGGACATAGTCTAAAATATAGTTTGCACGACTCCCTTAACCGAATAAAAGGTGTCACTTTCTCTGGAAAACCCCATCCAGGAGAGCGACCTTTGGTTCAGGGCAGGCCTGGTTCCCTCTGCTGTAACCCGCCACTTGTGGTCTCAGAAACTGCGAGACGGCCGTGTGGAGGTCAGCCACCTCTAAAGACAGTCCGTGCCTACGATCGACCATTGCAGAAACAGTATCCATCGCTGTACTGACACAAACAAAATTAAGTTTTTTGGGCAGTTGATAATGTCACAGGTAATGGGGAGGGGATTACACCACAATACACACAGAAGGAAATATCCCAGAGTCTAGGCCTCAAAGCTAAGGAAGAGGGAAGGTGACCTCCTAGGAATCCCTAGACCTCTCCCTAACTACTCCCAGTATGAGTAGACCCTGAAGGTGGTAATACTCATACAGAACTTAAGCCCTGGAGACCCTAGAAATCCCTAGGAACGGTGGCAAGGAATGACATTACTGGTTCCTTCCCAGATAAAGGGACCAGTGTCTCGCTGAGGCCTAGAAAACAAAACACACCAGCGAACAACAAAATGCAAAACGAAATGCACTTATCTTAAAGAAGAATGGAGGAGCAGGAGATCCAAAGAAACAACACACCAGTTCAACCAACACCAAGCAGGAAATATCAACCGCATGGTAAGCAATCAGAACTAAATAGAGCCTCAGTAATGACCACAAGCTGCACCTGACAAATGGTATGGTCATTACCAAACAACAACACTGCAAGGAGAAAACAAAGACTGTCACATGCCGCCAGTCTCTCAGATCTTCTCACCTCTGTCATGGGAGGGACCGTGACAGTATGGTCCCATCAGAAATGGCTTGTGATTTGGTAGCCAAAATCAGGAGGGGGTACAAAACACAGAAGACTTGAAAATATTAATTTCATCTATGTTTTGGATCAACTCCTGTTTTTTTTTTTGTTGCCATTAGCAATACTGATGGATTACTCACCAAATGATGACAGAGTGAAGGCGGATGCTCCACAGACAGGATCCGTTTTTTGGGGGTTATTGTTCTGATGGATCAGAGGAAGGGTAAAAAAATCTGTGACGTCCACACACACTTACTGCTGACACCCTCTCCACTCTGTCGGGGGGCTCTACTTGAATAAGCGTTTAATAGAACAGGTTCTGTAGACATCTATATGGAATCAGCTGATGACGGTGTAAAAGGAGTGTGTGCTTCTTCTTGGCACTAACATCAACCTGTAAAGCTGAGCTCATGTTATGTGGTCACAAGCTGCACCCTTTTTGGCGTGTATTAGTGGTAAAAATGGCCTGAGTAAACGCTATGTGTTTCACATGAGCTACCACTGGCTAACGTGGAAGTTACACTGGGGAGTAGATCTGTCCATCTGCCACATTAAGAAATCGTTCATGGCCTTCTTCTGCTTGGGCAGTCTAACACATGGAGCTTGGTGTTCCAAGGGGTGGAAACGTTGCATACCTGCGCACCGGACTTTTGCCTTTGCAGCTCAAGGAGGGTGCATTTTGCAAAGTAAGAGTGACTGAAGTGCACAGTTTCCTGATTATTTTTAACAGCTCTTGCAGTTCAGTGGAAGACTTGAGGAACTAAATTACAATGACATTGAAGACGCGCCTCATGCAGGGCGTATGGGTCAGCCCTCCCTGACATAGTACAGACAAAATGTTCTTCCTGTTATCAGTAACCATGGTTCCTATCTTTACTTGGTGAGGAGACAGATACCACGATTACAACGCGGAGCAGCATTGCCATCACCTGCCCAAATGCTGGTGTGCCTGGCCCAGAACGACATTTACCAAGTGGGCTATGAACAACATACATTGTCCTTGACCATAGTTACAACTCTATACGTGAGCGCTGGGTTTAACTCTTCCAGACACCGAGAGGACTGGCTCACCTTCTGCTCAACGTATATATGCAGGGCTGGTACAGATTTTATGGAAAAGTAATGTCGGCTTGGGACTCTCCACTTTGGGTGGGCAGAAGCCATCAGTTCTCTGAAGTGTTCATAGTCAACTACATGGAAAGGGAGGGACTGTAGTACAAGTTCAGCATCTCCACCACTGGAGGAGTGCAATATTCTGTTGTATTTTTAAAATCACCTCAATGATTGATTGCTATCAAAACAAGTGACAAGTTTGATCCCTTACTTCTGGAGAGGGGGTGCTGGCCGATATGAAGCAGTTGTTGAATCAGGCTGTAATACTAAGGGTCCATTCACACGTCCGTAGTGTATTGCGGATCTGAAATACACCCGGCCGGCACCCCCATGGTACTGCCTATTCTTATCCTCAATTGCAGATAAGAATAGAACATGTTCTATTTTTTTCGGGAGACGCGGACCGGAAGATCGGGGCCACGCTCCAGAAATGCGGATGCAGACAGCACTGTTTTCTGTCCCCATCTCTTCCGGCCCCGTAGAGAATGAATGGGTCTGGATTTGATCTGCAACGTTGCGGAATGGATATGGACCCATTCTACAGACGAGTGAATGGACCCTAAACGAGTGGCACAGTTTTCCCAGGCCACTTTATGGTGACGCTCCATGTGTTGATACAGTGTCATCATTCCAACATTAGCATACTGGCTGCACCTCACCTTCTGCGCACACATCCTGCATACAGTCACACTAATGTCCCCCAGTGACCTTGTGAAAAATTCCCTCACTGCTGAGTATCGCATTTTCCCTCCTCCACTGTGTAATGCCTGCTTTCTGCTGCCTTTATGAACCCATACATTGCTAGTGTTTTCCTTAGTCTCCCAGGTAGCAGATGGTGTACCCCTCCCGCGTTTGGCTACAGATCTCCTACTGCTATCACCTTGCAGTGTCAAGGACACGATGCCACCCTCACAGCTATGCCCCCTCTTCACCCAGCTCCCACACGCTACATTATCATCTACATATATTTACAAGTCACTTGTGTCACCCTCACCTGTCTCTTGCCCATGTCCCTGATCCCACCTGACTGTTATCATCGGTATTTAGTAGTTAAACACCTAAAGCAGTCTGTGCAATGTGCCGCCCCACCAGAGATGATCGTGTCCCACAGTTAGGAATGCCGAGTGGCTATGTGACCTTACTAGTTCTGTGGGTCATGGTGCTCCTACCAGGATACCATCACTCCCCAGGGTTAGGCCCCATAGCATTCAAAGAAGAGAGTTGTAGTTGGTGGATAATAAGTTGAGTCCAAACTTGATAAAGTTCAACAGTTGTACTTCTATAAACTTCCATCCAGATAATATTTGATCTTTCTCTGTCTCCAGCAGGTTTTATGGTACACTGGCAGGTGAACATGAACACTCTGCTTTCTCTTTATCTGCTGTACTAATCTCTGGCTTCAGTCTGTTTACTGGACTTTCAGACAGTTATGGTACCTTCGAGTGGGATGCCTTTGTCCATTGACCCCCTGTGATACTCTGTCTATAAACTGCTAGGAGTCGGGGTGCTGTATGAGCTGCTTCCCTTGGAAGACTCCTACTGCAGGAGGGGGAGCTAGCCTCACTGCGCCATGTATTCTCTCTTTTCAATTCTTCTATCTACTCCCTATAGCTTCCTGTAACTTTTTCCTTGGTAGGAAGCAGAACTAGCCCACTTCAGCCCAAAAGGAGAGAATGGCATGGTAAGTTCCATTTTATCTAAAGATACTCTCTCTGCCATACTCACTGTCACCTGCTGGTAAACCAGACACAGTGCACGAAATACAAGAAATAAAAGTTACATAGCAATACTATTGCGGTCTGCAAATTTCGGATCCGCAAAACACAGATGCTGCCTGTGTGCCTTCTGTAATTTGCTGTACCAAACAGGAGGCCCATTATAGAAATGCCTATTCTTGTCCGAAAAACGGACAAGAATAGGACATGCCTCAGAATTTCTGCAGGGCCACAGAACGGAGCAATGGATGCAGAGAGCATACGGAATGCTGTCCGCATCTTTTGTGGCCCCATTGAAGTGAATGTGTCCGCATCCAAGCTGCCAAAAATGCGGCTCGGATGCGGACCAAAACCTCGGTCGTGTGAACAAGCCCAAAGTGTGAGATGTGGCCCCTAGATCTTGTTTGTATAGGCTTTAAAGAGTGGGCAAATGAAACTCTGCTTGTATAAACTGAATTTCTTCCATGCAGTATAGCTGGGAGGTTACAGGAAAAATACTTATTCAATATTTATGGTACTTGTCCCCTTATTAACCTGTTAATGACAACCCATATGGTTTTATATTGCGGCTTCTAACGGACCTTAGGCTCAGCCACCGTCTTTTTACAGTGGCTTGGTCTAAGTCTCCTGTGCAGCAGAGAGGGGTGCTTGGCTTTCACATAAGAGAAGGGCTCCTGCTCTAACGTACCCGACTGGTAGAAGCACTGATGTCTTATAAAGGCCCCAGTCCTTCCTGCAGTGTTTCCCAACCAGGCTTCACCTCTCTGGAACAACCTGCTAATGACAGTTAGGCCTAGTTTACACAAACGTATGGCTTTTATAGTTTTTGCAGTCCGTTTTTCACGTTTTTGTTGTTCCGTTGTTCCGTTTTTGAGTTCCGTTGTGTTTCCGATTCCGTTCCATTTTTCCATTCCGGTTTTCCGTTCCATTATGGAAGCGCTCATTAGTACCGAAGGACCAGGAAGTGGTGAACGCTCTGTACTCACCACTTCCTGGTCCTCGGCTGTCAGCTGTGCAGAGCTGCGCACAGCGTGAGGACGCTCTGTGACCTCACGCTGTGCGCGCCAGTTTAGAGCACAGTCGACTGAGGAGGGAAGAAAATTGCAGGCGGCGTCCGTCCAGGAGAAGGAAAGGTACGTTTTTTTTGTTTTTTTTAATAAAAAATGTGGCTGCTGGGGGCATTATGGGGGCTAATTGAAGGCATATGGGGGCTAATTGAAGGCATATGGGGCTAATTGGAGGCATGTGGGGGCTATAGGAGCTAATAGGAGGCATATGGGGGCTAATAGGAGGCATATGGGGGCTAATTGGAGGCATATGGGGGCTATGGGGCTAATTGGACGCATATGGGGGCTATGGGGGCTAATAGGAGGCATATGGGGCTAATTGGAGGCATATGGGGCTAATTGGAGGCATATGGGGGCTATGGGGGCTAATTGGAGGCATATGGGTGCTATGGGGGCTAATAGGAGGCATATGGGGTTAATTGGAGGCATATGGGGGCTAATTGGAGGCATATGGGGGCTAATTGGAGGCATATGGGGGCTAATTAGGCATATGGGGCTAATAAGAGGCATAATGGGGCTAATTAGGCATATGGGAGCTAATTAGGCATAATGGGGGCTAATAAGAGGCATAATGTGGGCTAATGAGGCATAATGGCTTATAATGGGGGCTAATGAGGCATAATGGAGGCTAATGAGGCATAATGGGGCTAATAAGAGGAATAATGGGGGCTAATGAGGCATAAGGGCTTATAATGGGGCTAATGAGGCATAAGGGCTGATATGGGGCTAATGAGGCATAAGGGCTGATATGGGGGTGATAAGAGGCATAATGGGGGTAATAAGAGGAATAATGGGGGCTAATGAGGCATAAGGGCTGATATGGGGGCTGATATGAGAGGCATAATGAGGGCTAATGAGAGGCATAATGTGTCATCCACAGATGCCCCCATAACAGTGTGACCAGAGACAGAAAGAAGGGGAAAGAATCCATGGAAGCAAGCAGAGGACGGCACAGCAGACGACTGAATAGCTTCTTTTGTAAGTAAATTGCTTTATTATAAATGTATCCCTGCATACCGCAATTCTCTCGTATTTTGCAATCTTATTGATATATACTTATTTTGTTTTTGCCCCCCCATTTTTGACTGTGGTATCTTTGTGCCCCCCCCCCCCCCCTATATATTGTTCCTAGAGTCGCCACTGTGTAAATCCATTACGCTTCACATTCGTTCAAAAGGTGTAGATGGTTGCCACCTCTTGTTCGATGACCTGGAACTTGAGTTGGACACTGTTATATTTCTTTGGTGAAATGTTCAGTAATTGGAAGCCAGTTCTTCCAATGGTTGATTTGTAACTGATAATACTGTCCCTTACGGGTTGTGTGGTTTCACCCACATATAAAAGACCATATAGACATTTAATAAGGTATATAACAAATGATGAGTCGCATTTGAAAAAGTATTTTACTGGAAAGGATTTTCCTGTGTGGGTATGTATGATGTGGTCACCTTTGATTACATTTGAGAAGCAACTACAGTGGAGGCAATGACATGGTGTCCTAAGGAAGGTTTGACTAGGTTGATATATGTGACTCCCTATGTCGGCTTTTAACGAGTTTATTCTTGGGGTTAGGTACTCTTTTTAGACACATCAGGGGTGGAGCTTGAAAGGATTAGATGGTTGGGTAGGCATTTTTAGAAGTGGACAATGTTTTTTGATTGTCTGTTGAATTTTGGACATGAGGGAGTGGTAAGTGTGGACAAAAGGGATCCGTTCCGTGGTTCCCTTATTCTTTTTTTTTGGAGTGTGTGGTATTGGAAATTTCTTTGATGAGGAGTCTACTGGGATAGCCCCTTTCAGTGAACTTGGAGGTCATGGTTTGGAGTTTGTATGTTGGCTCTGTGGATCTGAGACTATGCGGTTCATATGGTGAAATTGAGAGCGAGGTATATAATTTTTTTGTGGCAATGGGATGGCAACTAGAATAAAGTAAAAGGCCATTGCAGTCGGTTTGTTTGGTGTAAAGGTCTATATTGAATTTTTTTATGCAAACAGGTATCACCTATGAAAGAGAACCATCTAACCAGGACCACCTAAATCAACAAGCCTTGGGAATTGACAAGGGAATATAGCCAGACCATATATCCATCCGTATACAGCTGTTTCAGGGTGTTTGCCCCTCATCAGTACAGAATAGGATTCTGTCATGCTCAAAAACTTGTAGTAAACCTGGTGCAAAATCATTGTCCCCTTCCCCACACAACAGAAATATAAAGATACAGTAAAGACAAGTAGAAGATTTACGTCTACTTTGCTATGTGCGCTTAAATATGCGGATTCCAAAAAGACCTTCCTAGTGTAAAAAAGATGTTTTAAACCTAGCATGAGATTATTCCCTCATTCCACTCATATCAGCAATTTGACAATGTAGTAAAGACGGTAATATTTCTGTCTCTTGTGAAATTTGCAGATAATTTCACTGGTATAAAAATAGTGCTATTGCCATAAAATGCTTTTGATATAATGCAATGCATTTAATAACACCAGACAGATATAATCCACTGAAAAAAATGTGCGATTGCTCCACAGCAGAATTCTACTGGCGCACTGTTTTGGCAAAAGCCTATTTTAAAAAATAAAATAAAAGATGCAGCTGTCTCTCTGTTCAAATAAAAAAATAAAATAAAAATTCTTGCAGGTTGCTGGTTTTCGAGGTTCTGCAGCAGCTGTATGTCAGCCCTTATATGCAGCACTGTGCCCCAGCTCCTCATCCCCTCAAAGCTTTTTCTGATTGAAGTCACTATTCTGCTCAATTATTTCTTTCTATTCCTTCCCTACACTTTACCTGTTACACTAGAATAGATGCTTGCTTGTGACTTTGTATACTGCGTACACTCATCCATCCTCATCAGCAACTCAACACAGAACAACATTCTGCCCATTCTGAAAGGGCACCTTCCTGCCTGCCTCCCCAGTGATTGGCTGATGAGGCTGTTTTTCAGCCTGTGAGCCAATCAGGGTAAGACCCCTCTTTCTCCCAGGATCATGTGAGCATCCTTCTTCCTCCATTGTGGTTTTTCCGCTGACATGTGCGATGAGTGCCATTTTACTCGATTTCTCTGAAATTAACCTGAAAAGCTTTGGGTTTGTTTTGTGGATACATTTTTGTGAAATTCGTAAAAAAACAAGTTCATTATGAACCGGTTTGCTCAGCCTTAGGCTACTTTCACATTTGCGTTCGGGGCTCCGCTTGTGAGTTCCGTTTAAAGGCTCTCACAAGCGGCCCCGAACGGATCCGTCCAGCCCTAATGCATTCTGAGTGGATGCGGATCCGCTCAGAATGCATCAGTCTGGCAGCGTTTGGACTCCGCTCCGCTCAGCAGGCGGACACCTGAACGCTGCTTGCAGCGTTCGGGTGTCCGCCTGGCCGCGCGGAGGCAAACTGATCCGTCCAGACTTACAATGGAAGTCAATGGGGACGGATCCGTTTGAATTTGACACTATATGGCTCAATTTTCAAACGGATCCGTCCCCCATTGACTTTCAATGTAAAGTCAAAATGGATCCGTTTGCATTACCATGAAAAAAAAAAAATGATCCGTTCTGAACGGATCTAAGCGTTTGCATTATAGGTGCGGATCCGTCTGTGCAGATACCAGACGGATCCGCACCTAAACGCAAGTGTGAAAGTAGCCTTAGTTCCATTACTTAGAGCCTGTAAACCCACACAAAATTACAATTTGATAACCTGCTAAGAGAAACACAACTATTTTGCATCAGCTTTTGCATTTTATAATATTTTTTTTAAACTCGCTTTATTGAAAAGTAACAAGCAAGAAATACAATAAAGCATTCACATTTAAGTACAATGAGTTACGCATCATTATTCATAGGAGCATTACAGTAGTAAAGGGTCGTCCTCTTCAGGACCTTGAAAGTCAAGACGTATCAACATTATAATTTAGCAGTAAACATTCAGTCAAAGAAAAATAATGTCCCATGCTTAGTTCTCTACCGTGAACCTTAATTCGAATTACTGTAGCAGTTAATGACCATAATGAAAAAATGAAAATAAAATAAAGTTAGACTATGGAGTGCAGATGAGCTGTCGCGGCAGTCAAAGGAGAATCACACCAGGGTCCCCATATCTTTTGGTGCTTCTGAGGGCATCCTCTACGGGAATACATAATCTTCTCAAAGGGAATTATGTTGTTGACAAGGGTCTTCCATTGACTGACTGTAGGGGGCCTGTCCGCCATCCACCTAAGAGCAATAGCTTTCCTTGCTAAGAATAGGACCTCCCTAATAAAGGTGAGTGTGTAGCGCGGTCTTGAGTCCTCTTCTATTATTCCCAAAACGCATATCTTTGGACAAGCCTCCAAAGTATCCGGGATCAGGGAAGAAATAAGCTCCACTACCCCTCTCCAAAATGATTGGATGTAGCTACAGTCCCACACCAGGTGCCAAAAATCCGCGCCCAACTGAGCACATCTATGGCATCCGGTGTGTGATCTTCTCCCCATTTTATATAGCCTAGTAGGGGTGAGATAACACCTATGCAAAATAAATACTTGTATCAATCTGTTAGTAAGAGATGGGGACACAGTCACTGGGGCTTTAAGGGCCTCGCTCCATTCCCCATCCGTCAACGTGGGTATATTCCCTCTCCATTTACATTCCGCCCCCAATGGAGAAGCTGAGATTTTAAGGTTAAGCAAATGCGTATATAAAGCGGATATCAGTCCCCTCGGTCCTTGTGTCCTAAAGACCCCAATAAGTGGATATAAAGATACCCGTTTCTTAAGAACCCGGATCTGGGCCTGAAGGGCATGTCTCAGCTGTAGGTACCTGAAGAAATGTGGCCGTAAGACTCCCGCTTTGGTTTGTAACTGAGTGAAGGAAAACAGGATGCCGTTCTCATAAAGATCTTTCAAACAGCAGATACCGTACCCTCTCCATATCCTCTCTCCTTCACACTATACCAAATGTGGAAATAATGGATTGTTCCATAGTGGCATATCATCTGGTAGATCACTGTATTGCTGCATCTTTGCAGCCCTCCACACCTGATGCGCCAGCTTGTGAATTGGTAGAAGTGAACCTGATAGAGATGTCAGGCCCTCTAAAACCGGCCATAGAGTGGAGAGGTGCAAATACTCCTGTAAGTAATATTCTGAGCTAGGAAGCACATCCCGGGTCACCCATGGCACCAAGTATCGCAACTGGCCGGCAAGGAAATACAAAAACAGATCCGGCAGGGCCGCACCGCCCTCATCCCAACTCCTCTGTAGGGACCTCACAGCTAATTTTCGTCTATTCTTGCCCCATATAAATGCCGCCATAAGGGAATGAAGTTTATCAAAGAATTTACGTGGTATGGGTACGCATGCATGTTCCAATAAATACAAAGCCTTGGGCTGGAGTACCATTTTGATTAGATTTATGCGTCCCATGATGGACAACGGTAAGGTATTCCAAGACTTAAATTTATCTACAAAGTGTGACACCAGGGGACTCGTATTCAGATCGTGTGAGGTGGCTGGATCCTTAGTGATATTTACTCCTAAGTATTTGAATTGATCAACAACCATCAAATTTTGATATACTGGTGGCCACTCTGAGGCCCACAGCGGCATGATGGCCGATTTCGCCCAGTTTATGCATAGACCAGAGAAGACCCCAAACTGTTCAATCAATGTGATTGCTCTGGGCAAAGTAACCTCAGCTGAGTCCATGTACAAAATGAGGTCATCAGCATATAGACCTAGTCTGTCTTCCCTATTCCCCATAGCTATGCCCTTAAAAATGCTATCTTGCCTGATTCGTAATGCTAAATGCTCAA
The DNA here is from genome assembly GCF_014858855.1 of Bufo gargarizans. Lineage (NCBI taxonomy): Eukaryota > Metazoa > Chordata > Amphibia > Anura > Bufonidae > Bufo > Bufo gargarizans. Next base: position 487,252,746 of record NC_058080.1, on the reverse strand, counting down.
TAGCTATCGCAAATAAAAGGGGCGATAAGGGGCATCCCTGCCTGGTTCCTCTGTATAGCTTAAAAGTTGACGATAGAGATCCATTGATCATAATATTTGCGGACGGGGAGTCATAGATGATATTGACCCACCTGATAAACACGGGACCAAAACCAAAACATTTAAGGACATGCTTCAAATAAGGCCATTCTACAGAGTCAAACGCCTTGGCCGTGTCCAGCGCGGCCAATGCCCACTGTCTCCGGTCCGCCCAACCCAGCTGAGCAATAACCTGCGCCCTGCGTATGTTGCTAGAGGTAGATCTACCAGGGATAAAGCCAGATTGATTTTCATGTATAATGGATGAAATTACTCTGTTCAACCTGTTTGCTAATAATTTAGTGAGGATTTTATAATCTAGATTTAATAACGATATAGGGCGGTACGACCCACACTCTGTCGGATCCTTGTCAGGTTTCAACAAGACTACAATAGAGGCCTTCTCAGATTCTGGAAGACCGTCAGTATCCAAGGACGCCTTATACATGCGCAATAGCTGCGGCCCCAGAATGTCCTTATATTTAGAATACACCTCCAATGGGATCCCGTCCGGTCCAGGGGCTTTGCCTAAATTAAGTCCCGAGATCGCCTCCTCTACCTCCTCCAGAGTGACTTCCCCGTCCAGCAAATCCCTATCTAAGTCAGACAATTGTGGGTGGGAAACCACCTGAAGGTAGTCCTCTAGTGCCTGAATGGTATACTGAGCATGAGAGCAATACAGGTCCTGGTAGAAATCTTTGAACCGGTCCAGAATACCCGCAGGCTCAGACACCACCTCCCCGTCCCTGTCTCTAATGCGTAGTATCGGCGGAGACATGTTATTCCTCCTCACTACCTGTGCCAACACCTTGCCCACTCTTCTGCCCTGTTCAAAGGTCTGTTGCTTCATGAAAAGCAGTTTGCGGTCACTTTTTTCCTGCAAATGATTCATGTACTGTCTACCCTTCAGCATCCAGTCCCTCCTGTTCACCTCAGTGGGGTCTGAGACATATACGGATTCCGCATTCCTGCACTGCATGCCCAAGTCCTCCTCCTTTCTGCGAGTGAATTTCTTAATGTAAGAGATGGAAGACTTTAGGCAGCCACGCAGGAAGGCTTTCAAAGTCTCCCAAAGCAGAGCCGGACGAGTGTCAACTGAGTTAACAGCAAGAAATGAATGCAACTGGTCAGGTACCCTATCATTTAGGGACATTAACGATAGCCAAAACAGATGTATACGCTGTTTGAGTACTCGGGCAGCGGAATAGGGATCAGTGATGGTGGCCGTTATAGGTGCATGGTCAGATGGACCCCGGGACCCGTACTGTACCTCTCGAGTAGCCATGAAGGTGCCAGGGGTGCCCAGGAGGTAGTCAATCCTAGATAATGCTTCTCTAGAGGGAGTGAAGCAAGAAAATTCAATCCTGTCAGGGTACCTTTCCCGCCATATGTCTATCCACCCAAGTTCCTCCAGCAGGCGTGCCAGGGCAGTTTTACCCGAAGTCCGCCTATAGGAGTCACCGGACGGATTGCGAAACCTGTCTTTCAAATCGTCCAGGACCAGGTTGAGATCCCCCATGCCCAATATCCCGGCTGACGGGAATTGTGCTGCAAATCCTGCCGCAGCCTGCAACAAAGAAAGATTGGCAGGAGGGGGGGGGGGGGGGGTTTGTACATATTCAGAATCACAAAAGGCATACCATTAATGTGGGCATATACAAAAACATACTTCCCCTCGGGGTCAACAGTAGTGTGATGGGGCTCCCATCTGACCGCCCGGTGGATCAATAATGACACCCCTTTAGAATACGAGTTACCATATGCACTTTCCACCCATTGAGCCCACGGTTTCCTAACTCTCCCTCCAGTGTCTACAGTGAGGTGCGTCTCCTGCAGTCCCAGAATATGCGGCGCGAAACTGCGAATATGGGCAAACACGGCCATTCGTTTCCTAGGTCCACCTAAACCTCTGACATTCCAGGACATCACTCTTAAACCCGCCATGGTAAATACCAGTAAATGACATAAGGATAATCACCCCTCTCCTGGGGTCCACCATGGCGAGAATAATGTTCACTGTGCATAACTCTCACATCTTGCTTGTTAGACATTGCAGAAATAGCGTAAAACATTGTAAATACACTAAACCACCCCAACAGGGGGTGAACATAATCACATCCATATGAACAAGTGGCCATGTGTTTGGGGGACCTGCACGGTGTATATATATAAAACCCGATGCAGGTGGAGTAGCTGACTCCCCCCATATGGAGTGAAATTTGCCTGGTTACATGAATACATCGCATGAGGAGCTGCCCGCAATTAACCCTCAATGGCCCGGAGGCTAACTAGCAACATGAGGCATTACATTACCCAGCTCAGACTCGTATCAATGCTGAAGAACAAAGGCATAGGGAAAAGAATAAATCAAAAGTCACGGAAAGAAATAGAGGTTAAACAAAATGCAGTCCTCACGGTAGCTTCTTCATCCCCCTCAGGCATATCCATGCAGAGCTTCAGAAATAAGCCGCTTCACCTGGGAGGGGAACGTCGGTGTCTCCCAGATAACCAGTCCTCCGCTTCAGCAGGATTGGAGAAGAAAAGTGACTTGTCGCCATCTACCACTCTCAGGCGAGCAGGATACGCCATGGAATACTTGAGGTTCGTCTCCCGGAGGCGTCTTTTGATAGAGACAAAGGTAGCACGTTTCTTCTGAAGGTCAGCAGAGAAATCCGGATACAAAGAAATGTTCGCAGAGCCTAGTGATATCTTCTGTGCGACCCTGGCTTGCGCCAAAATTAGATCCCTGTCCCGCCAGTTTAACATGCGAGCTAGCAGAGGTCTTGGGGGGGCACCAGGAGGCAGTGGTCTGGCAGGCACCCAGTGTGCCCGTTCCACCGTATATGCAGATGAAAAAGCAGCATTGGGGAATATCTCTTTAAACCATCCCTCCAGGAAAGCTGCTGGGTCTGGGCCCTCGGCTCGCTCAGGCATGCCAATAATGCGCACGTTATTGCGCCGCGCGCGGTTCTCAAGATCATCACATTTTTGGCGGAATAGCTCCACAGATGCCTCCACCGCAGTGATCCTTGCTGGTAAGGGGTTGGTTAAATCCTCCAGGTCTGATACCCTGGTCTCAGTCACTCGGACCCGCTCACGCAGCTGCTGCACATCCTGGCGCAGTAGGCCCAAATCCACCCTCACCTCGTCTATCTTCCCCGTCAGGGATACCTGGCATCCAGTAATAGCCGCCATAAGTTGCTGGTGGGAGGTTTGCAGGGTGAATTCAGGTTCAGTCTCCGCCTCAGTAAGCGGCTGTTGCGAAGACTGGCTTCTGGTGCTGGTTGCACGAGTCGGAGAAGGAGCCGCGGCGCCATGTTGGGAGTCCTGCCTGGCGAACTCCTTCAGTCGCTCCGCCGCCATCTGTACCTTGCTGGGGCTCATGATAAAGATCAAGCGCTTGCTGCTGGTGTAGGTAAGCTGATTGGGGCAAACTTCAGCAAATGTGGACATCAGGATGGCTCAGGATAGTTGGCGGGAGCCGGAGCTTCGCTCAGATGCGTCCGGCCTTACGGCAGTTGGCCACGCCCCCCGCATTTTATAATATTGAAGGTGCCCAAGCACAATTTGTATCTTAGGAAAAATCACCTGTAAGCTCTCTAATAAGTCTTGCTCTCATTATATTTCCATCCACTTTGTTAAATTTGTATGCATAATAAACAACTTGCTTTCATACTGTACATATTGTTGAAAAAGTCTTGAAAATGTACCAAATTTGTACCAAATTTATGTCAGACAAGTGGTCTAAAGGCTCTTCAAATAATTATAGAGTAATTCATTATTAATGGTAGAGATGACTGAACTTCTTAAGATCACTTTTGTGTCTAATTCGGTACATTTAAAAAAAAAAAAATAATTTGACCCAAAACAATTCTACACAAATAGAATATGCTTCAATTGGCCTGAAAATTGGTAAATGACACTGACATCTCATAGGACTCAGAATTTTCATGAACAGATGTTATCTCTTTTTTTGTAAACATTTTTTTAATACATTTTTGCGCTCTCTCTCCCCCAGTAGCATACCTTCAACTGAGGCAGACCATGAGGAAGGGGGCCCTGCCATGCAGGAAGCGCCACCCCCTAATTACAGTTAAATGGCTTTGCTGTGAAGAGGAGAAGAAATGATGTGGAGAAGGATTTGTGATGATGTTATCATGTGACCAGTGCAGGAAGCTGGAGCTCAGCAGTGTACGGGAAAAGTGGTGAAAGACCTTTGGGATTTTGCAATATGAGGGGAAACAGCTTCTGTGCTGTGTGTGGATGAAAGGTTAGTGGTGTCCTGGAATAGGACTTAAGATCTCAGAAATACTAGAAGTTTTAGGTCTGTCCTACTGTATCCACCTTCATGTAACGTTCACTGATGCTGTCACGGATGAAGTTGCAGATAGCTGGAACGTATAAATAAACGACTGACTGGCTTGATCCCAAACTAAGGAGCATATAGGCGAGCCCTTTAAAACCCTAAGAGCTCTCCCTGACTGCTATGCACATGCAAGGGTCTCAATGGTAGACGATTGCATGCCCACGTACCTAAGAATGTGTGACACCTGAAAACCCTATAATAGTTAGGGGTCATGACCACCGACTCCCTGCACTTAATACGGACGGAGTCAGGGTCACCTAGAATCAAGCCAGCAAGGAAACACAATAAAGGAAAAGACTTATCTGAGCAAACAGCAGCAGCAGCAGCCTCCAGCAGTGAACACTTCATTCAGGAAGTAGTTTAAACCGCAAAGTGAGGCAGTATGGGAGGAAATATAAAGGAAGATGATTAGTCTAAATAAGTGACACTTGGTGAAAGGAAAGGAGATGACAAAGTGAAACCAAAACAAAGAACGTCATACAAGAGATAGAGAAGAACATCTGCCAGATCTTCTCACAGAACTGGCGGTGACAGATGCCCTACAATAACAGTCTGAACATGATGGGAATTGTAGTTCTCTCCTCTTCTAATGTTCACTGAGGCCATACGATAACAGTCTTGTAATGCTGGGGGGTTGTAGTTCTGTCCTCTAATACTTTTTCCTTGACAAATGACAACTCGTGACACATAATAACAGCCTGAGCATGCTGGGAGCTGTAGTTCTCTCCTCTTTTACTGCTCAATGTACAGTATTGCTCTAAAATTTTTAGCAATAGCCTGGTCATGGTTAAAGTTATAGTTTTCTGTTCAGATCTGCGCTAATGACTTTTGCCCTTCTGCTCTGTCATAGTAGCACAACAATGGAAATCAGGTTAGTGACAGATTTGACACATCACTGAGGACAACACCTGACTGATCCCATATGATGAGATCTTATAGGTTCCTATCATGGAACCTGGCAGGTTGCAAAATTTTGTCCAATATTTATGACCTTGTGTGCAATGGAGGCCACTAACATGTATGTGATCAGAGCATTATTGGGGTAATTTATCAGACTGGTGTAAAGTAGAACTGGCTTAGTTTCCTATAGCAACCATCTATGTAAAAAATGAAAGGTATAATCTAATTGGTTGCTATGGGCAACTAAGCCAGTTCTACTTTACTCCAGTTTGATAAATGACTAGTGTTGAGCGTGAATATTCAAATAGCACATTTTTTATCGCAAATATCGCACTTCAAGAATTTGCGAATATATTCAGAATATAGTGCTATATATTCGTTATATCGAATATTGGGCTTTTCTTTCCATCTGAACACACGATTCCTTTTTGCTTCTTGCTTGTGGGCCAATAAGAAGGAATCAATGTCAGGTTCACAACAATACTTAGTGCACCAATCAGTAATCTGTAGTCAGACCTGCTAAAATGTGAAGTTGCAGGTAAAAAATATTCTAATCACTGCCAATTAGTGCATTTGCGAATATATTGGAGCACTTGACTCTATCTGCATATAAAGCTATTGTAATGTTCTGCTGTGCCAACAATTTTCTCTAGTCTCAAGAGAAACTCATGAAACTTCTAGCAGCTTGAAAAATGTAGCCAAAGTGATCCACGCCTGTATTTTGCGTTATGAATTAGCATTACGCAATTTTTACATTCAATAAAATAATCTCGAATTTGCGGCTATATGACGAATAGTCTACAAAATATTTGTGAAATATCACAAATTCGAATATAGCCCCTGCCACTCATCACTATAAATGACCTCATATGTGTTCTGTAGCATCAGATATACATGTTCTTCAGCAGCAGAGGTGAGTATTATGAGGTTCAGCAGTAGCTGAGCTTTGCATAATGATGTTCTGCAGAAGCCGAGGTGTATTTTATGAGGTTCTGCAGCATCTGAAGTATATTTTATGAGGGTCTATCATGAGGATGTATCATGAGGTTCTACACAATCTAAGGTGTATACTATGATGTTCTGCAGCTGCAGTGTGTTTTATGAGGTTCTTCAGCAGCTGAGTGTGTATTGTGAGGTTCTGCTCGGCAGAGGTGTATATTATGAGGTTCTGCAACAGCTGAGGTGTGTATTATCGTGTGCTTGCTAGGGTATGTATTACGAGGTTTTGCAGAAGATGAGGTGTATATCAAGAGGTTCTGCAGCAGCTGCTTTTGCCCTAATGCTTAATCTGTAACAGGCCGCAAAGATACTATGTATTATTTATAATACTGGTGTCTTGTTATATGGTGGAGGGGTCTTTCAGCCCACAGGCCCAGAAGCGACTGCTACCTAATAACCCCCTAGAGTTATGCCACAGGCCAAAGAAATTGTGTAGTCTTTGGGAAAACATTTCATGCTAGTCTGGGGAAAATGGCGAAATAAAAAAAAAAAGTGAATGACTCCATTACAGTAATATCAGTTGTGTCTGGATTGAACATTTTAGTATTCTTTGTCTGCGCGACCGTACCTCCTAGGGGTGATGTGCGAAAGCGTACTAGTGATAAGGTGCCAAGGATAGTAGTACTCACAGTTAAGTTATCCCTTGGGGCCAGCGTGCAGTGGATGAGAAGACAGCACAAAATCTTCCAGGGCACACCAGCCAGATGGAAGTTGAGGTGCCCTTGAAGGTGGTGGTGTTTAGGGTGCTTGTGGCGGCTGGGCCCCTGGTTTGTGACGCCAGCACCATAAGGTGCAAATGTTGAGTGTAGTAGAAAGGATGAGGAGTCAGTTGTAAACCAGTTGAACATTTACTGAAAATCAATAGTCTCTGGATAGTTGGTGCAGTTCATCAATGGAAAGCTTTTTGTATAGCATAAGTAATAATAAGTTTAATTGTAATCCTATTACCAGGTACTGGCAGTTGTCAATGGTGTCAATGGAGGGATTCTTCTACTGCTAATACTCTACAGGCAAACTGAAGATTTACTTTAAGTTCCAACTCTAGCACTCTGGTACTGGATATGATATTTGCTTACTTTATATTTTGAGTTATCCAATAAGGGTGTTCCCCTCACGGCATGCAAACACTTTTGCTTCATTATTTGCAGGATACTCTATTGTAGAATTCAAGGTCCAATAATATCCCAGAAGGCTTTGTAGTGGTAAAGGCAACTTTGCGCATGAATTGTCTATTTGTGTCCCCGCACTCCGAAAGTTGCTCTCAGGCACTTGTGCTAATGAGGTCCATAAGCTAGATTCAACTGTAACCTTCACTAGTCTCTCCCTTACTTACTTGTCTGTGCTAAGCTGCTGTAGATAAATGTTAGGTGTACTCCCTTAGCCTGGCCATGACCAAGGGGTAGACGATGCCTGCTTCTCCTCTCACTAACTACTAACTTACTGTTCTCTTATACATTCTGCATTCTAAGCTAGACACACCCCACTATATATATTATGTGGTCCCAGCACCACCTAGGGGCGACTGGGTGCAATGACATTGCCAGCCTGATAATAGGAAATACCATACAATGCAAATACATAGGCAGATGTTTAAAGTGTCCCATTTACACACATATGTGGGACGCTGCATAAGTAAAGCCCTGACTGTGTTCTGCCACAGTGACAGCCAGCTACAGAGGCAGATGAAGTAAGTCATCAATGGGAGGGGAGAGGAGAAAAAGGAAAAGGGTGAAAAAGAATAAGGCAACAGTTCATGGGGGAGGGGTTGGGGTATTGCTTGATTATGCATTCACAATAAGGGAGTATGTCGGGATTCGGCGTGAGTACAGGAATTTCACCTGACAAAATACTGCTGCATGCAGCATTCTTTTGCCCTTTATTTTTGCTGGAAAGTGCTATGGAGGCTCGTGAACCTTTGCAGCAGATGTGCACGTAGCCTAAGGGCTACTATGAGTGGCTCATAAAACTGCAGCTGCAGCACAGTTCATGGACAGGCTGATAGGATTGCAGACACAGTTCACGGGGGAATATGATAAGACTGCAGTAGTTCATGATGATGGGTGAGGTGAAGTGGCTATTAAGTTTGTAACAGTAATAGTTTGCCGATAGTGATGGACAAACATTGGCCGGGACAGAGACACGGGTTTGCGATCAAATGTTCACAAACCACGCGTTCTCTGCGGGCCCCATTTACTTTAATTGCAGGCAAACCTGAAAAACCTTCAGGTCATATTTGCAGCCAGCAAAGACTTACTAGAAGTACACAAACAGTGCCACAACATGGACAGTGATATACCAGAAGGGGATAATTGGCAAAAATTCCCACAAAAAATATGTGTTTTAATCAGGGGCCATTTTTATGCGTCTTAAATGGAAACTCTCAGAAATGTGCCCTGCTGGAGCACAGTCCTTTAAAAAAAATGCATCCGTTAACGTAATTTTTTTTTTCTACCATGGAACTGTATGGTGAATGGATACCACTGTACGGCATTAGTCTGAGGCATCTGTTAACACATACATTTTTGGCATGCATTAAATGGATGGCAAAAATAGGATGTGAACCCAGCTCTAGTGTCAGAATAAGCCCCAGTACACAGCGGAGCAGCGTGGCGGAGAGGGGAGGCCGCCATGTACTGACAGAGCGCTACCTGGTCTTTGTGGTCAGAGATGAGGACTGGGAAATACAGGGCACAGTATAATACACTAGAATCTATATAATACTAGCAGAAGGACCCAGCTTTGCACGTGAATAATTCATTTATTTCATTTGATGTGTCTGTGTGTCGTAAAAAGATACCAACAGTTTCCCCCATAACAGTGACCTCTAAAGTACCCGCCCCTTTAACAACGACCTCCACAGTGCCCGCCCCTTTAACAGTTATCTTCACAGTGCGCATCCTTTTAATAGTGACCGCCTCTTTAACAGAGACCTCCACAGTGTCTGCCCCTTTAACAATGACCTCCAAAGTGCCTGCCCTTTAACAGTGACCTTTACAGTGCCCGCTCCTTTAACAGCGACTTCCACAGTGCCCACTTCACAACAAATGGACTTATAAGGGTGATGCGGACTTGAGATTTACTTGTTAAATGACATATAAAGGTGATGCGGTCTTGAGATTTATCTGCCGACTGGAGATAGACACAGCTACCTTGTGATTGTGGATATAGAATACTGAGTGATTACCCAAAGACACATGGGACGCCGAGCGAAATCTGAAAGACACGTGGCACGCCGAACGAAACCCCAAATACACGTGGGACGCCCAGTGCACGTTATCCATACACTCCAGCCATATGTACCTGCTCCTATCGGTGATACTTTATCCCCCAAGTGAAACACTGCATGAGTGTAGGTAAGCACACACTATCAATAGCTACATGGAATGCCACTAGTGGAATACCGCCCTGTTCAAACAGTGAGTACGGACTCTGGATTCAACGAAACTATTACTCCCTTATCCTTATTATTATATCATCATATTGGATCATACAACTAAACAATACACAACTAAACAGTGAACACTATCGTATGTTGATTATACCATCATCTGGGACTACATAATAAAACAGTGAATATTAAGCAGAATAAATAACAGAATACATTATGAAGGAATAAATGCGCTCCCAATTGTACTTAACTGTACTTTATTGTATTGAATAGTGCCAACAAAGAGTGCCCCTTGGGAAGAAATTAATATTTGGAAGTTCCTTTAATTACTTTAACTCCACCATATATGTCAAAGTTGACCCCCCTTTTTAGGACCTTATACCAGATACTGTTTGTCTCAGGACCCTATATCATCTGCATGAAATTCAACACAATTTTATTTGATAGTTTCTGCCAACTTATACATGCACTATTTGTTACTGCAAATATTAGAAGGGTATTCAAACTCGATTTATGAATATATATGTGCATTGAGTGTCACCATTGTTTTATTTTATTTTTCTTATCTTACCTGAGATACTGATCCCTGTTATTGCTCTGGTGACAATCCAAGTGATATGCCATATGATCAATAAAGAACACGGATCAGTACCATTTTGACTTCCATTATTTTATAGGCAATCTATTGAACTTAGTTTTATTATTTTATCATTTTGATTTTTATTGACTATTTAAATTATAATATTTATTTTTAAATTCTGTATAAGACTTCTATGTGATTTCAATTGGTTGAGTGCTTGTCTAATTACTATTTGCTGCGTATCTCTATTTTTGGAAAGTTTGATCCAAATAGACAAGAGCACCAAACCATAATAACAAACAGTGATGGCCAGTTTGCATTGTTCTCCCGCGAACATATGCGGGCTACCATCTTTTTTCACAAGTCTGGTGAGGCACAGGTAAGCCTCCCCAGAAAGTCATGCGGCAGGTGGCAGCTCACTTTAAACTGCTGCAAGCTGGTTACACAATGTTTCCTAGTAATAAAGTAATTTGGCCTCCCTGTTGGCAACAGGAAAACATTTTGCATTGCAGTGACAAAATCTAAAAGCATTGCTATCCAGTAATCATAAAATTGCTTAAAGGAAAGGATACAGCTGTCATTATGTAAACAGGCAAGAATACAGCTTACCATTCTGGCCAGTTAGTCCAAGGACCTTGTTATTATTTGACTCCGCTCCCCAGTGAGATGATTGGTCATCATGTCAGGTTTCATCATCAGCCTCCTGCTCTTCGTCTACCACCGACTCCTCCACTAGTGGTGCCTCCTCCTCCTCCTCCTCCATGTGGGTCGCCAACAGCTAGAGGGTGGGAAGCAAAATGAGTAAGCTATTCCTCTTCTGCAGCATGAGCGTCTGCTCCAAGATAAAGAACAGGATGATACCACAGTTGTCCCTTTTGACAAATCTTCGAATGGCCTGAGTACGCAACAGGCGTCTGATGAGCGGCCACTGGCTGACCTTGAAACAAGACATGCTCCCTGCTGCATGATGAAATCATTCACCACTTTACGCCGCTTATACAAATGCTCTAGCATATGCAAGTTGCAATTCCAGCTAGTTGGAACATCATGTATCAAGTGGTACAATGGCAGACCGGTCTGAAGGGAGTTCCTTGCCACATAAGAATAGCTGAAATGCAAGGACAGTCTCCTGAACATGGCCCGCACCCTCTAAAAACCATTGACTTTCAAAAAGCATTTCACGAGCAAATTAATTATTTGCACCATGCAAATATTATGTGTCATTTTTACAGTAACATTTCTTTCAAACACACAGTCTGATGCAGTAATGGATGTGTTAACATGGATATAACAATATATTTCTGATAAAACTTCTTTTTACCTATGCATTTAATAACATGGGTATAAAAATTGTGTTTTTTCCATAAAATACTTTTGCTATAAAGGAATTCTTTAAATAACACAGATATAATGCGCTGAAAAAAATTGTGCAGTCGTTCAGTGTTTGCAGCAGAATGCTATTGGAGTGCTTTGCTGGCAATAAGCTTATGTGAACTCTAGAGATTTTGGGAAAAAAAGCTGTATTTGCATTCATATAGAGAAAAAAATTGTTTTTCTTACAGGGGGTTTTGTATTGCAGAACTGCTAGGCTAAACTGCCGCAGTAACAAGCAGCTGTATTACGCACAGCGTGACCAGCCCCTCACTCCCTCAAACCTTTACGCGAACAAATATCCTAAAATCAATACAATTTTATCTATTTCACTGTATAGTGTTGCTATTGCACTATATTACATTCTTGTGTCTATAATCTTTTTTTTTTTGTGAGACACTGCTGGGCACACTCCTTCCAGTTCAAAAGTTGAACATAGTATGGCACTTCTCAGTCAGTATAGGGATCTCCCAGCCTTCTTCTCCCCTGATTGGCTGATGAGGCTGTCTTTCAATTTCTAAAATTTTTCATGTGATCCTCTGTCTTCTTCCTTTGTGGTTTCCCCCACCAGTATTAACAATAAAATTGCATTGGGCTCCATTGCCAAAAACTTGGGTTCATTTGGCAGATACATTTTTGTAAAATTTGTAACAAATTCTGATTTGTTAATAATGAATTTGCTAATCTCTAATTGGTAGTAATATACTTAATTCCCTATACCTCCTTCAGTTTCTCGTGAATCGTACATTGACCTACTAATCTCTATGGGTCCGCAAAAAAAACGGACAGCACACAGATGTCATTTGTTTGCTGTTTGCATCTGTGCAGCCGGGCTGCAAATAGAACCTGTCCTAATTTTTGTCTGTTTTGGGAATACGCGTGGCAAAACAGATACAGTCATGTGCGAGAGACTTTGACAGTGCCTATTGTTAGCGATTACAATACAAAGTTGAGGATGCAAGGCTGAGAAACTTCTACATTTGAATGGCTTATACATTGGTAATAAGCCTAAAAATGTTCTTACAGTACATGAAGTTTCAATAGTGCCAGAAGTAGAACAGCCAGTGGAAGTGGCTTTCATAATCCCATACAGTTTCTTGCAGTGTTGTATGCTCTATAATCAAAGGGGTATATAATCTGTATAATCAAAGGGGATAAAACAGTATAAATCACCACTCCACGTGTAATCAGCATCAGTAATCAGCAACAATTGGGTTTTATTAATATCTTCTTAGCTCGTTCTCTGAACTAATGCTAATTTTTTTAACACCAGAAAGTTTACTTCAAAGTAAAATAATCTGAGCAGGTGATTCAATATCTGTGCACTAATAACAATAAATTGTATGTAAGAACACAATTGGAAATCAACCAAATTAACCTAATACCAACTAGTTTACATGTTAAGGGTAAAATCTAAAATGCAATAAATAAAGCATACACTGATTAGCCATTTAATTAAAGCCACCTTCATAATATTGCAGAGGTTTCCCTTATGGTGCCAAAACTGTTCTGACCTGTCGACACATGGGCTTTACAAAATCTTTGAAGGTGTACTGTGGTATCTAGTACCAAGACACAACAGACCCTTCAATTAGTTGCAAGGTGGAGCCTGTATTGATCAAACTTGTTTTTCTAACACATCCCACAAATGCTTTATCATATTGAGATTTGGGAAATTGGAGACCAATTAAATACCTTAAACTCTCTGCCATGTTCCTCAAATCATTCCTGAACCATTTTTCCAATGTTGCATGGTATTTTAACCTGCTCAAAGAGGTTATGGTCAGCAGGGAATACTGTTGCCATGAAAGGGTATACTTGGTCTGCAACAAAGTTTAACTAGGTGATAAATGTCAGAGTATCATCAATATTGGGAAGAGGGGAAGGGGGGCGATGTGGCCATTGGTTCTACTAAGAGGAATCCTGGTGTCTCGAGAGTGTCAAGAGCCACGTCTGACTCCGTTATACCCGGGGTCAGGAAGTCGCAGCGGGTGGCTGCGCGCTCTATGTCTAAAGATCACGCTGTTTCTTAATGATAGTTTTCTGTGTTTGCCTTACTATGCTTTTTGTCTCACTCAGGGATCCGTAGCTTCTCCACCTCAGCTGTTTCTTGTCTGTCACTGCTAATCTCCTTATATTCTCCTCTCTCACTTCTCTGGTTGCCAGATATAGAGCTTCCTGCCTGGACTTCTATACTGACCCACTGGAGCTGTGAATCCTGGTTGTTGTTCCAGAGTGTTACCCTCCGGATCCCTGTTGGGCTTTTTGTTGTCTTCTGTTGTCGCCCACCTGGGATTATATGTTGTCTGTATTGTCTGTCCTCCCCTTGGTGTTTTCCTTTAGAGTTAGTGCTGTGGACTAGTGTTCCCACCGCCCTATTCACTATCTAGGGCTCATCTTAGGAAAAGCCAGGGTTTTAGGCACGCGATCGGCGTACGGGTGAGGAACCCGTCTAGGGACATCAGGGCAGTCAGGTGCCAGCCGCAAGGTGAGTCAGGGGTCACCACCTTTCCCTCTCCCTTGGACAGAGCCTTCCCTTTTCCCTCCCGTTGTGTCACGTATGTGATAGGCACGCCGGTCGTGATACCTGGTAGGTGAATATCATCATGATACTATTAGGCTAGCTGTGGGTGGCCTAATGGTAATCCACCTCTGGCATTCCACTCAAGGGCCAATTATGACTGTGCAGGACAAAGAGGGCTGATGAATCAGTGCTTGTAGAGCAATAGTACAGTCCTGATCAAAAGTTTAGGACCACTTGAAAAATGGCAAAAAATCCTATTTAGCATGGCTGGATCTTAACAAGGTTCCAAGTAGAGCTTCAACATGCAACAAGAAGAAATGGGAGTGAGACAAAACATTTTTTGAGCATCCAATTTAATGAAAACAATGAATAAACTGAAACAGGCTGTTTTTCAGCTGATCAAAAGTTTAGGACCACACCTCCCAAAAAAAAAACTAACCCCCAAAACAGAAATCCAACTTCCAAACATGAACTCAGTAATGAGTAGCTCCGCCGTTATTGTTTATCACTTCAAAAATTTGTTTCGGCATGCTTGATGCAAGCGTTTCCATGAGGTGAGTGGGAACATTTCTTTCCAAGTGGTGAAGACGGACGCACAAAGGCCATCTACTGTCTGGAACTGTTGTCCATTTTTGTAAACTTCCCTTGCCATCCATCCCCAAAGGTTCTCAATTGGATTTAGATCAGGGGAACACACAGGGTGGGCCAAAAGAGTGATGTTATTCTACTGGAAGAAGTCCCTTGTCCTGCGGGCATTGTGTACTGTAGCGTTGTCCTGTTGAAAAACCCAGTTGTTACCACACAGACGAGGGCCCTCAGTCATGAGGAATTCTCTCTGCAACATCTGGACATAGCCAGTGGCCGTTTGATGCCCCTGCACTTCCTGAAGCTCCATTGTTCCACTGAAGGAAAAAGCACCCCAGACCACTATGGCAACCCCTCCACTGTGGCGCATAGAAAACATCTCAGGTGGGATCTGCTTGTCATGCCAGTAATGTTGGAAACCATCAGGACCATCAAGGTTAAATGTTTTCTCATCAGAGAATAAAACTTTCTTCCACCTTTGAATGTCCCATGTTTGGTGTTCTCTTGCAAAGTCCAAACAAGCAGTTCTGTGGCATTCAAGAGACGAGGTCTTTGAAGACGTTTTTTGTTTTTGAAGCCCTTCAGTCTCAGATGCCGTCTGATGGTTATGGGGCTGCAGTCAGCACCAGTAAGGGCCTTAATTTGAGTCGAGGATCGTCCAGTGTCTTGACGGACAGCCAATTGGATCCTCCGGCTTAGTGCTGATGACATTTTTTGGGGTCTTCCACTTTACTTTTTTGTTCCATAACCCTCAGGATCATTTAAGAAATTCCAAATGACTGCCTTACTGCATCCCACCTCAGCAGCGATAGCGCGCTTATGCAGATCAACAACCCGACCACGTTCAAAAAGGGAGAGTTTTTTTGACTACCTGACAGAAAATGACAATGAATCCACATCTTTGCACAGATTTGGCCTTTTAAAGGCATGTGATCCTAAAATTTGGATCAGCTGAAAACAGCCTGTTTCAGTTTAATCGTTATTTTCAATTAATTGAATGCTCAAAAAATGTTTTGTCTCACTCTCATTACTTATTGTTGCATGTTGAAGCTCTTACCCATTCCTTAATTGCCAAAACCTTACCAGGATACATCTTGAAGGCGTGAGGAGTCAGAACATGCCCTAGAAACAGTATCTCCTGTACACCAAAGACACATTTCTCTTGCTTAGTGGATAGCTGGTTCTCCCTCAACACCTCTAATACTTGTTTGACATGAGACACACGAGATTCGAAATCAGGAGAGAATATCAAAATGTTGTCAAGATAGACAATAATACATTTACCTAAGAACTCCCTAAGAATATTGTTCATTAAGTTTTGGAACACAGCTGGGGCATTGCTGAGTCCAAAAGGCATCACCTGATATTCAAAGTGTCCTATCGGAGTATTGAACGCTGTCTTCCATTCGTCTCCCTCCTTGATTCAGATTAGATTGTAATGCCCCTTTCAGGTCAATCTTGGAAAACCAGGTTGTCCCCAGAACCTGGTTAAATAAATCCAGAATCAATGGGAGGGAGTATCTATTTTGGACAGTGATTTATTTAATCTCCGGTAATCAATACAAGGCCTAAGACCACCATCCTTCTTCTTAACAAAGAAAAACCCTGCTCCCATAGGAGAGACTGAAGGTCTAATATGCCCTTTAGCAAGGCTCTCCTTAATATAATCTATCATAGCCTTGCGTTCGGGCTTAGAAAGATTATAAATTCGCCCTTTAGTTAATTTGGCACCCTGTATTAGCTTTATGGCGCAATCATAAAGTCTATGGGGGGGTAGAACCTATGGAGTAGGGGATGAGAATATGCCTCTTGGCTGTTATTCAAAAGCACAAATCCATTATCTGCTCACCTAAGAAACTTCACTAAGTTTTCTTGAAAAGACCATCAATGTTTCAAGTGAACCCGTCACCATTAAAATACTGTACAATCTGCAGGACGTATGTTATTGAGCAGGAGGAGCGGAGCAGATTGATGATAGATGATAGTTTTGAGGGGAAAGATTCAGTATAATCTGCATTTCATTCATTTAAATGAATGTTTATTCTGGGCTGTAGCATCAAGGAGGTGGTTCCTGTTAGTGGGTGACAGCTATCTGCTTATGTAAAGTCATTCTGAGATGGAAATCAATTTCTAAGTAAGACCACCCACATGACTACTAAGCTTAAAATGAGCAAGGATGTAAATGAATGGAATACAAGTTATACTGAATGTTTTTCCACAAGACTATATACCAATCGGTTATATATCAACTCCTACTGCTCTAAAATATGCTGATTTCAGATCATATACTGTCACAACCCGGGGTCCACGTGACAGACCCCCGAATCGCCCGGCATCAAACTACGAATAAACACATATGAGAATATCGGAAGTTTATTGCAAATCGATGAGGTCAGTATAAATATAGCAAAAAATATAGCAGCCGCATCAAAATTTTCTAAACTTAGCACATCTGTAGATATAATGCTATGAGGCTGGTATTGTTTGGAATGCCAGCTCTCAAACAAGACCAGTCCACTATCTCTAGCTGCTACCAAGATATGAGCAGCTAAAGCAGCCCTCCACTCTTCTTAAGTCTGGTTTGTTTTGGGCATAGGGAACAGAAAACCACTACCAGCTGGGCACTTGGGAATCGTTTTTCCGGCCGAGTAGAAGGATTTTTTCTGGACATAGAATACAAACACAAAATGCACACAGGTACAGTACAGTATGTTTCAAATGTGTTTTTGTGGGGCAATGCTGTTGCCATATATCAGTGAAAACAACGTGACAGATTACCTTTAATGAATTGTACTCACATAATGCCATCAGTACAAATCATTACAGTTGAGGTTGGGCAGGAACACAAAGCATTATAAATTTCAGGGCGGGAAATATCTCATGGATACAGTGTTCATTTTAGGACATGATCAGATATCATAGTCAAGTATCAAAATAATGCCAATATGACACCTGACCCTGACACCTGACACCTGAAACTGACACCTTACTCTCACATCTGAGTTTGAATTATGCTCTTCATAGGTCAGGGTCAACGTGAGAATGAGTTATAGATATACTATGTATTTGTATGCTAAATCACACAACCAAAGTACATCTATTGCTGAGCTTATAGCTCTGTGCCTAAAATGCTGTAAGCTAACACATTAGAGCATCATATGAGTGCATAGCTGATAGCTCAGTGGTAAAGCAATTGCCTCATACCCAGTGTTTCTGTGTTCAAAACTCCTTTAAGCCTCTAGATTTTTTTACATTTTATTAAGCCCTAGATAAGAGGCAAATTTAAATGATGTGTGACGCTGATATCTGAATTATTTGTCGCCATCCACCCCCAAACATAAGCTGCAAAGATATGACCACTAGGGGTCTCACTAGTCCACTGTGGTTAGGCATGTTCCAGCTCTCCCAGCAAATACAAGCAGGAGGAAGTGTGGGCCTGTTCTGGAGTAGCTGATGAGGAGACTTGCCAGATTCACTGCCTCTTCACAGATCTGCAAACCAAATTATCTTACTGCAAGTCTGCTCTCCCTCCGCTATCTTACATGGCTTATACATTGATTCTCCTCTCTCAAGTGTGTATGCAGTTCCATATTAGCTAGAATCACTGTATTTCTGGGACCCCTGAAAAAGTTAATTAGTCACTGTATACAGAGCTGTGTCCTGGATTATACATATCTACTGTATATATGTGTATTATGCATACTGTGTGCTATAGCTTCACCACATTGAGATTTGCTCAGAAAGCTGATATACATATTACTGCTTTATCCACAGACACAATATATGATCATACGGATCGCAGTACAATGTGATCGCTTCTATAGAAAACCATGTGGTAATGTCCCTACGTGGTAATGTTATAGCTTGGAGGTTACATTAATAGCTTTGCATGTAGATATCCCAGAAAGACATTTTTTAATAGCATTTACTATAATAAAAAATGTCATTAAACCTTAGGATACCAGCGCTGTACATGTATGCTATATGTATGCACCATGTGACAATGCCGAGGGGGATCCTGTGCCCCCCCCATATGAGGAATCGCTGCTAAACGTAGATCAATTCAGACCTGCAGTTTGCAGCTTTTCCTGGTTATTCGGGTCTCTGGTAACCCGATGACCCGGAATAGGAGGGTACTACACCACCAATCACCCTCCGTAGATCCTGTGAGGTGGCGGTGAACGGAGGGTGAGGATCGCCTGTGATTGGCTGGACTTCTGTGTAAGCAAGGAGAGAGGAGCCCTGTGTTGGTCCCTCTGCATCCCATACGATCCACCACGATCCGTGGCCCCTTAGACCCCATAAAGTGCCATCTGGCATATAAACATTTAGGGAGAGCTTTAGGTTAGGCAGGGATAGTGAAAAAAAAAAGTTTTTTTTGTGTGTGCAGCACCCGGATCTGAGGGTGTCTGGGGTCCACAGCACCCTGTGCGACCCCCGTCCTCCTAGGGCTGCTGCAGCTGCCCCCCCACATATTTTGGGGCACAAGCGCATTATTTTTTGTTTTTTGTTTGTGCTGACTGTGGCCGGCACTCTTAGCTGTAAAAGAGCGCCCGGACACTGTTAGCGCATCTCCCACCCCACCGCTAATCAGCTTGGTACCACTGATCAGCGAGTTTTTGGGGTGTGAGCAATTTTTCGGGGATTCTGTTAGGTTAGGGTAGGGTATACATAAAAACACACTGTCCCCCCCACACACTAAATAAAGTTTTACACACGCACACACTCCCCTTTAGCGTTTTAAGATGGCCCGCCGGATGTTCTCGGCCGAGGAGGCATACGCCCAGCTGCTTTCTGACTCCAGTGAGGACGAGGATGACCCCACTTTACTGTTGTCATCCTCGTTGTCCTTATCATCTAGTGATGATGATGAGCCCCCAAGGCGGCAGAGACACCGCCAGGTGGAGCCAGGATCCCACCATGCCAGGGACCCTGTGGCCCACACTAGTATGAGCAGCCCTGGGGCTCGTACTAGTTTTCCAGCCCACCAGGCAAGTGCACCTGAGCCCCCTACCGGTGAACTTGGCTGGAGTACCCCAGAGTATTTTGAGCCCTTGATTCCAGGAATCCAGATTCGCACAGTGGGCTTCACTGAATATGACTTTTTTTGTTTTTCTTTCATATTACACCACCGAGTACCCTCCTATTCCCAGTCATCAGGCCACCAGAGACCCGAATAACCCAAAAATGCTGCAAACCGCATGCTGCAAACCGCAGGGGGGGGGTCACAGGGTGCCTTTTGAACGATTTCAGCAGGCACATCGTTCCGATCACCGCCCTCCGCGCAGCGGTGATCGGAAATACATAGGGCGTACCTGTACGCCCTGTGTCCTTAAGGACTCAGACATTAGGGTGTACAGGTACGCCCTGTGTCCGTAAGAGGTTAAAGAGGCTCTGTCACCAGAATCAACCCTATTAGACCATACATACTGCCTGGTAGGGCTCATTATGCTGATTATGTATGATAAATAGCTTCAGAGATATCTGTGTTTTTATTCATATGCAAATAAACAATTTGAGCACTCAGAGGCGGGGCTGAATATTCTGAGCAATGCTCTGTAATACCCCCTGTGCTCTGCACACACACACCCTCCCCATTGACTGACAGGACTAGACAGAAGGCTGATGACACAGCACCACGGGGACCCGATGGACACCCTGCACCCGACAGGATACCGCACGTGCAGCGGTCAGTGCTGACCGCGGCAGTGCAAGGGTTAATGAGCCGGCATCATTGTTTTCACCAATGCCGGTGCATACAGCAGGGGTCCAATTATCAGTGACCCCTGCAGCTGATCGGGAGGGAGTAGCTCCTGTGGCCGCCCGGGATATCTACATGCAAAGCTATTAATGTAACCTCCAAGCTATAACATTACCACGTAGGGAAATTACCACATGGTTCTTCTATACTTAGAAGCTATCACATAGTACTACAATCTGTATGATCATATATTGTGTCTGTGGATATAGCAGTAATATGTGCGTTATATCAGCTTTCTGATCAAATCTCAGTGTGGTGAAGTTATAGCACACAGTATGTATAATACACATATATACAGTAGATATGTATAATCCAGGACACAGCTCTGTATACAGTGACTAATCAACTTTTTCAGGGGTCCCAGAAATACAGTGATTCTAGCTAATATGGAACTGCATACACACTTGAGAGAGGAGAATCAATGTATAAGCCATGTAAGATAGCGGAGGGAGAGCAGACTTACAGTAAGATAATTTGGTTTGCAGATCTGTGAAGAGGCAGTGAATCTGGCAAGTCTCCTCATCAGCTACTCCAGAACATACCCACACTTCCTCCTGCTTGTATTTGCTGGGAGAGCTGCAACATGCCTAACCACAGTGGACTAGTGAGACCCCTAGTGGTCATACTTTGCAGCTTATGCTTGGGTGGATGGCGACAAATAATTGTAATAAAGTGATTCCCAGATCTGATAATTAGACTCCTTCCTAAGAAATAAGAATACATTATTATATTGTACAGTGACTGTTTCAAGACAACAAAAAACACACAAAAAAAATCAGTCACCTGTAAATAGATGAAGATACAGTAAATTAGTGCCCCCTTTTACTATAGTGCTGCCCATGTACTCTTAATAAAATAAAAAAGGACTACTTACATCACACACTACTTGAATTTGTATCTGATCTAGAGCTCAATAAAATATACATTTTATTAAAAGCCTGAAAGGGGTTTTGAACGCATAAACACTACATGCAAAGCAAGTGTCTTACCATGGAGCTATAGCTTTAGACACCAAATTTGTTGATTTTTTTTATCTAAGAGATGTAGTATACCAAAAAACACAGAAAACCTAAAATCCTCTGCGACCCTGACAAGTGAAGGAAGTCAGATATCAACGTCACATATCAGCGTCACAAATCATTTAAATTTGCCTCTTATCTAGGGCTTAAAATGTAAAAGGGGTTTTGAACACAGTAATTTGTTAGCGTACAGCATTTTAGGCACAGAGCTATAAACTCAGCAATAGACGTTCTTTGGTTGTGTGATTTAGCATACAAATACATAGTATATCTATAACTCATTCTCACTTTGTGTAACGAACCGTTTCAGCAGACAAGGGGTTAAAATCCGTTTAGGCGATATGCCCCTTTCTGAGAGACAGGCACAGCTACTGCAGAACACCAAACTCCCGAACTGGATACAAAATAGCACTCCAAACTGGAACCTCGCGAATATCTGCCAGCGGACGAACAGGAAAAGCATACGATCTGCTTACACTCCTGGCAATCAGTCTCCAACAGCATACAGGGAATCCCCCCAATAACGAGACAAGGCTCCGTGTTGAGGGTCAAGCAGTGGTCTGTGAGTTAAAATGGCCGCTATCTATTGTTCTCATCATGTGCTCCATCCAAGCAAGTAAGGCAAATGATGCAATCCAGGGACAGAGGGCTCAGTCCCAAGTGCCTTAAGACCCAATAACTTAAGGGACCATAATCCCAGGGCAGGAGGCTGGCAAACAGCCCCCTCCAAAACACTGTGGCGAGGTTGGTTTCGCCACACATCTCCCCCCCCCCCAGGGAAGACTAGCCAGATACCTGACCTCACGCCGGTCAGTACCTGAGTTAGTCTGGCAGCCCACCCACAACCCAATACTGGACCTGCTGAATTTAGTAGCCTGTCTCTGTCCAGTGAATCCACCAAGATTATATTGGTAGCTGGTACTCCCGGTCTCTGTGTTGCTCCCTGGCTTGGAGTGGAGGTTGCTTTGTGGGCAGGTATCAGCGGTACTCTGCCCTGGTGCCAGCGTTACCATGGAAGAAGCCTGGTTGGAGTCTGGTTGTTGGAGGGGGAAACCGACTGTCTCCCCTTTGGCTAAACAGCCCTGTTGCTGGGGGACAGGACCGACTGTCCCTACCCCCTGTGCTGTAAGTGCAGAGACCACAGTCCCATCTGCACTGTTGTGGGGCTTACTGTCTCCCTCTGGTGCGTTAAGCTGCCGCTGGGGAGAGGGGGTAACGAGCTCCTCTCCCATACATACTTCCAGCCGCTGGGGAGGGCGACCGACCGCCTCCGCTCCCAATACAGTGTCCTGCTGCTGGGGAAAGGAGACTGGGCTCTCTATTCCCTGTAGGACAATCTGCCGCTGGGGGACAGGACCGACTGTCTCTGCCCCCTGTAACTCCGCCTGCCGCTGGGGAATGGAGACTGGGCTCCCAATTCCCAAAAAATCATGCTGCTGCTGGGGGGCAGGAGCAACTACCTCTGCGCCCTGTAACTCAGCCTGCCGCTGGGAAGGGAGGACGTTGCTCTCATCTTCCTGCATTTCACACTGCCTTCCCGGCATATCACTCTGCTGCTGGGGGGCAGGAACAACTACCTCTGCCCCCTGTAACTCAGCCTGCCGCTGCTCTCCTCTCCCTGCACTTCACACTGCCGTTGGGGAATGGAGACTGGGCTCCCTCTGTCCCGCAACTTTAACTTCCGATGGAGGTCCACCCAACGTGGCAGCTTACCGTCACCTTCTGCCCGGTATAGTAGGGCCTTGAACACTAGACTCCTCACGAACTTCACGTATTTCTCAGCTGGATTGGGTCCGAAGAAGTTCAGCCACAACCACATCATACGGTCAAGTTCCTCAACAGAGTATCAGTACTCCACTGCTGGTTCCATCCTGGTGCTTTTAGGGTCGCTGTACTGAGACATGCGTTGCCCTTAATTTGTAAAATCCAAAGAAATGGTGTCTCCTGTAGCTGTCCTTCTGGCTGTAGGAACGATCCCGCTGCTTGCCACCAATTGTAACGGACCGTTTCAGCAGACAAGGGGTTAAAATCAGTTTAGGCGATATGCCCCTTTCTGAGAGACAGGCACAGCTACTGCAGAACACCAAACTCCCGAACTGGATACAAAATAGCACTCAAAACTGGAACCTCGCGAATATCTGCCAGCAGACGAGCAGGAAAAGCATATGATCAGCTTACACTCCTGGCAATCAGTCTCCAACAGCATACAGGGAATCCCCCCAATAACGAGACAAGGCTCCGTGTTGAGGGTCAAGCAGTGATCTGTGAGTTAAAATGGCCGCTATCTATTGTTCTCATCATGTGCTCCATCCAAGCAAGTAAGGCAAATGATGCAATCCAGGGACAGAGGGCTCAGTCCCAAGTGCCTTAAGACCCAATAACTTAAGGGACCATAATCCCAGGGCAGGAGGCTGGCAAACAGCCCCCTCCAAAACACCGTGGCGAGGTTGGTTTCGCCACACTTTGACCCTGACCTATGAAGAGCATAAGTCAGAGTCAGGTGTGAGAGTCAGGTGTGAGAGTCAGGTGTGAGAGTCAGGTGTGAGAGTCAGATGTGAGAGTCAGGTGTGAGAGTCAGGTGTGAGAGTCAGGTGTCAGAGTCCGGTGTCAGAGTCCGGTGTCAGAGTCCGGTGTCAGAGTCCGGTGTCAGAGTCCGGTGTCAGAGTCAGGTGTCACATTGGCATTATTTTGATACTTAACTATGATATCTGACCACGTCCTAAAATGAACACTGTACATGGAGCATATTTATTACATTAAATACTCGATAAATCATTAATTGTGTGAAATTAGCCCAAATCCCAATCCCTATCACTCCCCTCTCTCTTCACTGGCCGTTTTTGACGAACTTCAAGCTATACGTGACCACTTTTTTATCACTTTTTTTTTCAGGCCTGAAAAAAACACGGTGTGCCCATACAGCAGTTTAAGAACACATATGGATTGACAGTATTCAGGAGAAAATAGGTAACACATTGTGTAGTGCATTTTATTTTGTGAAAATGAAAAATTTGGGGATAAAGCAGCATTTTATTGTTAAATATTTTTTCATTTTCACAAGTATTTCTAAATTCTCTGAAACACCTGTTTGGTCAAAAACTCCTTGAGGGGTGTAGTTTTCAAAATGGGGTCACTTTTTGGGGGTTTCCATAGTAGAGGTACCTTAGGGTCTCTTTAAATGCAACATAGCACCCCAAAAACCATTTCAGCAAAATCTGCCCTCTATAAACTATGTGGATCTCCTTACCTTCCAAGCCCTGCAGTGTGCCCATAGAGCAGTTTACAAGCACATATGGGGTGTTTCTGTAAACTGCAGAATCAGTGTAATTAACCTTTTCTACCCTGGGCCAGTTTTCACCTTTCAGGCCCAACTAGACCATTTTTTGCAAATCTGACAAATCCAAGCCATTCTCAGAATGTTTTTTCGTGACACATTGTAATTCATGACAGTCATAACTTTGAGTCAATATATTTCACCTTTATTTATGAAAAAAATTCCCAAATTTAACAAAAATTTGGAAAAATTCACAGTTTTTAAAATTTCAATTTTTCTGCTTTTAAAACAGAAAGTAATACCTCTTAAAATATTTATTACTTAACATTTCCCATATGTCTACTTTATGTTGGCATCATTCTGTAAATGTAATTTTTTTTTTTAGGACGTTAGAAGCTTTAGAATTTTAGAAGCAATTCTTAAAAATTTTTTAGAATATTTCCAAAATCCACTTTTTAAGGACCAGTTCAGGTCTGAAATCATTTTGTGGGGCTTACATAGTGAAAACCACCCATAAATTACCCCATTGTAGAAACTAAACCCCTCAAGATACTGAAAAACGATTTTACAAACTTTGTTAACCCTTTAGGTGTTCCACAAGAATTAAAGGAAAATGGAGATAAAATGTCAAAATTTCACTTTTTGGGCAGATTTTCCATTATAATCCATTTGTTTCTTAACACATCGACAGTTTACAGCTAAACAAAGCTCAGTATTTATTACCCTGATTCTGTGGTTTACAGAAGCACCACACATGTGGTTGTAAACTGATGTAAGGGCACACAGTAGGGCACAGAAGTAAAGGAACGCCATATCGTTTTTGGAAGGCAGATTTTGTCCCATTTTAAGCCCCCCTGATGCACCCTTACAGTAGAAACTCCCAAAAAGTGACCCCATTTTGGAAACTAGGTGATAAGGTGCCAGTTTTATGGTACTATTTTGGGGTACATATGATTTTTTATTGCTCTATATAAAAATTTTTGTGAGGCAAAGTAATCCAAAAATGGCTGCTTTGGCACCATTTTTTTTTTTACAACATTTATCTGACAGGGTAGATCATGTGCTATTTTTATAGAGCAGTTCTACATAATAAAGCATTTTTGAAAAAAATATATAGTTTTTGTGTCTTCATTAAACGCGTTATTTTTTTATTTTTCAACCGATCGTCTTGTGCAGGGACTAGTTTTTTGCAGGAAGAGTTGATGTTTTTATTGGTACCATTTTTGGGTAATTATTACACTTTATGGGGCAAGGTGACCTTAAAAATTTAAATTTTGGCATAGCTTTTATTTAGTTTTCCAGCATTCACCTGAGGAGTTAGGTCATGTGATATTTTTATAGAGCAGATTGTTACGGACTTGGCAATACCTAATATGTGTATGTATACTTTTTCTCATTTATTCAAGTTTTTGCTTTTTTGGAACTTTTTATATATTTTTTATTTTTTACAGTGTTCACCTGAGGGGTTAGGTCATCTGTAGTACTGCATGTGCTCGAGCGCCATGCTCGAAACGCCTCCCCGCATGTTTCTTGGCTGCTACGCAGCCAAAAAACATGTAGGTAAGTACTGCCCTTACTGTAATGCCAGTAGCCAACATGGCATTACAGTGATTAGCTGGCCGGAACGCGTCATATAGCACCCGATGATGCATGTTCGGCTCATTCGTAGTCAGGAAAAGCTGAGCATAGGAAGGGAAAGAGTGTAGGGAGTGTCATTAAATATTTTTTTGTAAAAAAAACATTTCAGAGACCCAAAAGTCCTTGTAAGGACTATTGCATGTGACAGCAGCAATATAAATTTCCTTTCCAAAAAAAGTTGCCACCCAAAAAATAGATTCTCAATGGAGTTAAGCTATGGACTCTGTGGTGGCCAATCCATGTGTGAAAATGATGTCTAATGCTCCCTGAACCACTCTTTCACAGTTTGAGCCCAATGAATTGTGGCATTGCCATCTTTTAATATGCCCGTGCCATCAGGGTAGAGAAAATCCATTGATGGAATAACCTGGTTATTCAGTATGTTCAGGTAGTCAGCTGACCTTATTCTTGGAGCACATACTGTTGCTGAACCTAGACCTGACCAACTGCAGACACCCCAGACCATAGCACTGCCCCCACAGGTTTGTACAATAGGCGCTAGGCATGATGGGTGCATCACTTCATCTTCCTCTCTTCTTATCCTGATGCGCCCATCACTCTGGAACAGGGTAAATCTTGACTAATCAGACCACATGACCTTTTTCCATTGCTCCAGAGTCCAATCTTTATTCTGCCTTGCAAATCAAAGCATTTTTTTTCTGGTTTGCCTCGATGATTAGGCTACTTTCACACTTGCGCTTGATCGGATCCGTTCTGAACGGATCCGATCATATTAATGCAGACGGAGGCTCCGTTCAGTACGGATCCGTCTGCATTAATTACTTAGAAAAATTTCTAAGTCTGAAAGTAGCCTGAGCGGATCCGTTCAGACTTTCAATGTAAAGTCAATGGGGGACGGATCCGCTTGAAGATTGAGCAATATGGTGTCATCTTCAAGCGGATCCGTTCCCATTGACTTACATTGTAAGTCTGAACGGATCCGCTCGCCTCCGCACGGCCAGGCGGACAGCTGAACGCTGCAAGCAGCGTTTAGCTGTCCGCCTGGCCGTGCGGAGGCGAGCGGAGCGGAGGCTGAACGCCGCCAGACTGATGCAGTCTGAGCGGATCCGCTCCATTCAGACTGCATCAGGGCTGGACGGAGGCGTTCGGGTCCGCTCGTGAGCTCCTTCAAACGGAGCTCACGAGCAGACCGACGAACGCAAGTGTGAAAGTAGCCTTAGTGGTTTTCTAACGACTACAAAGCTGTTTAGTCCCAATTCTTTGAGATCCCTTCGCATTGTGCGTGTGGAAATGCTCTTACTTTCACTATTAAACATAGCCCTGAGTTCTACTGTTGATTTTCTTTGATTTGATTTCACCAAACGTTTAAGTGATCACCGATCACGATTATTCAGGATTTTTCCCCGCCACATTTCTTCCTCGAATACGATGGGTCCCCCATTATCCTTCCTGTTTCTAATAATGCATTGGACAGTTCTTAACCCAATTTTAGTTGTTTCTGCAATCTCCTTAGATGTTTTCTCTGCTTGGTGCATGCCGATGATTTGACCCTTCTCAAACAGACTAACATCTTTTTCGCTACCACAAGATGTGTCTTTCGACATGGTTGTTTAAGAAACGAGAAGCAACTCATTGCACCAGTTGGGGTTAAATAACTTATTGCCAGCTGAAAGATAATCACCCATGCAGTAATTATCCAATAGGAGGCTCATAACTATTTGCTTAGTTAAATCCAGGTGTTAGGGAGAGCTCTGCATAGGAAGGGACAGACAGTGTAGGGAGTGTAATAGGAAGGTTTTTATACAAAAAACTTTTCAGAGACCCAAAAGTCCTTTTAAGAACTATTGTGTGTGACAGCAGCAATATATATTTTTAGCGCATCTTGTGCTAAATACCGTGTAATAAGCCGCTGCGGACAGTTAAAATATCCGCACCACATCTCCTGTTTAAAGTGTGTGCATCCCTAAAATATCAGTGATATCCAGTGTACTTATTCCGTAGATGGTGTCCCCTGCAGACAGTTAAATTATCCGTGCCACATCTCCTGTTTAAAGTGTGTGCATCCCTAAAATATCAGTGACATCCAGTGCACTTTTTCCATAGATGGTGTCCGCTGCAGACAGTTAAATTATCTGTGCCACATCTCCGGTTTAAAGTGTGCGCATACCTAAAATATCTGTGACATCCAGTGTGCCTTTTTCTGTAGACACTGCAAACCGTGACATTACCTGCGGTACCTGTCCTATATAACGTTTCCTAATCACAAATACCTTTGTAAATTTTTTTGCACAGACACTTCTAAATCTTATGCTACTGTACGTGTGACATACTTAAAAGCATATATCACATTTAAAATGAAGAAGGCGAGCAGTAAGGGACGGGGAACTGACCGTGATGCTGATGATGCACGCAGAGTCCGTGGCCCTGGGCGCGGATAAACTGTGCCTGCTGCCAGAGCACAAGAAAAACAATCATCCATGATGCCTAGCTTCATGTCCCAGTTTGCAGGGCGGCACAGGACACTACTCTTGAAGTCAGACCAGTGCGACCAGGTGGATTTGATTGTAGCAGATAATGCTTCCAGTCGGTTAAGCACCACCCTGTCTTCCACTAAGTCCAGTCTCAGTAGCCAATAGTCTTGTCAACACAATCCTCACCCTGATCCTTATTCCTCCCATCATGTATAGTCTGGCCAAACACACTCGGATCCCACACTCGGATATTCCAAGGACCTCTTTTCATCGCCATTACTTGATTTAGCCCTCTCGCTAAGCATGGTTGAAGAGGGACATGAGATCTTGCGCCCTGAATCCAAAACTCTTGAGCATCCACAGTCACAAGAACATGACAGTGGGGAATGGCAATTAGTGTTTAATGAAGTGGATGATCATGAGGCACAGTTGCCAATGAGTCAACCGCAATTACTGTCTCAAGAGGTTGCTGAAGAGGATGAGACACAGTTGTCAATCACTGAGGTTGTGGTTAGGTAAAAAAATCAGAAGGATGATCAGAGTGAGAAAGAGGAAGAGGAGCTGGTGGAAGATGAGGTCACTGACCCAACCTGGGAATGTTGAAAGCCGAGCGAGGACAGCAGTACAGAGGGAGGGGGGGTTCTGCAGCACCGCAACAGGCTGGAAGAGGCAGTGGGGTGGCAAAAGGGAGAAGGCGGGCCACACCAAACAGGCCTGCAACTGTTCCATGGAGAACCCCCTTGCGGAAATCTCCCCTGGCAAGGGGTAAATGTTCTGCAGTATGGTGCTTTTTTTAGGAAAGTGCGGATGACAAAAGTATAGTAGTTTGCAACCTATGCCATACGAAAATGAGACTGGGTGTGAACACTAGCAACCTCACCACCACCAGCATGATACGCCGCATCCAAGCACTGCAATAAGTGGGATGAACGCCTGGGTCCACAATCTGTGTCTGCGGGTCACACCAATGCTTCCTCTTCCCCTATGTTACATGCTGCCAATCCCCTGGACCTTTGCAAGCACCATCAGCGACCACATCCACTTCCGTGTCCCAGCACAGTGTTCAAATGTCCTTACCCCAGGCCTTTGAACGCAAGCGAAAATACCCAGCCACCCACCCACATGCCATAGCCCAAAATTCGCAGCTTTCCAAATTAGTGGCCCTGGAAATATTGCCATTTAGGCTTGTGGACACTGAGGCCTTCCGCAGCCTGATTGTCATGGTCTTACCTTCTTGCTGTTCTCCTTCGTTTGACATGTGCTGGCGGCCATCTTGGTTTCTGGGTTTCTTGTAGCCTCCCACCCTGCGGCTTCTCCTTCCCACTGGGAGGAGCTGGATGCCTAGCTCATATATATAGGAGGTCTGTGGCTTCAGTTCCTTGCTTGGTCCTCCTGTGTTCACATGCTTCTAAGACTGCTGCTGCTTCTGGTTCCTGATCCTGGCTTCGTCTGACTACCCTGCTGGTTCCTGATCCAGGCTTCGTCTGACTACCCTGCTGGTTCCTGATCCAGGCTTCGTCTGACTACCCTTCTGGTTCCTGACCTCTGGCTTCGCAAGACCCTGCTTCGGTTTAGCCATCCGTTTGGACTTTTGCCTTACAGCTTGATTTTCAATAAAGCCTTCTTATTTCCACTTATCTCTTGTTGTACGTCTGGTTCATGGTTCCATGACACTGATGTCGGTGGCCGTCCCGCGTTACGCAGTACCCAGCCGCCACTATTTTTCAAGGTGTGCCGTGCCCGCTTTACACCAACATGTGTCCTGTAACATCACACGTGCCCTGACCAATGCAGTTATTGGGAAGGTCCACTTAACCAGGGACACATGGACAACTGCATTCGGCCAGGGACGCTACATTTCCCTGATGGCACACTGGGTGAATGTTGTGGAGGCTAGAAGCGAGTCGTTCCCTGGGATGGCAGAGGAAGTGCTACCGACGCCAAGGATTGCAAGCTCTACGTCGATCAGGGTTTCCGCCAGCACCTACGTTAGTGGCTCCAAACCCCACTTCTCCTCATCTGCCTCCTCCTCCACTTCCAACTCCGATTTATCTGCGTGCAACACCAGTCATTCATCAGTCGGTAGCTGGAAGCAGTGTTGAACTGCAGTAGGGAACAGGTGTGCTGAAGCTAATATGCTTAGGGGACAAACAGCACACCGCTGCAGAGCTGTGGCAGAGGATAAGAGACCAGAATGAGCTGTGACTCTCGTCACTCAACCTACAACCAGGCATGGTTGTGTCTGATAATGGTTGCAACTTGGTGGCAGCTTTGGAGCTCGGCAAGCTCACACACATCCCATACCTAGCCCACGTGTTCATCTCTATGGTTCAGCGGTTTCTCAAAACCTACCCCAATGTGCCTGAGCTACAGGTGAAGGTGCGCCGTGTGTGTGCACATTTCCGCAAGTCATCGACAGCTTCAGCCAGTCTGTCAACACTGCAGCAGCGCTTGAAATTGCCAGCTCACCGCCTGTTGTGCTATGTGAGCAAGCGCTGGAACTCCACTTTCCACATGTTGGCCAGGCTTGGTGAGCAGCAGAGGGCAGTAGTGGAATACCAGCTGCAATATGGTTGTCGCATTTCCAGTCAGCTTCCGCTATTCACAAGCGAGGAGTGGGTATTGATGTCTGACCTCTGTGAGGTTTTAAGAAACTTTGAGGAATCAACACAGATGATGAGCGGCGATAACTAGAGTTGAGCGAACACCTGGATGTTCGGGTTCGAGAAGTTCGGCCGAACATCTCGGAAATGTTCGGGTTCGGGATCCGAACCCGATCCGAACTTCGTCCCGAACCCGAACCCCATTGAAGTCAATGGGGACCCGAACTTTTCGGCACTAAAAAGGCTGTAAAACAGCCCAGGAAAGAGCTAGAGGGCTGCAAAAGGCAGCAACATGTAGGTAAATCCCCTGCAAACAAATGTGGATAGGGAAATGAATTAAAATAAAAATTAAATAAATAAAAATTAACCAAAATCAATTGGAGAGAGGTTCCATAGCAGAGAATCTGGCTTCCCGTCACCCACCACTGGAACAGTCCATTCTCAGATATTTAGGCCCCGGCACCCAGGCAGAGGAGAGAGGTCCCGTAACAGAGAATCTGTCTTCATGTCAGCAGAGAATTAGTCTGCATGTCATAGCAGAGAATGAGGCTTCACGTCAGCCACCACTGCAACAGTCCATTGGCATATATTTAGGCCCAGCACCCAGGCAGAGGAGGGAGGTCCCGTAACAGAGAATCTGTCTTCATGTCAGCAGAGAATTAGTCTGCATGTCATAGCAGAGAATTAGGCTTCACGTCAGCCACCACTGCAACAGTCCATTGGCATATATTTAGGCCCAGCACACACACAGGCAGAGGAGAGAGGTCCCGTAACAGAGAATCTGTCTTCATGTCAGCAGAGAATTAGTCTGCATGTCATAGCAGAGAATGAGGCTTCACGTCAGCCACCACTGCAACAGTCCATTGGCATATATTTAGGCCCAGCACACACACAGGCAGAGGAGAGAGGTCCCGTAACAGAGAATCTGGCTTCATGTCAGCAGAGAATCAGTCTGCATGTCATAGCAGAGAATGAGGCTTCACGTCAGCCACCACTGCAACAGTCCATTGGCATATATTTAGGCCCAGCACACACACAGGCAGAGGAGAGAGGTCCCGTAACAGAGGATCTGGCTTCATGTCAGCAGAGAATCAGTCTGCATGTCATAGCAGAGAATCAGGCTTCACGTCAGCCACCACTGCAACAGTCCATTGTCATAAATTTAGGCCCAGCACCCAGGCAGAGGAGAGAGGTCCCGTAACAGACAATCTGGCTTCATGTCAGCAGAGAATTAGTCTGCATGTCATAGCAGAGAATCAGGCTTCACGTCAGCCACCACTGCAACAGTCCATTGGCATATATTTAGGCCTAGCACACAGGCAGAGGAGAGAGGTCCCGTAACAGACAATCTGGCTTCATGTCAGCAGAGAATCAGTCTGCATGTCATAGCAGAGAATGAGGCTTCACGTCACCCACCACTGCAACAGTCCATTGGCATATATTTAGGCCTAGCACACAGGCAGAGCAGAGAGGTCCCGTAACAGACAATCTGGCTTCATGACAGCAGAGAATCAGTCTGCATGTCATAGCAGAGAATGAGGCTTCACGTCACCCACCACTGCAACAGTCCATTGGCATATATTTAGGCCTAGCACACAGGCAGAGCAGAGAGGTCCCGTAACAGACGATCTGGCTTCATGTCAGCAGAGAATCAGTCTGCATGTCATAGCAGAGAATGAGGCTTCACGTCAGCCACCACTGCAACAGTCCATTGGCATATATTTAGGCCCAGCACCCAGGCAGAGGAGGGAGGTCCCGTAACAGAGAATCTGTCTTCATGTCAGCAGAGAATTAGTCTGCATGTCATAGCAGAGAATGAGGCTTCACGTCAGCCACCACTGCAACAGTCCATTGGCATATATTTAGGCCCAGCACACACACAGGCAGAGGAGAGAGGTCCCGTAACAGAGGATCTGGCTTCATGTCAGCAGAGAATCAGTCTGCATGTCATAGCAGAGAATCAGGCTTCACGTCAGCCACCACTGCAACAGTCCATTGTCATAAATTTAGGCCCAGCACCCAGGCAGAGGAGAGAGGTCCCGTAACAGAGAATCTGGCTTCATGTCAGCAGAGAATCAGTCTTCATATCATAGCAGAGAATCAGGCTTCACGTCACCCACCACTGTAAGAGTCAATTTTCATAAATTTAGGCCCAGAACCCAGGCAGAGGAGAAAGGTCCCGTAACAGACAATCTGGCTTCATGTCAGCAGAGAATCAGTCTTCATATCATAGCAGAGAATCAGGCTTCACGTCACCCACCACTGTAAGAGTCAATTTTCATAAATTTAGGCCCAGAACCCAGGCAGAGGAGAAAGGTCCCGTAACAGACAATCTGGCTTCATGTCAGCAGAGAATCAGTCTTCATATCATAGCAGAGAATCAGGCTTCACGTCACCCACCACTGTAAGAGTCAATTTTCATAAATTTAGGCCCAGAACCCAGGCAGAGGAGAAAGGTCCCGTAACAGACAATCTGGCTTCATGTCAGCAGAGAATCAGTCTTCATATCATAGCAGAGAATCAGGCTTCACGTCACCCACCACTGTAAGAGTCAATTTTCATAAATTTAGGCCCAGAACCCAGGCAGAGGAGAAAGGTCCCGTAACAGACAATCTGGCTTCATGTCAGCAGAGAATCAGTCTTCATATCATAGCAGAGAATCAGGCTTCACGTCACCCACCACTGTAAGAGTCAATTTTCATAAATTTAGGCCCAGAACCCAGGCAGAGGAGAAAGGTCCCGTAACAGACAATCTGGCTTCATGTCAGCAGAGAATCAGTCTTCATATCATAGCAGAGAATCAGGCTTCACGTCACCCACCACTGCAACAGTCCATTGGCATATATTTAGGCCTAGCACACAGGCAGAGCAGAGAGGTCCCGTAACAGACAATCTGGCTTCATGACAGCAGAGAATCAGTCTGCATGTCATAGCAGAGAATCAGGCTTCACGTCAGCCACCACTGCAACAGTCCATTGTCATAAATTTAGGCCCAGCACCCAGGCAGAGGAGAGAGGTCCCGTAACAGACAATCTGGCTTCATGTCAGCAGAGAATTAGTCTGCATGTCATAGCAGAGAATCAGGCTTCATGTCAGCCACCACTGCAACAGTCCATTGGCATATATTTAGGCCTAGCACACAGGCAGAGGAGAGGTTCATTCAACTTTGGGTAGCATCGCAATATAATGGTAAAATGAAAATAAAAATAGGATTGAATGAGGAAGTGCCCTGGAGTCCAATAATATATGGTTATGGGGAGGTAGTTAATGTCTAATCTGGACAAGGGACGGACAGGTCCTGTGGGATCCATGCCTGGTTCATTTTTATGAACGTCAGCTTGTCCACATTGGCTGTAGACAGGCGGCTGCGTTTGTCTGTAATGACGCCCCCTGCCGTGCTGAATACACGTTCAGACAAAACGCTGGCTGCCGGGCAGGCCAGCACCTCCAAGGCATAAAAGGCTAGCTCTGGCCACGTGGACAATTTAGAGACCCAGAAGTTGAATGGGGCCGAACCATCAGTCAGTACGTGGAGGGGTGTGCACACGTACTGTTCCACCATGTTAGTGAAATGTTGCCTCCTGCTAACACGTTGCGTATCAGGTGGTGGTGCAGTTAGCTGTGGCGTGTTGACAAAAGTTTTCCACATCTCTGCCATGCTAACCCTGCCCTCAGAGGAGCTGGCCGTGACACAGCTGCCTTGGCGACCTCTTGCTCCTCCTCTGCCTTGGCCTTGGGCTTCCACTTGTTCCCCTGTGACATTTGGGAATGCTCTCAGTAGCGCGTCTACCAACGTGCGCTTGTACTCGCGCATCTTCCTATCACGCTCCAGTGCAGGAAGTAAGGTGGGCACATTGTCTTTGTAGCGTGGATCCAGCAGGGTGGCAACCCAGTAGTCCGCACAGGTTAAAATGTGGGCAACTCTGCTGTCGTTGCGCAGGCACTGCAGCATGTAGTCGCTCATGTGTGCCAGGCTGCCCAGGGATAAGGACAAGCTGTCCTCTGTGGGAGGCGTATCGTCATCGTCCTGCCTTTCCCCCCAGCCACGCACCAGTGATGGACCCGAGCTGCGTTGGGTGCCACCCCGCTGTGACCATGCTTCATCCTCATCCTCCTCCACCTCCTCCTCATCCTCGTCCTCCTCGTCCTCCAGTAGTGGGCCCTGGCTGGCCACATTTGTACCTGGCCTCTGCTGTTGCCAAAAACCTCCCTCTGAGTCACTTCGAAGAGACTGGCCTGAAAGTGCTAAAAATGACCCCTCTTCCTCCTCCTCCTCCTCCTCCTCCTGGGCCACCTCCTCTTCCATCATCGCCCTAAGTGTTTTCTCAAGGAGACATAGAAGTGGTATTGTAACGCTGATAACGGTGTCATCGCCACTGGCCATGTTGGTGGAGTACTCGAAACAGCGCAACAGGGCACACAGGTCTCGCATGGAGGCCCAGTCATTGGTGGTGAAGTGGTGCTGTTCTGTAGTGCGACTGACCCGTGCGTGCTGCAGCTGAAACTCCACTATGGCCTGCTGCTGCTCGCACAGTCTGTCCAGCATGTGCAAGGTGGAGTTCCACCTGGTGGGCACGTCGCATATGAGGCGGTGAGCGGGAAGGCCGAAGTTACGCTGTAGCGCAGACAGGCGAGCAGCAGCAGGATGTGAACGCCGGAAGCGCGAACAGACGGCCCGCACTTTATGCAGCAGCTCTGACATGTCGGGGTAGTTGTGAATGAACTTCTGCACCACCAAATTCAGCACATGCGCCAAGCAAGGGATGTGCGTCAAATTGGCTAGTCCCAGAGCTGCAACGAGATTTCGCCCATTATCACACACCACCAGGCCGGGCTTGAGGCTCACCGGCAGCAACCACTCGTCGGTCTGTTGTTCTATACCCCGCCACAACTCCTGTGCGGTGTGGGGCCTGTCCCCCAAACATATGAGTTTCAGAATGGCCTGCTGACGTTTACCCCGGGCTGTGCTGAAGTTGGTGGTGAAGGTGTGTGGCTGACTGGATGAGCAGGTGGAAGAAGAGGAGGAGGAAGCCGAGAAGGAGGAGGTGGCAACAGGAGGCAAAGAATGTTGCCCTGCGATCCTTGGCGGCGGAAGGACGTGCGCCAAACAGCTCTCCGCCTGGGGCCCAGCTGCCACTACATTTACCCAGTGTGCAGTTAGGGAGATATAGCGTCCCTGGCCGTGCTTACTGGTCCACGTATCTGTGGTTAGGTGGACCTTGCCACAGATGGCGTTGCGCAGTGCACACTTGATTTTATCGGATACTTGGTTGTGCAGGGAAGGCACGGCTCTCTTGGAGAAGTAGTGCCGGCTGGGAACAACATACT
The DNA here is from genome assembly GCF_014858855.1 of Bufo gargarizans. Classification (NCBI taxonomy): domain Eukaryota; kingdom Metazoa; phylum Chordata; class Amphibia; order Anura; family Bufonidae; genus Bufo; species Bufo gargarizans. The sequence goes on along the minus strand of NC_058080.1, from coordinate 487,215,900 downwards.
GTGGGACAGCAAGCGACATGAGCTGTTTGAAGCTGTCTGTGTCCACCAGCCTAAATGACAGCATTTCATAGGCCAGTAGTTTAGAAATGCTGGCATTCAGGGCCAGGGATCGAGGGTGGCTAGGTGGGAATTTACGCTTTCTATCAAATGTTTGTGAGATGGAGAGCTGAACGCTGGCGTGTGACATGGTTGAGACGCTTGGTGACGGAGGTGGTGGTGGTGGTGTTGGTGGTACATCCCCTGTTTGCTGGGCGGCAGGTGCCAACGTTCCTCCAGAGGCGGAGGAAGAGGCCGAGGCGGCAGCAGCAGAATAGGCCGAGGCGGCAGCAGCAGAAGAGGTAGCAGGGGGAGCCTGAGTGACTTCCTTGGTTTTAAGGTGTTTACTCCACTGCAGTTCAAGCTTTGCATGCAGGTGCCTGATCATGCAGGTTGTGCTCAGGTTCAGAACGTTAATGCCTCGCTTCAGGCTCTGATGGCACAGCGTGCAAACCACTCGGGTCTTGTCGTCAGCACATTGTTTGAAGAAGTGCCATGCCAGGGAACTCCTTGAAGCTGCCTTTGGGGTGCTCGGTCCCAGATGGCGGCGGTCAGTAGCAGGCGGAGTCTCTTGGCGGCGGGTGTTCTGCTTTTGCCCACTGCTCCCTCTTTTGCTACGCTGTTGGCTCGGTCTCACCACTGCCTCTTCCTCCGAACTGTGAAAGTCAGTGGCACGACCTTCATTCCATGTGGGGTCTAGGACCTCATCGTCCCCTGCATCGTCTTCCACCCAGTCTTGATCCCTGACCTCCTGTTCAGTCTGCACACTGCAGAAAGACGCAGCAGTTGGCACCTGTGTTTCGTCATCATCAGAGACATGCTGAGGTGGTATTCCCATGTCCTCATCATCAGGAAACATAAGTGGTTGTGCGTCAGTGCATTCTATGTCTTTCACTGCTGGGGAAGGGCTAGGTGGATGCCCTTGGGAAACCCTGCCAGCGGAGTCTTCAAACAGCATAAGAGACTGCTGCATAACTTGAGGCTGAGACAGTTTCCCTGGTATGCATGGGGGTGATGTGACAGACTGATGGGGTTGGTTTTCAGGCGCCATCTGTGCGCTTTCTGCAGAAGACTGGGTGGGAGATAATGTGAACGTGCTGGATCCACTGTCGGCCACCCAATTGACTAATGCCTGTACCTGCTCAGGCCTTACCATCCTTAGAACGGCATTGGGCCCCACCATATATCGCTGTAAATTCTGGCGGCTACTGGGACCTGAGGTAGTTGGTACACTAGGACGTGTGGATGTGGCAGAACGGCCACGTCCTCTCCCAGCACCAGAGGGTCCACTAACACCACCACGACCATGTCCACGTCCGCGTCCCTTACTAGATGTTTTTCTCATTGTTATGGTTCACCACAACAACAAATATATTATTTGGCCCAATGTATTGTATTCAAATTCAGCGGGATATAAATTTGAGGCCTAGTATTTAGGCGCTGGGTGACCGGTATGGATTTAGTGACAGAATTAGACTTGGAAATGCACAGAAGCGTGTGTGTGAAGTTATTCTGAATGACCCTATGTGCACCTTCAATATGATCTACCCTTTTAGGGATAGATTTCAAATAGCTCTGATATAGCAGAAACGACTAAATTATGAAATTGCTAAATTGGGAATTGTATTTCAACCCAGAACAAAAAATGTGCTTTGACGGACACTAAATAACTTTCCCAGCCACAACAGGACAGCGGTAACGAGAGATTTAGCGGGATATAAATTTGAGGCCTAGTATTTAGGCGCTGGGTGACAGGTATGGGTTTAGTGACAGAATTAGATTTGGAAATGCACAGTAGCGGGTGTGTGAAGTTATTCTGAATGACCCTATGTGCACCTTGAATATTATATACCCTTTTAGGGATAGATTTCAAATAGCTCTGATATAGCAGAAACCACTAAATTATGAAATTGCTAAATTGGGAATTGTATTTCAACCCAGAACAAGAAATGTGCTTGAACGGACACTAAATAACTCGCCCAGCTACAGCACTAGGGACAGATTTAGCGGGATATAAATTTGAGGCCTAGTATTTAGGCGCTGGGTGACAGGTATGGGTTTAGTGCCAGAATTAGACTTGGAAATACACAGTAGCGGGTGTGTGTGAAGTTATTCTGAATGACCCAATGTGCACCTTGAATATTATATACCCTTTTAGGGATAGATTTCAAATAGCTCTGATATAGCAGAAACCACTAAATTATGAAATTGCTAAATTGGGAATTGTATTTCAACCCAGAACAAGAAATGTGCTTGAACGGACACTAAATAACTCGCCCAGCTACAGCACTAGGGACAGATTTAGCGGGATATAAATTTGAGGCCTAGTATTTAGGCGCTGGGTGACAGGTATGGGTTTAGTGCCAGAATTAGACTTGGAAATACACAGTAGCGGGTGTGTGTGAAGTTATTCTGAATGACCCAATGTGCACCTTGAATATTATATACCCTTTTAGGGATAGATTTCAAATAGCTCTGATATAGCAGAAACCACTAAATTATGAAATTGCTAAATTGGGAATTGTATTTCAACCCAGAACAAGAAATGTGCTTGAACGGACACTAAATAACTCGCCCAGCTACAGCACTAGGGACAGATTTAGCGGGATATAAATTTGAGGCCTAGTATTTAGGCGCTGGGTGACAGGTATGGGTTTAGTGACAGAATTAGACTTGGAAATACACAGTAGCGGGTGTGTGTGAAGTTATTCTGAATGACCCAATGTGCACCTTGAATATTATATACCCTTTTAGGGATAGATTTCAAATAGCTCTGATATAGCAGAAACCACTAAATTATGAAATTGCTAAATTGGGAATTGTATTTCAACCCAGAACAAGAAATGTGCTTGAACGGACACTAAATAACTCGCCCAGCTACAGCACTAGGGACAGATTTAGCGGGATATAAATTTGAGGCCTAGTATTTAGGCGCTGGGTGACAGGTATGGGTTTAGTGACAGAATTAGACTTGGAAATACACAGTAGCGGGTGTGTGTGAAGTTATTCTGAATGACCCAATGTGCACCTTGAATATTATATACCCTTTTAGGGATAGATTTCAAATAGCTCTGATATAGCAGAAACCACTAAATTATGAAATTGCTAAATTGGGAATTGTATTTCAACCCAGAACAAGAAATGTGCTTGAACGGACACTAAATAACTCGCCCAGCTACAGCACTAGGGACAGATTTAGCGGGATATAAATTTGAGGCCTAGTATTTAGGCGCTGGGTGACAGGTATGGGTTTAGTGCCAGAATTAGACTTGGAAATACACAGTAGCGGGTGTGTGTGAAGTTATTCTGAATGACCCAATGTGCACCTTGAATATTATATACCCTTTTAGGGATAGATTTCAAATAGCTCTGATATAGCAGAAACCACTAAATTATGAAATTGCTAAATTGGGAATTGTATTTCAACCCAGAACAAGAAATGTGCTTGAACGGACACTAAATAACTCGCCCAGCTACAGCACTAGGGACAGATTTAGCGGGATATAAATTTGAGGCCTAGTATTTAGGCGCTGGGTGACAGGTATGGGTTTAGTGACAGAATTAGACTTGGAAATACACAGTAGCGGGTGTGTGTGAAGTTATTCTGAATGACCCAATGTGCACCTTGAATATTATATACCCTTTTAGGGATAGATTTCAAATAGCTCTGATATAGCAGAAACCACTAAATTATGAAATTGCTAAATTGGGAATTGTATTTCAACCCAGAACAAGAAATGTGCTTGAACGGACACTAAATAACTCGCCCAGCTACAGCACTAGGGACAGATTTAGCGGGATATAAATTTGAGGCCTAGTATTTAGGCGCTGGGTGACAGGTATGGGTTTAGTGCCAGAATTAGACTTGGAAATACACAGTAGCGGGTGTGTGTGAAGTTATTCTGAATGACCCAATGTGCACCTTGAATATTATATACCCTTTTAGGGATAGATTTCAAATAGCTCTGATATAGCAGAAACCACTAAATTATGAAATTGCTAAATTGGGAATTGTATTTCAACCCAGAACAAGAAATGTGCTTGAACGGACACTAAATAACTCGCCCAGCTACAGCACTAGGGACAGATTTAGCGGGATATAAATTTGAGGCCTAGTATTTAGGCGCTGGGTGACAGGTATGGGTTTAGTGACAGAATTAGACTTGGAAATACACAGTAGCGGGTGTGTGTGAAGTTATTCTGAATGACCCAATGTGCACCTTGAATATTATATACCCTTTTAGGGATAGATTTCAAATAGCTCTGATATAGCAGAAACCACTAAATTATGAAATTGCTAAATTGGGAATTGTATTTCAACCCAGAACAAGAAATGTGCTTGAACGGACACTAAATAACTCGCCCAGCTACAGCACTAGGGACAGATTTAGCGGGATATAAATTTGAGGCCTAGTATTTAGGCGCTGGGTGACAGGTATGGGTTTAGTGACAGAATTAGACTTGGAAATACACAGTAGCGGGTGTGTGTGAAGTTATTCTGAATGACCCAATGTGCACCTTGAATATTATATACCCTTTTAGGGATAGATTTCAAATAGCTCTGATATAGCAGAAACCACTAAATTATGAAATTGCTAAATTGGGAATTGTATTTCAACCCAGAACAAGAAATGTGCTTGAACGGACACTAAATAACTCGCCCAGCTACAGCACTAGGGACAGATTTAGCGGGATATAAATTTGAGGCCTAGTATTTAGGCGCTGGGTGACAGGTATGGGTTTAGTGCCAGAATTAGACTTGGAAATACACAGTAGCGGGTGTGTGTGAAGTTATTCTGAATGACCCAATGTGCACCTTGAATATTATATACCCTTTTAGGGATAGATTTCAAATAGCTCTGATATAGCAGAAACCACTAAATTATGAAATTGCTAAATTGGGAATTGTATTTCAACCCAGAACAAGAAATGTGCTTGAACGGACACTAAATAACTCGCCCAGCTACAGCACTAGGGACAGATTTAGCGGGATATAAATTTGAGGCCTAGTATTTAGGCGCTGGGTGACAGGTATGGGTTTAGTGACAGAATTAGACTTGGAAATACACAGTAGCGGGTGTGTGTGAAGTTATTCTGAATGACCCAATGTGCACCTTGAATATTATATACCCTTTTAGGGATAGATTTCAAATAGCTCTGATATAGCAGAAACCACTAAATTATGAAATTGCTAAATTGGGAATTGTATTTCAACCCAGAACAAGAAATGTGCTTGAACGGACACTAAATAACTCGCCCAGCTACAGCACTAGGGACAGATTTAGCGGGATATAAATTTGAGGCCTAGTATTTAGGCGCTGGGTGACAGGTATGGGTTTAGTGCCAGAATTAGACTTGGAAATACACAGTAGCGGGTGTGTGTGAAGTTATTCTGAATGACCCAATGTGCACCTTGAATATTATATACCCTTTTAGGGATAGATTTCAAATAGCTCTGATATAGCAGAAACCACTAAATTATGAAATTGCTAAATTGGGAATTGTATTTCAACCCAGAACAAGAAATGTGCTTGAACGGACACTAAATAACTCGCCCAGCTACAGCACTAGGGACAGATTTAGCGGGATATAAATTTGAGGCCTAGTATTTAGGCGCTGGGTGACAGGTATGGGTTTAGTGACAGAATTAGACTTGGAAATACACAGTAGCGGGTGTGTGTGAAGTTATTCTGAATGACCCAATGTGCACCTTGAATATTATATACCCTTTTAGGGATAGATTTCAAATAGCTCTGATATAGCAGAAACCACTAAATTATGAAATTGCTAAATTGGGAATTGTATTTCAACCCAGAACAAGAAATGTGCTTGAACGGACACTAAATAACTCGCCCAGCTACAGCACTAGGGACAGATTTAGCGGGATATAAATTTGAGGCCTAGTATTTAGGCGCTGGGTGACAGGTATGGGTTTAGTGACAGAATTAGACTTGGAAATACACAGTAGCGGGTGTGTGTGAAGTTATTCTGAATGACCCAATGTGCACCTTGAATATTATATACCCTTTTAGGGATAGATTTCAAATAGCTCTGATATAGCAGAAACCACTAAATTATGAAATTGCTAAATTGGGAATTGTATTTCAACCCAGAACAAGAAATGTGCTTGAACGGACACTAAATAACTCGCCCAGCTACAGCACTAAGGACAGATTTAGCGGGATATAAATTTGAGGCCTAGTATTTAGGCGCTGGGTGACAGGTATGGGTTTAGTGCCAGAATTAGACTTGGAAATACACAGTAGCGGGTGTGTGTGAAGTTATTCTGAATGACCCAATGTGCACCTTGAATATTATATACCCTTTTAGGGATAGATTTCAAATAGCTCTGATATAGCAGAAACCACTAAATTATGAAATTGCTAAATTGGGAATTGTATTTCAACCCAGAACAAGAAATGTGCTTGAACGGACACTAAATAACTCGCCCAGCTACAGCACTAGGGACAGATTTAGCTGGATATAAATTTGAGGCCTAGTATTTAGGCGCTGCGTGACAGGTATGGGTTTAGTGACAGAATTAGACTTGGAAATACACAGTAGCGGGTGTGTGTGAAGTTATTCTGAATGACCCAATGTGCACCTTGAATATTATATACCCTTTTAGGGATAGATTTCAAATAGCTCTGATATAGCAGAAACCACTAAATTATGAAATTGCTAAATTGGGAATTGTATTTCAACCCAGAACAAGAAATGTGCTTGAACGGACACTAAATAACTCGCCCAGCTACAGCACTAGGGACAGATTTAGCTGGATATAAATTTGAGGCCTAGTATTTAGGCGCTGGGTGACCGGTATGGATTTAGTGACAGAATTAGACTGGGATATGGCCAAAAAATAAACAGACTATTGCTGGTTAAATGCACTTGGTGTGACAGCTTCACCCTGATGTAGGCTTTAGCCAAAAAACAACCACACCATTGAGGGTTAAATGCACTTGGTGACAGGCGCATCTTGCCCCTGATTTAGTATATGGCCAAAAAATGAACAGACTATTGCTGGTTAAATGCACTTGGTGTGACAGCTTCACCCTGATGTAGGCTTTAGCCAAAAAACAACCACACCATTGAGGGTTAAATGCACTTGGTGACAGGCGCAGCTTGCCCCTGATTTAGTATATGGCCAAAAAATGAACAGACTATTGCTGGTTAAATGCACTTGGTGTGACAGCTTCACCCTGATGTAGGCTTTAGCCAAAAAACAACCACACCATTGAGGGTTAAATGCACTTGGTGACAGGCGCAGCTTGCCCCTGATTTTGTATATGGCCAAAAAATGAACAGACTATTGCTGGTTAAATGCACTTGGTGTGACAGCTTCACCCTGATGTAGGCTTTAGCCAAAAAACAACCACACCATTGAGGGTTAAATGCACTTGGTCGCAGCTTGTGCTGGCGCACCACAAGACACAAAATGGCCGCCGATCACCCCAGAAAAATGTGACTGACAAACGGTCTGTGCAGCCTAAAAACAGTGAGCAATTGAGGATCAGCAGCTCAATGATCCACAGCTGCAGATCGATCAGTTAATCAAGTCCTTTGGAGGAGTTAATCTGCCTAATCTCGCCCTACTGTCGCAGCCGCAACCTCTCCCTACGCTAATCAGAGCAGAGTGACGGGCGGCGCTATGTGACTCCAGCTTAAATAGAGGCTGGGTCACATGGTGCTCTGGCCAATCACAGCCATGCCAATAGTAGGCATGGCTGTGATGGCCTCTTGGGGCAAGTAGTATGACGCTTGTTGATTGGCTGCTTTGCAGCCTTTCAAAAAGCGCCAAGAAAGCGTCACAAAAGCGCGAAGAAAGCGACGAACACCGAACCCGAACCCGGACTTTTACGAAAATGTCCGGGTTCGGGTCCGTGTCACGGACACCCCAAAATTCGGTACGAACCCGAACTATACAGTTCGAGTTCGCTCATCCCTAGCGATAACGCTATTATCAGCGTAACCATCCCACTTCTGTGTCTACTCAAACGCTCGTTGTTCACAATTAAGGACGACGCTTTGCATGTGAAAGAGGTGAAAATGGGGGAAGACATTACACAGGGTGATAGTCAGACCACCCTCAATTCGTCTTCTCAGCGCGAATTGGACGATGAAGAGGAGGAGGAGGAGCAAGAGACGGTTGCCTCCGCTACAGAGGGTAGTACCCATGGAAGTTTAGTTCCATCTATCCAGCGTGGGTGGGCAGAAGAGGATGAGGAGATTGAGAGTGATCCTCCTGATGACGACAGCGAAGTCTTGCCTGTTGGTACTCTGGCACACATGGCAGACTTCATGTTAGGCTGTCTTTCCCGTGACCTATGCGTTATACGCATTTTGGACAACACGGATTACTGATTGTTTACCCTTCTCGACCCCCACTACAAAGAGAACTTCTCATCTCTCATTCCTCTGGTGGAGAGGACAAGCAAAACAGTGCAATACCAGAAGATCCTTGCTAAAGGAGGGGAGACAAGGGGAACACACAGCAGTTCCAACAGAGGCAGGGCAACACTCTCCAAAGCTTGGGACAGTTTCATGACACCCCGACAGCACCCTCACCCTGATATGCGGCCTATTGTCACAAGGAGGAAAACATTTGGGAAGATGGTGAAGGAGTACATAGCAGACCGTGTCAGCGTTCTCAATGATCCCTTAGTGCCTTGCAACTACTGGGTGCCCAAGCTGGACAAGTGGCACAAACTGGTACTCTACACCTTGGAGCTGCTGGCCTGCCCTGCCGCCGACGTTTTGTCTAAGTCAGTATTTAGTGCTGCTGGTGGCATTATAACTGATAAGCGTATACGACGGTCAACTGAAAATGCTGACAGGTTGACTCTTATAAAAATGAACAAGGCCTGGATTGATCATGACTTCTCGACTCCACCAGAGGAAAGCGGATGAACATTAAGGCACTTTAACCACCTCCGGACCGCCTAACGCACATGTGCGTTCCGGAGGTGGCAGCGCTGCGCACAGTCACGCATATACGCGTCATCTCGCGAGACGCGAGATGACGCGAGTATGCGCCCGCGCGTGCGCAGTTCGCGCCGGCATTTCGTTCAGGACCATTTCGTCAGCAACCTGCCAGCCAATGATCGTGGCTGGCAGGTTGCTGATTTTTAAAAAAGCCAATCACAGAGCCATATAGCAGATCATATTTGTAAATATGATCTGTTATATGGCTGCCTGCTCCTCTGCTGGTTCTTTTCGTCGGTTGGATCCAGCAGAGGAGCAGGCTCCACAGTGAGTACACCAAACACTACACTATAGCCCCTGATCACCCCCCTGAACCCCAATTAACCCTTTGATCACCCCTTTGATCACCCCTGTCAATCACAAGTGAAAAGAAAAAAGTGATCAGTGCAAACTGTCACTTTTTTTTTTCACTGTTATTGACCGTTAGGTTTTAGGTATAGTTTAGGTCCCTTGGTTAGGTAGTTAGCGATCAGTTAGCGCCCAGCCCACCGCACCGCAGTCCGTTATTCGCTGATTAGCATATCGCTAATCAGCATTTGTACTTTTATAGTATCTGGAAGTGATCAAAACTGATCACGGTCAGATCTATAATAGTACTAGTGTCACTTTAGTTCGCCCTCCACCCAAAACGCAGTGTTTGCCCGATCAGGCCTGATCGGTCGCCCACACGTGCGTTCACCCACACCCGCCCCACCGCAGTGACAAAAAAAAAAATTTTTTTTGATCACTGCACATTCACTTTACACGCACTGCGGCGATAAAAAAATCAGTTTTGATATTTTTTATCAACCGCAGCGGCCTCCGGTACTTCGCTAGCCTCCCCTTTGTAAGACAGGCTTGCTTTTTTTTTCTTGGGTAGTCTCAGGGAATACCCCTAAATTTAGTTGCCCACATGTCTAACAGGGGGTATTCCTCTGAAGAGGCCTACAGGCTTCTGACCCAGTCGGATGAGGAGTGGGAACCCTCATCTGATGAATCCAGCGGGTCAGAATACGAACCTGTAGAAAGCAGTGGCTCTCTGACCCAAAGTTCGGACGAGGAGGCTGAGGTCCCTGATACCACCAGGCGTACCCGGCCCCGTGTCGCTAGACCGCAGGTTGCGCAGGATCCGCTTCAAGAGCAGCAGAGTGGGGCTGGTGCTGTCGGATTACGTGGTGAGGCATACACCAGCAGCCCAGCCCTCCCTGGACCTAGTACCAGCACTGCCGTACAACCTGGTGAAGTAGCGAGCACCAGAAGGGCAGTTGAAGCTGGTACGGTGGCACGTGCAGTAGTGACCCCGTCGCAGCCACCGCAAAGACGTGCCCGTAGAGCCCCTAGAATCCCAGAGGTGCTGGCAAACCCTGATTGGCAGTCCCCAACTTCAGCCGCACCTGTAGTTTTCCCTTTCACTGCCCAGTCTGGAGTTCGGGTTGAGACGGCTCAGATCGGTTCGGCCCTGGGATTTTTTGAGCTGTTCTTGACTGCGGAGCTTTTAGACATAGTTGTGGCCGAAACAAACAGGTATGCCACACAATTTATCACCGCTAACCCGGGAAGCTTTTATGCCCAGCCTTTCCGGTGGAAACCAGTCCAAGTTTCCGAACTTAAAACTTTTCTGGGCCTCCTCCTCAACATGGGCCTGACAAAAAAGCATGAATTGCGGTCATATTGGTCCACGAACCCGATTCATCACATGCCCATGTTCTCTGCTGCCATGTCCAGGGCACGTTTTGAGGCCATCCTGCGGTTCCTGCACTTTAGTGACAACACCGCCTCCCGTCCCAGGGGCCACCCTGCTTTTGACCGGCTCCACAAAATTCGGCCCCTCATAGACCATTTCAACCAGAAATTTGCAGATATTTATACCCCAGAGCAAAACATCTGCATAGACGAGTCCCTGATACATTTTACCGGGCGCCTTGGCTTCAAACAATACATCCCAAGCAAGCGCGCCCGGTATGGGGTCAAATTGTATAAGCTCTGTGAAAGGGCCACAGGCTATACCCACAAATTTCGGGTCTATGAGGGAAAAGATCAGACCCTGGAGCCGGTCGGTTGCCCTGACTACCTGGGGAGCAGTGGGAAGACAGTTTGGGACTTGGTGTCACCCTTATTCGGCAAGGGGTACCATCTTTATGTGGACAATTTTTACACAAGTGTGGCCCTCTTTAGGCATTTGTTTCTAGAACGGATTGGCGCCTGTGGTACCGCGCGAACTAGTCGCGCGGGCTTCCCCCAACAGCTCGTTACCACCCGTCTTGCAAGGGGGCAGAGGGCCGCACTGTGTAACGAAGAACTGCTCGCGGTGAAATGGAGAGACAAGCGTGACGTTTACATGCTCTCCTCCATTCACGCAGACACGACAATACAAATTGAGCGAGCAACCCGTGTCATTGAAAAGCCCCTCTCAGTCCACGACTATAACCTCCACATGGGAGGGGTCGACTTCAATGACCAGATGTTGTCTCCGTATTTAGTTTCCCGACGCACCAGACGCTGGTATAAGAAGGTGTCTGTATATTTAATTCAATTGGCTCTGTACAATAGTTTTGTTCTCTACAGTAAGGCTGGGAGAACTGGATCCTTCCTCAAATTTCAGGAAGAGATCATCGAGAACCTCCTGTATCCAGGAGGTTCCGTGGCCCCAACCACCAGTGTAGTTAGCCGTCTACACGAGCGACATTTCCCCAATGTCGTTCCTGGTACCTCAACCCAACCGTCACCCCGAAAAAGATGTTGTGTCTGTAGCAGGAGTGGAATAAGGCGTGACACCCGCTATTTCTGTCCTGACTGTCCGGACCACCCTGCCCTATGCTTTGGAGAGTGTTTCCGGAAGTACCACTCACAGGTACACTATTAGCATAGGGATCATCTCACCAGGATAGGCACACAGGGCTATTAGGGCCCATTCACTCACTGCTGCTGCAAACGTCTCCTTTCACATGGGACAAAGTGCATAACGCACTTCGCCACATCTTTGGGCGATTTGCGCTTTGCACATTGTCCCATGGGGAAGGAGAGGTTTGTTCTATAAAGGTAAAAAAACAAAAAAAAACAAAAAAAAAACAGGTAAGCAAACAGGTTAATGTTTAGTTCCAAAAGTTAAAGTTACATGTTCTGTTCCAAAGTTAATAAAATTATTGCGTTGTGGCCTGGTTTTTCTTTTTTTTTTTTTTTTTTTTTACCTTCCAGGTGGACCAACCGATCGACCAGCTGCAGCACCGATGTGCATTCTAACAGAAGCATTGCGCTGCTGTCAGATTACACGCAAGTCGGTGTATGCGGCGCTGCAAGACGGGATTTTCTCCTCTGCAGTGACAGATACGTTTGCCGAGGCGTACGAGCTGAGGAGGAGGCGGCGTTCCTATGCTTTGGCAAGCACTTTGTATATATATATATATATAAATAAAAAAATCCCGGCAATGATTTATTCATCCACATCGATTGATGTGAATGGAGAAATCTGGTTTGCCAGGGCATACGAGCTAAGTGGGTATGGATGTAGGGCGGAGCTCCTATGTCCTGGCAGACGCCTTTCCCCTCCATTTTTTTTTTTTGGCAGAGATTTTTTCATCCACATTGATCGATGCGAATGAAGAAATCTGTGCCGTTCATTTTTTTCTTTCAGCCCAGAGGCTGAACGGAAAAAAAAATCTCATTACCTGTATGCTCAATATAAGGAGAATAGCAGAAACTCCTAATGCTGGCCATACATGTAATGATTGCGGAGACCCTCAAATGCCAGGGCAGTACAAACACCCCACAACTGACCCCATTTTGGAAAGAAGACACCCCAAGGTATTTGCTGAGGGGCATATTGAGTCCATGAAAGATTTAAATTTTTGTCCTAAGTTAGCGGAAAGTGAGACTTTGTGAGAAAAAAAAATAATAATCAATTTCCGCTAACTTATGCAAAAAAAAAAAAAATTCTATGAACTTGCCAGGCCCCTCATTGGATACCTTGGGGTGTCTTCTTTCCAAAGTGGGGTCACATGTGGGGTATTTATACTGCCCTGGCTTTTTAGGGGCCCTAAAGCGTGAGAAGAAGTCTGGGATCCAAATGTCTAAAAATGCCCTCCTAAAAGGAATTTGGGCCCCTTTGCGCATCTAGGCTGCAAAAAAGTGTCACACATCTGGTATCGCCGTACTCAGGAGAAGTTGGGGAATGTGTTTCGGGGTGTCATTTTACATATACCCATGCTGGGTGAGAAAAATATCTTGGTCAAATGCCAACTTTGTATAAAAAAATGGGAAAAGTTGTCTTTTGCCAAGATATTTCTCTCACCCAGCATGGGTATATGTAAAATGACACCCCAAAACACATTCCCCAACTTCTCCTGAGTACGGCGATACCAGATGTGTGACACTTTTTTTATGCCAAGGTGGGCAAAGGGGCACATATTCCAAAGTGCACCTTTCGGATTTCACCGGTCATTTTTTACAGATTTTGATTGCAAAGTACTTCTCACACATATGGGCCCCTAAATTGCCAGGGCAGTATAACTACGCCACAAGTGACCCCATTTTGGAAAGAAGACACCCCAAGGTATTCCGTGAGGGGCATGGCGAGTTCCTAGAATTTTTTATTTTTTGTCGCAAGTTAGTGGAATATGAGACTTTGTAAGGAAAAAAGAGAAGAAAAAAAAATCATCATTTTCCGCTAACTTGTGACAAAAAATAAAAAATTCTAGGAACTCGCAGTGCCCCTCACGGAATACCTTGGGGTGTCTTCTTTCCAAAATGGGGTCACTTGTGGCGTAGTTATACTGCCCTGGCAATTTAGGGGCCCAAATGTGTGAGAAGTACCTTGCAATCAAAATGTGTAAAAAATGGCCTGCAAAATCTGAAAGGTGCACTTTGGAATATGTGCCCCTTTGCCCACCTTGGCAGCAAAAAAGTGCGACACATGTGGTATCGCCGTACTCAGGAGAAGTTGGGGAATGTGTTTTGGGGTGTCATTTTACATATACCCATGCTGGATGAGATAAATATCTTGGCAAAAGACAACTTTTCCCATTTGTTTATACAAAGTTGGCATTTGACCAAGATATTTTTCTCACCCAGCATGGGTATATGTAAAATGACACCCCAAAACACATTGCCCAACTTCTCCTGAGTACGGCGATACCAGATGTGTCACACTTTTTTGCTGCCAAGGTGGGCAAAGGGGCACATATTCCAAAGTGCACCTTTCGGATTTCACCGGTCATTTTTTACAGATTTTGATTGCAAAGTACTTCTCACACATATGGGCCCCTAAATTGCCAGGGCAGTATAACTACGCCACAAGTGACCCCATTTTGGAAAGAAGACACCCCAAGGTATTCCGTGAGGGGCATGGCGAGTTCCTAGAATTTTTTATTTTTTGTCGCAAGTTAGTGGAATATGAGACTTTGTAAGAAAAAATTAAAAAAATAAAATCATCATCATTTTCCGCTAACTTGTGACAAAAAATAAAAAGTTCTATGAACTCACTATGCCCTTCAGCGAATACCTTAGGGTGTCTACTTTCCAAAATGGGGTCATTTGTGGGGGTTTTCTACTGTTTGGGCATTGTAGAACCTCTGGAATCATGACAGGTGCTCAGAAAGTCAGAGCTGTTTCAAAAAGCGGAAATTCACATTTTTGTACCATAGTTTGTAAACGCTATAACTTTTACCCAAACCATTTTTTTTTTGCCCAAACATTTTTTTTTATCAAAGACATGTAGAACAATAAATTTGGCGAAAAATTTATATATGGATGTCGTTTTTTTTGCAAAATTTTACAGCTGAAAGTGAAAAATGTCATTTTTTTGCAAAAAAATCGTTACATTTTGATTAATAACAAAAAAAGTAAAAATGCCAGCAGCAATGAAATACCACCAAATGAAAGCTCTATTAGTGAGAAGAAAAGGAGGTAAAATTCATTTGTATGGTAAGTTGCATGACCGAGCGATAAACGGTGAAAGTAGTGTAGTGCCGAAGTGTAAAAAGTGCTCTGGTCATGAAGGGGGTTTCACCTAGCGGGGCTGAAGTGGTTAAATGTGTTGTTTATAATATATTGAATACACTGTATTCCCATATACCCCTTCCACCATAAACAAGGGTATATGGTTGAATCTTCCTTTTCTCATCCTCCTTCTCCTCTCCATCATATCAACACATGCTTATTCATCGCATATATGCCCTTCACATATAATGTTTTACAGGGTCAGCTCAGCTGCAGGCGCTCGCATGTAATTTTTTAAAGGGTCAGCTCACCAGTAGGTCCTTCGCATATATGATATATTCAGATACTGCGCTAAGGGACATATATATTATTGCAAGTTAGTGTACAGGTATTGCAGATATAAGGTTACTTGCACATGAAGGTGTATCAACATACAGGCGCTCAGCTGGTTTTAAACAGTGTACCTGAGATGTCGGCTTCAGTTTGTGTGCTTTTGTCCGTATCCCCGTACTTGATGTCGAAGTTTATTTCCTTCTATTTTTCTTCTTTGCTTTCTGTTTCTGTTTTTAATTTTGCTGGTGATCAGGAATAGTCCAGGTGTATTTTGGGTTAGCGTGCCTCCTCGTGCCCCGGCCGGTGGCACGTTGCTGCCGCAAGCGGAGGTGTGTATGGAGGAGTGGTTCGCGCTCACTTGGAGCTTGTGAGTGACGTCACTTACAGCGGTCATGCATTGACCACCAGTACCAGGTATCTCTTACTCCGACGCGTTTCGAACAGACGCTGTTCTTCCTCAGGGAGTGTTACCTGGCTGCTCATGCTTCCTTTTTATGGGCGCTTCTCCAGAATTTTAACCCCTTCCCTGCCGATCCTGCATGTAATTATCACCAGTCATTCAAACGCAAACAGTTCTATCTCTGCATTTAAACCACTGGGTATTAGGGTGTCCATATTGAATATCCATTTAGATTCTCTTCTGGACATTTCTTTAATGTAATCCCCTCCCCTGTTGTTTGGTTGTATTATTTCAACCCCGCAAAAATTGGACCCGGCAAATTTGCCACCATGCTTTACACTGTAGTGGCGTGATAACGGATGACCTTCATATTTTCTATTTATATTGTATATATGTTCACCTATTCTTTTCTTTAGGGTTCTCTTGGTGCGGCCCACGTAGATTTTGTTACAGGGGCATGTTAAAGTGTAGATGACTCCTTTACTGTTGCAGGTGATGAATTGTTTGATAGTTTGTTTGTAAGTTCCCTCCGTATTATTTATTTGTGTTATTGTTTTCGTATTTCTTGATATCTTGCATCCTCTGCACATTTTGCACGGATGGAAACCGCCTTTTTTCCCTTCCTGTTGTTTTTGGTTTTTTGCCTCTGTCTTTGTTTCTGTACATTTAGCTGTGGATGCAATTATATTGCCCACATTTTGTGCCCTTCGGAAAACAAATTTGGGGTCTTTGGGGATGAATTCTCCTATTATTTTGTCCTCCTTGAGGGTGTCCCAGTGTTTTTTTATTATTTTTTTGAATAGTGGTACCTGGTTGCTGTACGGTGTAATGATGGGTGGTATTTTTGTATTATTTTCAATCTCTGGAGTTGTCAAGGTCTTTTTATTTTCTGTTAATAAAGTCTGCCTATTTAGTCGATTTATTTCAGATTTTTGTGCTGCCAATTTCATTGTGTCATATCCCTTGTGTTCCAGCTTCTTCTGTAGTATCTCGGCCTCTCTCTCATATTCCCCTATTTCTGTGCAGTTTCTTCTTAGTCTCATGAATTGACTGCGTGGGATGTTTTCCAGCCATTTGGGGAGGTGGCAGCTGTTCATGGAAATAAAACTGTTGCCGTCTGTTGGTTTACTGTAGGTTTTGGTGAGTAGTTTTTCTCCTTCTACATATATGGATAGATCCAAAAAGTTAATTTCTTTTCTGCTGTATACTGAACTAAATTCCAAATAAAACTCATTTTTATTGATGTCATTTAAAAATTCCAGCAGCTTTGTTTCTCCCCCATCCCATATAAAAATGATATCGTCGATAAAACGAAGGTCATCCGTTATCACGCCACTACAGTGTAAAGCATGGTGGCAAATTTGCCGGGTCCAATTTTTGCGGGGTTGAAATAATACAACCAAACAACAGGGGAGGGGATTACATTAAAGAAATGTCCAGAAGAGAATCTAAATGGATATTCAATATGGACACCCTAATACCCAGTGGTTTAAATGCAGAGATAGAACTGTTCGCGTTTGAATGACTGGTGATAATTACATGCAGGATCGGCAGGGAAGGGGTTAAAATTCTGGAGAAGCGCCCATAAAAAGGAAGCATGAGCAGCCAGGTAACACTCCCTGAGGAAGAACAGCGTCTGTTCGAAACGCGTCGGAGTAAGAGATACCTGGTACTGGTGGTCATTGCATGACCGCTGTAAGTGACGTCACTCACAAGCTCCAAGTGAGCGCGAACCACTCCTCCATACACACCTCCGCTTGCGGCAGCAATGTGCCACCGGCCGGGGCACGAGGAGGCACGCTAACCCAAAATACACCTGGACTATTCCTGATCACCAGCAAAATTAAAAACAAAGACAGAAAGCAAAGAAGAAAAATAGAAGGAAATAAACTTCGACATCAAGTACGGGGATACGGACAAAAGCACACAAACTGAAGCCGACATCTCAGGTACACTGTTTAAAACCAGCTGAGCGCCTGTATGTTGATACACCTTCATGTGCAAGTAATCTTATATCTGCAATACCTGTACACTAACTTGCAATAATATATATGTCCCTTAGCGCAGTATCTGAATATATCACATTGCCTTTACCTTTGCGGCAGATCTTTGTGGTTCTGTCGCGATACCGCTGCTCCTACATATAGCATCCACTGAGCGCCACCCTAGCAATTCTTCTCTTTGTTTTAGGCCTTCGCATATAGTTTTTTAGAGGGTCAGCTCACCAGCAGGCCTTTGCATATAATGTTTTACAGGGTTAGCTCACCAGCAGGCCCGCACATATATTGTTTTATAGGGTGAGCTCACCTGTAGGCCCTCACCCACAACCTTTTAGAGGGTCAGATCCTCAGCAGGCCCACACCTAAAATCTTTTACAGGGTCAGCTCACTAGCAGGCCCGCACCTATAATCTATTACAGGGTTAGCTCACCAGCAGTCTCTCGCATATCATTTTTTACAGCGTCAGCTCACCAGCAGCCCTTTACCTACAATCTTTTAGAGGGTCAGCTCACCTGCAGGCCCACACCTTAAATCTTTTTCAGGGTCAGATTACCTGCAGGTCCTCAGCTAATTATACCTAATAGGTAATTTGCGCACATTCTGCCTTGTGGTAGCCATAGCTGTTTCTCAGGCTCTCTTTTCTGGAATCAAACCATTATTACCTGTAGTCACCATGGTTTGAGCTGACAATAACATCGAAAGTTGATAGGCCAGACCTCCAAATGGATCGTCACGGTTACAGCGACGTGCGATCGGCCTCAGGTTATCTAGAGTCCCCAAAGCGGCAGCAGGTCCTCACCCATAATTTTTTAAAGGGTGAGATCAGCAGGCCCTTGCTCCAAATGTTTTTTAGGGTCACCAGCAGGCCATCAATCATAATTTTTCAAGGCTGTGTATGATGCCCTCCTTTATGTGTAACAAAGAGTGTATTGTAGTGCCGGTTCCTTGTAATTTTGGGCAGCCCTTTTTACTTAGTGCATAGGCTTTATAAATGTAGGAGTCCCTACATGAACAATTGTACCACAATGTGAATGAGGCCCTCCTTTATGTGAAATACAGTTTGTATTGGAGTGCCTCTTCCTTGTAAATATACAGGAAAGAATGTTTCCTAACACTTTTCCCTCTAAAAACGATTTTATCTTCGGTTTTGTGCACATTATTGTCAGTCTGTAAAAGTGGCGTACTACTCGGATAACATCGTTCCCAACAGCAACCTGGGAGTCCAAGATGCATCCAGACATCCTCCCCATGCTGTTCCCGAACCATTTCGTTGGTGTTTCCATCAATTTCTGACCTTTTCCTATGAACCAGGCACCCTCCCCTCTTTAGAGCAGGGGGTGCCTGGCTTAATGCTCGGGTTCTCCCATTGACTTCCATTATACTCAGGTGCTGATCATGTTTTTTACACTAATCATGTTTTTTTTTTATAGAGCAGGTTGTTACGGACGCGGCAATACCTAATGTGCCTAACAATAATAGCAGTTTTGAAGCAAAAAAATCATATTTTAGTGTCTCCATTGTCTGAGAGCCATATCTTTTTTATTTTTTGACAAATTTTCTTAGATAGGGTCTCATTTTTTGTGGGATGAAGTGACGGTTTGATTGGTACTATTTTAAGGGGCATACGCCTTTTTGATCATTTGGTGTTGCAATTTTTGTGATGTAAGGTGACAAAAATGGCTTTATATATATATATATATATATATATATATATATATATTTTTTTTTTACAGTGTTCACCTGATGCGGCAATACTTAATATGTATTTTATTTATTTCACTTTAACACAATAATAGCATATTTGAAACAATAAAAATTATGTTTTACTGTCTCATGTTCTAAGAGCTATAGTTTTTTTTTTTTAGGGATTTTCTTATATAGGGCTCATGTTTTGCGGGATGAGGTGATGATTTTATTGGTATCATTTTGTATGACATGCGCCATTTTGATCGCTTGGTGTTGCACTTTTTGTAATGTAAGGTGACAAAAATTGCTTTTTTTGACAGTTTTTATTTTATTTTTTATGGTGTTTATCAGACGGGATGGATCACATGATATATTTATAGAGCTGGTCGTTACAGACGTGGCAAAAACTAATATGTGTATTTTTTTAAAATGATAATATAAGGGGAAAAGTGGCGTTTTTTCTTTTTTTACTTGAAACTATTTTTTTTATTAAAAACTCTGCAATGCATTACAATACTTCTGTACTGTAATGCATTGCCTGTTAGTGTATTACACAGAGTAATACACTAACAGGTTGCCTAGGAGACCTAGCCTGGGGCTGGATCTCCTGGGCACCCGTAGGTCCCGATGCTGTGCTAGACATTGGGCAGACTCTGCACGGCATTGGGCTGCCTTATCACCCATTAAATCCCCACCTCAGCAGCGCGGGGACCCGATGGTCTCCCTCACCTGCAGCAAACCCCCTCTATGTCGCGGTCAGCTCTGACCGCGGCATAAAAGGGGTTAATGCACCGGAATCTGTGTTTTCACCGATGCCGGTGCATACAGCATGTGTCCGGCTAACGGAAACAGCCGTTCTCCTGCAGCTGATCGGTCTCCGCAGCTCCTGCACCCACCCAATCAGCATGCCGTAATAGTATGGCGCTGGGCGGCAACTCACGTCCCGCTGCGCCGTACTATTACGGCACTGGTCGGGAAGGGGATAATAGTCTTCTAATGTCCAAAATAATAAAATGACATTTAAAAAATGATGCAGACTTAAAGTAGACATATGGTGAATGTTAATTAATTACTATTTTATGAGGTATCACTATCTGTCTTAAAAGCAGAGAAACTCAAATTTTTATTTTTGGAAAGTACAATGTGTCATGAGAGAAGATTCTCAGAATTGGTTGGATAAGTCGAAGCATCCAAAGTTATTAGCACATAAAATGACACATCAGATTTTAAAAATTAGGTTTAGTCAATAAGGTGAAAACTGACTGTTTACTGAAGGGTTTTTTAATAAAAATAATATAGATTAGATTTAAAATACAACATTATAAACATTTTATAAATGAAAACATTATGCTTTAAATTTAAATGTTATAAAATAATTGGAGTTTATTGTGTAAATATAATGAGAAACAATACCGCTATGATTTACTTTGTGCTATTTATATATTTTTTCAATAATTTTTGCTATGAAATGTTAATATATAAAGAATAGAATAGACAAATGAAGTGTTACCATTGAAAACTGCCAGTCTGACCTTTATAGCTTGACAGTTTTAGAATTAGTTATTTATGTGGTTCATGTAGAAAATAAATGTTTTCCATGGCATTTGTGCTATATAGATTGTAATAAACACATGACCTCATTTATCAGATTCAGCCCTTGTGCTTGTATTTTGTTAAAATATGAGATCTTATTCCAATACTTTTATTTACACACATATTTTAAAATTTTATGTATACAATAATTGAAGACTGTGCTTCCTTGTGGTATTAATGTTATGTGTTTGAAATTATTTATTATACAGGGTGGGCCATTTATATGGATACACCTTAATAAAATGGGAATGGTTGGTGATATTAACTTCCTGTTTGTGGCATATTAGTATATGTGAGGGGGGAAACTTTTCAAGATGAGTGGTGACCATAGCGGCCATTTTGAAGTTGGCCATTTTGAATCCAACTTTTTTGGGAACTTATTGGGAATTTCACAAAAAAAACAATGGTGTGCTTGGTTTTAACGTAACTTTATTATTTCATGAGTTATTTACAAGTTTCTGACCACTTATAAAATGTGTTCAATGTGCTGCCCATTGTGTTGGATTGTCAATGCAACCCTCTTCTCCCACTCTTCACACACTGATAGCAACACCGCAGGAGAAATTCTAGCACAGGCTTCCAGTATCCGTAGTTTCAGGTGCTGCACATAAGGTGCTGCACATCTCGTATCTTCACAGCATCTTGAAAAGTTTCCCCCCTCACATAAACTAATGTGCCACAAAGAGGAAGTTAATATCACCAACCATTCCCATTTTATTAAGGTGTATCCATATAAATGACCCACCCTGTATATCAAAGGGACACTGCCATTAACATTGTGTATCACATATTAACAGTCTATATGTGACTATTGTATGTGTTTTATTTTTATTTTACTTTTTTAAATAGGTGGATGGTTTTCTAGATATAATTTTTTTGAAGTCACCACGTGTATTCTACTTCCCATATTTGGTTCTTTAACCTCCTCCTTTGTTTGAACTTTTAGTACAGCAAACAGCCTCACTTTACTTTCTCAAACAGACCATCAATGCAGCCAGAGATAGCCCCAACCCCTATAGAATATCAGACATCAGAACATTACATTGATAAGTAGAATACTGTTTTGTGGGCATCAAGGTCTATCAAGAGAACAATAGAGCTATTATTCTGTCATCCTAAATTCTACACCTACTACTATTATACTTTCAGATAACATCCTTCCTGCAGTAGAAGCAGCAGTAAAATAACAAGTCTTCCCTCTCTGTGCAGCTGCAGAAGTAGAATATTTTCAATGTACTTATCAGTGTCATAGTGCTGACAAAATAAAAATAAACGGCAACCAAAAGTTCTAAAAAATAATTGATTTCTTTGAATAGGGAGTTTAAAATCCTTTAACGCCTTGGTATATTGAGGAGAGGACTAACTTCATACATATCAACATAAAGTTACATCACTGGGATGGATTGGACACAAAAGTTGTGACTGCACCATTGGCAATGGGAGATAGCTGTAATATACAGCCAGGTTTCAATTGCAATGGCCAGGATAGAAACTAGATCCTTTCCTGCCCATTTATCCAGATGCCATTGCGAATAGTGACTGGGACATCAAAGAGGTTGGGAGGCTCATTCCTTCGACTCCCTTAATGTGAATGTGGAGTGCTTATGATTCTTTCTGGGTCTGCAAAAGACCAGGAGGTAGGCTAACATAATACACTGCACTACATAAAGGATCGCTTGCTAGTGCCCTTTGGGACTAACAAATATATAAAAAATCTGTCACCAGGATAATCGCTATTGAAGTAAATACATGGCCTAATAGCACTTAGTACCTTATTTCCAGATTTGCCTTTGTTTCAGCAATAGATGCTTTCTGTCTTCTGAAAATCCAGTTTATTTGGTATGCAAATGAGCCGATAAGGTCCCCAGAAGGGCGTCACTCTTGCATGAAGGAGCCCAGACACGCTTCCTGCTAGTGCCCAATCCCATCCTCATGCTGGGAGCAGGGAAAAGGGGGGCAGAGTTCTGTCTTGAATGTGATGTAGGAGGGGGTGGGTGGACACACTGTGGCAGGAGACGTGCCTGGGCTCCTTCCTGCAAGAATAACGCCCCTTACTGGCTCATTCGCATACCAAATAAACTGGATTTTCAGAAGAAAGAAAAAATGTATTGCTAAAACAAAGGCACACCCGGAAATAAGTACTAAGTGCTATTAGGCCAAGGATTTACTTTGATAGCGATTTTCCTGGTGACAATGAAAGTGTTTTTAAAAAGTAAAAAGGGTAAAAACAAAAATTACATTTTTATCAAACAAGAGTATTCAGTATGGAAAAGTAAACCTATACACATTTGGTACGACTGCATCCATAATGACCCATCCTATAAATTTATCAAGTGATATAACCCACATGGTAAATGCAGTTAAAAATGCCTAAATTCCTGGTTTGTGTTAATTCTATTTACCGAAGAGAATGAACGGTAATTCTTAATAAAACATAACTTTTAATCAGTCATATTAATAATAATCTCTTAGAATGTATCAAAATAAAAAATAATATTCAAATAATCAGAGTACTCAATAAAACTCCAACATAAAGGTGCATGGCTGCACCGAAAAAATAATCAATAGTCCTACCGGATAATAAGGTTTATCCAGACTTTGTAGAATCAAAGCGGATAGTATGATCCTGTAAAATAAAGCAAGAACGGGACAGGTGCAGAGGGGGGCTCTAGATCCCTAAACAACCCTAAGGTACGGGTGCTGTGCTGGCCCTAACGTCCTAGCCACGGAGCACCCATCCTGAAAAGAACGACCCCGTCGGGAACCTTGCCCTCAAGATACTTGGCCCCAGAGTACCCTAGTGCAGCTAGTCCCTACATGCATATTTCGATTTTACTCTCATTAGGGGAAACATGAACTGGAAAGGAAAAAAAACATATCCAGAAGGGCAAAAATTAAGTCAATGTACAAATGGATTCTAGTACATAATGTAAATAAATGCCAGAAAGACAGTTCAGGCAATTTAAATAGAAGTGGTAGCCCAAAATGTAAGCTCGACTCCTAGATGCTGGGCCTATACAAGTACTATGCGATGTGGGGAACTTGCCATAATGTGGGGGAACCCTTATGATGAAAAGAAGACCGCCAGTCCGGTGGGCCGGTGCATCTGTTGAGGAATAAGATAACTTGTCTGCCAACAGCCACCCGCCCGGAATTTAAATCTGGACCCGGTCTCATAATGAGGCCTGAGACGCAGCGCGGTGAGGTCAGATGTGATTGCTGTCGCTATCCGTGCATGCGCGTCAAGGGCTCGATACCGAGAGTGCCTGCCTGGGGTGGAGTTCGTTGATGATGCGTTCGGAAACATCGCGCGTCATCAAACCGGGCCACAATGTGCGCCACTGACGTAAGACACTTCAATAGCTTGTGACCTAGTTGCAACCGCGTGGTCCTGAAGATAGGACAGCGTTACATATAGGGGGCATTAGGTGGCGTTTAGATATCAAAAGGTAAATAGGTCAAGGAGACCAAAACCTAAAGTAGGTAGTACACAGAAGTAAACACACAATTATAACAATGAATCTAGTGAGATGTAAAGGTAATTGTAATCATTACATGCCTATTCAATAGGTCATAAAACACAATCGGTGGTAAAAGCCTCAAATGAAACAGTTGACGCACAGCTGTTCATTTAAGCCCAATGAGGATACTGTGCGTAGTGTATGAATCCACCGGGCCTCATGTTGTAATAGAGTATGGTCCTAGTCACCTACACATATGGGTGGTGGGACAATTTCAATACTGATGGCTTTAATGCATTTAGGGTTGCCAGTGTGGTGATCCTTCATGTGGCGGGACACAGCCGTGCCCCTCCTATTATTAATATCCCCTAAATGTTTCACAATGCGTCTACGCAGTTCCCGCTTTGTTTTGCCTTCATATTCCATTTTATAAATGACTCCCCGAGTGCGGCAGTTGATAAAATCCTTAATGGGAAAGGAACATTGTAGGTTAACACTGTGAAAAATTTTGCCTGTCTGTATTGTATTATAGGCGACACAACCATTACATCGAAAGTTACCCATGGGTTTACGATGTAGCCAAGACCAATGTTTTGGTGCTGGATTGTAGTGCTGTGTACCAAAATGTCCCGCAAGCTATTTCCTCCCCTGAAAGTAATCTGTTGGTAGTCATGAATACTATCCTTAATATCCGGGTCCATTAGAAGAATGCTAATGGACCCGGATTAGTTCTAGGGACTAATAGCTCAGTACGCGTAGATGACAGGGCATCGATATGCTGGCCTTAGTACTGAATATGGGTATCCTCTCGCTAAAAAAACAGTTCCGGAAGATCATAGCCTGATCCATAAACTACAGCAGTTACATCTCAGGCGCAAATATTGCCCCCGTAGTATCCCTCTTTTCAGAGGTAGGGGGTGGCTACTCTTTCAATGTAGACCCGAGTTAGTTGATGTAGGTTTGCTGTAAATAGTCATAGCCAATTCGTCCGAGTTATTTTTAGAGATCAGGATGTCAAGAAAGGGGAGGCTATTACTATTCATCTCATATATAATACATAATCCAATTTGATTGTGATTGAGCTCTTCCACAAAGTTCACAAAGGCTGAATCAGTCCCTTACCAGATGATAAATATGTCATCAATGTACCTGGCCCACAGATAAATGGGTCCGGTAAATGACGATAGCATATCAGTGAACACTGTAGTTGCTTCCCACCAGCCCAGGAGAAAATTAGCATAGCGCGGTGCACAAGAGCATTTCATTGTGGTGCCCCTGAGCTGGTGGTATAGCTTGCCATCAAAAAGGAAAAAATTATGGGTGAGGAGATACCTGAGAAGTTTCAAGACAAACTGATTATGTACATTAAATTGTCATCCCCTCATGCTTAGATAGTATGCTCTTACACAATGAGTGGCCCTTTTAGGGGATTAGTACCCTTATGAACCTTTGGAAGGCTATAAAAAGTGGCGAAAACTGGAAATTTCGGAAATAGGAAATCAAATTCCTCTTGTGAATATTTTTTTTTTGATTTTGCCTCAACTAGAATGTCCCGCAAATCAACTAGGTAAGATTCCATTGGATTAGTTGCGAGTATGTCATAATTTGAACCATCACTGAGCAATTGCCGACACATCTTGTGATAATCCTCAGTATTCATAATTACTGTATTCCCTCCCTTGTCAGAGGGTTTGATTGCAATTGTTGAATCATTGAGAGAGGTGATAGCTTCTCGCTCATCACTGGAGAAATTGTGCGACAGACCAGAGGTAGACAATTTACACAGATCGTCAGTAACCAGTTGAAGAAAGACATCAAGACACGAAACCTCCCCAAGTGGTGGCATCTTTTTGCTTTTATGCTTCAAGGAGGTGAAATTTCGGTTCTATCTGCGTGATTGTAAACCTCGTCAATTTTTTCTGAGGAAATAGAGTAATTATGAATACTGAGGATTATCACAAGATGTGTTGGCAATTGCTCAGTGATGGTTCAAATTACGGCATACTTGCAACTAATCGAACAGAATCTTATCATAATTTCACAAGAGGAATTTGATTTCCTAATTTCGAAATTTCCAGTTTTCGCCACTTTTTATAGCCTTTCAAAGGTTCATAAGGGTGCTAATCACCTAAAAGGGCCACTCATTGTTTCGGGCGCGAGGACTATTGGCCAAAATCTGGGCAACTACATTGATCAGATACTATTGCCCTTTGTTACATCATTACCCTCATATACACGTCTTAGTATGGATTTACTGAAGAGGATAGATGGCATTATACTGGGCAAAGGGTTGATTCTTGCCAGTATTGATGTCGAAGCCCTGTACTTAAAGCTGTCAAATACTATCTAAGCATGAGGGGACGATAATTTAATGAACACAAACAGTTTGTCTTGAAACTTCTCAGGTATCTAGTCACCCATAAATTTTCCTTTTTGATGGCAAGCTATATCACCAGCTCAGGGGCACCGCAATGGGATGTTCTTGCGCACCAGTCTATCCGAATTTGCTCCTGGGCTGGTGGGAAGCCACTACAGTGTTCACTGATATTCTGTCTTCATGTACCAGGCCATTTTCTCTGTGGGCCAGGTACATTTATGACATATTTATCATCTGGTCAGGGACTGATTCTGCCTTTGTAAACTTTGTGGAAAAGCTCAATCACAATCAAATTGGATTACGTTTTACATATGAGATAGTAATAGCCTCCCCTTTCTTGACATCCTGATCTCTAAAAATAACTTGGACAAATTGGCTACAACTATTTACAGCAAACTCGGTTCTACATTGGAAGAGTAGCCACCACCCCCCTACCTCTGAAAAGAGGGATACCACAGGGGCTATATTTGCTCCTGAGATGTAACTGCTCTAAAAAATCAGAGTTTATGGATAAGGCTACTATCCTCCGGAACCGTATTTTAGCGAGAGGATACCCATATTCAGTACTAAGGCCAGCATATCAAACTGCCCTGTCATCTACATGTACTGAACTGAACTATATATCAATAAATTATGTGTATCAAAAAATGATAGCCATTGAAAAACACAAGCCCTTTTTGAAAACAGCAACTAAAAATACAAGCCCTCATATAGCTATGTCAATGTAAAAATGCAAATGTTGTAGCTCCTGGAAAACAATGATTGATGGATGAATAAAAAAAAATGCTTTCTCCTAAAGACACAAATATTAATTACTCTAAAGGTAATTTTTCCTGTTTTTCCAGTAAGGCTAAATTCACAGCTCGTTCATGTTTATGGAGAGCAGGACCACTTGAAACAATCCCTGTGAATTTATAGACTGACATCTGCTACAGATTTGCATTAAAATATAAAGTATAGCGTGCAGGAGTAGCTTCTGTGCTGGAAAAAAGTGCTCAAACTACATAGCTAGTTACTGCAGCACTGTTCCCACTGAAAGGTATCTAGCTCCATCCAAAACACAATGGACTGATCTGGTTCCTACTTCCAGCACTGGAGCTACTCATGATCAACTGATCAGTAAGGGTGCAGGGAGTCAAACTCCCACTGATCAGATATTTATGATCTTTCTTAAAGGAGTTATCCAACCCCTATAAAAAAAACCTCTCCGTGCATGGGCCCCTCTTATACATTATACTTACCTGCTCCACAGCATCTGTGTCTCTCCGGATCCCTACATGGCCACCCCATCTCTCCATTGCTTGGGTCAAAACATCCGGTGACGGAGGCGAAGCCAATAGCAGGCCAAGACGGAGACGAGACTCCCTAGCGTTGCGGCGGCCATGCAGACATCCAGAGTGATGCGGGTGCCGGGGAGCAGGTAAGTATAATGTATACTAGGCAACCGGGTATTGTGGGGGTCATTATAGGGGTTGGATAAGTCCTTTAAGGATAGACAATCTGTATAACAATAAACCAACCTACACGGTAATAATTGACCATGAGTCACAAAACATGGGAATCTTTGCAACCATTACAAGAAATCGGACTATGTCTAACTTGCTACAATGGTTGGAAGGTCGCCTTCACCCATGTCTTCCTTAAGAAAGCACTAAGGCCACGTTGTAGCAATCCTGTGATTTTAATGTGCCTTGTGTGTAACTTAATGCCATTATGTTTGCCTGAATAGATAAGAAATACTTTAGCATTTTAAAAAGTGTTTATATCCCTAGTTATACTCTATTCTAATTACAATTCTAATACTATTGTGTTGTTTTGATGACATTATAAATACTAGGGTTTCTCTTTATTCCTCTGTATAAGTTTTATAAGATTGATGTTAAACGAAAAAAATGATATTAGTGATATGTAATATTTTCATACGGCTGTGTGCTGTCAATGAAGAGGTTAAGAATGACAACTAGCATTTTCCTATGAGCAATTGCACCCACAGAGGCTGTCCTGGAGCTCCGTATACAAGTAGAACAGTATATCTGCTGAAGAACTCAGTGATTGGTACTGGCTGCTGTGTGACTGAATAGGCTTTTTTAATCTTTTCAAACAGGTTCTGAGTTGGGACTGATTTCAGTCGAAATCATAAAGTTATTGCACATTTCAGGCTGTCAGCCAGGAAATCATTCTGTTTCTAATTCCCCTCTCTTTCTTCTGCTATCTCCTTCTCATCATTTCATAGGACTGCAAGGTTACCGAGAGGTCTAATCAATTGTCAAACTCTCCTTTATCACTGAGAAGGTGGTACAAAAACCTAACTGACTTGCTGTAGGGGGTTCTTCTGACTACACAGCACCCTTTTCCACATACAATGCTACCATGATTAATGTCCTCCCACCTCAGACCTTGTTAAAGCCTGTTCTTTAAAGCTGCCTGGTGCACCGCAGTGAAAGCAAGAGCGAGGTTGCATAAATCAACGTGTTCTCACAGCCCCCAGGATATCCATTATAGATGCCAGCTGGATGACTGCAAGATAGAGAAAAATGAATATTGTATCCTGTGGCCTTTTGCCTCTAATGACCACTTTTCAACATTTTTGCAGGCATGATTAAATTTTGATAACTGGGGAAGTCACTCTAAGCAGGCTGAAATAGAGATAAATTGACTGAGGGTCTGACATCTCAGTGGAGAGCAGGCAACTAATTAGTGTGTGAATCGCACTCTGAAAGAGATTTAAAAGGGAGGCAGGTTTAATCAGAAGAGCTGCTGAGGTACAGGAATAGTACTAGATAATTGCAGCC
Organism: Bufo gargarizans; assembly: GCF_014858855.1. Taxonomy (NCBI): domain Eukaryota; kingdom Metazoa; phylum Chordata; class Amphibia; order Anura; family Bufonidae; genus Bufo; species Bufo gargarizans. The sequence goes on along the minus strand of NC_058080.1, from coordinate 487,186,324 downwards.
TATGTTGAAATCACAGGCTCAACAAGCCGCTTGTTCTATCTGCATGATTGGCAGTTATTGACCTGCTGGCCAGTCCCTTCAACATTTACAACGGTTGCAGCATTGTCAAAGCAATTTGCTTTGTAACACTTGCTGTCCAGTTATTTCATGTACAGCATTAAGTCATCTACATTAAGATGAAAGATATGCTGTATGTGACTGTCATATAACCCAACATGATTTGCACACTTCATTTGGATAAAGTCACTCCAAATACAAATATAATCTACTTTTCTTTACATAAATTATGCAGTTTGCCAGAATCTACACCCCCTGCCCACTTTCCCCATCTATTCTGTATATGTTTATATCAACGGGGATTTTCCTTCTGAGACACTATTCCCTGAGAGCAGAAGGGCAGCATTCTAGTATTATAGGATTAGGCCCCGAACTGTGCCCTGAGCACTCCCTGTAATGTTCCTACTGAACAGATATTCTTTTATTGTACCAATCTCTAATGATAGAAACAGACATAAAAGAAAGCACCTGCAGCAGTTAGAGACAGCTTTTTAACAGACCGGTGGTTGACAATGGAGGAAGAGAGCATTGTGAGAACATGGAACATATAAGTGAGTTGTACTTTACTGTGTACTATGGGGACTACTGGGAGACTGATATGAGCTTGTGTATCAGGCTGGCACTAAGAGAACTTCTGTGTGTACTGTAAGGATTGTGTTGAGGGTATGATTATGTGTGGTGTAGAAGATGTGAGTTGAGTACTAAATTGTGGGTATAACATCTTAAAATGCATGCTGTGAATACCAGATTTATTACATTGTTAATACGGTAGAAAAAGGACATCCATCCATCAAGTTCAACCAAGGGATAGATGGGGATGCTAATCCCAAAAGCAATCGAGACTGAGATTTCTACACGGTTTCATAAGCACTAATGTTTTTTTCTTTTAAGAATTTGTCTAAACCCTTTTTGAAAAACGGTCTACTGTTCCTGCGGTGACCATGTGCTGAGGAAGTCTATTCCACAGCTTCACAGTTCATACAGTAAAGAAGCTTTGACACTTCCGGAGACTGAACTTTTTCCTGTACAGTTCTACACAGCTTAGTGTCATCTGCAAAAAAAGATATGGTGCTATTAATCCCGTCCTCAATATCATTAATAAATGAATTAAATAATAGAGGGCCCAGCACTGGACCTTGGGGTACACCACCTATAACCTGGGACCATTCTGAACAGGATTCATTGACCACAACTCTGGACACGGTCCTTCAGCCAGTTTTCAATCCAATTACAAACTATACTTTCCAAGCCTATAGACCTTACTTTACCTATTAAGCGTCTATGAGGGACAGTATTAAAAGCCTTTGAAAAAAAAAAAAAACTACATCCACAGCCACACCCCTGTCCAGTCTACTAATCACCTTCTCATAAAAACAAATCAGGTTAGTCTGACAACTTCTGTCCTTGGTAAATCCATGCTGGTTATCACTTATAATATTATTTATAGTCACATACTCCTGTATATAGTCCCTTAAGAGTCCTTGCAACATTTTTCCCACAACAGAAGTTAAACTAACTGGTCTATCATTACCTGTGGAGGACCTTAATCCTTTTTTGAATATGGGCACCTTGTTTGCCTTGCGCCAATTACTTGGCACTGTACTAGTACCTAGAGAATCTTAAAAAATTATAAACAGATGCACAGCAATGACTGAACTGAGCTCTTTAAGCACTCTCGGGTGTAATCCATCTGGACCCGGAGCCTTGTTCACATTTACCCAATTTAACGTCTCTTGGACCATATCTACAGTTAGCCAATTAAGTATATCACTGGACGTACTAACAGCCCCAGTGCCACAGATATCAGCTCCTTTCTCTTCTTTTGCATATACAGAGCTAAATAACTATTTCCTTATCTTCAGTGACTACCCCCCCCCCCCCCTTCTTTACCATTATTTAGGGACCCACCTGCTCAGACCTAGGTTTTTTAGCATTTATATATATATTTTTTTAAAATCAGATACATTTTTATTATTTTGTAAAAATAAACAATAGCATTCTTGTGTCATATATTATGTTCAACATAGTGCAAAAATACTCATTGTACAAAACAGGATAGTCAATAAACAGGATCCTTAACATAAAGATCCAAAAACAAAACTCCCCTCCCCCCCCACCCATTGTGAGACCTTGTTGTGAGTAGATAAGCATAAACATGTGTAAGACCTATTTGTTTTAGTAACAGACCATGACATCCCCTATGCACTATAAAGCTTCAGCACACTAGCTTAAACAAACACAATCAGCCCCATCTCTCCCCTCCCGGGCTAGCCCGAGAAGGTCCTCAGACTAAATAGCCATGTACTACAAACTCCAGATATGTCAATCCAGAGGCCCCAAACGGTATCAAATTTCGACATGATATTACGCTTCATGTATACTCCTCTTTCCAATCTTATGACTGTATTCATTCTGGTAATGAATTCCGATATGCTTGGGGGAAGCGGCCGTATCCATTTAGCAGCTAGGGTTTTGCGTGCCTGATGTAAGATTCTGTTGATTCCAATTGTAACATTTGGTGGCAAGTTATCCGAATCTAACATACCAAGCAAGCAAAGCCTAGGATCCAGTTTATAATTAGCGCTATAAATTTTGTTTAATAAATAGATTATATATGTCCAATAGCCCTGTAGCGCACTGCAATTACACAGCATATGGAGCAATCCGGCCCCTTCTTCCCCACATTTCGGACACTTGGAGTCAGATCTAGATCCCACCTTCCATAAGAAGATTGGAGTTCTATATACACTGTGTACCATATAGAGTTGAGACAGTCTAGCCGGTTCGCTAGGGGTTAGAGTAGGAATCTGTGCAAGGACTTCTTCCCATTGGCTGTCTGAGATGGGGCCCACATCCCTCTCCCACTTCAACTTAACTTTGAGTGGATATTTTTAAAGCTTCTCATATAGCAAAGTAGTGTAAGCATCCGAAATAGCTCCTTTTACAGGACCTGGTTCTATCAGTTTTTTAAGCATGAGATGTGATACAAATTGTAGGGGCGCACTTTATCCTGCAAACTAATATTGTGCCTTAATTTAAGGCATTTATAGAAATGGGTAGACACTAGGCCATATTCAGTGCAAAGTGGTGCAAATTGTTTTAGGATACCTTGTGAATACAGTGGACCTAAATTCCATAGTCCTGTACGTTCCCAATCAGAAAATCCCTGCAGTTTGGACAATTCTATTAAATGAGGGTTATTCCAAACAGGAGACAGGTCCAATAGTTCCCGAACACCCAGAATTTCCCTAACTTTTCCCCAGACCCTCCTCATTAATCCTACTACTGGGAGGGGTTTAAAAGAGTCAGGTAAATCATTCTCCATAATCGAAATAGGCTGGCAGACCTCAGATACCCACTTCACCAATTCGCCACATCTTCCCATCTCTCTCAGGGACCCCCAGCCCTTAAGGTGTTGCAACTGAGCTGCTGAGAAATATATAAAGGGGTTAGGTAACGCCAGTATTCTACTATTTTAATTTTTCCATAACAAGGATATAAATATTCTCTGTAACTGCTAATCCATACTGGTGAGTTATGCAGTATGTAGAGCAATTGCGGCATCCATATCATCTTAAGAAGATTACCTCTACCTATCAATGACAATGGAAGCTTATGCCAGGTGACCGCTTTCTATTTAATTCTGTTTATTAGTGGTACTAGGTTATTCCCTACATAAGATCGGGGCTGTATTGAAATAGTGACTCCAAGATATTTAAAAGAGGAGACCACTTTCAGGTTAACATGATCTAAGCAAAGAGATTCCGGAAGAGGGGACATCAGAAGAATAACTGACTTATCCCAATTGATTAATAAACCAGACGTTTTTCCAAAGTCTGAGATTAACGATATAATGGGATCTATTGATGATGTCAGATCACCCACATATAATAACATACCGTCTGCATATAGCGAGACTCTTTCCTCCACCGCCCCCCTCTCCAGACCTTGAATCAGTGGCGTAGAACTCAATTTACAAGCCAGGGGCTCTATAGCAATGGCAAATAGCCAATACAAATTCTGTGGTCTTTGGGTGATAATAAATTATACTTGTTGTATTGGTAATACAGAATATGTATATTATGCTATTGATGTGATGAAAAGAGTATATGTTTTAAGAAAGAAAAGAATAAAGTAATAAAATAAAAAAAAGCAATGGCAAATAGGAGGGGTGACAAAGGGCATCCCTGCCTGGTGCCTCTCTCCAGTGTCATCATTGGGGATAGCTTACCATTTATTCGCAGCCTAGCTCTTGATTGACTATAGAGCAATTTTACCCAAATAATGTATTCATATTAATGTATTTAGCTTCCGTAGTCTGAACTCTATCCAGTAGTTCTGTCATAAGTGCCCTGCTTTTAGTTTTAAGAGAACTAATCCATTTAATGTATGTCCCTCTAATATAAGCTTTCATTGTATCCCAGATAATGGAGTGAATAGCTGAACCTTCATTATTGGTAAAAAAGTCAGTCAGAGCAGCAGATATTACAGTACCAGAATCAACTAACTGGATCCAAAAAGGGTTTAGTCGCCATGGTTGTCTCGGACCCAATAACGCTCTCCCTAAAACCAGTACTACCAATAACGGGGAGTGGTCAGAAATACTACGGGGTAAGTACCTAACATCCTGGACCTTATCTAACACTTCCTTAGATCCCACAGCGAGATCTATCCTAGAAAGAGAACTATGTGATGACGAGTAGCAGGAGTATTGCTTCACACTGGGATTTCTGGACCTCCACAAATCATACAAGTTTATTTCAGTGAGCGTCTTGGCTAATGAGGATAGAGAAGGGTCAGAGGCCCCACTATCAGATTGGAATTTAGCTAGGGATTTTTCCAAGAACATATTAAAATCACCAATTATGAGAAATGGCAGATCTGGAAATTTGGAAGTGAAGGATAATACTTTTTTGAGAACTTCACAGGAATATGGGGGAGGTATATAAATGGCCACTAGTATCATTTGGTAATGAAACACAGAACAGTTAATACATATAAAGCGACCCTAATTATCCACATGTACCTCCCTTGATATAAAGGAAAAATTTCTATGCACCAACACGCTCACCCCTCTCGATTGCGTGGAATAGGAGGAATGAAACTTCTGTGCCACCCAAGCCTTATGACTAAGATGATGATCTCAGAAGTGAGATGAGTTTCTGAGAGTCACAGAATTGCCGGTTGATACGTTTGCAAGGCATAAAAGACGGCATTGCGTTTAGCAGGTTGGTTCAGCCCCCTCACATTCCAGGCAATTATTCTAAAGGTACCCATTTATGTTTTTAAACCATAGCAGTACAGGACTGTAAGCAGCCTCGCCCCCGGTCATACACATGTAACCACTGGTGTCTAGTCAATAAGGTCTCACAGCCCCTCCCACTCCCCAACCCATACAGAACAAATAAAGACATTTCACATACACGTGAAACCCTAGGGAAAATAATTTCCTGAACTTGGGTAATACAAACAAATATGCAATAGCAAACAATGGAAACGTTAAATAAAAACTAGCAAGTGGCATACATTCCCAGCTATGCTAGCATATATCAGATCTCCCCCATTATAGTATAACACTCCTAACTGATGAAAAGGACAAACATTAATAAATGTCGTCTCCAGTACTGGGCAAGTCATTGACTCAAGCCCTCAGTCTGCCCCCCACATTATTATTTGCAGGCATCTAACCAACAACATGACCCCGCATTTATCAACTGTCCATATAGACAAAAGGTAGAAGGTGATAGCATAATAACTTGTGGCAATCAGCAGATTAAGTGCCCTCCCTTAAATCCTTTTCAGTGGAGTCCAACCACTGACATGCCGTACCTGGATCCTCAAATAAGTGCGTTTTATCTTTCGCCATGACTCGCAGTTTCACAGGATATAGCATCAAATACCGAAGCTGTAATAGTCGCAGTCTGTGTTTAACGTCAATAAAACGTGCACGCTTCTTTTGGACGTCAGGTGAGAAGTCAGGAAACAAAGAGATCCGGTTCCCATCAATAGACAAATCGGTGTAGTCTCTTGCTCCTCTCAAAATGGCATCCCGGTCGCGAAAATGGGGGACTCTAAGCAATAACGGGCGCAGTGGTGCACCTGGTGGTGGGGGGCGAAACGGCACCCTGTGTGCTCGTTCCACAGCAAACAGAGGAGACAGCTTTTCGTTTCCTATTTTTTCTGTTAGACACTTTTCCACAAATGTAACAGCATCTGTTCCTTCAGTACGTTCTGGCACACCAATCATGTGTACATTATTTCGCCGCAGCCTGTTTTCCAGGTCGTCAGTTATGGAGATAAGCATGGTGACATTGTGAATCACCCGCTGCATGTCCCTATTAACTGGCAGCATTTGGTCTTCCAAATCACTTAAGCGGCCCTCCATTTCACTCATACGCTCTTTGACTTGCCTCATGTCTTGCCTTAGTAGCCCTATATCCTCTTTCAGGCCACCCACATTGGTAGTAAGCGTAGTGATTGCATTATTGCATTGTAACACCTCTGAAAAGACATCCTTGGTAGGCTCAAGCGCTGAGGCGGCCATCCTGCCATTAAAATCACTGACCTCAGAGTCCTCTGAAATGTTCTCATCTTGCGATGGAGGCACTGGAGGATTCCTCTTAACAGCGGCAGCGTATGCATTCAGGGCTGGCGCAGGATGAACAGATTCAGTGGTGTGAGCAAACTTTTCCAGTCACGCTGCCACATCCAGCAGCTTCACTGACTGTCCGGTGCCATCTTGCCTTGCTGGGGTGGCCCTTTCATTGTCCTTTCCCTCCTTCTCTTTGGCCTTTTGACGGCGCATGGCGGAGCGGTACGATCACATGGCAGATCACTCCTCACATATAGGCACACACCACCACCTTTTCTATTGACCCAATCTTTCCTAAATAGTGTAAAACCCTCAATATTAACAGCCCAGTCATGTGAAGAGTCCAATCATGTCTTAGCCACGCCAACTACACATCTATGTGGTCTTCTATTAACATAGCCTCCCGCTCCCCCATTTTTCTAGCTAGACTTCTGGCATTTGTGAAAATACATTTTAAATTACTATAACCATAAAGTGAATATCCAGGATTTTTTGGTTACCTTGGTTGATGTTTATATGTAACCAGTGGCGTAGGGATCGCCATAGCAACCATAGCAGTGGCTATGGGGCCCTACGCCACTGGGGGCCCGCCCAGACCGCATTCATTATTATTTTTAATTAAAAGTTACAGTCACAGTAAAAAGACACAGGCAGCCAGGCCCGACCGCCCGCCCAGTGTAGTGGGCGGTCCGAGGCTCGGGCCTAGCTGGGGGGGAAGGCAAGGAGGAGGAGTAGTACTAGTCAGGACTGGAGTGGTGGAGGGCCTGGAGACTGAAGCAGGCGGGCCCGGCCGGGGCGCACTGCCGCACGAGCAGAAGAAGAGGTAGGTATTGTAACTAGAGGGAGGAGGAGGCGGACTTGGGTGGGGCCGGACCGTGGAGGGGGCGGGGCCGGACCGGGCCAGACCGTGGAGGGGGGGGGGTTAGGTTACCTGTTGGCCGTTGTGGAGGGACTAGGGAGGGAGAGGGAGTGCTGCCTGCTGCCATACCTCTCTAAAACCAGTCTGAGGCAGAGCAGGCGCAGTGAGAGAGGGAGTGAGAGAGAGAGGAGGAACCTTACCGAGTCACAGACAGTCACTAGTCCAGACCAGTCCTCAGTCAGTGGTCTCCAGAGTCCAGAAGAGACGTCACTCCAGTCTCCGTTCAGTCCAGTGACAGTCCTGCCGTGCCAGTGCCACTCCAGTCTGTGCTTGCTGTCTGTGTGACTACAGTGACTGTAAAAGTAAGTGATGTGATTCACTTGAAATGAGATTATTGAGATGGCATTTATGATGTCTGAGATAATCTAAATTCTTAAGTGAAAAAGAGCTGCCTGCAGACTCAGAGTGGGGCCCCCAAGTCCTCAGGATTCAAGTTGGGGCCCAAGAGAAGCAAGGGGCGCCCTCCTTATCCTTGCAGGTCTGCAGGCAGCTCTTTTTAACTTCAGAATTCAGATCATCAGACTCACACTAATTACAGCACACACCCTGCGCCCTGGCCTGTAGTGTCCACCATCAGAAAGGGGACGGAAGAAACCCCAGAACTAGAGTGTGGCCCCCAACACATTGGGGGGCACACTGACACTCTATTTCTGGGGTTTCTTTTCTTCCCTCCCCTGTCTGATGGTGGACACTACAGGGGTGTGTGCTGTAATTAGTAAGTGAGAGTCTGATGATCTGATGTTAAAAAGAGATGCCAGCAGTGATAAGGAGGGCACCCCTTCCTTCTTTTGGGGGGCATACTCTTATATGACAGACATAAAGGTACTTTTACACTTGCGGCAGGACGGATCCGGCAGGCTGTTCAGCCTGTCGGATCCGTCCGGCTGCTATTTCGCTGGAACGCTGCTCCGTCCCCATTGACTCTAATAGGGATGGGGCGGAGCTCCTGCGCAGCACGGCACTGCGCGGTGAGAGGCCACCGGACGAAAAAGTCGGACTTGCAGTACTTTTCGGCCGCCAGCCTTTCACCGCACACTGACACGCTGCACCGGAGCTCCGTCCCCGTTCCCATTATAGTCAATGGGGATGGAGTGGCAGCAAGGCGAAATAGCGGCAGGACGGATCCAACAGGCTGAACAGCCTGTCGGATCCGTCCTGCTGCAAGTGTGAAACTGCTCATGGCGGTGGGAGATCTAGGATGGGTGTTTGGGTGGGAGCTCTGGAAGGGGTGGTGGGAGGCCCGATAGATATGTGGGGGCTGCGGGGGGGCCCATAAATTTTGTTTGCTATGGGGCCCATGCATTTCTAGCTACGCCCCTGTATGTAACAGGTTCTTGTTACCAGCAGTTCTATTTTTCATAAATGCATAGTTATGCCCAGTCTTCTCCCTATTTTCCTCGCTAACCCCAGCCCCCACAAAATCCCCACTGTCTCCTTCTTTAACATAACTCTCTATGTACACTATCTACACCCTTATTAGTATGACCCCCACCCCACCCCCAGATCCTAGTTTAAAAGCTTCTCCAGCCGTCAAACCATTTTTTTCCCCCCAGCGCAGTTGCACCCTCCCCATTAAGGTGTAGCCCCTCCCTACTGTAGAGCCTGTAACCGACCAAGAAGTCATCCCAGTTCTCTATGAACCCAAACCCTTCCATCCTACACCAGCTTCTGAGCCACTTGTTTAACTCCCTAATCTCCCGTTGTCTCTCTGGTGACGCTCGTGGCACTGTTAGTATTTCTGAAAACACTACCTTGTAGGTCCTGGACATGAGCTTCTTACCTAGTTCCCTAAAAAATTTTAAGGACCTTCTATCTCCCACTGACTTTGTCATTGGTGCCAATGTGTACCATGACTGCTGGGTCTTCCCCAACCCCATCCAGCAATCTGGCAATCTTTAATCCCTAATATCAGCCAAACAGGCATACTTACTAGCCTCCCTGACACTTTTCCCTCTTCCCCTTCTTCATACATTAACCCAACTGCTCTTTTGATAGTCCTGATCTTGCCCTTCTCCCTTCACCTCCATTTCACTGACCCCAGTCAGTGCCTGCACAGTGAGGTCTAAGCCTCTCTCCAGTTTTGCAATGCCCCTAAGTATTTCAAGCTGCTTATATAGATACAAGATCTGGGCTTCCAAATATGCAACATAATTGCATCTAGTGCAAATGTTTTCACCCTCAAATGGCTCTTCAAGGCGCGCATACATTGCACAGGACACACACTTAGTAGCATTTTCCATGGAGCACATATTTAAATGGGGATGAACAGTAAAATAGCAAAACAGTAAATATGAGTGAGAATTAGACCCTGTCTGTTGTAGTTGGAGGACTAGCTAGAATCAAGCCAACAACACACAAGGAAATTCTATCAAACCTTATTTTCCTGCCCCTTGTCTTAAACACTGGTTCTTTAAACTCCACTTAATCCACAGCCACTTGCAACAGCAAGCCTCAAATAAAGCAAGCTCTTGGAGAGTTCAGTGGTTTAATTTATATCACCTGGTTGCCCCAGCCACTCCCCTTAACCAAGCAGAGAAAAAAAAAATGATTTAATTGCCAGCAGTACACAACAGAGAAAAAAAGTGTTTTAAATGGAAGTACTAAAATGCAAGTTCAAACCACACTCAGCCACCTGCAATCACTCCCACGAAATCACACTCAGCACCAGTCCAGTTCTTTAAACTCCACTTAATCAGCAGCCACTTGGTACAGCAAGCCTCAGATACAGATGTAGAACAAGATCCTTTTTTCCTTATCTTCACATTTTTTCTGGGTAGACAAAATTCTCTTTCTGCTTAAGGATTAAGAAATATGTTTAAAAAATACAAAATACTAAGAAGGGAAGGGATACCAGCTATTTTGTCATCTCAAGAAATGCCAGTTTACTCAAGAAGAAATAAATAATTTGTAGTGGAATATATAGAATTATTTTTTAGAGCAGGATAACAACCCTAGAAACAATTGGTACAGCCATGGGAGCAAAATTTCCCCTTAGTGATATAGAAGGATTTATGTCTTTGCAGGTGCTGGTTCTTCTTTTATCCATTGGTTTGCAACACTTTTGTGCCCCATACCTTAGATCTGCATGTCTATTAAATTAGTAATTAGTAAATTAGGAGAATTTGTAAGGCTAATAGTAACAAATGAACTGTTTGGTTCTGTAATGTCACGTTGTGCTACTGTAGACTTTTTTGAGCACCTAAGGGTCTTTAAAGTGACAAGTGTCATATCAGCATTAAAATATTTTTCAAACAAAAACATTTATAGAAAGTAAACACTGTCCTATTGTTCTTAGTTAAATAAAATAAAAATAATATTAATGGAAACTGTACATGTACATATTTCCTATCAATTAACAAAACATAAAGTGAATGAACAAAATAGAACTCAAAATCAAATCAATATTTGTTTGACCACCCTTTGCCTTCAATGCAGCATCAGTTCTTCTAGATACACTTTCATGCAGCATTTGAAAGATGTTCTGCTGACTTGCTCAAATCCTTGTTTTTCATGTAATCCCAGAAAGACTCGATGATGTTGAGATCAGGCCTCTATGGAAGACAAATCATCACTTTAGGAATTCTTGTTCTTTTTTATGCTGAAGATGGTTCATAATGACATTGGCTGTATGTTAGAGGTTGTTATCCTGCTGCAGAATTTGGAGCCAGACACCTCCATTATGGTACTGCATGATGGATAAGTATCTGTTCTTTATTTCTTAGCATTGAGGAGACCACTAATCTTGACCATATCCTAACTCTATTTGCTAAAAAAAGCAGCCCCGAACTTGCAAGGAACCTCCACCATGCTTCACTGTTGTCTGCAGACCCTTATTATTTTACCACTCTCAGCAAACAAATTGTTTTCTATTACAGAGAAATATTTAAAATTTTGACTCATCTCATCAGTCCAATGTGCCTGCTGTTATTTTTATGGACCCCAGTTCCTATGTTTTTGCACATGGTTGAGGTGCTTGGTCTTGTTTCCATTCAAAATGTATACATTCAGATATGCAGTTTTTCTAGAAACCAAGAGTAATGTTGCCAGGCAGACAATTCTCATGCATATTGTTTGGTCTCCCTAATGAGGCATTCTGGTTCTATTGTTCTTCTAAAAAGAAAACTAGCTTACATTTTTCATTGAGAGATATATAATTTTTGTGGGATATTGTAATTCATTTGTCTCACTTTCAGTTGACTGTTATTTTAGAGGTTTTTCTGGTTCATATGATGTTGAATTAAAATGGTGAAATAAAATGGCTAAAGATGTTGTCTGTTTTTGCTTTATAGGTGATGTACAGTACAGACCAAAAGTTTGGACACACCTTCTCATTCAAATAGTTTTCTTTATTTTCATGACTATGAAAATTGTAGATTCACACTGAAGGCATCAAAACTATGAATTAACGCATGTGGAATTATATACATAACAAAAAAGTGTGAAACAACTGAAAAGATGTCATATTCTAGGTTCTTCAAAGTAGCCACCTTTTGCTTTGATTACTGCTTTGCACACTCTTGGCATTCTCTTGATTGGCTTCAAAAGGTAGTCACCTGAAATGGTTTTCACTTCACAAGTGTGACCTGTCAGGTTTAATAAGTGGGATTTCTTGCCTTATAAATGGGGTTGGGACCATCAGTTGCATTGAGGAGAAGTCAGGTGGATACACAGCTGATAGTCCTACTGAATAGACTGTTAGAATTTGTATTATGGCAAGAAAAAAGCAGCTAAGTAAAGAAAAACAAGTAACCATCATTACTTTAAGAAATAAAGGTCAGTCAGTCTGAAAAATTGGCAAAACTTTGAAAGTGTCCCCAAGTACAGTCACAAAAACCATCAAGCGCTACAAAGAAACTGGCTCACATGCAGACCGCCCCAGGAAAGGAAGACCAAGAGTCACCTCTGCTGCGGAGGATAAGTTCATCCGAGTCACAAGCCTCAGAAATCGCAGGTTAACAGCAGCTCAGATTAGAGACCAGGTCAATGCCACACAGAGTTCTAGCAGCAAACACATCTCTAGAACAACTGTTAAGAGGAGACTGTGTGAATCAGGCCTTAATGGTAGAATATCTGCTAGGAAACCACTGCTAAGGACAGGCAACAAGCAGAAGAGACTTTTATGGGCTAAAGAACACAAGGAATGGACATTAGACCAGTGGAAATCTGTGCTTTGGTCTGATGAGTCCAAATTTAAGATCTTTGGTTCCAAATACCGTGTCTTTGTGCGACGCAGAAAAGGTGAACGGATGGACTCTACATGCCTGGTTCCCACCGTGAAGCATGGAGGAGGAGTTGTGATGGTGTGGGGGTGCTTTGCTGGTGACACTGTTGGGGATTTATTCAAAATTGAAGGCATACTGAACGAGCATGGCTACCACAGCATCTTGCAGCGGCATGCTATTCCATCCGGTTTGCGTTTAGTTGGACCATCTTTTATTTTTTAACAGGACAATGACCCCAAACACACCTCCAGGCTGTGTAAGGGCTATTTGTCCATGAAGGAGAGTGATGGGGTGCTGCGCCAGATGTCCTGGCCTCCACAGTCACCGGACCTAAACCCAATCAAGATGGTTTGGGGTGAGCTGGACCGCAGAGTGAAGGCAAAAGGGCCAACAAGTGCTAAGCATCTCTGGGAACTCCTTCAAGACTGTTGGAAGACCATTTCAGGTGACTACCTCTTGAAGCTCATCAAGAGAATGCCAAGAGTGTGCAAAGCAGTAATCAAAGCAAAAGGTGGCTACTTTGAAGAACCTAGAATATGACATTTTTTCAGTTGTTTCACACTTTTTTGTTATGTATACAATTCCATATGTGTTAATTCATAGTTTTGTTGCCTTCAGTGTGAATCTACAATTTTCATAGTCATGAAAATAAAGAAAACTCTCTGAATGAGAAGGTGTGTCCAAACTTTTGGTCTGTACTGTATGTGCAGGTGAACAGTAGAGATGTCGCGAACATAACATTTTCCAGTCGCGAACAGCAAACGTGAATTTTCGCAAATGTTCGCGAACGGGCGAACCGCCATTGACTTCAATGGGTAGGCGAATTTTAAAACCCACAGGGACTCTTTCTGGCCACAATAGTGATGGAAAAGTTGTTTCAAGGGGACTAACACCTGGACTGTGGCATCCCGGAGGGGGATCCATGGCAAAACTCCCATGGAAAATTACATAGTTGACGCAGAGTTGGATTTTAATCCATAAAGGACATAAATCACCTAACAATCCAATTTTTTTTTGAACAACGTGGTTTACAATATCCAGTGTTTGTATACGATCAGGTATGATGTTGTATCGATCAGGTAGTGTAAGCGTTACGCCCGCTTCACAGACATTGACAGACCAAACTCCCCTTTTGCACCGCAAACTCCCCTTTTGCACCGCAAACCACTGCAAACAGTCCATTTGCCCAACTGCAAACTTCCCATTTGCACAAGGTTGGATACCAAACTAGTCATGTCCCGTTGATGTCATTGAAGGTTTCTTCCTCCACCCAACCACGTACAACACCAAGGGTCCCGGAAAGGTGAATTGAATTGATTTTTCGAATGGGGAGATGGTTAAAAAAACGCTGGCTACCTCCCCTTTGTTTGAATCCACGGTCACTGCTTCTGTGCCGTGCAATTTACTGTCCCACCCGATATGAGTGCTATTTTCTATAGTTCTCTCTTCTCATCAGTTTAATCCCTGTTACGTCCCCAATCTGGGGTCCATTTATTAAATAGATTTTTCGAATGGGGAGATGGTTAAAAAATTGCTGGCTCTCTCCCCTTTGTTTGAATCCACGCCACGGTCACTGCGTCTGCGCCGTGCAATTTACTGTCCCACCCGATATGAGTGGTATTTTCTGTAGTTCTCTCTTCTCGTCAGTTTAATCCCTGTTACGTCCCCAATCTGGGGTCCATTTATTAAATAGATTTTTCGAACGGCGAGATGGTTAAAAAATTGCTGGCTCCTAGCATGCAAAGACATAGTATGTGATATATCTCAGGTATGACGTTATCATATGTACATAAGCTTCTTACGCTTTCAATTAGATACCATTTTGGTTAGTACCAGGACTATTCATGCCCTACTTATATCTATTAATAATATCTCCAGCTGATTGTAATACATTTGTATGTGAACTTTTATGAATAGATGTTGTTAATACAATGTGTATTCTCTTCTTTCCCCTCCCCACAATTCCCATCCTCCTCTTTTCCCCTCCTCCCCCTACTCCCACCTCCCTCACCCCCCCCCCCCTTTTTTTATTGGCTCTTCTTTGAATCTCATTATTGTAACGCTTTATATGTTGGATAACATAACACTTTTAATATATTGTCATATATTGCTCGTCAAATTGTTATACTTTCTCAATAAAAAGAGATTTGTTAAAAAAAAAATTGCTGGCTCCCTCCCCTTTGTTTGAATCCACGCCACGGTCACTGCGTCTGCGCCATGCAATTTACTGTCACACAATATGAGTGCTATTTTCTGTAGTACTATTCTTATCAGTTTAATCGTCCCATATACGTCCCATATCAGGGTAGGATTGCCTTTTGTGAAAAAAAATTTAGGCCAGGTATCTTCGAATGCCTTCACAGTGACAGACCAAACTCTGATACACCAAACTGAATTGATTTTAGGAACCGGGAGATGGAAAAAACAGCTTGGTCGGTTCTCTTACTCCCAAGTTGGGCCACTGCGCGTGCACAGAGCAATGTGCTGTGACACCCTATATGAGTGGTGTCTTAACTAGTCCTATTCCTATCAGTTTAATCCCTGTTACGTCCCCTATCCGGGGACGTGTGTCGAATTGATTAACCATTGTCGAATTAACGAACCATTACGACATCCTGGAATAATTTAGTTCTGAGCTTTGTACTTGATTTGCATTGGAATTGTTGAGAATTGTTTAAATTGTCTGCATTATTTCTAATAAACTATTAAGAGACTTTATTATTACTTTTTTTTATTTTATGTATTAAAAACCCACCCATACAACTTAAAAAAAGACAAATAAAATTTTTTAAATTTTTTCTATGAAAAAACATCCAGCCGTCCCGATCGCTTTTGGTCTGATCATAATGAAGCAACGGCCTTATCATCTGGGGTGTGGCAACATTGCCAAAACACTCATAGAGGTGATGATCGCTTCATTGTGATACGCAAGCCCCTTCACAACAACAAGGTAACGATCACGAAAGGGGAATTGACACTTGTATGTGCCTTTTTTTTGTTTTGTTTTTGCAGCCACAGTGCAGCACCAGAGGCCAGAAAAATTAGGCATGTACACATGCCTGAAAAACAATGTTATTGTTGCAGCCGCTGTTGTAGCAGCGGCCGGAAAAATGTATGTTTTCAAGGCAGAAAGGTGACTAAAACATTGCGGCTTGAACCCTAGTTGGTGGCGGAGAATTCACGAAAGTCATCCGGTATGCAGACATTAAATACAGCAGCGTGGGGACCATTTTGAGGCCAAGGCATGTCAGGCCTTTTGTTAGTTAAACGTATCCCCCATTGTCAGTCCCTTCGGGATCCATGCCTCATTCATCTTAATGAAGGTGAGGTAATCAACACTTTTTTGACCGAGGCAACTTCTTTTGTCAGTGACAATGCCTCCTGCTGCACTGAAGGTCTTTTCTGACAGGACACTTGAAGCGGGGCAGGCCAGAAGTTCTATCGCAAACTGGGATAGCTCAGGCCACAGGTCAAGCCTGCACACCCAGTAGTCAAGGGGTTCATCGCTCCTCAGACTGTCGATATATCTGCAGTTAAGGCGAGGTAGTCTGCCACCTGTCGGTCGAGTCGTTCTCTAAGGCTGGATCCCGAAGGGCTGTGGCGATGTGTAGGACTGAAAAAGCTCCGTATGTCCTCCATCAACAACACATCTGTAAAGCGTCCTGTCCTTGCCGCCGTGGTCGTGGTAGGAGGAGGATTACTTTCACCTCTTCCCCAGTTAGATTCCCGTTGTGCAGTGACATCCCCCTTATAAGCTGTGTAAAGCATATTTTTTAGTTTGGTTTTGAACTGCTGCATCCTTTCTGACTTCCGGTAATTTGGTAACATTTCCGCCACTTTCTGCTTATACCGGGGGTCTAGTAGCGTGGCCACCCAGTACAGGTCGTTCTCCTTCATCCTTTTTATACAAGGGTCCCTCAACAGACATGACAGCATGAAAAACCCCATTTGCACAAGGTTGGATGCCGAGCTACTCATTTCCCGTTCCTCCTCCTCACTGATGTCATTGACGGTCTGTTCTTCCCCCCAGACACGTACAAGACCACGGGTCCCAGATAGGTGACAACAACGAGCACCCTGGGATGCCACTGTGGTTGGTCTTCCTTCTCCTCAAAGCCACATTCCTCCTCTGACTCCTCTTCCTCATACTCCTCTTGCAGCGTTGCCGCAGGGCCGGCAAGTGATGATGACAAGGCTGTTTCTGGTGGTGATGGTGACCACAACTCTTCCTCTTCACGCTTATCTACAGCCTGATCCAGCACTCTTCGCAGGGCACGCTCCAGGAAGAAAACAAATGGGATGAGGTCGCTGATGGTGCCTTCGGTGCGACCTGACTAGGTTTGTCACCTCCTCAAAAGGACGCATGAGCCTACAGGCATTGCGCATGAGCGTCCAGTAACGTGGCAAAAAAATTCCCAGCTCCGCAGAGGCTGTCCTAGCACCCCAGTCATACAAATACTCGTTGATGGATTTTTCTTGTTGGAGCAGGCGGTCGAACATTAGGAGTGTTGAATTCCAACGTGTCGGGCTGTCGCAAATCAAGCGCCTCACTGGCATGTTGTTTCAGCACTGAATGTCTGCAAAGTGCGCCATAGCCGTGTAGGAACGCCTGAAATGGCCACACACCTTCCTGGCCTGCTTGAGGACGTCCTGTAAGCCTGGGTACTTAGAAACAAAGCGTTGTACGATGAGATTCAACACATGTGCCATGCACGGCACATGTGACAACTTGCCCAAATTCAATGCCGCCAACAAATTGCTTCCATTGTCATACACCACTTTGCCGATCTCCAGTTGGTGCGGGGTCAGCCACTGATCCACCTGTGCGTTCAGGGCGGACAGGAGTGCTGGTCCGGTGTGGCTATCTGCTTTCAGCCAAGTCAACCCCAAGACAGTGTGACACTGTCGTATCCAGGATGTGGAATAGCCCCTGGGGAGCTGGGGGGGGGTTCAGTTGATGTGCAGCCAGATGCCGCAGCAGAAGAGGACTCAGCCAAGGAGGTTATGGAAGAGGATGGAGTAGGAGGAGTAGAGGAGGTGGCAGTAGGCCTGCCTGCAAGTCGTGGTGGTGTCACCAACTCCGCTGCAGAGCCACGCATTCCATGCTTGGCAGCCGTCAGCAGGTTGACCCAATGCGCAGTGTAGGTGATATACCTGCCCTGACCGTGCTTTGCAGACCAGGTGGTCAGATGGACCCTTGCCCCAACACTGTATGCCAGAGATGTCATGACTTCCTTTTCAATCACCGAGTAGAGGTTTGGGATTGCCTTCCACTGTGGTGTCCCAATAGCGGCAAATTTTTTGAAGGCCTCAGACTCCACCAGCTGGTATGGTAAAAGCTGGCGGGCTAAGAGTTCCGTCAAGCCAGCTGTCAGACGCCGGGCAAGGGGGTGACATTGGCTTCTTACGCACAAACATTTCCTTTACAGACACCTGACTGTGGGCAGATGAGATGGAACTGCTGAAGATGAGAGGCGGAGTGGCGGGTGGTTGAAAGGGGGCAAGGAGGACAGCAGTGGTTGACGTGGCTGAAGATGCTGGACCAGGAGGAGGATGGTGGCTTTGAGCTTGTGTGCTGCTTCTACTCGTCATCATGTGTTGATCCCATAGGCGTTTGTGATGTGCTTCGAAAAGCAGTTGTACCTAGGTGGGTGTTGGATTTCCCATGACTCAGTTTCTTTTGGCACAGGTTGCAAATGGCATTGCTGTTGTCAGAGGCAGACACACAAAAAAAATGCCACACTGCTGAGCTTTGCAATGATCTTCGCATTTGGGCGAATGACACCCTGTAACGGTATGAGTGCAGGCCTAACCAGCCACTAGCCAGTGGACACAATAGAGTATGTGTGGGCATCTGACACAAACGGGCTTGCAAATGTGATTAGATCACAGTTAAATTTTAAATATAATTTTTTTTTTCTGAAAGGTATTTGGGTGAATGACACCCTGTAACGCTATGAGTGCAGGCCTAACCAGCCACTAGCCAGTGGCCACAATACAGTATGTGTGGGCGCCTGACACACACGGGCTTGCAAATGTGATTAGATCACAGTTAAATTTTAAATATATATTTTTTTTATCTGCAAGGTATTTTCTGTCACACCCTGTATGAATGGTGTGTCACATACGGGCAGCCAGGCAACTGCAATATATATATATGAAAAAAAAAGCAGACTGATGTACCAGCCCTGAAAAGGGCTTTTTGGGGTGCTGTCAGGACGCTGTCCTTACAGCAGATGAGTCTGTGGACACAGAGCAATGCCCTAGCTAACGCTTTCCCTATTGAATCAGCAGCAGCTACACTCTCCCTCCTCTCACTGTGAATGCAGCTTCCGAATAAATCTAAAATGGATGCTGTCCTGGAGGTGGGAGGGTCTGGGAGGGAGGGTCTGCTGCTGATTGGCTGGAATGTGTCTGCTGACTGTGAGGTAGAGGGTCAAAGTTTACTCAATGATGATGTATAGGGGGCGGACCGAACATCGCATATGTTCACCCTCAGCGGCGAACACGAACAAGCTATGTTCGCCGGGAACTATTCGCCGGCGAATAGTTCGGGACATCACTAGTGAACAGTAGAGATATATAATTACAACTACTTGCTGCTACACAGCAAGTAGGCACACAGTAAGAAGAATACAGCAGGAATATAAGAATGATATTATTTTCACACATCAGTGGCAGGGATGCCTTCCTGTCTTTTAAACATGCTTATGTGTCAAAGTAAGAAAAATATCTAAGTCAGCCTCATATCTGCAAGTAGTTCTTTCAGGACAAAGGCCCTTAATCAGAAAGAAAAGCAGATGACATTTTTTTTTGTTGCAAGGCCTTAGGAGGAACCTCTGGGTGGGTACTATTTCTATTACAGAGACCAGTTGATACACATAACAACTATTGTAGCCTAGACAATGCTCCTCCGGATTCATGGGTAAAATATATGCAAATGATCATGTCTGCTGGCATCAGATAGGTTTAGAAAGGCTCATTTCAATGTCTTTCCCAGCAACCCAGAGGGGTATCGTCTGGCCTTCAATACTGTGCACCCGTACTTTGCAAACAGGTGCCCCTTAGACAATGCATATATATTGTTAAGAAAAACACATTTTTCTACTAGGTTCTCTCTAGGTTAGGCTACTTTCACACCAGCATTTTTGCTGGATCAGGCAGGGCTCAATAAAAATGTTTCTATTACTGATTATACAACCATCTGCATTCGTTATGAACGGATCCAGTTGTATTATCTTTAACATAGCCAAGATGGATCCGTCATGAACTCCATTGAAAGTCATTGGCGGATGGATCCGTTTTCTATTGTGTCAAATTGTGTCAGAAAAAAACGTCTTTCCGTCCCAATCAACTTGCATTGTGGGTCATGACGGATCCGTCTTGCTCCGCATCCTATGACGGAAAGAAAGCCTCAGCATGTTGTGGTTTGCTCTCCGTTATGGGAATGCAACCAAACGGAACGGAATGCATTTTGGAGCATTCCGTTCTGTTCAGTTCCGTTTTGTCCCCATTGACAATGAATGGGGACAAAACGGAAGCATTTTTTTCAGGTATTGAGACCCTATGACAGATCTCAATACCTGAAAATAGAAATGCTAGTGTGAAAGTAGCCTTAGCTGCAGTGGTCACATGCCCTATATATCTTTGTTACTGCTGTAGCCATGTATACAAACCACCAGGAGAAGTACCAGAGCTGCAGCACAGAGATTGGAGGAGAAATAACAGGTGAGTATAGGATGATTTTTTTTTATATAGCATTTACTGGTATGGAGCAACTTTGGAATTAACTCGGACAACCCGTTAACCCCCGTTTAATTTTCTTAACTTTGGCATGAAAGTTTGTGCTTTTCCTAGTTCACTGTAGAGTTTTCTAACAAAGTATTGGCTATCACATCTACACCTCCCACTATCTAAAATGCAATTTTGGAGGATCTGCCAGGCTAATCATTGTGTGTCAGAAACCACTAATTGTCACCCTGATCCAGAGCAGCTGTCTAATTACAATTTTGTTTTTATTAATTACAGAGTAGAAATTCATTTGTAATTAGCTCCTACTAAATCATAGTTTAAACAGCCAAAAATTGCATTACAATCTAAAGTGTAATTAAGGCACTACACTGGAGTGTTTATTTAAATCGTCTTCAGTTAGTACATATTTTTCAATCAGCTTATTAAACATGTACATGAACTGCATGTGATAATGGTACCAAAATTAATAAAAAGTGAATGCTTTAGTTTGGTATACATTTTATCAATTCTCATATATCTTCCATATAGAAATCTATAGGGCTAATTTACTACATTTTTAGATAGCATGAACTTTTAAGCTGATGATGGATGATTAATTGGGTGCACCATCAGACTGTCTAGTCTAAGTTTATACCACCTATTAGTTGGCTTAGTTCATACCTGAATTTTGCAACAAAAGTTTGGCACATTTTTGGTCTACTTTGGTGCATCTTAAGCCATGCCACTTACCGGTAGTGCAGCATCCCACTGCAGGACAGTGTTATACTGCAGAGCACAGAATGTAGTTTACAGCATGACATATGCATTTGCTGTATTTTGTATGCACTCTGTATTAATAGGCCATATCCACAACCAGCTCCAAATGGGGTTGGTGTCACCAGCTCTATAAAGAGAGGACTAACATTCTAGTTCAGTGCAGAGTGCAGAGTGTAGAAGAGTACACATGCAGCTGAAGTAGGAGCTATTTTGGAAAAGGAACCAGCCAGAACTAGGCTAAAAAGAGAACTTGATCCACTGGAGAAGCAGGCCTGATGAAAGAAAGGAGTGTAGCATCAAAGTCATTGGAGAATTTCTGCAATACAAGACTAGTAAGTCTCCATTGCCATGTGTTCAGGAATTTGCCTTCAGTGCATAGACACACACCACAGTTTGATCACCTGTGAGAGTACATTGTCAACATCACACAGTAAAAATGTGGACTTGCAACATGTTGAAAAAAGGTGCAGAGCGTAGTCTGACACTTAGAGTCCATCCTGTTGGTTCCATTGCTTTACAAGACGTATTACACCTTGCCTCGAAGTATTACGCCCTGATGTTTTAGTACAAGTCAGCTAGAGAAGAGCAGTGTGAGGAGGATTGCGCTAAACAGACATGTTGGTCTATTAACTACCTGTGCATCCATGAAACCTTTAACTAGAGATGAGCGAAGTTATTAAAGATTTTATTTGGCTGCATGTAGCTGGTGGCTGCATGTATCTGGTGCAATGATTAAAAACGGTGACCGCGCCCCCCCGTCATTGAACCCTTCAGATGCTGCGTTCATCACTGATTGCAGCATCTGACATTAACACTGAGGCCTGTCAGGGGTAAATCATGGTTTAAAAAAAGTACATACTCACCTCATCCATTTACTGGCGGACAGGCTGTCGCAGCCATCTTGATTGAAGAAACCGCGCAAAATCTTGTGCGGTGACGTGATGACGTCACCACATCCTCATGCTGGCCGGGCGCGGCAATGTCATCACTGATGTTGTTACTGTGCCCAGCCAGTATGCTGATGTGGTGACATCACACGTCAAAGGGCGCAAGATTTTGCACAGTTTCTTCAATCAAGATGGCTGTGATGGCCCTCTCTGCCAGCAGCAGAATTTTTTTTTTTACCTCTATTTCAGGAAAAATAGATTTGTTACCACGAAGCGCGAGGAAATTCTACTTTGCGGCTAATCAAATTTTTCTTGAAATTCAGAACGGAGTCAATTCGTTTCACTTCAATTTGTTCAACACTACCTGCAACATCGGTGGAAAATGCATGTTGTATACCAACTGCTATTCTGTGTATGTTATGAACTGTCCTAATATGTTTGCATTTGAATTCTTCAGTAAAAAACTGTTCTGCAGCACAACTGACTCATAATTACTTCCTGTAACGCTCCACTGGACCAAAATCCATAGCAGCACCAACATACCCTGCCTTGCACCTCAAAACCTCTAACATCAAGGGCACCTCAATTGTCATAAGGCATGAAAACCCCTGAAGGGATGAAATGTGCACCCTTCCCATCACTGCCACTATCCCTGCTATTATCACTCCTATTCTCCTATGCTCCATTCCCCTGCAGAGCTTTGCAGTAGCCTTTATCCCTTTCTGGTAGGCTAACTAGCGTAGATGATAAATATGCTGGGCCACTCACACTCACTTCCAACGCCACTAATGGAAATTGTGGCTAGCAGGCTTCCTTCAATGGAGGCAGACAACACAACTGCTACAGGACCTGAGGGGATTGTGGGCCCGATGCTGAACTCCCTTTTTTTTTTTTTTTCATGACAAATGAAAAGAGATTAGGGGTCATTTATCAAACTAGTGTAAAGTAAAACTGGCTTAGCTGCCCATAGAAAATAATCAGATTTCCTCCTTTCATTTTGGACAGCTTTTTTGGATAATGAAAGGAGGAATCTGATTGGTTGCCATAGGCAACTTAGCCAGTTCCACTTTACACCAGTTTGATAAATGTTCCCAATTATTTCTACTCCAGTAAATGGTAACTGTATAGATTCATATTCACTGTGCTCCCACTAGTGGTGGCTGCAGGCAGTCAGCTTTTGTTATTGAAGGGAAGCAGGTATAACAATGTATTTATGCCTGCTGTATGGTGTAAATACATCTCAGCAATGTTGAGAGGCAAGCACTCCTCACATTGACCAAATAACAGATCCTTATTATCAAACCGGCGGATAAAGGAGGTGCGATCGTTGTTATGGACCAGACAGATTATATCGCGGAGATTCGTAGACAACTAGATGACAATACTGTGTATAACAAACTCGATTGTAATCCTACCATAACAATTTCCAATAAGATCAGGGCAACCCTCACACAACACCTCACGAAGGGTATAATTGATGAACAATGAATGTCTTTTCTAACTAATCCTCAGCCCATTACTCCAGTTATCTACATATTACCAAAAATCCATAAGACTTTGGAGAAACCACCGCGACGACCCATAGTGGCATCCACGGATTCCATTCTATCTCCTCTATCTATCCTCTTAGAGAAGTATCTTACTCCACTTATCAAAGACACCAGGTCATTCCTTCTAGACACTGCATCATTTCTCCAATTGATAGGACAAATAGGTCCACTCTCAGAAAAAAACTTGTTACTTGGGACGTCAGCAGTCTCTACATGTCCATAGAACATGGTAAAGGGATTAGAGCAACTAAACTTTTGGTACAGGAGGCTAATATACCTGAGGCACACATAGAATTCTACCTGGATTTGCTTACCCTGGTTCTCAACCCCTTAAGGACCTGTGACGTACTGTACATGTACGTCATATCTTGACGGGACTTAAAGACCCATGACGTACATGTACTACATGAGGTCTGCGGGGCTCTGGGGGAAGATCGAGGTGGAATCGCTGTACCATGGCTGCTCTTACCAGCAGGCAGCCATGCCAGGAAAGAGCAGCATGGTGCCGATCGACCCCTCTGCAGCTCCAAGGGCTGCAATTGGCCGATCAATGTGTTGATCACAACGCAGTGCAGGAAGCTGTCAACAGCTGCCTGGAGGGTTGGGAGGAGGTCAGTGGACAGTGGTCGGTGCTGTACTAGGTCAGCACCGGTCACATCCGAGGTGAGGCAGGGGACACCAGTGTTTTGAGGCAGGGGACACCAGTGTTTTCCCCTGCCAGCACTGCGATTGGCTGGAACAACGCTCCAGCCAATGGCAGCGCTAATAGGTGCACAGGAAGAGGCAGAACTTACCTGCAAGCAGCCATTCTAGCTGGTGACTGCTTGCAGAGAGGTTCTGTGCCATTCTGTGGTGCTGTGGCTTGCTGGGACTTGTAGTGCACCATCACTGCAAATGTAACCCCTTTGATGCTGGAAAGAAGAACAACATCTGGAATAGCTGCACAGATTTTTATTTTTTTTCATTTGCAGCTGTTCTAGATCCCTCAATCTCTGTCCCGGTCCCTTTCCACCCCCCCCATTTTTTTACGGATGCCATTTGGTCCGTGCACTTTTTTGGGTATTTTATTTTATTTTTCTACCATTTTCCAGCTCTGCATCACTTTTTCAGCGAGCGAGCTGTGACCACCAAGTGCTTTTCAGTGCGTACCTGCCTGATCAGCACCTGTGGATTATTTGGGGTGATTTTGTTTGCCAATTTATTTAAATTTTTTTTGGTTAAAAAAGAACTGGTAGTTAGGGCTTTATATAAATATATATAGAGAGTTCTATATTTCTATACAGTATATATACAGTAGATATAAGTTATATTTTTAGCCAGTATATTAAAGTTTTATACTACAGTTTTTGCACATACACACGATCTGTGTGCGTGCATGCGTGCTGAAGAGCACCAATCAGTAGTGTGCTCCTTAGCATCTGCACCATGAAGGAGAGTGATGAGGTGCTGCGCCAGATGACCTGGCCTCCACAGTCACCGGACCTGAACCCAATCAAGATGGTTTGGGGTGAGCTGGACCGCAGAGTGAAGGCAAAAGGGCCAACAAGTGCTAAACATATCTGGGAACTCCTTCAAGACTGTTGGGAGACCATTTCAGGTGACTACCTTTTGAAGCTCATCAAGAGAATGCCAAGAGTGTGCAAAGCAGTAATCAAAGCAAAAGGTGTCTACTTTAAAGAACCTAGAATATGACATATTTTCAGTTGTTTCACACTTTTTTGTTATGTATATAATTCCACATATGTTAATTCATAGTTTTGATGCCTTCAGTGTCAATCTACAATTTTCATAGTCATGAAATTAAAGAAAACTCTTTGAATGAGAAGTTGTGTCCAAACATTTGGTCTGTACTGTATATATATAGATATATATCAATTTCAGTTAGTGTCAGTTTAGATTTTTGCACGAACGCACCATCAGTGTACGTGCAATTTGCAACCACTGAGCACCGATCAGTAGTGTCCATTGCTCAGTTTGCGCTGCAAGTTTTTTTTTCTGTGCAGAAAATAATTTTTTTTACAACTTTTCTTCTAAATTTTATTTCAAATTTATTACAAGCCCCTTCACGTGTAAGAATCACTACATACACCCCACACTTAATAAAGGTTTACACGTTTCACACATCACACCCCAATAAAATAAAAATGTCCCATTCATACCAACGAGTGTATTCAGCTGAAGAGGCATACACCATCCTTGCCTCTGATACTGAGTCTTCCAGTGATGGAGAAGACCCCCTCATTATCATCATCATCCGCTGATGAGGGACCCTCTAGAAGGCGCCCCAGGGTAGCAGCGGAGGCAGCCCCCCAGAGTGAGCACACATGGACCCCACCCCCTGATAATTATCAGCCCCAAATTCCTGAGTTTGTGGGCAACTCACAAATTCTGATAGATTGTGCGGACTTCACTGAGCTAGATTTTTTCTAAATCTTCTTCTCTGAAGATTTTGTAAATCTGATGGTGGCCCAAACCAATTTGTACGCCCAACAATTCATTGCTAAGAACCCTAGTTCGCCATACGCTAGACCCCTAGGTTGGACCCCAGTAGATGCAGCAGAGATGAAGAAGTTTTGGGGACTCGTGCTGCATATGGGCATAGTAAAGAAGCCAAACGTTAGCCAATATTTTCTACCAGACTCCAATTTACAGTCAGACCATGATCCGGAAGACAATTGAATAATTTCGAAAATTCCTACACTACAATGACAATACACAGTGCCCCACCCTAAAACGACCCAACATTTGACCGACTGTTCAAGGTTAGGCCTGTCATTGACCACTTCAGCAACAAGTTTGCTGAAGTGTACAACCCAGAGAAAAATTTCAGTGTAGATGAGTCCCTATTATTGTTCAAAGGGAGGATTAGATTACGCCAATAACTGCCTAGCAAACAGGCAAGGTGTGGCATAAAAATATACAAACCCTGTGAGAGAAGATCCGGGTACACCCACAAATTCTGCGTTTACGAAGGGAAAGATTCCAGAATAGAACCCCCAGAATGCCCCCCCATCCTAGGAGCTAGTGGGAAGATTGTGTGGGAATTACTGCATCCACTTCTGGTTAAGGGTTTCCACCTCTATGTGGATAACTATTATACCAGTATACCCCTATTCAGGTCCCTAACTGCCAGGGGTACTGTGGCTTGCGACACAGTACACAAAAATTAAAGAGGCCTCCCTAGATCCCTGGTAGGGCAACCACTGAAAATGAGTGAAAGTAGGGCTCCTTGTACTGACCATCATTCACACTAATGCCAGCTCTCCTGCTGTTGTACGAGGCACCACTACCACTGTCCCCAAACCATCCTTGATTACAACAAGCACATGGGAGGGGTGGATCTTGCAGATCTTGCAGATCTTGCAGATCTTGCAGATCAACCTCTGAATCCCTACAGTGACACACGAAAAATAAAAGTGTGGTACAAAAATCTGGCCGTACACATTGTACAGATGGCAATGTGCAATGTGTACATCTTATTTCAATCTGCAGGCCACACTGGAACTTTCCTTCAGTTCCAAGAGGTGGTAATCAAGGCCCTAATTTTTCAAACCTAGGCCGGGGAGGGTCCCAGTACTTCAGGAAGTCATGGTGTCCAAGTTGTACCAGGGCAACATTTTCCAGGTCAAGTCCCCCAGACAGCAAGGAAGGGAAGGACCCAAAAAAGATGCAGGGTATGTCACAAAAGAGGGATAAGGAAAGACACCATTTACCAATGTGAAACCTGCCCTGATTAACCTGGCCTGTGCATGCAGGACTGCTTCAGAATCTTCCATTCTTACATGGAATATAAATTTTTATGCTCCCTGAAATATTTCCACTTTATATCTGATTTATTCCACCTCGCTTGAATATCCACTTTCCAACAACCATTAAATATTATTTTCTGTGAGACACCTGTTTGGTAAAAACTACCCTTTCTACCACTTAAAATGTTCATAAGGGGGTGCTGTTTCCAAAATGGGGTCACTTCTTGGGGTTTTTCATTTCTGGGGACCTCAGGAAAAAAAAAATTATGCGACATGGCAGCTAAAATCCATGTCTGCCAATTCAGGCCTGCAAAAACCATATTTTACACTTTGCCTGTAGAAGCCTTATGTGCACCAAAACAGCAGGCTACGAGCACATATAAGGTGTTTGCAAAATGGGGAACATATACTGGGATGCATTTGCTGATAGCATTCTTTAGAAATATTGGCCCATATTGATAGGATAGGATCTTGCAATTGATGGAGATTTGAGGGATGCACATCCAGGGCATGAAGCTCCCGTTCCACCACATTCCAAAGATGCTCTATTAGGTTGAGATCTGGTGACTGTGGGGGCCATTTTAGTACAGTGAACTCATTGTCATGTTCAAGAAACCAATTTGAAATGATTCAAGCTTTGTGACATGGTGCATTATCCTGCTGGAAGTAGCCATCAGAGGATGGGTACATGGTGGTCATGAAGGGATGGACATAGTCAGAAACAATGCTCAGGTAGCCTGTGGCATTTTAACGATGGCCAATTGGCACTAAGGGGCCTAAAGTGTGCCCAGAAAACATCCCCCACACCATTACACCACCACCACCAGCCTGCACAGTGGTAACAAGGCATGATGGATACATGTTCTCATTCTGTTTACGCCAAATTCGGACTCTACCATTTGAATGTCTCAACAGAAATCGAGACTCATCAGACCAGGCAGCATTTTTCCAGTCTTCAACAGTCCAATTTTGGTGAGCTTGTGCAAATTGTAGCCTCTTTTTCCTATTTGCAGTGGAGATGAGTGGTACCCAGTGGGGTCTTCTGCTGTTGTAGCCCATCCGCCTCAAGGTTGTGCGTGTTGTGGCTTCACAAATGCTTTGCTGCATACCTCGGTTGTAACAAGTGGTTATTTCAGTCAACGTTGCTCTTCTATCAGCTTGAATCAGTTGGCCCATTCTCCTCTGGCCTCTAGCATCAACAAGGCATTTTCGCCCACAGGACTGCCGCATACTGGATGTTTTTCCCTTTTTACACCATTGTTTGTAAACCCTAGAAATGGTTGTGCGTGAAAATCCCAGTAACTGAGCAGATTGTGAAATACTCAGACCGGCCCGTCTGGCACCAACAA
Source organism: Bufo gargarizans (assembly GCF_014858855.1). Taxonomy (NCBI): domain Eukaryota; kingdom Metazoa; phylum Chordata; class Amphibia; order Anura; family Bufonidae; genus Bufo; species Bufo gargarizans. The sequence continues at coordinate 487,157,491 of NC_058080.1, read as the reverse complement.
CCATGCCACGCTCAAAATTGCTTAAATCGCCTTTCTTTCCCATTCTGACATTTAGTTTGGAGTTCAGGAGATTGTATTTACCAGGACCACAACCCTACATGCATTGAAGCAACTGCCATGTGATTGGTTGACTAGATAATCGCATTAATGAGAAATAGAACAGGTGTTCCTAATAATTCTTTAGTGGAGTGTATATCTTTAATATCACAGACTGATGTTGTATAATCTTGTTTTCTCAATTCCCGTAATTCTCTCATTCTCTGATGAATTCTTGTATTTTGTCATTTAGTGTTTGAAAAAGGTCAAAGTAGGACCGAAACGTCACATACTAATTTTATTTTATTTCCTGTAAACACGTTGAGAAATATGGAGGTCAGAATGAGATAAGCAATTTAACTTACATGGAAAAAACCCTCCAAAACATAACTTTTAATATAAATATAAAAATCCCGAATACCCCCGCATAGAATAACAAACATAAAGTATAATGGAAGCCCACAATTAAAGTGTAGCCAAATACAAAAGCAGATACTGAGACACTTCCTGCGCACATAATAATAGTGTGGACCATGTGGATTTACTCACGGTTCCTGTGGTTTGTTCTGATGGCACGCCCACTGGTTAAAGTCACTACAGTAGATGTTAAAGTCAGGAGATGAACTGTCCCAGGGTGTCCCTTTAAGGCTATCACTGCCTAAAAGCGGAGCACCCGCCCTAAAAGGGGCAACCCTACTTATCGGTACCTAAACCCTGAGTAACCCTGGAAATGCCCTAAAAAAATTGAAATCATTGGTCCTGACGCGTTTTCCCATTGAAGATAATCATCGGTTCCTCAGGGGACAAAAGTACAACAGATAAGGTGTAAATGGTGGCAACCAGGATGAGTTAGGTGCACTAACATGTCAAAAACGGGCCCCATATATATCTGAGATGTTTAAAAACTGGTACTCCCGCTCGTGGGGGCGTATCCTGCCAGGCGGGGTTTGTGACTCCACCAAAATTCAAATGCGTTCCATAGGTAAACATAATGTGCTGATGTGTGGAGAAATAATACTGAAATAGAATAATAGATGCCCAAATGCTGCCCTGAACTTACCACTAAAGATATGTTGTAAGAGGGCATATGGGCTATCTTACTCAGCGCATTAGATAAAACGCTGCTGCCGGTGTAATATTACATTACCCTACTTCATGAGATTTCCCTACCTCCTAACTCCTAGCCGCTCTTGCGCACAGGGCCGTTATTTCCCTATTGAGGCTTTCCGGCGCATGCACAGTGTCCCAGTGTGCAGCTTAACCCCGCTGTGAGATTTTCCCTAAACTGTCGTTTTGCGCATGCGCAGATCAGCACAACTCCGGCACGCCTCCTCACGTCATTTCCGGTGCGACCGAAAGTTAGGAGGTATGGAAATCTCACGAAGTAGAGTAATGTAACTTTACACCGGGAATAATACTACTTCTGGTAGATGAGACACATATCCGGTCGGTGGAACACACCGTCGGATACGAAGTGGAATGCAAGCTAGATGTTGTATCACCTGCGTTGCACATGTGGATATCAGATCTTGCTTAGATATAACTGGAGACAGGAAGGTGAATATGCCAGAGTGCCCACAAATATAAGGAAAAGGTTGCCATAATAGAACCATGACTGGGGTAAATAATGGGAAGATAAATAAACCCAAGGTGAGGAGAATTATGCCATCACCCTTGGGTCCCCTCTATGATTTAGTCGCACATAAATGGCCAATTTTGGTCACATAAGTAAACAGGTTCAAAAATGTACATTAAATAGAGTAAAGGGACATACAATAACAGGAATGACAAAATAAGTGAAAACTAAAAAATATAAAAAAATAGAGGGAGGTCGTGAAGAAAACAAGCAAAATAAATTTGTTCATTGAGGCCCAGTGGACCCATAGTTCTAAGACTGTGTATCCACTGTGCCTCTTTACACAGGATCCTTTTATCCCAATCGCCACCTCTAGGATACTTACAAATTACCTAGATTACTTGGAATTTGAGGGTCTTATAGTCTCCATTATGGTATTCTGAGATGTGGCGTGGGATGGGTTTGCCACGCTGATGGTTGATATCCCCAATATGATCTCCCACCCTCCTTTTCAGCTCCCTCTTAGTCTTACCCACATAATTAAGGGGGCATTCACAAGTACATAGATGGATTACATCTTGAGTCTTGCAATTTGCAAAATCAGGCATTTGGTAGGTCCTGCTTGTCGATACACTTCTGAAGGTAGTTGATTTAAGAATTAGTGTACAGCAAATGCAGTGATTGCCACATTTAAAGGTCCCAGGTGGTTTTGATCTACCTCTTCTGTAGGTCACAAGTGGTTGTGGGGGGATGAGATCATTTAAATCGGGGTCGGACAAAAGTATTCCCAATATCGCCTGAGGATACTAACATTATTTTATGTGTATAAAAAGTATCCAAGTATTCATATTTTAGAACAGAAAATTTAGGGTTTTATAAATTGATAAAAAATCTTTAATGCCAAATTGAATAGAAATTTTCAGAAAATGAATTGTATTCATTTCTAGAGTTGAGCGGACACCTGGATGTTCGGCTTTGATAGGTTCGGACGAACTTCACAAAAAAATTTGAGTTCGAGACCCGAACTTGACCCAAACTTGACCCCATTGAAGTCAATGGGGACCCGAACTTTCGAGCACTAAAATTGCTGTAAAAAAAGTCATGGAAAGGGCTAGAGGGTTGCAAATAGCAGCAAAATGTAGTTAAGAGGATGGCAAGTGCCCTGCAAACAAATGTGGATAGGGAAATGACTTCAAATATCATTAAATACCTAAAAAAAAAAAAATTATAATCTTGATCTTGGAGGACGAGGTCCATATGGAGAAGGAGGTTGAGGAGGCAGTGGATATGGCGGCGTAGGTGGAAGCGGCGGTGGAGGATGAGGAGGTAGCCTACACTGCTTTTTGATTTTATTTTACATTTTAAATTTTTATTTTGTTAATTAGAGTACACCCCAAAATATATTTGAGAAATATAACCTGTGATAACCCCTTCTAGCCATGCTAAACAAACGTTCAGACAATACACTGGTTGCAGGGCAGGCCACCACCTTTAAGGCGTAAAGGGAAAGCTCAAGCCATATGCCCAATTTGTAGACCCAGAAGTTGAAGGGGGCAGACCCATCAGTCAGTATGTGTAGGCGTGTGCACACATACTGCTCCATTATGTCGCACGTCCCCGTGATGTCCACAATCCAATTGGATATCTTCTCTATCAACTTTTGATGCTCTTTTCTGCGCTTACCATGTTGATCACGGTTAGCGGCGAGTCAGGGTTCCACGCCGGAGAAGGAGGATGAGAAAGGGAGACCTCTTACAAGGGGGGTCAATGGCTGCAATGTGATCGAGTGAAAATGTGGGACAAGTTATTAAAGCAAAAGGATCAAATGAAAGGGCCAATAAAAGACGAATTTTAGAAATTTAAGTCTCTGTCACCTATGCAGAGCAGGGTTTTTTTATCGCCAGAAATGGGTTTATGTCACCCACCAATGAAACAGATGATTTTAAAAAAAATCGGTCCCTGTTACCTATGCAGAGCAGGGGTTTATTCACGGCAAAAATGGTAAAATGTCACCCAATAATGTAACAGAAAAATTAGTGAAAATTATTAAACTGTCTACTAGGTAGAGCAGGGGTATATCACAGCCAAAAATTGGTGAATGTCACCCAAATATGTAACAGAAAAATTAGTGAAAATTATTAACCTGTCAACTAGGTAGAGCAGGGGTATATCACAGCCAAAAATTGGTGAATGTCACCCAAAAACGTAACAGACAAATTAGTGAAATGACATAAAATATAATACGTACGAATTAAAAAAAATAATCTGGATGTATGAGGTTGAGGTCCATACGGAGTAGGAGGTTGAGGAGGCGGTGGACGTAGTGGTGTAGGTTCTGCAGTATAACAATGGCTGTTTAAGGCCGGTATACATGTCTACTCTGCACAAGGTACGGACAAGTCCTGTGGGATCCATGCCTGGTTCATTTTAATGAATGTGAGCTTGTCCATATTGGCTGTGGACAGGCGGCTGCGCTTGTCTGTGATAACGCCCCCTGCCATGCTAAACACACGCTCAGATAATACACTGGCTGCAGGCAGGCCAGCACCTCCAAGGCGTAAAGGGCAAGCTCAGGCCATGTGCCCAATTTGGAGACACAGAAGTTGAAGGGGGCAGACCCATCATTCAGTACGTGTAGGCGTGTGCACACAAACTGCTTCACCATGTTGCTGAAATGCTGCCTCCTGCTAAGACGTTCCATATCATCTGGTGGTGCTGGTTGTCATGGCGTGCTGACAAAGCTTTTCCACATTTTGGCCACGCTAACCCTGCCTTCTGACTTGTTGGTGGTGCCCGAGCTGCGTTGGCGACCTCTTTCTCCTCTGCCTTCGCCTTGTGCTTCCACTGTGCCCCCGCTGTCAGGTGGGAATGCCATCAGCAGAGCGTCTACCAGCGTGCACTTGTATTTGCACATCTTACGATCACGCTCCAGTGACGGAATTAAGGATGGTATGTTGTCCTTGTAACGGGGATTCAGCAGCTTGGCCACCCAGTAATCAGCACAAGTTGGAAAAGTGGGCAACTCGGCGGTTGTTGCGGAGACACTGCAGCATATAATCACTCATGTGTGCCAGGCTGCCCAGAGGCAACGACAAGCTGTCCTCTGTGGGAGGTATATCGTCTGTGTCCTCTGTTTCCCCTAGCCCTGCACCAGTGATGGCCATTGGCTGGTTTGGGTGCCACCCTGCTGTGAACACGGTTACCTCCACCTCCATCTCCTCCTCTTCATCCTCCACCTCGTCATCCTCCAGAACTGTGCCCTGGCTGGACAATTGTGTACCTGGTGTTTGTGGGTGCAGGAAGCCACCCTCGGAGCCACTTGCAAATGACTCGCCTGAAACCCTATGAAATGATCCCTCTTCCTCCTCCTCCTGTGCTACATCCTCTTTTCCCCCAAACAGATACGTTTTAAAACTGCCTGCTGTCGTTTACCCCGGTGGTGAATGTGTTACGCTGACCGGATGAGGAGCTGGTTTGAGGATGAGGAAGCGGAGTAACATAGTAACATAGTACATAAGGCCGAAAAAAGACATTTGTCCATCCAGTTCGGCCTGTTATCCTGCAAGTTGATCCAGAGGAAGGCAAAAAAAAAAAACCCTGTGAGGTAGAAGCCAATTTTCCCCACTTTAGAGAATTAAAAATTCCTTCCTGACTCCAATCAGGCAATCAGAATAACTCCCTGGATCAACGACCCCTCTCTAGCAGCTATAGTCTGTAATATTATTACGCTCCAGAAATACATCCAGGCCGCTCTTGAATTCCTTTATTGTACTCACCATCACCACCTCCTCAGGCAGAGAGTTCCATAGTCTCACTGCTCTTACAGTAAAGAATCCTTTTCTATGTTTGTGTACAAACCTTCTTTCCTCCAGACGCAGAGGATGTCCCCTCGTCACAGTCACAGTCATGGGGATAAATAGATGATGGGAATAGATCTCTGTACTGACCCCTGATATATTTATACATATTAATTAGATCTCCCCTCAGTCGTCTAAGGGCCTTAATTTTGATAATCTTTCAGGGTACTGTAGTTGCCCCATTCCAGTTATTACTTTAGTTGCCCTCCTCTGGACCTTCTCCAGCTCTGCTATGTCTGCCTTGTTTACAGGAGCCCAGAACTGTACACAGTATTCCATGTGTGGTCTGACTAGCGATTTGTAAAGTGGTAGGACTATGTTCTTATCACGGGCATCTATGCCCCTTCTGATGCAACCCATTATCTTATTGGCCTTGGCAGCAGCTGCCCGACACTGGTGTTTGCAGCTTAGTTTGCTGTTTATAAAAATTCCTAGATCCTTTTCCATGTCAGTGTTACCGAGTGTTTTACCATTTAGTATGGTAAAATTGATACTTTACTATGCAAGCCTTCTACAAGATCATTAACAAATATATTGAAGAGAATAGGGCCCAATACTGACCCCTGAGGTACACCACTAGGTGTGTACCGTTAATAACCACCCTCTGTTTTCTATCATTGAGCCAGTTACTTACCCACATAGAGACGTTTTCTCCCAGTCCGAGCATTCTCATTTTATATACTAACCTTTTATGTGGTACAGTGTCAAAAGCTTTGGAGAAGTCCAGATATACCACATCCATTGATTCGCCGCTGTCAAGTCTAGAACTTACCTCCTCATAGAAACTGATTAAATTAGTTTGGCATGACCGATCCCTCACGAAACAATGCTGATATGGCGTTATTTGCTTATTTCCGTTGAGATGCTCTAAGATAGCATCTCTCAGAAAACCTTCAAACAGCTTACCTACAACAGATGTTAAACTTACCGGCCTATAGTTTCCAGGCTCTGTTTTTGGACCCTTTTTTAATATTGTCACCACATTTGCCATGCGCCAATCCTGTGGGACATTCCCTGTCAGTATAGAATCTGCAAATATCAGAAATAAGGGTCTGGCTATGACATTACTTAATTCCCTTAGGATATGGGGGTGTATGACATCTGGTCCTGGCGATTTGTCTATTTTAATCTTTTTAAGTCGCTGATGTACTTCTTCCTGGGTCAGACAGGACACTATTAATGGAGAATTTATTTTTACATTCTGCATGTCATCTGACCGTTTATTTTCCTCAGTGAATACAGTTGGAGAAAATAATATTTAACAGCTTTGCTTTCTCCTCGTCGCTCTCTGCGACTCCCCCCTCATTACTCTTTAAAGGACCGACACCTTCAGATTTATACTTTTTAACATTTATATAATTGAAGAACATTTTAGGGTTAGTTTTACTCTCTTTGGCAATTAATCTCCCAGTCTCTAGTTTGGCCGCTTTTATTTGTTTTTTACATGTTCTATTTTTTTCCTTATAGTTTTTCAGTGCTTCCGTGCTACCCTCCTGTTTCAGTGAATTATATGCTTTCATTTTGTCATTTATTGCTTTCTTTACATTTTTATTTATCCACATTGGTTTCTTTTTGTTCCTTAATCTTTTATTCCCATACGGTATGTACCTCTCACAATGAGATTTTAGGATGTTTTTAAAGATATCCCATTTTGTGGCTGTATTTTTATTTTTGAGGACTTTGTCCAAGTTAGTTCGGCCTATGGCCTCTCTTAGTTGGCTAAATTCAGCTTTTTTGAAGTTTGGTATTTTTGTTCCTCCCTGTAGAAACGCTCTTTTGAATGATAATTGGAAGGTTATAACTTTATGGTCACTATTTCCCAGGTGTCCCCCAACCTGCACGTCTGTTGTTCTGTCAGGCCTATTGGTTAATACTAAGTCCAGTATGGCCATCCCTCTAGTCGGGTCCTGAACCAGTTGGGAGAGGTAATTGTCTTTGGTTATTGCCAAGAACCTGTTTCCCTTATGAGATATACAAGTTTCAGTTTCCCAGTCTATATCTGTGTAGTTGAAGTCCCCCATAACCCCAACCACCTCATTATGATTTGCCACCTCGTCTATCTCGTTTAGTAGTAGAATTTCTGTGGACTCTGGTATATTAGGTGGTTTATAGTAAACTCCTATTAGTAATTTATTGTTGTTTTTAGCTCCATATACCTCTACCCACAGTGACTCCACATGTTCATGTCCCTCACTTATATCTTCACGGAGTGTGGGCTTTAGACAAGACTTTACATAAAGGCAAACCCCTCCCCCTCTCCGGTTTTGACGATCCTTTCTAAACAGACTGTAACCTTGTACATTAACTGCCCAGTCATAGCTATTATCCAGCCATGTCTCAGTTATTCCCACTATGTCATAGTTCTCCTCACACATCACTAATTCCAGCTCCCCAGTTTTATTAGTCAGGCTTCTGGCATTAGTGTACATACATTTGAGAGGTTTATGTATATTTTTTACCCTACACCTTTCCTTATGAACTGTTGTCGTTCCTCCTTCCATTCCTCCCCCAGTCCCACTACCTTGCCCCCGGTCTCTATCTGCCTGAGTAGGAGGAGGAAGCAACAGGAGGCAAAGAGAAGCGCCCTGCAATCCTCGGTGGTGGAAGGACATGTGGCAAACTGCTATCCGCCCAGGACCAGCCACCACTGCATTTACCCAGTGTGCTGTTAGGGAGATTTAACGTCCCTGACTGTGCCCACTGGTCCATGTATCCGTAGTTAGGTGGACATTGCCACAGATGGCGTTGCGCAGTGCATACCTGATTTTGTCCCCCACTTGGGTGTACAAGGAAGGGATGGCTCACCTGGAAAAGTAGTGGTGGCTGGGCACGACGTACTGTGGGACAGCCACCGCCATAATGCTTTTAAAGCTCTCCGTCTCCACCAAACTAAATGACAGCATTTCAAAGGCCAGTAATTTTGAAATGCTGGCATTCAGGGTCAGGGATCGCGGGTGGGTAGGGGGGTACTTCCTCTTTCGCTCCAGTGTTTGGGAGATGGAGAGCTGAACACTTCCGCGGGACAGTATGGAGATGCTTAGTGACCCAGGTGGTGGTGTTGCTGGCAGATCCTCTGTTTGCATGAGGGCATGTGCCACTGTCACTCCAGAGGTGAATGAAGAGGCTGAGACTGCAGCAGAAGAAGAAGCAGGTGGAGCCAGAGACCTTTCTTGGTTTTTGAGGTGTCTACTCCACTGCAGCTCGGGCTTTCAACTTAGATGCCTGGTCATGCAGGTTGTTCTCAGGTTGAGAACGTTTATGCCTTGCTTCTGGCTCTGATTGCACAGCGTGCAAACCACTTGTGTCTTGTCGTCAGCATATTGTCTGAAGAACTGCCATGCCAGGGAACTCCTTGGAGCTGGCTTTGGTGTGCTTGGTCCCTTTCTGCGTTGGGCAGTATCAGGCATACTGTCTAGGGGACGGCCGCCCCGCTTTTGCACCCTGCTCCCTCTTCTATTGAGTTGGTGGCTCTGTGTGACCACCGCCTCTTCCTCCAAACTACACAGGTCACTCGCATGACCTTGATTCCATGTGGGGTCGAGGACCTTATCATCCTCTACATCATCTTCCAACCAGTCTCCACCCCTGCCCTCCTTGTCGGTCTGCACACTGCAGAAAGCCACAGCAGTTGGCACCTGTGTTTCGTCATCATCTGAGACGTGCTGCGGTGGTCCTCCCATGTACTCATCTTGAAACATAAGTGGTTGGGCATCGGTGCACTCAATATCTTCCACTTCTGGGGCATGGCTATGTGGATGGCCCTGGGAAACCCTGCTAGCAGAGTCATCAAAAAGCAGAAGAGACTGCTGCATGACTTGGGGCTCAGACTGCTTGGCTGATTTGCAAGGGGGTGAAGTGAAAGACTGATGGACATCGGCTGCAGGTGCTAACTCTGATCTTTCAGCAGGAGACTGGGTGGGAGACAATGTGAAGGAACTGGAGGCACTGTCAGCAACCCAATCTACTATTGCCTGTACTTGTTCTGGCCTCACTATTCGTAGAGCAGCATTAGGCCCGACCAAATAACGCTAAAGGTACTGTTGCCTACTTGCACTTGAGGAAGGTGTTTCAGTTGTGAGTGTAGCTGGCACAGATCGACCACTTCCTCTCCCTTCAACAGGAGCTCCACCAGTAGCACCACGACCTGGGCCACGTCCTTATTTGACGCTCTCCTCATTCTCTGCAAATTTTGGATCTTGCCCAAAATGGGTGTTTTTTTTAATAACAGAATAGAACACCAGTATCTAACGCGTGTATTTCACACTGACAGATGCAGCCAAGGCCGCAGATTTAGTATTTTGCCCAAAATGGGTGTTTTTTAAACAGAGAATATTATTGCAGTATTTCTAGCTTGTATGTCACACTAACGAATGCAGCATAGGCCCCAGATGTAGGATATTGCCAAAAATGGGTGTTTTTTTAAACCCAGAAAATTATTTCAAGCTTGTATCTCACACTGAAAGATGCAGCCAAGGCCCCAAATTTTGTATTTGGCCCAAAATGGGTGTTTTTTCAAAAAAATATAACAGAATAGAATACCAGTATCTAACGCTTGTATTTCACACTGCCAGATGCAGCAAGGGCTGTAAAACTTAGTCTTTTGCCCAAAAAGGGTGTTTTTTATAACCAAGAATATTATTGTAGTATTTCAAGTTTAAATTTCACATTGACTAATGCTTCATAGGCCCCAGATGGAGGGTATTGCCAAAAAGGGGTGCTTTTTCAAACCCAGAAAATTATTGCAGCATTTCAAGCTTGTATATAACAATGACAGATTCAGCAAACGCCGCAAAATTTGGATTTTGCCCTAATTGGGTGTTTTTTTTTATATAACAGAATATGACAGCAGTTTATAACGCTTGCATTTTACACCGACAGATGTAGCAAGGGCTGTAAAATTTAGTATTTTTCCCAAAAAGGTTGTTTTTTAAAACCCAGAAAATTATTGCTGTATTTCAAGCTTAAATTGCACACTGACAAATGCGGCATATGCCCAGATGGAGGGTATTGCCAAAAATGGGTGTTTTTTAAATCCCAGAAAATGATTGCAGTATTTCAAGCTTCTATGTCACAAATGCACATATGCTGTGCTGTTGCACAGAACTTGCATAAAATGGCCTCCGCTGCCCACCTAACTAACAGACAGATAAAAGTTATTTTTCTGGGTCACTGGGCTCAGGGCAGGGCAAAAAGATTGTGCACTGCACCCACAAAACAAAATCTAGGTAGATCGCTGAGTTAACAAGCACTTCAGATTAAAGATTTTGTCCTATTCTCTCCCTCACAGCAGCAACATCCGATCCCTACACTAATCAGAGCAGAGTGACGTGCAGCGCTACGTGACTCCAGCTTATATAGAGGCTGAGTCACATGCTGCACTGGCAAATCACAGCCATGCCATTAGTAGGCATGACTGTGATGGCTTCTAAGGGGACACAAGTTAAACGCTTGTTGATTGGCTGCTCTGCAGCCTTTCAAAAAGCGCCATTAACTCGCCAAACACCAAACCCGAACCTGAACTTTTACTGAAAAGTTTGGGTTCGGGTCCGGAGTCCAAAAACCCTAAAGTTCGGTACGAACCCAAACTTTACAGTTCATGTTCGCTCAATCCTATTCATTTCAATTACATGCACATAAACAGTAAGTGAACACAGTTACATTTACCCCCATACTTGTCCTACATCTAAGGGTCTAATAAATGAGCACCAATCGACCATAGACAAGTCTGTCAGCGCTCTATATACAAGTCAATCAGCTTGTGGTGGAAAGTAAAAGTAAAAGGGGGAGAGCAATTGTTATTGCTAGCAATCTTCCCTATTCACTTTGCATATTGTCAGAGGCACATGACAATTTTAGGTGCTACGTGATACATCAGTTCAACTGACAAATTAGTGTTTTGCTTATTTCTTGGGTGAATGAAGGCACATTTAATTGGCCCTATCCTCTGCCGGCTGTATGAAGTTTTAATATGCCATATGCACGAGGGTGTAAGCTGCCAGAGGGCATTGACATACAGTAGGAGAAGGTGTATTTCCCAGTAAGAGACCAAATAAAGTGTGTGGTTATGGATTCATGGGAATGTCATAGTCCAAAACTCATCTGAGAGTTTTTAGAAATAATAATGTTTAGCATACATATAAAGTGTGAATTGGTTTCTTTATCTCATTCTCTATACTGGGCAGGACACTTTTCTGCAGCAGACTTTTACAGCAGCTCCCATTTTTGGCAAAAGGGTGAGATTTAACAAAACTGGTGTTAAGGAAAACTGACTTAGTTGCCCATAGCAACCAATCAGCTTCCACCTTTCATATTCCAAGGGAGCGCCAAAAAATGAAATCTGAAATCTGATTGCTTACTATGAGCAACTAAGTTTGTTTTCCTTAGCACCAGTTTTAAATAAATTTCCCCCGATGTCTCCTAAATTCACTTATGTCATAGAAGAGTAGATTTTATGCAAAAAAGTCTGTGCCTACTTAAATACAGTATTCCCAGAATCCCCAAAAAGTCTGCTCCCTTTTTCTAATAGCCTACAATTTACTTCTCATAGCAAACATCTGCTGTGTTATTGTTGTCTTCTGTAATCCCTTAGAACCTATTGAGAATCTGAATGTAAGGAAAATAACTGTTTTCCTGCATTTGCAATAAGCAGATAATATTTTTACGCTCAAAAGAATAGATATATATATGGAAAGCTAACACACAATTTTCAACTACTATCCAACATATTGGTATAATCACAATAATCTAATCCTATGTTGCGTGGGTGATACATTCTTCCTCAAGCAGTTTTACACCCACATTCCAGTGAATAAAAGACAATTCTTTAACGGCAAAATGATTTGAATAGAGGGGTTAACAATTAACATATATTAAATACATTCATTGTGCAACTTCATTTGGAAGTCAAATACTAAATGTAAGTGAGATGAACACAGTATTTAATATAGCAAAAAGTGTTCATTAAGGCAAAATATCCAACTTCATAGACTTTCTAAAAGGAATACACATGGCAGATCTACTCATCGGCCTCAGGAGCCAGTTTTCTTCATGTGTGAAGTAAAAAATATATTTTCTCCAGTAGACTGTTTTTTATTTTTGAGAGAATACCTAATAAATAATATTAAAATATACAAGGTGGGCCATTTATATGGATACACCTTAATAAAATGGGAATGGTTGGTGATATTAACTTCCTGTTTGTGGCACATTAGTATATGTGAGGGGGTAAACTTTTCAAGATGGGTGGTGACCATGGCGGCCATTTTTAAGTCGGACATTTTGAATCCAACTTTAGTTTTTTCAATAGGAAGAGGGTCATGTGACACATCAAACTTATTGGGAATTTCACAAGAAAAACAATGGTGTGCTTTTTGGTTTTAGCGTAACTTTATTCTTTCATGAGTTATTTACAAGTTTCTGACCACTTATAAAATGTGTTCAATGTGCTGCCCATTGTGTTGGATTGTCAATGCAACCCTCTTCTCCCACTCTTCACACACTGATAGCAACACCACAGGAGAAATGCTAGCACAGGCTTCCAGTATCCGTAGTTTCAGGTGCTGCACATCTCGTATCTTCACAGCATATGCTCTGAAGATACGAGATGTCTCTTCTGCTTGTTGCCTGTCCTTAGCAGTGGTTTCCTAGCAGATATTCTACCATGAAGGCCTGATTCACACAGTCTCCTCTTAACAGTTGTTCTAGAGATGTGTCTGCTGCTAGAACTCTGTGTGGCATTGACCCGGTCTCTAATCTGAGGTGCTGTTAACCTGCTATTTCTGAGGCTGGTGACTCAGATGAACTTATCCTCCGCAGCAGAGGTGACTCTTGGTCTTCCTGTCTGCATGTGAGCCAGTTTCTTTATATCGCTTGATGGTTTTTGTGACTGCACTTGGGGACACTTTCAAAGTTTTCCCAATTTTTCAGACTGACTGACCTTCATTTCTTAAAGTAATGATGGCCACTCGTTTTTCTTTACTTTTTAGCTGCTTTTTTCTTGCCATAATACAAATTCTAACAGTCTATTCAGTAGGACTATCAGCTGTGTATCCACCTGACTTCTCCACAACGCAACTGATGGTCCCAATCCCATTTATAAGGCAAGAAATCCCACTTACTAAACCTGACAGGGCACACCTGTGAAGTGAAAACCATTTCAGGTGACTACCTCTTGAAGCTCATCAAGAGAATGCCAAGAGTGTGCAAAGCAGTAATCAAAGCAAAAGGTGGCTACTTTGAAGAACCTAGAATATGACATATTTTCAGTTGTTTCACACTTTTTTGTTATGTATATAATTCCACATGTGTTAATTCATAGTTTTGATGCCTTCAGTGTGAATCTACAATTTTCATAGTCATGAAAATAAAGAAAACTCTTTGAATGAGAAGGTGTGTCCAAACTTTTGGTCTGTACTGTTTATATATATATATATATATATACAGTACAGACACCACCACCAACACCACCATCTCCATATACCCTCCGCTCGAGTCACAGGAATTATTTTCCGATCCATTACAAGACATTTCCGATGTGCAGCCATTCTTGACATCGGATCAGGAAAATGAGGTAGCAATGGCCGCCACTCAGCAGTCTGACGACAGTACCCAGATCAGCCCAAGGAGGTTGTTCCCCACTGTTGCTGCCTACTCCGAGATCTCTAATGTTAGTGATGGGGAAGGTGACGTCGATGATGACGTGTCAATGGACGTCACGTGGGTGCCCACAAGATAGGAAGAGGAGGGGAGTTCAGAGGGAGAGACGGAGCAGCAGATAGGGAGGAGAAGCAGGAAGAACTTACATTGCACAGGAGGCAAAAATCTGACTGCAAATGTATCAGGAGCGAGCCATCTACCATGCACGGTTACATCTGGCACTCTCAGGATGCTGGCACATGACTCCGCAGTGTGGGCTTTTTTTAACGTGTCCGCTGCTGACAATAGTGTTGCCATCTGCAGCCTTTTCTGTCAACGCATAAGTCGCGGTAAGCCAAACACTCACCTAGGGACGACTGCCTTAAGAAGGCACCTGGCCTCCCATCACCGAGCCCAGTTCGAGCAACGCCATCAGAACCCAGAAAGCCACACTCCAGGAACTCACCATCCAGCCTCTTCTCCTTCTCCTCTCTCCTCCCAATTGTCCTCCACTCCACCTTCCACCATACCGTCCTCACGTTTATCTGGCAAAAGGCAGGCTTCTGTGGCCCAAATGTTCGAATGTAAAAAGACGCCGGATAACCCTCTTGCCCAACAGTTAATCGCTGGCTTGTCGGAACTGCTAGCTCGCCAACTACTGCCATATAAATTGGTGGACTCGGAGGCCTTTAGAAAATTTGTGGCAATTGGAACACCGCAATGGAATGTCCCAGGGAGGAATTTTTCGCAGAAGGGCATCCCAGAGCTTTATGGCCACGTTCAGCAGCAAGTGAATGTATCTCTGGCACACAGTGTCGGTGCCAAGATACATCTGACCACAGACACGTGGTCTAGCAAACATGGGCAGGGAGGGATGGTACATAACTTTTACTGCCCACTGGGTGAACCTTCTGACGGCCATCAAGCATGCAACCCGTGGCATCCATGTAGATTTGGTGTTACCGCCACGGATTGCATGCAGGCCTGCCTCTACTTCTCCTCCTCCTACTCCATCCTCCCTCTTCTCCTCAGCTGACTCCTTTTCTGCTGCTACCGCCTCTTCCGCTGCGCCCCCCAAAATCCCCAGAACCTATTCGACTTGCCAGGTGAGACGTTGCCATGCTGTGCAGCGTCTGTTGTGCCTGGAAGCCAAGAGCCACAAGGCCAGGAAAATCTCTGGCCATTTCAGAAGATCTTACAATGCCATGGCTCGCCTTGCTGACATTCAGCGTCGACACAATCTGCCCGTCAGACATCTGATTTGTGACTGCCCAACGCGATGGAACTCCACCTTGTATATGCTTAATAGGCTGCTCCAGCAGAAATGTGCAGTTAATGACTACCTGTACGAACTCTGCAGAAAGACAGGTTCTGGGAGCTTGGTTTTTTTTCAGCGCACCAGTGGCTGCTCATGCGCGATGCATGCAGACTTCTGCAACCATTTGATGAGATCACCAAACTGGTCAGTCGCAGCCAGGGTACCATCAGTGACATCGTACCTTACACCTTCTTTCTGGAGCGTGCATTGCGTCGTGTCATTGATCAAGCCGTCGAGATGCAGGAAGATGAGGAATTTGCAATGCTGGATGAATTCCCGGGGGAAGGGGGGCTACTCCATTTGAGACAAGTCAACAGCAGGAGTATGAAGAGGAGTCAGAGGAGGATGGTGCCGAGGCGGAGGACGAGCAAGAAGAGCATGCTTTAAACCTTTCTGGGATCCTTGGTGTTGTCCGTGGATGGGGGAGGAGAATGAGGACAACATTATCCTGTATGTTGAGTAGGAGCCAGGCCACTACACCACTTCCAGTTTAGTGCAAATGGGGGCCTTCATGCTCCAGTGTTTTAAGAGGGACCCCCGTATAAAAAGCATAAAGGGCAAGGACCAGTACTGGGTGGCATCGTACTTAGATCCCCAGTACAAACAAAAAATGGCAGAAATGTTACCACCATCACAGAGGGCTGTCAGAATGCAGCATTTCCAGGCCTTCCTTCGAGAAATGCTGCATTCTGCTTTTCCGGGCGCTGGCAGAGAAATTTTCACTCACAGAGAAACAGTTGCGGGTACCAATCCAACAGCGCTTGCAAGAAGAGGGCGGTTTGAATATGTATTGGTCACTTCTGATATGAGATTATTCTTGAAGCCAACCCATCGACAGCTGTTCTCCGGATCCAGCCTCAGGTAGCGCCTAGACCGACAGGTGTACAACTACATCGGGTTAACAGCCGATGTGGATGCTCTGAGAAGCGATGAACCCCTGGACTACTTGGTGGGCAGGCTTGACCTGCAGCCAGAGCTGGCACAATTTGGCATGGAACTGTTGGCTTGCCCCTCGTCCAGTGTGCTGTCCGAAAGGACGTTCAGCGCAGCATGGAGGATCGTAACATCTTGAATGCAAAGTTCTTTGCTTTCAGGTGAGCGCCTATTGGCTACTTTTTCGGGCCTGTACTGGCAGACACTTACATATTTATCCTGTGAACGCCTAATTTTGCTGACTAGAATTGAAAATCAATTAGGGTCCATTCACTTCTCTGTAAAATGGGTCCACATCCATTCAGCAATTTTGCTGAAATTAAAAAATGAATGCGTCCGCACCGTGGCTCCGGTATAACAATAGGCATTTATATTATGGTTGTGGCCATGTGTTGTGCGGTCCGCAAAATGCAGAACGCACATGGCTGTTGTCAGTGTTTTTCGAGTCCACAATTTGCAGATCTGAAAAACCATAACGGATGTGTGAAAGGACCATTAATCATATGTATTTGACATGTATTTACTGGCTGCTCTCAGTTCTGGCTGATTTAGGCCGAGCTATGTGTAGGACTTATACTACCCCGTTACACTAAAATAGAGCAATATTACTAAAAACTAAATACACGTTATAACTGTATAAACTATTTATATAACATATTAGAAAAAAATAATAATTTAAGGCAACTTTTCCAATAGCAGGAGCATCTCCTGCACCCCCTTCATGGCCTGGCGGTGCCTCTCCTCCATGGCCTTCATACGCTCCTGAATGGTCCGCATATCCTGGAGGTGCTCCTTCAGCATTTTTGCCGCAGTGGCCTTCAATGTCTTCATTACTGTTGTTAAAAAAAAAAATATGAACATTATTTGCAATTCCTATTAAACCTTTAAGGACCTGGGCAATTTTTCTCCTTTGTGCTAAGGCCATTTTTTGCTAATCAGAGATGTGTCACTTTATGTGGTAATAACTTTAAAACACTTATACTTATCCAGGCCATTCTGACATTGTTTTCTCGTCACATATTGTACTTCATGACAATGATAAAATTGAGTTAAAATATTTCATTTATATTTATAAACAAATACCAAATTTAACAAAAATTTGGAAAAATTTCCAAATTTCAATGTTTCTACTTTTATAATAGATATTAATACCTCCTACATGTACAGCGCTCGGCGTTAAGTCAAGTCCAGTTGTGCTGGGAATGTACGGCGCTGGGCATTAAGGGGTTAAGGATGATAACGTACACTATTGCACTGCTTGATAAAGACTTCCTTAAGTCGAAACGTCGCTAAGGTTAGATGATTGGCTATTTTTATAGGGCAGGTTGTTACGGAGGTGACAATAAAAAATATGTCTACTTTTTAGGTTGTTTGGTTCAGTTTTACATAAACAAGCATTTTAAAACAAAAAGTGTTTCTTTGTGTCTCCATACCCTGAAAGCCATTTTTTGTCTGAATGAGATAACATTTTGATTTGTAGCATTTTGTGGTGCATATGACTTTTTGATCGCTTGCTATTACACCATTTTGTGATAAAAGTTAAAAAAATGCCTTTTTTTTTAGTTTTTATTTTTTGTTTTGAAAGGTGTCCACCTGAGGTGTTACTTCGTGTGATATTTTTATACAGCTGGTTATTACAGATGTGGCATGAGCTAATATGTTTCCTTATTTTTTAGTTATTTCCGTTTTACACAATAAAAGCATTGTTGAAACAAAAAAAATTCATGTTTTAGTGTCTCCATAGTTTGAGAGCCATATTATTTTTTTTATTCGGCGATTGTCTAATAGTAGGGGCTCATTTTTGGCCAAATGAAATGACAGATTGGTACTATTTTGGGGGGCATATGCCTTTTTTGATAGCTTGGTGTTGCACTTTTAGTGATGTAAGGGGTTAGGTCATATGATATTTTTATAGAGACGGTCGTTATAGACACGGCAGTACCAAATATTTGTAAGTGTTTAAACACATTGACAATTTAAATCTCAATACATTAATGATATTTATTATGATTATATAGTTTATTAGTTTGTGATATCTCACTAGAGTATAATTTTATTTTGTTTGTTAGTTAGTGATAGTTCAATAGAGTTTAATATTATTTATTTGTTAAGTTAATGTTTTTTTTTGTTTTTCTTCAATAAACTTTATTGAGAAAAGAAAAAGAATGTACATGTACAATCAAGTATCACATGGACATTTTTACAGTATCATCATATTAAATGTTATCTGCATTAGCCAGATAAAAATATATTCTGTACAAGTCATATTCCATACAGCAGAAATAATATTCCAGACTTTTCTCATTTTAGTATAAATCCCTCCCCAATGGTTTTTATGTAGAGTAAAGTTAAAGTTATTGTCCAGTGTTCCTTTTTTTGTATTACTGTAGTGTATGTTGTCATCTCATTTTTGGACCTTTTAATGTTTATGTACATGTTATGGATACATAATCATATTGCTAGGTGCACACATTTACCCTCCTGGAGGGGGCCAGTGAGCTTCTCCTCTTCCTCTTACGGAGATGGGGCAATGCTAGAGGGTCCAGCACTTTCCACCTCCACCTCTTGAACTTCTCCGACATCTGGTGGAGGTGGCTCAATAGGCTGGGAGGGTCCGGCCTCCTCCTCTTCCTCATTTTCTTCCTCAACCTCCACCACCTCCACCACCTCCACATCCTCCGCCGATGGCCTTCTCCGAATGGAGGGAATAGGAACTTCTGTAATCACAGAATGTCCAGATTTTAGAGAAACAACTCTGAAATCTTAACAACTTTAAATATCAAGAAATTTCAATATGGAGGGATCTATATATAATTGCAGTGGCTGCCAGCGTTATACCGCATAACTCAATCAAAAATGAACAGCATGCAAACAGACATCCCCGCCACAGTGTCTTGATGAAACAATAGGGCGAGTGGAGACCCATGTGATGGGATTATCTCCTGAGTGTATTATAGGATGATCAACTTCTCTACACCAGAGTCGGCTACTTCTTAATCCGATCACTAACACAATAGAACAAAGGGACAAATAAACTAACACATTCATTGGGAGTCTCAGTGCAGAGTTAACCATTATTGCGTTTATGGAATCACAACATGCAACTTTAATGGGGAATAGGAAAGATATGGCCTATAAACTCAACCAAAATATGATGGGTTATAGTTCCCTCTAACCCAAATAGGTCAGATTGGGGGTTTCCATAGTCCTGGGGCCATAGTCTGTAGGAAGGAGTCTAGCCCTCAGGCTTCTACTGCAGACCCAGTGATGGTTGTTAAGTCGTCACTTGTACGAAATCAGCTGGTTACATCCGAAATCTCTATCCCGCTGTGTGTTTAAATATATATATATACACAATACAACCACAGCTAGGATGAGAGGTTTGATGTAATTTGGTTAATTTGGGGCGTGTCCCACCAGATACTAATTAATAAGTTGTAAAGGGATGAAATACTTATTTGCTCTACTGTATATACAGTACCTTCCAAAAGTATTCACCCCCTTGACTTTTTGCTTATTTTGGTATATTACAGCCTTCTGTTCAATGTTTTGTTAATCTGAATTGTATGTGATGGATCAGAACACAATAGTCTAAGTTGGTGAAGTGAAGTGAGAAAAATATATAAATACAATTATTGCTTAGAAATAGAAAACCGAAAATTGGCATGTGCGTATATGTATTCAACCCCTTTGTTCGGAAGCACATAAACAGCTATGGCGCAACCTATACCTATTACTTTCAGAAGTCACATAATTAGGGAAATGATGTCCACCTGTGTGCAATCTAAGTGTCACATGATCTGTCATTATATATACTCACCTATTTTGAAAGGCCCCAGAGGCTGCAACACCTAAGCAAGAGGCATCACTAACCAAACACTGCCATGAAGACCAAGGAACTCTCCAAACATGTAAGGGACAATGTTATTGAGAAGTACAACTTAGGGTTAGGTTATAAAAAAAATATTCAAATCTTTGAAGATCCCCAGGAGCACCATCAAATCTATCATAACCAAATGGAAAGAATATGGCACAACAGCAAACCTGCCAAGAGATGGCCGCCCACCAAAACAGGGCAAGGAGGGCATTAATCATAGAGGCAGCACAGAGACCTAAGGTAACCCTGGAGAAGCAGCAGAGTTCCACAGCAGAGACTTGAGTATCTGTACTGTACATAGGACGACAATAAGCCGTACGCTCCATAGAGTTGTTTTTTTATGGCAGAGTGGACAGAAGAAAGCCATTACTTTCAGCTAAAAACAAAAAGGCATGTTGTGAGTTTGCAAAAAGGCGCGTGGGAGACTACTAAAATGTATGGAGGAAGGTGCTCTGGTCTGATGAGAGAAAAATGTTACTTTTCAGCAATCAAAGATAACACTATGTCTGGTGCAAACCCAACACATCACATCACCCAAAGAACACCATCCCCAAAATGAAACATGGTGGTGGCAGCATCATGCTGTGGGGATGTTTTTCTGCAGCCGGGACTGGGAAACTGATAAGAGTTGAGGGAAAGATGGATGGTGCTAAATGCAGGGATATTCTTGAGCAAAACCTGTACCACTCTGTGCGTGATTTGAGGCTAGGATGGAGGTTCACCTTCCAGCAGAACAATGACCCCAAACACACTGCTAAAACAACACTTGAATGGTTTAAAGGATAAACATGTAAATGTGTTGGAATGGCCTAGTCAAAGCCCAGATCTCGATCCAATAGAAAATCTGTGGTTAGACTTAAAGATTGCTGTTCACAAGTGCAAACTATCCAACTTGAAGGAGCTGGAGCAGTTTTGTAAGGAGGAATCGACAAAAGTCCCAGTGGTAAGATGTGGCAAGCTCATAGAGACTTATCCAAAGTGGCTTGGAGCTGTGATTGCTGCAAAAGGTAGCTCTACAAAATATTGACTTAGGGGGGATGAAAAGTTATGCACATTGACCTTTTCTGTTACTTTGTTCTATTTAAAAAAAAGTTCTGAGTTGTTTGGATGTTCTACAAATTAAATGATGCAAATCCTCAAACAATCCATGTTAATTCCAGGGGGTGAGGCAACAAAAAAAAAAGAAAGAATTCAAGGGGGGTGAATACTTTTGCTTAGCACTGTTTACATTACAGAGTGTTGGCAAAACATACAAAGGTTATTTACGCATCTACCTGGGCATTTTTCATCCCGGATTCTTCTTATAAAACCTGCGTGTCTTCTCTTCAAGTCTGACCATTTTTAAATGATGGCCAGATGTCGGTGTTTGACACCCGTTTTGCGCCAGAGCTCAAATGACAGCTGCCGCACTAGCCGCTGCCTCTCGGCATGGGATCAGGTGCGGTCGTATCCCCGCCACAACATCCGCTGCAAGATAAAAATGCAAGCATATTATCCCAATTTTTAACAATAATAGTATTGAAAATAATTTACTCAAGTAAACTGCAAAAAGTATGTAAGTCTTTGAAGTGGAAATATTAGATTTAGGCCGCCTGCACACGGGCGTGTTTTTTCACAACTACGGACCGTAAAAACCTGGCCTACCGGCCACCAACGCTGGACTGTGATACACTTGTATGATCTATACAAATGTATTACTGTACAGCGGTGGCGGCATGAAACGCATGGCATCATAGCAACCAATGACGCTGTGCGCTCGTCCACTCTGCAGGAAAACAGCATAGGTTTTTACGGTCCTTAGTTGTGAAAAAACGTGTGCATGCGGCCTTACTGTTACGGTTAGAAGATGGGATAGTATTACGACTGTATGTGGGTGGGTTCTGAGCTATCAGATATTGTCCAGCTAAGCAGAGATTTACCTGTCTAGGGAAGTGACGGTACAATATGGGGTGTACAGCTGGTTCTCCTCCCCGTGGTGCACCCTGGGTAACTCTAAATGAACTAGCAAATACTGACGGTCAGACAAAGAAAGCTTCTCCTGAGTCCTGACCAACAAGATACAAACTATAATCTATAGACTATGTGTGTGTGTGCGGTATTTAGTGTGTGTCTGTGTGTGTGCGGTATATAGTGTGTGTGTGTGTGTGTGTGTGCGGTATACAGTGTGTGTCTGTGTGTGTGCGGTACATAGTGTGTGTGTGGTATATAGTGTGCGTCATGACAATGGATGTGCAATGTGCATGTGAAATATATTTCTATGCTTTCCATACAAATATGCTACTAAAGTAGTGGGTGTGATGTCACAGGAATACTTCTATATACTATTAAATGTGAACTTGTGTGCACTTGCAAAAATAAAATCGCAGAAGGTTGCACAGGCGATTTTTTAATAACACTCTTTGTTGTTCAGACATGCAGGTGAAATGTAATCAAATACACTACTTTAATGTAAGTTTATTTACAGTCACCAGGAGCAGTGATGGCCGGTTTGCCGTGTTCGCCCGCGACCACATGCGGGCTCGCATCTTAACTCACAAGTCTGGTGATGCACAGGTAAGCCCTTACATGTGCCGTGAGCCGGTCTGAAACAAATGCGGTCACCGGGAGCAGACAGTTCCGAGAACAGCCGCCGGGGGCCTTCATCATTTGTTTCAGACCGGATCGCGACACAGGCACAGGTAAGGGCTTATCTGTGCATCGCCGGACTTGTGAGTTAAGATGGCAGCCCGCATGTGTTCGCGGGAGAACACGGCCAACAGGCTATCACTGACCAGGAGTTCTTGCTCTTCATCGCTGAACTTGGTTCCAACTATTGCATCCATGTAAGTTCTTGTTGGTGCAAACCAGTTGCTGTAGTAGGCCACACCTTCCTTGCGCATGTGCTCTTGCGATTAATACTTTGCCAAAATTTTGCATATAAAAATATTCGGGCGCGCGAACGGTCCCGCCTGATGTTCGTACATCACTATACCTTGAGGCTACAGAAAGTGAAATAATAACTATTGATTTTAGTGACTAAAATTTTGGGTTGCACTCGATGTCCCGGATATGCTCCACAATCAGTAATATTGAAGTACCACTGCACATTCTTAACTAGTGTTGATCGAAGTTATGAAAACTTTGATTCTGTTGCTTTAGCTGAATTTTACAAAAAAATCTGCTTCATGATGATTTACTTCTTCAGAAAAGCACATTTCTTTGTAAGTAGCGGGCTCAATGACGAGGAACAGCAATTGCGCCACCCCCATCATAGAACTACTCAGATGCCGCATTCATTGCTGATCGTGGCATCGGACAAAGAGGCCGCAGAGGCTATCTTGTTTGAAGATCCTGCGCGAAATCTAATGCTGGGCGGCATGGTGATGTCATACATTACTGTGCACAAGATTTTGCACGGGATTTTCAATCAAGATGGCCATGGCGGTCTCTTCGCGTTCCAATGGATGAGGGGAGTATGTTTTTTTATGCTATTTCAGGAAAATTGTATTCGTTATCATGAAGCACGAGGAAATTTGGCTTCCAGTGAATCGAATTTTCCCTGAAATTCGGATTGAAGTCCACTTCGGATACGTTGGTTCACTCAATCCTAATTATAATGCAATAGTGAAATATATTTTATTGTGAGTCCTTCATTAAAGGAAATGCAGTAACAGAATGGCATAAGACCGCATTTAATACCCTTGAGGGTCATTTTGAAAACCTGGTCATGCCCTTTGGGTTAACCAATGCTCCTGCGGTTATTCAGCACTTTGTCAATGACATCTTTCATCATCTGGTGGGGAGGTTTGTCGTTGTATACATTGATAACATACTAAATTATTCGCCTAATATGGAGACTTATCAGGATCATGTGAGACAGGTGTTACAGATCCTAAGGGAGAAAAAAGTTATATGCTAAGATGGAAAAGTATGTATTTGCTGTACAGGAAGTGCAATTTCAGGGTTACCTGCTGTGGCGAAAGCCACTTCGCCACAGTGTTTTGGAGGGGGCTGTTTGCCCACCTCCTGCCCCAGGATTATGGGCCCTCTCATCAGCCAGGCCTCCTTTGTTCACAAAGAACTTGGACTAACTTGAACCTCTGGTCTAATTCGTGCCATTTTGGGATGTTAAATCTCTATGTGTATTGAAAAGGGTGGGACATTGTATACGTTGAGTAGGGAGGTCTGTTCCATTGTGTCTCTATGTGTATTGGCGATGTCCTTTGTCCTGAGAGACAATTGAATTACTTCTCGGTTGTCTCCAGGACAGAGGATATTGTGTATTCGCCTGCCTGTGATGATTGCATCAACCCAGTGTGAGGTAATTCTATCACGGGCAGAGGGGAGGATTTTGTGTGGGAGTGTCTGAGTGTATTGTACGTGGTTATTGGTTGTTTTTACAAAACCCTGTGGGTGGTAACCTTGTTGGAAGATGTGTATAAAATGCTTGTGTGTTAAAATAAAGAGGCTGCTTTATCCCTTCATGAAGTTTGGGCTCATGTTTGGGGAATTTGATAACTACACTCTTGGGGATTGCTATATCACAATACTCCCCTGAGTATAAGCTCTTGTAAGAACTTGTTCATGGTTCCTGCTCTCTGGATGTAGGAGAGGTTCACCCACTGGAAGCTGAAGCCCGGTCTTGGGTCCAGCGTGGGTGGAGGACGGTGAGATCCCAACCAAGCTGCGGCAGTTTGTGGGGTCTGCAGTGCGTACGGTGTCAAGTGGAGTGCTTGGAGTCCTCGGAAAGCACTAGGAGCATCTATCGACGGAGGTACCCGGTCAGGGTGCTAGGAGATCCGTTACACCTGCTCTCATCCTCAGGTTTTCGTATGGATCCTGAGAAGGTCCATGCCATGTTGGACTGGGGTCGACCCGAAAATCTGAAAGAGCTTATGCATTTTTGGGGGTTTACTAACTAACATAGTTAAATTTATCTTGAACTATTCATGGTGGTTAAACCTTTAAAAGACATGACTAGGAAAGGTGCTAATATTTCTATCTGGTCTGATGCGGCATTACAGACCTTTTCTGCTGTTAAGGAATGTTTTTCTTCAGTCCCTATTCTGGTGCAACCAGACGTGTCTCAGCCATTTATTGTTGAGGTTGAAGCGTCCGAGGTAGGGGTAGGAACAATATTGCCGCAGAGTCCTTCACCCAGTAAATGGTGCCCATGTGCATTTTTCTCTAAAAACTCTAGACTGCTGAAAGGAATTATGATGTGGGGAATAGGAAATTGCTGGCCATTAAGTTGGCATTCGAGGAATGTCATCATTGGTTGGAAGGAGCAATTCATCCTATTACGGTAATTATGGATCACAAGAATCTGGCCTACCTGGAGTCGGCTAAGCGACTGAACCCAAGGCAGGCCAGATGGTCATTGTTTTTCACCAGATTTAACTTCATCGCCACTTATCACCCTGGGGTTAAGAACATCATGGTGGATGCTTTGTCGCGTAGCTTTCCTGGGGGGGAGGGGGGGTGAGTCTAATGACCCTAGTCACATTTTATCTGAAGGGGTAGTCATATCCGCTCTTTATCCTGATCTCGAGGCCAGGATGTTGGAGGCACAGGAGTATGCTCCAGACTCTTGTCCTCTGGGAAAATTGTTTGTTCTCTCCGAATTATGTCACAAGGTGTTTGAGGAACATCACTGTATGGTGCTTGCTGGGCACCCTGGGAGCAGATCGACTGTCAATCTCATCTTTCGCAGATTCTTGTGGCCGGGATTGCGTAAGTGTGTTGAGGACTATGTGTCAGCCTGTAGTACCTGTGCACATGCTAAGGTGACACATACTTGGCCTTCCGGATCTCTGCTTCCATTGCCCATCCCGTCCAGACCTTGGACCCATCTGTCCATTAATTTTATCACAGATTTACCCAATTCTTCGGGAAAAAACATGATTCTGGTGGTTTTCGATCATTTTAGTAAAATGGCACACTTAATTGCATTACCTAGTCTACCCAGTGCTAAAACTCTTGCACAGGTGTTTGTCGATAAGGCCTCATGCACACGACAGTATTTTTTCAGGGTCCGCAAAACGGGGTTTCGTTGGTCCGTGATCCGTGACCGTTTTTTCATCCGTGGGTCTTCCTTGATTTTTTGAGGATCCACAGACATGAAAAAAAAGTCGTTTTGGCGTCCGCCTGGCCGTGCAGAGCCAAACAGATCCGTCCTGAATTACAATGCAAGTCAATGGGGACGGATCCGTTTTCGTTGACACAATATGGTGCAATTGCAAACGGATCCGTCCCCATTGACTTTCAATGTAAAGTCAGGAGTCCCTTTTATACCATCGGATCTGAGTTTTCTCCAATCCGATGGTATATTTTAACTTGAAGCGTCCCCATCACCATGGGAACGCCTCTATGTTAGAATATACCATCGGATTTGAGTTACATCGTGAAAACTCATATCCGACAGTATATTCTAACACAGAGGCGTTCCCATGGTGATGGGGACGCTTCTAGTTAGAATATACTACAAACTGTGTACATGACTGCCGCACCTGAAGGGGTTAATTGTGCGTATCATATCCCCCTGTAGGAGATCAGGGGCTGCCAGGCAGCAGGGGGCATACCCCCCTCCCTCCCCAGTTTGAATATCATTGGTGGCCAGTGCGGCCCCCCCTCCCTCCCTCTATTGTATTATCATTAGTGGCACAGTGTGCGCCCCCCCCAGCAGCCCTCCCTCTATTGTATTTAACTCATTGGTGGCACAGTGTGCGCCCCCCCCCCCCCCCGATCATTGGTGGCAGCGGAGAGTTCCGATCGGAGTCCCAGTTTAATCGCTGGGGATCCGATCGGTAACCATGGCAACCAGGATGCTACTGCAGTCCTGGTTGCCATGGTTACTTAGCAATATTAGAAGCATCATACTTACCTGCTGGCTGCTGCGATGTCTGTGACCGGCCGGGAGCTCCTCCTACTGGTAAGTGACAGGTCTGTGCGGCGCATTGCTTATCTGTCACTTACCAGTAGGAGGAGCTCCCGGCTGGTCACAGGACAGCACAGCAGCCAGCAGGTAAGTATGATGCTTCTCCACTGCCACCAATGATCGGGGGGGGGGGAGGCCACACACTGTGCCACCAATGAGTTAAATACAATAGAGGGAGGGAGGGGGGCCGCACACTGTGCCACCAATGAGTAAAATACAATAGAGGGAGGCCGCACACTATGCTACCAATGAGTTAAATACAGTAGAGGGAGGGAGGGGGGGGGGCCGGGGGGTGCCGCACTGGCCACCAGTGATATAAATACAATAGAAGGAGGGAGGGGGGCCGCACTGGTCACCAATGAAATAGAAACTGGGGAGGGAGGGGGGTCTGCCCCCTGCTGCCAAGCAGCCCTGGATCTCTTACAGGGGGCTATGATACGCACAATTAATCCCTTCAGGTGTGGCACCTGAGGGGTTAATTTTTTACGGATCACAGCCCCCTGTAAGAGATCGGGTGCTGCCAGGCAGCAGGGGGCAGTCATGTACACAGTTCGTAGTATATTCTAACTAGAAGCATCCCCATCACTATGGGAACGCCTCTGTGTTAGAATATACTGTCGGATCTGAGTTTTCACGAAGTGAAAACTCAGCTCAGAAAAAGCTTTTATGCAGACGGATCTTCGGATCCATCTGTATGAAAGTAACCTACGGCCACGGATCACGGACACGGATGCCAATCTTGTGTGCATCTGTGTTTTTTCACAGACCCATTGACTTGAATGGGTCCATGAACCGTTGTCCGTCAAAAAAATAGGACAGGTCTTATTTTTTTGACGGACAGGATACACGGATCACGGATGCGGCTGCAAAACGGTGCATTTTCGATTTTTCCACTGACCCATTGAAAGTCAATGGGTCCGCGAAAAAAAACTGAAAACGGCACAACAGCCACGGATGCACACAACGGTCGTGTGCATGAGGCCTAACATTGTGAAAAATGGCATTTCCTCTGATGTGGTGTTCAATAGAGGGACAGATTCTGGAAAGTGTTCTGTACTCGTCTGGGTGTACAAGTGGTCTGGACCTGAGAGTGGGTGATTCTGTGTGGTTGTCAACAAGAAACATTAAACTTAAGGTACCTTCTTGGAAGTTAGGCCCAAGATTTATTGGTCCATAAAAGATCACTGCCATTGTTAACCCTGTAGCCTTACATCTTGAACTTCCTCAGGCTTTGAAAATCCATAACGTATTTCATAAATCCTTGTTAAAGAAATGTGTCTAACCTGTTGAGCTGTCCCACTCCTGTCACGGTGGACAACAATTTAGAATTTCAGATCATCAGGATTGTGGACTCCCGAGTTCTCCCGAGATTCCTCCAGTATCTCGTTCATTGGAGAGGGTACGGACCAGAGGAGAGGATGTGGGTTCCATCGACCGATGTTAATGCTAGTCGTCTGGTGAGAGCATTCCACAGAGCTCATCCTGATAAGGTCGGCCCTGGGTGCCTGGAGGTCATCCGTAGAAGGGGGGTACTGTGGTTCTTGTTAAAGTCCTGTTCATCAATCATCCTCAGAAGTTAAGTGTTCTGCTTGTTATGTTTTGTATTCCTCCCCACCGGTTGTTTACTAGGCCTCAGCAAGATGCTGGTTCCTTCACCAGGAAAGGAACGGGTTGTCTCTGCCCTGTGATTACCTTTAGGGCATCTGAGGGTCACCAGGGTTTTCTAGGTTCCTGTGTATGGGCATCTCTACCATCGAGAGGTGCCCATATGGATAGGAGTTAGGGCCAGGAGCAGGGTTTTATAGGTGGTGACCCTTTTCCTTCCCTAGCGGTGAGGCCTAGTGTCTTTGGCCTTTATTGTTGTCTTTTGGTGTTCTCCCCTACTACATCTGTTACAGCCACTTGGTGGTCGCCTCATGTTGCTTCCACCTCACCACTATGTCATAGGGCCACTCTGTGGACTTCTTATGCTGTTAACACCCTCCCCACTTCATGACTGGTCCAATATTTAGGCTTTTGGCCTGGCTGACATCATCATTTATTTGACACTTCCTTTGATCTGTCAGAAGGAAGGAAAAATTGGATGCACAACGGATCCTGTCTGTGTAGCAGCTGTAAGGCCTGTATGGTCCCATAAGAATTGGCTTATGATTCGGTAGTCAAAAGCAGGAGTGGGTAGAAAACACAGAAGACATGCAAATATTCGGTTCACAAGTCATCTCTGTTTTAGATCCTGTTTTTTTGGCATTACCAATACTGATGGATTACTGACCAAATGCTGACCGAGTGGGATCCGTTTTTTGTGGGTTATTGATCTCACGGATCAGAGAAAGGGCAATGCTGACCGAGTGGAATCCGTTTTTTGTTGGTTATTGTTCTCACGGATCAGAGAAAGGGCAAAATAATCAGTGACTTCAACACAAACTTACTGCTAACACTACTCTGTCGGGAGGGGGGGGGCTCTACTTGTATAAGCATTTAATAGAACAGGTTCTGTAGACATCTATGTGGAATCAGCTGACGACGGTGTAAAAGGAGTGTGCTTCTTCTTGACACTAACATGGACCTGTAATACTGAGTTAATACTTGAGTTATTTGATCAGTTTTGGCCCCATGACTGCCCAAATAAATGAAGTGTGCAGTGATTGTAATAGCGACGCCTGTCATCTGCATGTCATACTGAGTGACAGTATTATTTCACTACCCCAGCACACTCCCTATGCGCGTTACTGCAAGGCACAGTGTTCTAAACCCATATAAAGGCTTTATGCAACCCGGAAATAGTTGTTTGTTGCAAATATATTTGTATCAAAGCAAATTGTTTCCGGCGAATAACCCAAATAAAATTTTGGAGAAATTCGCTCATCTTTACTGATGACCTGAACTCGGACCTTGGTCACAGAGTCATGAGAGGAGGGAGGTAGGAGGGATAGAGATAGCCCCAGAGAATGTCCATTCAGAAGCTGCTGATCGGGCTGCCCGCTGTCAGTGACAGCAAGGCAACCCTTAGAGAAGACAGGGACAGTGCCCAGTTGTCCCTGCCTTCCAGATCAATGTATACACAGCGCTCACCGAGCTCTGTGTATGCAGAGCAGGAAGCGTAATGCTCTTCCTGTTCCGGCCTGGCAGTCATGTGATCGCCGGGACCGGAGAGTTCAGGAGCTGTGAGGTCTTTCAGAGAACTCGATCAGCCCTGACCTAAGGCTGCACAGACTCATGGGGGGGGGGGGGGGGTATTTCTCTTGTAACTGGGGCTACTATGACAGTGAAAAAAAAAAAAAAAGTTAAGTAAATGTCCCCCAGAGGTCTTGTATGACCTCTGGGGGACATTTTTTTATGTTAAAAA
The DNA here is from genome assembly GCF_014858855.1 of Bufo gargarizans. NCBI lineage: Eukaryota > Metazoa > Chordata > Amphibia > Anura > Bufonidae > Bufo > Bufo gargarizans. The sequence goes on along the minus strand of NC_058080.1, from coordinate 487,126,998 downwards.
AATAAAATAAAAGGTTTCACATGTAAAAAAAAAAATCTTAAAACTAGAAAAAATAAAATAAAATAGACATATTTGGTATTGCCGCATCCGTGACGGTCGGCTCTATAAATATATCACATGATCGACCCAGTACGATAAACACCATAAAAATATATAAATAATAACTGTCAAAAAAAGCAATTTTTCACAAAAAGTGCAACACCAAGTGATCAAAAAGGCGTATGTGCCACAAAATGGTACCAATAAAATCGTCACCTCATCCTGCAAAAAATTAGCCCCTACATAAGAAAATCTCTCAAAAAATAAATAAAAAATAGCTCTAAAAACCATGCAGAGTTCCTTTTCTTCTGCGCTCTGCCGTGTGCCCATACAGCAGTTTATGACCACATGTGGGAGGTTTCTGTAAACCGCTGAATCTGGGTAATAAATATAGAGTTTTGTTTTGCTGTTAACCATCGATGTGTTAAAGAAAAAATTGGATTAAAATGGAAAATCGACCCAAAAAGTGAAATTTAAAAATTTGATCTCCATTTTCCTTTAATTCTTGTGGAACGCCTAAAGGGTTAACAAAGTTTGTAAAATAGGTTTTAAGTAACTTGAGGGATGTAGTTTCTACAATGGGGTCATTTATGGGGGTATCCACTATGTAGGCCCCACAAAGTGACTTCAGACCTGAACTAGTCCTTAAAAAGTGGGTTTTGGCAATTTTCTTAAGAATTTGAAGAATTGCTTCTAAACTTCTAAGCCTTCTAACGTCCTAAAAATTATTAAATGACATCTCCAAAATTATGCCAACATAAAGTAGACATATGGGGAATGTTAAGTAATAAATATTTTATGAGGTATCACTTTCTGTTTTAAAGGCAGAGAAATAGAAATTTAGAAAATTATAAATTTTTCTAAATCTTTGGTCAATTTGGGATTTTTTCATAAATAAAGGTGATATATATTGACTCATATTTATGACTATCATGAAGTACAATGTGTCACGAGAAAACAATCTCTGAATGACTTGGATAAGTAAAGGCGTTTCAAAGTTATTACCACATAGTGAGATATGTCAGATTAGCAAAATTAGGCCTGGTCAGGAAGGGGGCAAATGGACCAGACAGGAAGTGGTTAAATATTATCAATTGTATTCCATGGCACCATTTGTGAGAACACAGAATATGGAAATGGCCTTTATTTGTTTGTTGCCACCGCGTGTTAACACTAGGGATGAGCGAATCGACTTTGGATAAAACAGCCGAAGTTGATTTGTATGGTACTTCATTAAAATACTGTACAGTTCGCAGTACAGTATAAGAATGCATTGGCTCAGATGAGCTGAAGTTATTACTTCATAAATTAATTTCTACTGTAAAATACAATTTCCCGAATTCGCTCATCCGTAGTAAACACCATTGCTAGGTGCAGATAAATGCACATTTTAAGCGTTACAGCCTAATTTCTATTTGCAGAAGTTAAAATATACATCCATACTTTTCTTGAAAAATTCTGATTTACTATTATGCAGATTTTAAATAGCAGGAATGAAAGAGTAAATTGCCAAATCACTTTGAAGGCCTTAAATCAAAGACTTGTTAAGACACTGTCAATTTTTTTTCCCCAGTTTCAAAGCTATGACAACATCAAATGCATGAACTGTTTCAGCCTATTTGCTGTGATGTTAATGCTCGCTTGTGCTTAGTAAAGGTTTTGATCCATTAAACACTAAAAGTAATTTAATACATACTTTTAAACTGGTGTTTTATAGGCTTATTCTATAACAGACTGCTGACTGCAATGTAAGACTCATTCTTGTTATTTTCTAGGAAAGCATCTGAATCTTAAGTCCAAGGTCTATCATTCAAATCAAATAGGAAAAGCACTCAAGTCATTATTAGTTACAATTGTGAGATTGTCTTATTCATAACAGTTTAGCTGGATACTTGTCATGTTTGAATAGCCCCATTATGTACACATACTTACTAATAAATTTAAATAACACATATACGGTACATACAATATAAATGCGATTTGGATGAATAGCTCAAAATAGTAGCTGTCGGAAGACAGGGATGAAGATATCTACCACCAAAAACTGATAATATTTAGGCTTAAAAGAAATCACAACAAAAACAATCACACAGTACAGTCTATTATTATGCAGGCTGTTTGTTACCACCGCCTAGCTTCTTTTTATAAGCAGACAATGTGAGTTCATTGCCCATTTAGAATCTCACAACCTGTATCTAAATGAGCGAATTTTGACACTGAGAAGTGTTGAAAAGTTGGAAAAGAGTTTGCTGCTCACTGAGCAGGCATTCTATGGGGTAGATGCAGGGGAGGGGCATAGTATGGAAGATTAGAAAAGTAAAGTAGCTAGCTTGGTAACAAAAAGCGCACTAGAGGGAAGAGTGCAAGGGAGGCTAGCCCTGATATGACACACCCGAACAAGCTTGCAAGATTGTTAAAAAATTTCTGAACTCGCACTGACTGCAAATATGCCACAATATAACTGACACACTTCCACAATGATGAGCTATTTCCTGGTGGGAGTATGTAAATGTAATATAAAATCATAAGTAGGTACTTGCCACAGCCATAAATGTCTTGCTGTAAATTTTACATTACTATTGTTGTCTTGGCATTAACCCCCCATACGCCTTTTTACGGCAGTCACTAAGGGGCCTTAGGCTGGGCCGCCGCTTTTTTACGGCGTCCCAGTCGAAGCGCTGCATGGGTTCCCTGTGCAGCAGGGAGCGGGGGCCCAGCTTTAACAGCTCGGACCGGCAGGAGTGCTGATATGGGCTGTTTAACACTTTACATAGCACAGGCAATGGCGCCCGCTGCATGTAAAGTACTGACAGAGGGAGCGGACTTGATTGGGGGGTTCTATATACTTGCTTCCACCAAATACTGATTGAGGGGTGCGATATACCTGCTTCCTCAAAATATTGATTATGGGGCTCTATAAACCCGTTTTCACAAAATACTGATTGAGGGGTGCGATATACATGCTTCCACAAAATACTAATTAAGGAGTTTGATATACCTGCTTCCAAAAAATACAGATTGAGGGGTGCGATATACCTGCTTCCACCAAATGTTGATTAAGAGGTCTTATATACCTGCTACCACAAAATACTGATTGAGGGTTGCGATATACCTGCTCCCACAAAATATTGATTAAGGGGTTCTATATACTTGCTTCCACAAAATACTGATTAAGAGGATTGATGTTCCTGCTTCCACCAAATATTGATTGAAACTTACGATACACCTGCTTCCACAAAATACAAATTATGGGGATTTATATAACTGCTTCCACCAAATATTGATTGAGGCCTGCAACATACCTGCTTCCACAAAATACTGATTGAGGGGTGCGATATACCTGCTTTCACAAAATACTGATTGAGGAGTGCAATATACCTGCTTCCACAAAATAGTGATTGAGGGGTGCGATATACCTGCTTCCACAAAATACTGATTAAGGAGTTTGATATACCTGCTTCCACAAAATACAGATTGAGGGGTGCAATATACCTGCTTCCACAAAATACTGATTAAGGAGTTTGATATACCTGCTTCCACAAAATACAGATTGAGGGGTGCAATATACCTGCTTCCACAAAATACTGATTAAGGAGTTTGATATACCTGCTTCCACAAAATACAGATTGAGGAGTGCGATATACCTGCTTCCACAAAATACTGATTAATGGGTTTATATATACCTGCTTCCACAAAATACAGATTGAGGGGTGTGATATACCTGCTTCCTCGAAATATTGATTAGGGGTTCTATGAACCTGTTTCCACAAAATACTGATTGAGGGGTGCGATATACCTGCTTCCACAAAATACTGATTAAGGAGTTTGATATACCTGCTTCCACAAAATACAGATTGAGGAGTGCGATATACCTGCTTCCACAAAATACTGATTAATGGGTTTATATATACCTGCTTCCACAAAATACTGATTGAGGGGTGTGATATACCTGCTTCCTCAAAATATTGATTAGGGGTTCTATGAACCTGTTTCCACAAAATACTGATTGAGGGGTGCGATATACCTGCTTCCACAAAATACTAATTAAGGGGTTTGATATACCTGCTTCCAAAAAACACAGATTGAGGGGTGCGATATACCTGCTTCCACCAAATTTTGATTAAGGGGTCTTATATACCTGCTACCACAAAATACTGATTGAGGGTTGCGATATAACTGCTCCCACAAAATATTGACTAAGGGGTTCTATATACTTTCTTCCACAAAATACTGATTAAGGGGATTGCTGTTCCTGCTTCCACCAAATATTGATTGAGGCCTACGATACACCTGCTTCCACAAAATACAGATTAAGGGGATTGATATAACTGCTTCAACCAAATATTGATTGAGGCCTGCAATATATCTGCTTCCACAAAATACCGATTAAGGGGTTTGATATACCTGCTTCTACAAAATACTGATTGAGGGGTGCGATATACCTGCTTCCACAAAATATTGATTAAGGAGATTGATATATCTGCTTCCGCAAAATACTGATTAAGGGGTTTGATACAGTACTTCCACAAAATACAATTTGAGGGGTGCGATATTCCTGCTTCAACCAAAAATTAATTAAGGGGTTCTATATACCTGCTTCAACAAAATACTGTTTGAGGGATTCTATATACCTGCTTCCACAAAATACTGATTATTAGGATTGATATACCTGCTTCCACCAAATATTGATTGAGGCCTGTGATACACCTGCTTCCACAAAATACTGATTAAGGGGTTTGATATACCAGCTTCCACCGAACACTAATTGAGGCCTGCGAAAAACCTGCTTCCACCAAATACTGATTGAGGGGTTTAATATACCAGCTTCCACCAAATCTGATTGAGGCCTGAAATATGCTTGCTTTCACAAATACTGCTCTTCTCTTTGGCACAGGCAGAGGAACCACCCCTTTAGACTTGGTGTTACCGCCACGGATTGCATGCAGGCCTGCCTTCTTCTTCTCCTCCTACTCCATCCTCCGTCTCCTCCTCGGCTGACTCCTAATTTTCCACTGCTACCGCCTCTTCTGCTGCACCCCCAAACTCCCCAGAACCTATTCAACGTGCCAGGTGAGACGGTGCCATGCTATTTTGTGGCTGTTGTGCCTTGAAGACAAGAGCCACACCGGTACTGCACTGCTTTCAGCTTTGAGGTTAAAGGCCGATCAGTGGCTAACCCCACTCAATTTGACAGTTGGTAAAGTGGTGTACAACAATGGTGCCAATCTGCTGATCATGCTGAAACAGGCCAAAATGACACATGTGCCGTGCATGGCACACGCCCTAAACTTAGTCGTACAGCAATCCATTGCCAAATACCCCGGGGACCAGGACTTCTTGCGGCAGGCCAGGAAAATCTCTGGCCATTTTAGAAGATCTTACACGGCCATGACTCGCCTTACTGATGTTTAGCGGTGACACCACCTGCCCGTCAGACGTCTGATTTTTGACAGCCCGACGCGCTGGAACTCCACCTTGTATAAGCCTGATAGGCTTCTCCAGCAGCAATGTTCCATTAACGACTACCTGTACGAACTCTGCAGCATGACAGGTTCTGGGGAGTTTGGTTTCTTTTCACCGCACCAGTGGCTGCTCATGCGCAACGCATGCAGACTTCTGTGGCCATTTGATGAGATCACCAAACTGGTCATTCGAAGCCAGGGCGCCATTAGTGACATCGTACCTCACACCTTCTTTCTGGAGCGTACATTGCGGCGTGTCATTGATCAAGCCATTGAAGAGCAGGAGCTGGAAGATGAGGAAGTCGCAATGCTGAATGAATTCCCAGGGGGTCTACTCCATTTGAGACAAGTCAGCAGGAGTCTGAATAGGAGTCAGAGGTCGATGGTGGCTGGGGGGAGTAGGAAGAGGTGGAGCAAGAAAAGCAGGATATGAGGGGGACTTTAAACTTTTCGGTCATCCCTGGTGTTGTCCGTGGCTGGAGGAAGGAGACCGAGGCGCTCCACCGCTTTTAATTTAGTGAAAATGGGGGCCTTCATGCTCCAGGGTTTTAAGAGGGACAGCCGTATAAAAAGCATAAAGGGCAAGGACCAGTACTGGGTGGCAACATACTTAGACCCCCGTTACAAACACAAAATGGCAGACATGTTACCAGCATCACAGAGGGCTGTCAGAATGTAGCATTTCCAGGCCTTGCTGCGAGAGATGCTGCATTCTGCCGTTGCAGGCCCTGGCAGAGGACTTTCCACCAGCTGCCAAACAGGTGCGGGTACCAATCCTACAGCGCATGCAAGAAGAGGTTGGTTTGAAGATGTGTTTGTTAGAGTTGAGCAGACACCTGGATGTTCGGGTTCGGCAGGTTTGGCCGAACTTGAAAAAAAGTTCAGGTTCGGGACCCGAACTTAACCCGAACTTGAACCCGAACCCCATTGAAGTCAATGGGGACCCAAACTTTTGGCCACTAAAATGGCTGTAAAATATCCCTGGAAAGAGCTAGGTGGCTGCAAAAGTCATCAAAATGTGCTTAAGAGCATGGCAAATGAATAAAAAAAACATAAAAGACCCCAACAAAATATATATTAGGAATGATTTAGGAGGAAGAGGTTGAGGAGGCAGTGAATGGGTGGATGTGGCGGTGTAAGCCTACACCGCCACATCCACCCATTCACTGCCTCCTCAACCTCTTCCTCCTAAATCATTCCTAATATATATTTTGTTGGGGTCTTTTATTTTGTTGGCGGTCTAGGTGGAAGCGGTGACGAAGGAGGAATAGGTAGTCAACACAGATGTGTATTATTTTGCATTTTTACATAGGGGTACCCCCCAAAATATTGGGACATATAAAAAAAAAAGGAATAAGTGCACTTGAGTACAAGACTGGATGGTTGAGGCTGTTAGAACTGTCTATTCTGCACAAGGTACAGACAAGACTTGTCCACGTTGGCTGTTAGCTTGTCCAGGCGGCTGCGTATGTCTGTAATGACGCCTCCTGCCGTGCTAAATACACGTTTAGAGAGTACACTGGCTGCAGGGCAGGCCAGCACCACCAAGGCATACAGGGCAAGATCTGGCCATGTGGAAAATTTGGAGACCCAGAAGTTGAATGGGGGAGAACCATCAGTCAGTACATGTAGATGTGTGCACAGGTACTGTTCCACCATGTTGTTTAAATGTTGCCTCCTGCTAACACGCTCCATATCAGCAGTTGGGGACGGTTGTTGCGGCGAGGTGACAAAGCTTTTCCACATGTCGGCCATTCTAACCCTGCCTTCTGAGGTGCTGGCACTGACACAGCTGTGTTGGCGACCTCCTCCCCTGCTTTCGCCTTGTACTTCCACTTGTCCCCCTGCATCAGTCGGGAATGCTCTCAGGAGCGTGTCTACCAGCGTGCGCCTGTAGTCGCGCATCTTCCGATCATGCTCCAGTGAGGGAATTAAGGAACGGCACATTGTCTTTGTAACAGGGATTCAGCAGGGTGGCCACCCAGTAGTCAGCACACGTTAAAATGTGGGCAACTCTGCTGGTAAAGACAAGCTGTCCTCTGTGGGAGGCGTATCGTCTGCGTCCTCCGTATTCCCCCATTCATGCACCAGTGATGGGCCCGAGCTGCGTTGGGAGCCACCCCGCTGTAAACATGCCTCATCCTTATCCTCCTCCTCATCCTCCTCACCCTCCAATAGTGGGCTCTGGCTGGCCAAATTTGTACCTGGCCTATGCTGTTGCAAAAAAAACTCCCTCTGAGCCACTTCTAAAAGACTGGCCTGAAAGTGTTAGAAATGACACCTCTTCCTCCTCCTCCTCATCCTCTTCATTCATCGCCCTAAGTGTTTTCTCAAGGAGACATAGAAGTGGTATTGTAACGCTGATAACGGCGTCATTGCCACTGGCCATGTTGGTGGAGTACTTGAAACAGTGCAACAGGGTACACAGGTCTCGCATGGAGGCCCAGTCATTGGTGGTGAAGTGGTGCTGTTCCACAGTGCGACTCACCCGTGCGTTCTGCAGCTGAAACTCCACTATGGCCTGCTGCTGCTCGCACGGTCTCTCCAGCATCTGCAAGGTGGAGTTCCACCTGGTGGGCACGTCGCATATGAGGCGGTGAGCAGGAAGGCCGAAGTTACGCTGTAGATCAGACAGCCGAGCGGCCGCAGGATGAGAACGCCGGAAGCGCGCACAGACAGACCACACTTTATGCAGCAGCTCAGACATGTCGGGGTAGTTGTGAATGAATTTCTGCACCACAAAATTCAGCACATGCACCAGGCAAGGCATGTGCGTCAAACTGGCTAGTCCCAGAGCTGCAACGAGATTTCGCCCATTATCGCACACCACCAAGCCGGGCTTGAGGCTCACTGGCAGCAACCACTCGTCGGACTGTTCTATACCCCGCCACAATGCCTGCGCGGTGTGGGGCCTGTCCCCCAAACACATCAGTTTCAGAATGGCCTGCTGACGTTTACCCCTGGCTGTGCTGAAGTTGGTGGTGAAGGTCTGTCGCTGACCGGATGAGGAGGTGGTAGAAGAGGAGGAGGAAGCCGAGTAGGAAGAGGAGGCAACAGGAGGTAAAAGAATATTGCCCTGCGATCCTTTGAGGCGGAAGGACATGCGCCAAACAGCTCTCCGCCTGGGGCCCAGCCGCTACTAGATTTACCCAGTATGCAGTTAGGGAGATATAGCGTCCCTGGCTGTGCTTACTGGTCCTTTTATCTGTGGTTAGGTGGACCTTGCCACAAATAGCGTTGTGCAGTGCAGTGCACACTTTATTTTATTCGATACTTGGTTGGGCAGGGAGGGTACGGCTCTCCTGGAGAAGTAGTGGCGGCTGGGAACGATGTACTGTGGGACAGAAAGCAACATGAGCTGTTTGAAGCTGTCCGTCTCCACCAGCCTGAATGACAGCATTTCAAAGGCCAGTAGTTTAGAAATGCCGGCATTCAGGGCCAGGGATCGAGGATGGCTAGGTGGGAATTTACGCTTTCTCTCCAAGGTTTGTGAGATGGAGAGCTGAACGCTTCCGTGTGACATGGTGGGCTGAGCCCTTTCTTGGTTTTGAAGCTACTTACTCCACTGCAGCCCGTGTCTCGCATATAGATGCCTGGTCATGCAGGTTGTGCTGAGGTCCAGAACGTTAATGCCTTGCTTCAGGCTCTGATAGCACAGCGTGCAAACCACTCGGGTCTTGTCATCAGCACATTGTGTGAAGAAGTGCCATGCCAGGGAACTCCTTTAAGCTGCCTTTGGTGTGTTCAGTCCCTAGTGGCGGTGGCCAGTAGCAAGCAAACTGTTTTGGCGATGGCTCCTCTGCTTTTGCACACTGCTCCTTCTTTTGCTACACTGTTGGCTCGGTCTCACCATTGCCTCTTACTCCGAAGTCTGAAAGTCAGTGGCATGACCTTCATTCCATGTGGGGTCTAGGACCTCATCGTCCCCTGCATCGTCTTCCACCCAGTCTTGATCCCTGACCTCCTGTTCAGTCTGCACACTGCAGAAAGACGCAGCAGTTGGCACCTGTGTTTCGTCATCATCAGAGACGTGCTGAGGTGGTATTCCCATGTCCTCATCATCAGGAAACATAAGTGGTTGCGCGTCAGTGCATTCTATGTCTTCCACCGTTGGGGAAGGGCTAGGTGGATGCCCTTGGGAAACCCTGCCAGCGGAGTCTTCAAACAGCATAAGAGACTGCTGCATAACTTGAGGCTCAGACAGTTTCCCTGGTATGCATGGGGGTGATGTGACAGACTGATGGGCTTGGTTTTCAGGCGCCATCTGTGCGCTTTCTGCAGAAGACTGGGTGGGAGATAATTTGAACGTGCTGGATCCACTGTCGGCCACCCAATTGACTAATGCCTGTACACAGAAGTTGGCACCTGTGTTTCATCATCATCACAGACGTGCTGAGGTGGAATTCCCATGTCCTCATCAGGAAACATAAGTGGTTGTGCGTCAGTGGATTCTATGTCTTCCACCCCTGGGGAAGGGCTAGGTGGATGCCATTGGGAAACCCTGCCAGCAGAGTCTTCAAACCGCATAAAAGACTGCTGCATGACTTGAGGCTCAGACAAGTTCCCCGATCTGCACGGGGGTGATGTGACAGACTGATGGGCATGGGTTTCAAGGGCCACCTGTGCGCTTTCTGCAGAAGACTGGGTGGGAGATAATGTGAACGTGCTGGATCCACTGTCGGCCACCCAATCGACTAGCGCCTGTACTTGCTCAGGCTTTGCCATCCTTAGAATGGCATTAGGCCCGACCAAATATCGCTGTAGATTCTGGCGGCTACTGGGACCTGAAGTAGTAGGTTCAGTAGGACGTGTAGCTGTGGCAGAACGGCCACGTCCTCTCCCTGCACTAGAGGCTCCACCAACACCACGACCATGACCGCGTCCCTTATTAGATGTTTCCCTCATAGTTAGCGTTCACCAAGCAAAGTAAAAAGTGGTTAAGTCTGTTAAAAATTATTATCCGCCAATAAAAACCCTGATGTAGGGTATTGCACTAAATTCTTTTTTTAAAACTCTATATGACATCGGTATTTGAGGCCTAAATTTCACAGTAACTTATGCACCTCTAATCCCAGATGTGCAGTATATCAGAGTTTTTTTTTAACCCCAGTAAGCAAAAGCCGTATTTGTGACCTAAATTTCACAGTAACTTATGCACCTATAATGACAGATGTGCAGTATATAAAACACAGTGTTTTTTCCACCCTGATATGCGAAAGCCGTATTTCTGGCCTAAAATGAACAGTCCCTTATGCACCTATAATCCTAGATGTGCACTATATGAAACAGAGGATTTTTTTCACCCAGTATATCCTAGTATGCCAAAGACGTATTTCTGGCCTAAATGTAACACTAACGTATGCACCTATAATCACAGATGTGCACTATATGAAACAGAGGTTTTTTTTTCACCCAGTATGCCCCAGTATGCCAAAGCCATATCTCTGGCCTAAATCTAACACTCACTTATGCACCTATAATCACAGATGTGCACTATATCAAACAGAGTTTTTATTTTCACCCAGTATGCCCCAGTATGCGAAAGCCGTATTTCTGGCCTAAATGTAACACTCACTTATGCACCTATAATCACAGATGTGCACTATATGAAACAGAGGTTTATTTTTCACCCAGTATGCCCCAGTATATTAAAGCCGTATTTCTGGCCTAAATGTAACACTCACTTATGCACCTATAATCACAGATGTGCACTATATGAAACAGAGGTTTATTTTTCACCCAGTATGCCCCAGTATATTAAAGCCGTATTTCTGGCCTAAATGTAACACTCACTTATGCACCTATAATCACAGATGTGCACTATATGAAACAGAGGTTTATTTTTCACCCACTATGCCCCAGTATGCCAAAGCAGTATTTCTGGCCTAAATGTAGCACTCACTTATGCACCTATAATAACAATAAAAAAGGAATGTGGGCAGCACCACTGTCTGTGTAGTATACTCGGAGTGCCAGCGGCTGAGTAGGCGATCCACCTCCAACGATATAAAATAAAAGAATTCCGCAGCACATCCACGTAGTAAAGAAAATGAAAAAACTTTATTCACCAAGCATGCGACGTTTCAATCCTCTCAATGGGATTTTCCTCAAGCAGTGACCACTGCTTGAGGAAAATCCCATTGAGAGGATTGAAACGTCGCATGCTTGGTGAATAAAGTTTTTTCATTTTCTTTACTACGTGGATGTGCTGCGGAATTCTTTTATTTTACACCTATAATAACAGGTGACAAGGGATATAAGAAAAATCCATTACCCAAAAAACCCCCAATACATGTGCAATATTTCGGAGGAAGAAAAGAGAGCTATCTCCACCATGCAGAAAAACCACAACATCATTATACGCCCAGCAGACAAGGGGGGAGGCATAGTCCTAATGAACATTGAGAACTATAAGGGGGAAGCAGAAAACATTTTAAGTGACATAAGAACATATAAAAAATTAAAAAACAACCCCACTGATTCCTTCAAAAAACAACTCAAAGGGCTGGTTCCAAAAGGGAGAGACATAGGGATCCTAAACAAAAAAGAAGCAGCGTTTATAAATAATGATCACCCAAAAACTGCTGTACTATACCACAATCCCAAAATACACAAAAATATGGAAAAACCACCAGGGAGACCAATAGTGTCCGGCATAGATTGCCTCACTAGGCCGCTGTCTATATATATTGACCAACAACTACAACCATATGTACAGACACTCCCCACCTACCTCAAAGACACCCAACACACTTTACAGATCCTAAACAATATAGAATGGAAAAATAACTATATAATTGGTACACTGGACGTGAAATCTCTATACACCGTGATAGAAAATAAAAAAGGAGTAGACGCCGTTCAACATTTTTTAAAAGCAAAAGGAGAAATGCCAGAGGCACAAATAAACTTCCTGGGAGAATGCATTATGTTCATTTTAACAAAAAACTATTTTCTATACAATGGGAATTTTTACCTCCAGACGTGGGGGACCGCGATGGGGACGAGATTCGCACCGGGGTTCGCTAACCTATATGTTGGGTGATGGGAACAGCAATTCATCCACCCAGGTGGCGCCCCCCGTGCGGGTCTCGTCCTCTGGCGGCGTTTTATCGACGATATCATTTTTATATGGGATGGGGGAGAAACAAAGCTGCTGGAATTTTTAAATGACATCAATAAAAATGAGTTTTATTTGGAATTTAGTTCAGTATACAGCAGAAAAGAAATCAACTTTTTGGATCTATCCATATATGTAGAAGGAGAAAAACTACTCACCAAAACCTACAGTAAACCAACAGACGGCAACAGTTTTATTTCCATGAACAGCTGCCACCTCCCCAAATGGCTGGAAAACATCCCACGCAGTCAATTCATGAGACTAAGAAGAAACTGCACAGAAATAGGGGAATATGAGAGAGAGGCCGAGATACTACAGAAGAAGCTGGAACACAAGGGATATGACACAATAAATTGGCAGCACAAAAATCTGAAATAAATCGACTAAATAGGCAGACTTTATTAACAGAAAATAAAAAGACCTTGACAACTCCAGAGATTGAAAATAATACAAAAATACCACCCATCATTACACCGTACAGCAACCAGGTACCACTATTCAAAAAAATAATAAAAAAACACTGGGACACCCTCAAGGAGGACAAAATAATAGGAGAATTCATCCCCAAAGACCCCAAATTTGTTTTCCGAAGGGCACAAAATGTGGGCAATATAATTGCATCCACAGCTAAATGTACAGAAACAAAGACAGAGGCAAAAAACCAAAAACAACAGGAAGGGAAAAAAGGCGGTTTCCATCCGTGCAAAATGTGCAGAGGATGCAAGATATCAAGAAATACGAAAACAATAACACAAATAAATAATACGGAGGGAACTTACAAACAAACTATCAAACAATTCATCACCTGCAACAGTAAAGGAGTCATCTACACTTTAACATGCCCCTGTAACAAAATCTACGTGGGCCGCACCAAGAGAACCCTAAAGAAAAGAATAGGTGAACATATATACAATATAAATAGAAAATATGAAGGTCATCCGTTATCACGCCACTACAGTGTAAAGCATGGTGGCAAATTTGCCGGGTCCAATTTTTGCGGGGTTGAAATAATACAACCAAACAACAGGGGAGGGGATTACATTAAAGAAATGTCCAGAAGAGAATCTAAATGGATATTCAATATGGACACCCTAATACCCAGTGGTTTAAATGCAGAGATAGAACTGTTTGCGTTTGAATGACTGGTGATAATTACATGCAGGATCGGCAGGGAAGGGGTTAAAATTCTGGAGAAGCGCCCATAAAAAGGAAGCATGAGCAGCCAGGTAACACTCCCTGAGGAAGAACAGCGTCTGTTCGAAACGCGTCGGAGTAAGAGATACCTGGTACTGGTGGTCAATGCATGACCGCTGTAAGTGACGTCACTCACAAGCTCCAAGTGAGCGCGAACCACTCCTCCATACACACCTCCGCTTGCGGCAGCAATGTGCCACCGGCCGGGGCACGAGGAGGCACGCTAACCCAAAATACACCTGGACTATTCCTGATCACCAGCAAAATTAAAAACAAAGACAGAAAGCAAAGAAGAAAAATAGAAGGAAATAAACTTCGACATCAAGTACGGGGATACGGACAAAAGCACACAAACTGAAGCCGACATCTCAGGTACACTGTTTAAAACCAGCTGAGCGCCTGTATGTTGATACACCTTCATGTGCAAGTAACCTTATATCTGCAATACCTGTACACTAACTTGCAATAATATATATGTCCCTTAGCGCAGTAAAATAGTTATTCAGTGACTGCCTAATGTACCTCTCCAGCAACATAATCACTTGTTCTTTTCTGTCAGGTGAATGCCAAATGTTTGGTTCCTGTACTCCCGTGGCCTAAAATTTAATTTTTCTAGGCTTCAGCAGGGCACATTTTTAAAAGCTTATATTTAAGAAGCATAAAAATGGCCGCTAATTAAAATGCATATTTTTTGTGGGAATTTTTGCCATTGATCCCCCTCTGGTATGTCACTGTCCATGTTGTGAGACTATTTGTGAGCTTCTAGTAAGTATTTGGTGGCTACAAATATGACCTGAAGGTTTTTCATCTTCACCTGCCATTAAAGTCAATGTGGCCAGCAGCAAACGTTCGTAAATCGTCCCGGCCAATGTTCGTCTATCACTAGTTCTGACTAAAATGTGCTGTCACAGCAGAATATTGGGAAATATGGTCATTTCTTTCTGGCCATGTGCTTCAGCCACTATTCTGATCCTGCCACCCGCCTGATGCCGCATGCCTCTGCTATCTTCTTTTCCTATTGCCACCCACCATCATGTGCTGTTACTGCCACTGCTGTTGCCACTCTGAATGGAGAAACTATCTTGACTCCTGATACTGTTGTCACTTTCACCACTCTGACTGGGCCACTATGCTGACTCCTCATGCTGCCGCCACCCTCACTACTCTTTTCTGGGGCCACTAGTATCCTTCTTTGTCCTTAATGACATAACCATTTATTTTACCCTTCTTCTGATCTGTCAGTAGAACTGAAAAATGGATCCTGTCTTTGGAGCATTCATAAGGCCCTGATCACATAGTTAGTATTTAGCATCAGAATTTGATCATGATTTGTACCAAAAGCAAAAGCAGTCCAAAATACAGAAGACATGCAAATATTTCCAGCACATGTCATCTCTGTCTTGGTCAAACTCTTGTTTTTGCCTTACAAATACTGTTTCATTACTGACCAAATTCTGACTGTGTGAAGGCAGATGCTCAAAAGACAGGATCTGTTTTTTGGGGGGTTGCTCTTCTGGTGAATCAGAAAAAGGAACAATAAACACTGACATCACAAACACAAACTTACTGCTGACACCCTCCCCACTCTATCATGGGGCCACTACTTGTATCGTGG
Source organism: Bufo gargarizans (assembly GCF_014858855.1). Classification (NCBI taxonomy): domain Eukaryota; kingdom Metazoa; phylum Chordata; class Amphibia; order Anura; family Bufonidae; genus Bufo; species Bufo gargarizans. The sequence goes on along the minus strand of NC_058080.1, from coordinate 487,111,568 downwards.
CTTACAAAATAGGTTATAATAGGTTATCTATCAATCTATGTGGTGTGGGGATCCGCTCTGGTAGACAGGGTACGCGGACGCAGTGCAGAGGAAACTACCAGTTCTTAAATCAAACTTCCGTGTTTATTCACACATGAGGCAAAAACAAAATGTCACTTTGCAGTCCTGGTGTTAGTTCTTACACAATGGAAAGTCCACATAGCAAAAATCACCTTGTTGGCAGCAGTCGATAGCAGGCTTTTAGTGGCCTGTTTCCCCTAAACATGGGTCTCAGCCCTTCAGCACGGGACAACCTCAGATCCCAGCACACACACACTTTGCTGCTGAGCCCAGCTGTCTTTTAAGGACAGCTAGGTGCTGTCAAAACCTGGACCGGCACTTAAAATCCAATCCGGTGTTTGACCCTACTTGGCTGCAAATCAGCACAGCAGCACACATTGAGAGGAAAATGCCTGTTTTTCCAGAAGATACCCTTCACTGTGTCACATACCCTCCCCTTTGTTCAACCCTGAGGGGGTGAACACTCGCCAGACAATGTACTCAGGACAGGGCATCTGCGTTTCCCTGTAACCAGTCTGCCCTGTGTTCCACTGTAAATTTAAAGTTCTGTAGGGAAAGGAACCATCGGCTGACCCGGGCATTTCTGTCTTTGGCCTGGCTCATCCACTTGAGAGTGGAGTGGTCGGTCACTAAGCAGAATTTTCTCCCCAACAAATAATAGCTGAGAGAATCGAGTGCCCACTATACTGTACCTGGTCTCGGCTGGGATGAGCTTACAGCTGAGGAAGACAATGGGCTGCTCCTCCCTATTAACTTCCTGGGACAGTACAGCACCGAGGCCTACTTTGGAGGCATCTGTCTGTACTATAAATTCCCGCTTGAAGTCGGGTGTCACCAAAACCGGGGACCCACACAGGGCCGACTTCAAAGTGGAGAATGCCTTTTCCGCCCGATCATCCTAGTGAACCATCACAGACTTATGTCCCTTCAAGAGTCCTGTCAATGGCGTGGCTATCATAACAAAGTGGGGAACAAACCTCATGTAATAGCGCACCATCCCCAGGAGCAATGCATGTTTACCTGGGTTAAAGATCTGGACCCAGGTCTGCAGATTATAGATTCGACTTTGTGCTTGCTGAGCTGCCTCCATGTGCTCTCTAACAAGAGGTAACACTGTCTCTATTCTTTCTTGCATCTGGGTAACGTACTCAAGGACACTTTTGTGTGGGGTAGGTTGCTGTTCCCACGCCTCTTTGGCTATGTCCAACAAACCACGAGGATGCCTGCATTATAGCAGTTCGAAAGGCGAGAACCCAGTAGAGGCCTGGGGTACCTCTCACACAGCAAACATGAGATAGGGTAAAAGAAGGTCCCAATCCTTCCCATCTTTAGACACCACCCTTTTAAAAAAAATTTAATGTTTTGTTAAACTTCTCTACCAGACCGTCCGTTTGCGGATGGTACACAGACATCCGTAACTGTTTGATATGCAGCAACTTACAGAGTTGCCTTATAACCTTGGACATAAAAGGGACCTCTGCACAGTCAGAACCTCTTTAGGTAGCCCCACTTGGGAGAACATCTACATTAGGTCTTTAGCTATAAGTTTACCCAATGTATGTCACAGTGGCACCGCCTCCGGGTACCGAGTGGCTTAGTATAGGACAACCAAGACGTGTTGGTGTCCTCTAGCGGACTTTGGTACTTGGCCTACGAGGTCCATAGCGATTCGCTCAAACGGTACCTCAATGATTGGGAGAGGTGCCAAGAGACTGCGGAAAAGGTGCTAGGGGCTAGTTGCCTGGCAGGTCGGGCAAGACTTACAGAATTCGTCCACCTCCCTAAACACACTGGGCCAGTAAAACTGTTGAAGTATCTGTTCCTGTGTTTTCTGCCTTCCCAGATGACCCCGAGAACATGTTGGTGGGCTAACTCTAACACGAATTTGCGATAAGCCTGAGGCACCAAAAACTGTTCAATGGGTTCACCCCGCAGCTTGTTCACCCGATACAACATATCTAGAGTTGAGAGGACACCTGGATGTTCGGGTTCGACGGGTTCGGACAAACTTCACAAACAAGTTCGAGTTCGGGACCCGAACTTGACCCCGATCCCAAACCCCATTGAAGTCAATGGGGACCTGAACTTTGAAGCACTAAAATACCTCTAAAAAAGTCATGGAAAGGGCTAGAGTGCTGTAAAAGTGTCACGGCTGAGAATGGGGGAAACCCTCAACCGTGCGATGTCAATAGGATAAGAGTAGCTGCTAGGCCAGGACGACAGGATCAGGGAGCAGGTCAGCTCCTAGCGCGTCCCTAATTCTGACCCTGACTCCTAACCATATGAGCCAACCCAGATGGTAGGAGGGCTCATACTCCGGAACCTAGGGTCCCTACTAGCCCTCAGGAAATCCCTGGACTAGGAGCAGGGTAAGACGACCTGTTCCTCCTAGACACGGACGAACAGGAGTCTCACTGGCCAAGGAGCAAGGAGAGGGGAAACATATACAGCATATGGATATGGCAGGTGAGTTAAACCAGTACTACACCTACCTGCCACAGACACACTGACTGGAAGCCGCGCACAAGTACTGATGTCCACACAAACACTAAGGACACAGCACACACCACAAATCACACAGGTACCCAGGACACCCATAGCTGCAATAAATATAAAGAGCATAAAAACATCTTCTTAACATCATACATATATTTTTTATGACCACAAGGGTGGCCCTCACTGGATAGATGGCATATGAGACCAGGAGGATGACTCCAGCATAAAGCATGGCTGGAGTACCCCTCAGCTACTGACATCCAGCAGAAGCTAAATAGCCCAAGCAACCACACCCACACACACACATACTAGGAAAGGAGTTAACCCTTCCAACACCAGACAAGGAAAGTGTCACTTAAAGGGGAAAAGCACATACAACTAAATCCCGTGCAAACCAAACATGGAAAGTGAACACATTCAAACACACATTGCCAGGTGCAACCACATGCCTTGACAGCGAGCCACCTAGCAACCAGCTCAGGCTGCTACACTGCCAACAAACATCATGTTGCCAGCGGCAACCACACATGAGACAACATACTAACTGCCATCACCTGCGGTAGACAACAAACAGACCGCTGACAACTGCATGCGATACAAAGAGTCACGACCAGACACATAGTCATGACAAAAAGGCAGCAAAATGTGGTTAAGAGCATGGCAAGTGCTCTGCAAACAAATGTGGATAGGGAAATGACTTAAAATAACATAAACTATGTACAAATAAAAAAATTATAATCTTTATCTAGGAGGAAGAGTTCCATATGGAGTAGGAGGTTGAGGAGGCTGTGGATGTGCTGGTGTAGTTGAAAGTGGCGGTGGAGGAGTTGGTAGCCAACACTGGCTTCTGGTTTTGGTTTTTATTTTATTTTATTTTTTTGTTCAAATTTGGGTAGATCCCAAAACATTGGGAAATATAAAAATAAAACAAAGAGAAAGTGCGCTGGAGCACAACAATGGTTGGGTGACGCCGGTATAAATGTCTATTCTGCACAAGGTAAGTCCTGTGGGATCGCTGCCTGGTTCATTTTAATGAACGTGAGCTTGTCCACATTGGCTGTGGACAGGCGGCTGCGCTTCTCTTTGATAACCCTCTCCTGCCGTGCTAAACAAAGGTTCAGACAATACACTCGCTGCAGGGCAGGCCAGCATCTCCAAGGCGTAAAGGGCAAGCTCAGGCCATGACTTGGGGCTCAGACTGCTTGGCTGATTTGCAAGGGGGTGAGGGGAAAGATTGATGGCCATGGGCTGCAGGTGCCAACTCTCATCTTTCAGCAAGGGACTGGGTGAGAGACAATGTGAAGGAACTGGAGGCATTTTTAGCCACCCAATCTACTATCACCTGTACTTGTTCTGGCCTCGCCATTCGTAGAGCCGCATTCGGCCCTACCAAATAACGCAGAAATGTTTTGTTGCCTACTCGCACCTGAGGAAGGTGCTTCACTTGTGCATGTAGCTGGCACAGATCAACCACATCCTCTCCATGCAACAGGCACTCCACCAACACCAGCAACACCACGACCGGGGCCACGTCTCTTATTTGACACTCTCCTAATTTTTTGCGTTCACCCACCAAACTAACAGATGGTTTAAGTCAGGAAACAATGTAACCGCCAATAGTCAACAATTAAGTTCACTGACAGTAAGGCAGTGCTGATGTCATAAAGAAGAAAAATTTCTTGAGGTCACACAACAGTGTGACAGGCAAATTTTATACAATTACTTCACGGTCACAAAAAATGTTAATTTGTCAACCAACAATGTGACAGCAGTATTTACTTGGCTCTGGCAAAGGTATCGCCAGTGATGACGATGGCAGGGAAGAAGCGCTCTCTATGGGCAGCAAGTCTGAGTATGAGTAGAGTGAGTACAGTGGCCCGTCTTACCCAGAGAGGTCCGTAAGTTGTCCCTCATCACGCCGGTTGCCACTCCGCTGCCCATAGAGAGCGCTTCTTCCCTGCCATCGTCATCACTGGCGATACCTTTGCCAGAGCCACTACAGCCAGCAGTTCCCGATGTACAGCAGCACACCGCAGCTTTGACCAGCCTCACTACCCAGACAATACCAGAAATTGCCACAAGAGGTCAGTGTAGCTCCATCACAGCAGCCAGCCTGAATTACAAGATGCAGGAGCTCCCTCTTGTGTTCCTCAACAGTTCCTGCAGCAATGAAGAAGTCACCTGGCAGGATGATCTTGCCCAATGGAAAGCTCGCAGGTGGAGTGAATTACAGGACTTTCTAAAAAGAACAGAAGAACAGAAAAAGATACAGAGGATGTTTAGTGAGGAAGCCTCCAAATCTTCTTCTCAGCCGCCTGCTAAAGACAGCACACCTGATATGACTCTAACAGAACCAGCACCGAATCCGCAGCTATTTGCTATGAAAGACCAAGGGTCCGTCCTTTATTGCTGTCCAGAAAACCTGTTGCCTACAAGGAAAAAGCCAAGGCTTACAGAAGATTTTCCAGAGAAAGGTGGTCCTGCAATTCCAAGTTCTGCCACAGAACACCACCAGGAGATCGCAGATTAAGTTTCTGCTAGAGGTACAGCTGCTAAGAGCAACCAGTTTACAGAACAACTTTTGCGTCCTCAAGTATGGGATCCAGGAGGATGTTTTCCAGACTTTCCTGTGAGGAAAACTACCCATTGTGGCAATTACCACTACCTTGTTTGGATTACAAGTGACTTATGGACGTTTTGTTCCTGTCCACAGTCAAGCGCTTCAAGAAAAAAGACTCAAGTCATATTTGAGCGTATTATTACACTGATATTTGCATAATCTTTTTGCACTCATTTTTCCAGTTTACAGGTTATGCAACGTTCAAGATAACATGCCCATTGTGTGTATTCTCCTTCTAGGTGCCGCAATGTGAATTTATGCAATGTTTGTCATGATTGCACTTAACCATTGCACTTAACAAAAATTGTAGCAACTTACTTAAAGTGTGCCTTTTTACAGCTCTTGTTCTCTCCCCCCTTTGTACAGACTGTCATTATAGGGACGTTGCATACTCATGGCCTACACCCGGTGATATATACCCATAGGTACCCAGGGTAGGACCAAGTAGTAAGTCCAGGCAGATCCAGTAACTTCACAGGTACCCCTGCTGCTTCGGGAATCATTAGAAGCCCAAGGCTGCTCCTTCCCGCTTGTTTTATGTTCAGGATTGTTCCCATCCTGAGGTGTCTCATTTCCAGGAGCGCACGGGATTAAATGCCCTCCTCCTGTGACTTGCCAGAAGATACGGAGACGATAAATACCTCCCCTTCTGAGCCTTCTGCCTAAGGTAGAGCCTCAAACCTTAGAGCCATATTTAGCTTTTTCTTAGTCATCATAGTGATCGTGCTACAAGCCAAATTTCTTCAGGCTATGGTGCAGGGAAGGGAATACAGGATAAATCCACCCTTCTATTTGCAGGATTTGCATTACACAATGGCGGGATTACGGAGTAAAGACACCCCCATGCTTTCTTTGATGTCTACAGAGCTCAGGACATACAAAGTCAGTCAGTGATGTTTGCTTTGTGCAGTATTAGGTTACCTGGTTATACCAAGAGAAGGAAACTGTGTGTTGGACACCTTACTCTAGCGGGCAGGAACCTCAAAAAAGCCGTTATATGTTTTGTCTTTGTATGTCATTATATGTAATTCATGCAGCACTTTGTATTTATTGGGTACCCAGAGCTGATTCCACCACCCTCTTAGCATACACCGAGGACAGCTTCACTTAAAGGGGTTGTCCGGGATTGGGGACCTGGGTCTACATGTACAATGGTCCCCTAAATATTACATTCATGCCTGTCCTTCCCTTACCAGACATTTCTGATGGCCCTTTTTTACTTCTCAAATTTTCAGCCGGAAGTGCAGTTTCTATACAGTCAGTGACGTACAGGGTCCCTTTCTGCATAGCAAAGCCTCTCCTTCCGCTTCACAAGGAGCCCGGTGACGTCACAGTCAGCCTCTAATTATTCCAAGCGCATGGAGGGGCAGTAACTATGCGGCAACAGAAGCGCTAAACCACGCCCCCTCACAGCGCGAAGCCACGCCCATCACATCGTTAGGCCCCGCCCCCGCCAAGCAGGGCGCATTCTTAGTAAGGAAGGAGGCGTTTAGCTGCGATGGGACCCAGAAAGCATTGAGGCAGGAAGTTACCGCACACATAAACAGAAAGGTAAACAATCAGTGGGGGACTGTAGGAGCCCTGCTGAAGTGTAAAAATACCTAAAAACATCTGGGGGGACCTTCAAACTGCTAGTAATAGTGATTTAACTGGTTTAAAAAAAAAATCTTGATCCCGGACAACCCCTTTAAAGTAAGCGGGTATGTAACATCCCAGAGTATGTCAATAAACTCTGTCTCCCTGCTACCATATGTAAGGTGTGTATGTATTATCATCTTGTGTAATCTAACACTGCATTCCCCATTATGTGCATTTTCTATGCCTGTTTCATATAATTGCTGTGATTTCCATGTACACCAGCAGGTGGCAGCAATGTGTTTAGCATAGACTTAGGCAGTTTAGCATAGCTGGACTGGAATAGTACATTCTAATCTAGCTCCCCTCCTCTTTGAGGAGGTGTAGAATGTTCCCACTTCCTGCCTCATGGGGAGGAAAGAAAGTTCTAGTTAGTGTACCAGCCACCTCGGCTAGGGGAAGGCTGTGTTAGTAGGAGCTCCTAGAAACAGGGATCCCAAGACAGGATTGAGCCTCGACTGAAGCAAAGATCAGCCTTCCCAGCCTGAGCCATCAGCCTCAGCTGGTTGACAAGAAAAGCAGCCATCTCCAGCCTCCAGGAAGAAGCATCCCCTGTGAGCCAAGCTGTGAGTGCATATCCAAAGTCCAGGAGAAGTCAAATTCCTCCTCAGCTAGTCAGGCCCACACCAAGCAGAAGACAGACAGAGCAGAAGATAGATACCTGCCAGATTCTCCAGGCACATAGTATAGAAGCAGAAGAGATATTGATCCCTGCCATACATTGCCTATACCTGCTGGGACCCAAGACTATTGCTGTAACTTGTATGGATTCAGGGCTTTTTTTCTGGTGGAACGCACCGGAACGGCGTTCCGCCACCTTTTGACATCGCAGCCTGCCATGCTCCAGCATGGCAGGCTGCGATGTATCAGCGGGGAGGGACTGGGAGGAGGAGCTGGGGGCCGGTGCGTTCACTGTGCTCCGGCCCCCAGCTCCAGTACAGTTATAAAATGTGTAAAATTAATAATGATTCTATTCATGCTGCCCCCTCTGTAGTATAAAATTCAATATATCCATCCTACTCACAGGGCTACTGTTATCGTAATGCAGGCCGGCCGGGCAGACGAGCGGCAGCGTCACTGACTGACGTCACGTGCCTGCCCGGCCTACTTTATGAATGAAGCAGGCGGCGCAGGCACGTGACGTCAGTCAGTGACGCTGTCGCTCGTCTGCCCAGCCGGCCTGCATTACGATAACAGTAGCCCTGTGAGTAGGATGGATATATTGAATGTTATACTACAGAGGGGGCAGCATGAATAGACTCATTATTAATTTTACACATTTTATAACTGTACTGGAGCTGCAATGGGGGGGTCTGAGGATGGCACTGTTATGGGGTGAGGGGGTCTGTGGATGGCACTGTTAAGGGGGGTCTGTGAATGGCACTGTTATGGGGTGGGGGGTCTGTGGATGGCACTGTTAAGGGGGGTCTGTGGATGGCACTGTTATGGGGTGGGGGGGGTCTGTGGATGGCATTGTTAAGGGGGGTCTGTGGATGGCACTGTTATGGGGTGGGGGGGTCTGTGGATGGCACTGTTAAGGGGGGTCTGTGTATGGCACTGTTATGGGGTGGGGGTGGTCTGTGGATGGCACTGTTATGGGGTGGGGGGTCTGTGGATGGTACTGCTATGGGGTGGGGGGTCTGTGTATGGCACTGTTAAGGGGGGTCTGTGGATGGCACTGTTAAGGGGGGTCTGTGGATGGCACTGTTATGGGGTGGAGGGTCTGTGGATGGCACTGTTATGGGGTGGGGGGTCTGTGGATGGCACTGTTATGGGGTGGGGGGTCTGTGGATGGCACTGTTAAGGGGGGGTCTGTGGGTGGCACTGTTATGGGGTGGGCGGGTCTGTGGATGGCATTGTTAAGGGGGGTCTGTGGATGGCACTGTTATGGGGTGGGGGGTCTGTGGATGGCACTGTTAAGGGGGGTCTGTGTATGACACTGTTATGGGGTGGGGGGGTCTGTGGATGGCACTGTTATGGGGTGGGGGGGTCTGTGGATGGCACTGCTATGGGGTGGGGGGGTCTGTGTATGGCACTGTTAAGGGGGGGTCTGTGGATGGCACTGTTATGGGGTGGGGGGGTCTGTGGATGGCACTGTTAAGGGGGGGTCTGTGGATGGCACTGTTATGGGGTGGGGGGTCTGTGGATGGCACTGTTAAGGGGGGGTCTGTGGATGGCACTGTTATGGGGTGGGGGGTCTGTGGATGGCACTGTTATGGGGTGGGGGTCTGTGGATGGTACTGTTATGGGGTGGGGGTCTGTGGATGGCACTGTTATGGGGTGGGGGGTCTGTGGATGGTACTGTTATGGGGTGGGGGTCTGTGGATGGCACTGTTAAGGGGTTAGGGGGTCTGTGGATGGCACTGTTAAGGGGGGGTCTGTGGATGGCACTGTTATGGGGTGGGGGGTCTGTGGATGGCACTGTAAGGGGGGTCTGTGGATGGCACTGTTATGGGGTGGGGGGTCTGTGGGTGGCACTGTTATGGGGTGGGGGGGGGTCTGTGGATGGCACTGTTATGGGGTGGGGGTCTGTAAATGGCACTGTTACGTGGTGGGGGGGTCTGTGGATGGCACTGTTATGGGGTGAGGGGGTCTGTGGATGGCACTGTTAAGGGGGGTCTGTGGATGGCACTGTTATGGGGTGGGGGGGTCTGTGGATGGCACTGTTAAGGGGGGTCTGTGGATGGCACTGTTATGGGGTGGGGGGGTCTGTGAATGGCACTGTTAAGGGGGGGGTCTGTGGATGGCACTGTTATGGGGTGGGGGTCTGTAAATGGCACTGTTACGTGGTGGGGGGGTCTGTGGTTGGCACTGTTATGGGGTGAGGGGGTCTGTGGATGGCACTGTTAAGGGGGGTCTGTGGATGGCACTGTTATGGGGTGGGGGGGTATGTGGATGGCACTGTTAAGGGGGGTCTGTGGATGGCACTGTTATGGGGTGGGGGGGTCTGTGAATGGCACTGTTAAGGGGGGGGTCTGTGGATGGCACTGTTATCGGGTGGGGGGGGTCTGTGGATGGCACTGTTATGGGGTGGGGGGTCTGTGGATGGCACTGTTATAGGATGGGGGGGGGTCTGTGGATGGCACTGTTATAGGAAAAATTATGATTAATGGCCTGTTTGTGGCCCTTAAAAACATTTGGAGAAAGGGCCTGGTGATCTGACCATCTAAAACCTTAGGGTCGAGGGCCTGCTGCCGCATTGGTGACTCTAGATAACCTCTGGGCTTTTGCACATCCCAGTGACGGCGACTATCCATTTGCATGTCTGCCCTATCAGCTTTCTATGTTCTTTTCTGTGCCTACTATGGTGATCACGGTTAACGGGGAATCAGGGTTTGGTGCCAGGGAGGGAGCTTGAGAAAGGGATGCCACATCCAAGGGAGGTCAATGGCTGAAATCTTATTGGCTGTTGTTGCCTTGCCATTTTTTTTTCCTAATTGTGAACCACCCAGAGAGGGTGGGTCAAGTTATTAAAGCACAAAATTCCAAGGAAGGTAGCAGGCCTTCGGCAATAAGCCTTCTGCCGCATTGGTGATTCTAGATAACTTCTGCCTGATAGCACGTCCCCATGACGTCCACGATCCATTTGGATATCGTCCCTATCAACTTTCAATGTTCTTTTCTGCGCCTACCATGGTGATCACAGGTAAAGGGGAATAAGGGTTCGATGCCGGAGAGGGAGCTTGAGAAAGGGATACCACATCTAAGAGAGGTCAATGGCTGAAATCTGATTGGCTATTGTTGCCCCTTTTTTTTCATAATTGTGAACCACCCAGAGAGGGTGGGTCAAGTTATTAAAGCAGAAGCATCCAAGGAAGGCAGCTGGCGTGTGGCAATTTACCCACTCCCGACTTGGGGAGTTAGTGACGATAAATAGCAATACAGGACTCTTAACCTCTTCAGGACACAGGGTGTACCAGTACGTCCTGAGAATTTTCGATCACCACAGCCCCCAAAATAGTACCTAATACAATTGGCTAAACAACTATAGTCTAAGAGTCTATTTTTTTTTTTTTTGAGATACCCAAAATTTCTTTTTTTGTATCCAAAAAGATAATATAGTCTAAAACCTAATTAATTGTAAAAAAATAGACTTATTAGGTATGGCCGCATCCTTAATAATCTCCTTTGTAAAAATAACCCATGTTAAAATTTTAAATGGTGCCAAAACAGCTATTTTTGGCACTTTTCCATTTCAATCCGTCATTTCTGGTAAAAACCAAGGGTTAACGGCCAAACAAAACTTAAAATTTATTACCCCGATACTGCAGTTTACAGAAACGCCACTTTTGTGGTTGTAAACTGCTGTATCAGTAAAAGGGAGGTGCAAAAGGAAAGGACCGACATGGTTTCTGGAAGGCCGATTTTGATGGCCTTTTTTATTGACACCATGTCCCTTTAGAAGCCCCCCTGATGCCCCCTAGAGTAGAAACTCCCTAAAATTGACCCCATATAATAAACTACACCCCTTAAGGTATTCAAAACTGATTTTACAAACTTTATTAACCCTTTAGGTGTTCCTCAACAGTTTATGGCAAATGGAGATGAAATTTCAGAATTAAAATTTTTGGCAACCTTACCTAAAAAAAATGGAATATAGAGAAACCAAAAAACATATGTACCCTAAAAATAGTCCCAAAAAAAACGCAACCTGATCCCGTAGTTTCCATAATGGGGTCACTTTTAGGGAGTTTCTACTGTAGGGGTGCATCAGGGGGGTCTTGAAATAGGATACGGTGTAAATAAACCGGTCTATAAAAAATCAGCCCCCTAAAACCCATACAGCGCTCCATTCCCTCTACACCCCACTGTGTGGCTGTACAGTAGTGTACGACCACATATGGGGTGTTTCTGTAAACGGCGGAGTCAGGGCAATAAAGATACAGTCTTGTTTGACTGTGAACCCTTGATTTGTTAGTGGAAAAAATGGGTTAAAATGGAAAAATTGGCAAAAAAAATTAAATTCTCAAATTTCCTCCCCATTTGCCAATAACTCTTGTGCAACACCTAAAGGGTTAACAAAGTTTGTAAAATCAGGTTTGAATACCTTGAGGGGTGTAGTTTCTTAGATGTGGTCACTTTTATGGAGTTTCTACTGTAGGGGTGCATCAGGGGGGATTCAAATGGGACATGGTGTAAATAAACCAGTCCAGAAAAATATGCCTTCCAAAAACCATATGGCGCACCTTTCCCTCTACGCCCTACTGTGTGGCCGTACAGTAGTGTACAACCACATATGGGGTGTTTCTGTAAACGGCAGAGTCAGGGCAATAAAGATACAGTCTTATTTACTGTTAACCCTTGATTTGTTAGTGGAGAAAATGGGTTAAAATGACAACTGTAACTGCGGTATTTTGAAAGACAAAACGTTAAACAGGAGAGGCCCTGCTGCCGCTTTGTTGACTCTAGATAATTTATGCCTGATCGCACGTCTTTGTGAAATCAACGATCCATTTTGATATCTTCCTTATCAACTTTCGATGTTCTTTTATACGCCTACCATGGTGACCATTGTTCGATTTTGGAGAAGGATCCTGATAAACGGGTATGGCTACAACTTTAAAGCAAGTCAGCATGAGTTGCGGGCCTGCAGGTGAGCTGACCCTGTAAAAGATTTGAGTTGCGGGTCTGCAGATGAGCTGACCCAGTAAAAGATTGTCGGTGTCAGGCCTGCTGGTGTGCTGACCCTGTAAAACATTATATGCGTGGGCCTGCAGTTGAGCTGACACTCTAAAACATTAGGGGCGAGGGCCTGCTGGTGAGCTGACACTCTAAAACATTATATGCGAGGGCCTGCAGGTGAGCTGACACTGTAAAACATTATTTGCGAGGGCCTGCAGCTGAGATGACCCCCTAAAACATTATGTCCAATGGCCTGCTGGGGAGCTGACCCTCTAAAACATAAGCGAGGGCCTGCTGCTGAGCTGACCCTCTAAAGCATTAGGAGCGAGGGACTGCAGCTGAGCTGACCCTCTAAAACATTAGGGACGAGGGCCTGCTGGTGAGCGGATGCTCTAAAACATTATATGCAAGTGCCTGCTGGTGATTTGATGCTCTAAAACATTATATGCCAGGGCCTGCTGCTGAGCTCACCCTGTAAAACATTATATGCGAGGGCCTGCGGCTGAGCTGACGCTCTAAAACATTATATGCGAGTGCCTGCTGGTGATTTGATGCTCTAAAACATTATATGCCAGGGCCTGCTGCTGAGCTCACCCTGTAAAACATTATATGTGAGGGCCTGCGGCTGAGCTGACGCTCTAAAACATTATATGCGAGTGCATGGTGTTCACCTGACCCTATAAAAAAAATTTGAGTTGAGGGCCTGCAGTTGAGCTGACCCTATTAAAAAAAATTAGAGTAAAGGGAATATATGCAATATGGATAGGAGGAGGAGGGGGAGGAGAAAGCAAGAATTAACCATATCCTCTTTTTTGTGGTGGAAAAGGTGCATGGGAATACACTACAGAAGATTGAGTACATAATAAATGATAAATTGAAATTGCCTTTATGTTCATCATCAGCTCAGCTCTCCTCTGCTGGAGTTGAGAAGTCAGGGGCAATCCAGGCCTTGTTCATTTTTATCTGAGTCAACCTGTCAGCATTGCGGATACGCTTATCTGTTATAATGCCACCGGCAGCACTAAATACATGCTCAGACAAAATGCTGACGGCAGGGCAGGCCAGCACCTCCAAAGCGTAGAGCACAAGTTTGTGCCACGTGCCCAGCTTGGACACCCAGTAGTTGTAAGGCACTGAGTAATCATTTGGGACGCTGACACTGTCTGCTATGTATTCCTTCACCATCTTCCAAAACGTTTCCCTCCTTGTACCACTAGGCCGCGCTTCAGGGTGAGGTTGCTGGTGGGGTGTCATGAAAGTGTCACATGCCTTGGAGAGTGTTGCCCTGCCTTTGTTGGAACTGCTGTGTGTTCCCCTTGTCTCCCTTCCTCGGTTGCCTAAGGAAGTACGGACTCTGCCGGCTGCTTTGTCAGATGGAAAATTTTGAAGCAATCTCTCAACAAGTACCTTCTGGTATCTTCCTCTCCACCACAGGAATGAGAGATGAGAAGTTCCCTTTGTAGCTGGGGTCGAGAAGGGGGAAAACCCAGTAATCCGTGTTATCTAAAATGCGTATAATGCGAGGGTCGCAGGAAAGGCGGCCTAACATGAAGTCAGCCATATGTGCCAGAGTACCAACAGGCAAGACATCAGAATGACTCTCCATCTCCTCATCCTCCTACTCCTCTTCTGTCCATCCATGCTGAACAGATGGAATTAAAGTTCCATGGGTACTAACCTCTGTAGCAGAGGCAACTGCCTCCAGCTCCTCCTCCTCCTTCTCCTCTTTTTCATGGTCCAATTCACACTAACAAACAAACTGAGGGTGGTCTGGCTATCACTCTGTGTAATGTCCTCCCACATTTCCTCGACTGCCACATTCAGAGTGTCGTCCTTAATTGTGAGCTGCGATCATTTGAGTAGACACAGCAGTGGGAAGGTTACGTTGATAATAGTGTTATCACCACAAACCATCTCTGTGGATTCATCAAAGTTTTATAAAATCTTACATAGATCTGACATCAATGCCCACTCCTTGCTTGTGAATAGTGGCAGTTGACTCGAAAGGCGACTACCATGTTGCAGCTGGTATTCAACAACTGCCCTCTGCTGCTCACAAAGCCTGGCCAATATGTGGAATGTAGAGTTCCAGCGCATGCTTACATCACACAACAGTTGGTGAGCTGGAAGCCGCAAGCGCTGCTGCAGCGTTGACAGACCGGATGAAGCTGTAGACGACTTGAGGATATGGGCACACACGCGACGCGCCTTCGCTAGTAGCTCTGGCAAATTTTGGTAGGTTTTGATAAACCGCTGAACGACTAAGTTTAAGACGTGGGCTAGGCATGGGATGTGTGTCAGGCTGCCGAGCTCCAAAGCCACCACCAAGTTATAGTCATTGTCAGACACAACCATGCCTGGTTGTAGGTTGAGTGGCAAGAGCCACAGCTTGGTCTGGTCCCTTATACCCTGCCACAGCTATAGCGGTGTGCTGTTTGTCCCCTAAGCAGATCAACTTCAGCACGGCCTGTTGTCGCTTACCGACAGCAGTGCTACACTTCTTCCAGCTAGCGACTGATGGCTGACTGCTGATGGAGGTGGAAGTGGAGTAGGAGGCGGCAGAGGAGGAGATGTGGAGGTTGGAGTAACATAGCTTCTAGCGGAGACACTGATGTACGTAGGGTAGCACCTATGCCATCCCAGGGTAAGACTAACTCCTGGCCTCCACAACATTCACCCAGTGTGCCGTCAGGGAAATGTAGCATCTGGCCACCAGCACTTGTCCATGTGTCCGTGGTTAAGTGGACCTTCATAGTAACTGCGTTGGTCAGGGCATGGGTGATGTTCTGGGACACATGTTGGTGTAAGGTGGGCACAGCACACCGTGAAAAATAGTGGTGGCTGGGGACTGCGTACCGAGGGACGGCTGCTGACATCAGGCTGTGGAAGGCCTCAGTGTCCAAAAGCCTAAATGGCAACATTTCAAGGGCCAGTAATTTGGAAAGTTGCACATTTAGTGCTATGGCCTGTGGGTGGGTGGGTATTTGAGCTTGCGTTCAAATGACTGTGTTATGGACATTTGGACGCTGCGCTGGGACAGGGAAGTGGATGTTGTTTCTGATGGTTCATGCCATGGTCCAGTTGCAGGGCGAGGGGCATCCGAGCCTGCGCCTTTGACAGGGTCTTGGCCAACAGTGTGTAACACAGGGTGTTCACTTATTAGGGTGCTTGGATGCCATGTGGCGGATCATGCTGGTAATAGTGAGGTTGCTAGTGTTCACCCCCTGGCTCATTTTGGTACGGCACAGGTTGCAAACTTTTGTCGTCTTCACTTTCCTCAAAAAAGCGCCATACTGCGGAACGCCTACTCCTTGGCAAGGTAGATTTACGCATAGGGTGGTCGGTGTAACGGTTGTGGGCCTGTTTGTTGTGTGCCAACTTCTCCTTTTTGCAACTCCACTGCCTTTTCCAGCCTGTTGCGGTGCTGAGGATCCCTCCCCCTCTGTACTGCTGTCCTCGCTCGGCTTTTCACCTTCCCATGTTGGGTCAGTGATTTTATCGTCAACCACCTCCTATTCCACTTCCTCACTCTGCTTATCCTCCTGACTTGACCTAACCACAACGTCAGTGATTGACAACTGTGTTTCATCATCATCCACCTTGTGAACGAATGATTGCCATTCACCACTGTCATCTTCTTGATACTGTGAAGTCAGGGCACAATATCTGAGGTCCCTCTTCAAGCGTGCTAGACGCAAGGGCCAAATGTAATAGTGCCGCTGGAAAGAGCTCCTCGGAATATCCGAGTCTGGGATCACTCGTTTGGCATGCCTCTCCATAGTGGGAGGAAGGATGATCAGAGTGAGGATTCAGTTAACCAGACTCTGGGCTACATAGACTGGACTTGGTTAAAGAGAGTGTGGTGCTTAACCGACTGGAAGCATTATGTTCAGCAACCCACCCGACCAACTGTTCGCGCTGGTCCGACTTAGACAGTGTTGTCCTGTGCCGCCCAGCTAAATTGGACATGAAGCTGGGTACGATGGATGTTTTTTTTTTTTTTTTCCTGGTGCACTGGCATCAGGCACAGTTTCATTGCACCGAGGGCCACGGCCTCTGCGTGCACCATCAGCATCATGCCCACTTCCCCGTCCTTAAGTGCTCACCTTCCTCATATTAATGGTTTTGTCACTAGATGTGTGATATATTGTTTTACAGTCCGCTAAAGACACCGTTTTCTGATGCAGGACAGTATATGTCACAGAAATACGCAGAATATGGACACTATAATAGGCCCAGATTAGTTAAATTTGCCCTAAAGAAAATTTTTCGGATGGAGTACTGTATGTCACAGAAAGCCACACACTATGGAATGTAAATTAGGCCTAGGTTATTGGAATTTGCAATACAAACTCAGTTTTCGGATGCAGGACAGTATATGTCACAGAAACCCACAGACTATGGACACTATATTAGACACAGATTAATGGAATTTGCCCTAAAGAAAACGTTTTTCAGATGCAGGACAGTATATGTCACAGAAACACACAGAATATGGACACTATATTAGGCCCAGATTATTGGAATTTGCCCTAACGAAACCGTTTTCGGACGGCTTACTGTATATGTCATAGAAAGCCACACACTATGGTCATAGATTAGGCCCAGATTATTGGAATTTTACAATACAAACTCAGTTTTCGGATGCAGGACAGTATATGTCACAGAAGCCCACAGAATATGCACACTAGATTAGGCCCAGATTATTGGAATTTGCCCTAAAGAAACCGATTTCGGATGGCGAAATGTATATGTCACAGATCACCACAGAATGTAGACACTAGATTAGGCCCAGATTACTTAAATTTACACTAAAGAAACAGTTTTCGGATGGAGTACTGTATATGTCACGGCTGTGTATTACACGCACACACTACAGAGACAGTAGTTGAGGACTGGCCCCTGATTATTAAAATTTACGCTAAAGAGACAGTTTTTGGATGGCGCACTGTAAATATCACAGAACACCACAGAATATGGACACTATTTTAGGCCCAGATTATTGAAAACTGCGGTACAGACACTATTTTCTGATGTAGTTTATATTCATATTTAAATGTTTCTCTATATCTAGGCCTGACAACCACACAAGGTGTTGAAGCGCAGATCACACAAATAAAAATAAAAAAACGAGTACTACTTTGCACAATTAAATTGCTGCCACCACTACACACAATATTCCTTAAAATGACTTTTGGGTCTTTGAAACGTTATTCAAGCGCAGCTCTCCCTGACTCACAATGAGACAAACCAGCATCATCGGGTGCCAATCACTGTAATGCCAGCAGCCAACATGGCTGCTGGCATTACAGTGATGGTAGTCCTTACCTGCACGTTTATTGGCTGCTTAGCAGCCACAAAACGTGCAGGGAGGAGACTCAAGCATGCCGCTCAAGCACATGTGGTACTCGACCAAGTACCGTCATGTGCTGAACATAGCAATGCTTGAGCCGAACAGGTATTCGGCCGAGCATGCTCACTCATCACTAGCGATATTGGACCATGAAGAGGAGGAGAAGGAGGAGGAAGACCTGGAGACAGTTGCCTCTGCTACAGAGGGTAGTACCCATGGAACTTTAATCTGTTCAGTGTGGATGGGTAGAAGAGGAGAATGAGGAGATGGAGAGTCATCCTGATGTCGACATTGAAGTCTTGCCTGTTGGTACTCTGGCACACATGGCTGACTTCATGTTAGGCTGCCTTTCCCGAGACCCTCGCGTTATACGCATTTTAGATAACGCAGATAACTGGGTGTTCACCCTTCTCGACCCCCGCTACAAAGAGAACTTCTCATCTCACATTCCTGTGGTGTAGAGGACGAGTAAAACGGTGCAATAACAGAAGGTACTTGTTGAGAGATTGCTCCAAAATTTTCCATCTGACAACACAGCCGGCAGAGTCCGTGCTTCCTTAGGTAACCGATTAAGGTAGACAAGGGGAACACACAGCAGTAACAACAAAGGCAGAGCAACACTCTCCAAGGCATGGGACACTTTCATGACACCCCGCCAGCAACCTCACCCTAAAGCGCGGCCTAGTGGTACAAGGAGGGAAAAGTTTTGGAAGATGGTGAAGGAATACATAGCAGACCGTGTTACCGTCCTAAATGATCTCTCAGTGCCTTACAACTACTGGGTGTCCAAGCTGGACCAGCAGGCACAACTGGACCAGCAGGCACTCGCATATAATGTTTTAGAGCGTCAGCTTACCAGCCGACACTCACATATATTGTTTTAGAGCATCAGCTCAGCAGCAGGCACTCGCATATAATGTTTTAGAGCGTCAACTCACCAGCAGGCACTCGCATATAATGTTTTACTGGGTCAGCTCATCAGCAGGCACTCTCATATAATGTTTTAGAGCATTAGCTCACCAGCAGGCCCTTGCTCGCTAATGTTTTAGAGCGTCAGCTCACCAGCAGGACCTCGCATATAATGTTTTACAGGGTCAGGTGACCTGCAGGCCCTCACCTAAAATCTTTTACAGGGTCAGCTCAACTGCAGGCCCTTGCATATAATGTTTTACAGGGTCAGCTTACCTGCAGGCCCTCACCTAAAAAACAACCATTTGTCTGCCCAAAATACTAAATAATATGAATAGCCCCTGGCCCTATCTTATATGAAGGATGGCTTATGCCTATTCCATGCATAGTTAAACTCTTTCACTGTATTTGCAGCTACCACTTCAGCTGGAAGGCTATTCCATGCATCCACTACTCTCTCAGTAAAGTAATACTTCCTGATATTACTTTTAAACCTTTACCCCTCTAATATTTATTCTTTTAAATATTTTCTCCTCTTTTACCTTGTTGATTCCCTTTATGTATTTAAAAGTTTCTATCATATCCCCTCTGTCTCATCTTTCTTCCAAGCTATACATGTTAAGGTCCTTTAATCTTTCCTGGTAAGTTTTATCCTGCAATCCATGTACTAGTTTAGTAGCTCTTCTCTGAACCCTCTCCAAAGTATCGATATCCTTCTGGAGATATGGTCTACAGTACTGCGCACAATACCCCAAATGAGGTCTCACTAGTGCTCTGTAGAGCGGCATGAGCACCTCCCTCTTTCTACTGGTAATGCCTCTCCCTATACACCTAAGCATTCTGCTAGCATTTTCTGCTGCTCTATGACATTACCTACCTTTAAGTCTTCTGAAATAATGACCCCTAAATCCCTTTTCTCAAATACTGAGGTTAGGGCTGTATCACTGATTTTATATTCTGCTCTTGGGTTTTTATGCCCCAGGTGCATTATCTTGCACTTATCAACATTACATTTTAGTTGCCAAAGTTTTGACCATTCCTCTAGTTTTCCTAAATCCTTTTCCATTTGGTGTATCCCTCCAGGAACATCAACCCTGTTACAAATCTTTGTGTCATCAGCAAAAAGACACACCTTACCATGAAGGCCTTCTGCAATTTTGCTGATAAAGATATTAAACAATATGGGTCCCAGAACAGATCCCTGAGGTACCACACTGGTAACAAGACCATGGTCTGATTATCCTCCATTGACTACAACCCCCTGTTATCTGTCCCTCAGCCACTGCCTAATCCATTCAATCCAATCAATATGGGGGTCCAAGCTCAAAGACTTCAATTTATTGATAAGCTTTCTTTGTGGGACAGTATCAAAAGCCTTACTAAAGTCTAGATAAGCGATATCTACTGCACCTCCGCCATCTATTATTTTAGTCACCCAATAAAAAAAATCAATAAGATTAGTTTGACATGATCTCCCTGAAGTAAACCCATGCTGTTTTTCATTTTTAAATCCATGGGATTTTAGATGTTCCACAATCCTCTCCTTAAGTATGGTTTCCATTAATTTCCTCACTATTGATGTCAGGCTTACTGGCCTATAGTTGCCTGATTCCTCCCTACTACCTTTCTTGTGAATTGGCACAACATTGGGACTACTCCTGTTACCAGTGATTGGTTAAATAAATCTGTTAATGGTTTTGCTAGTTCACCGCTAAGCTCTTTTAATAGCTTTGGGTGTATCCAATCAGGCTCCTGTGACTTATTTGTATTAATTTTGATAGCTGAGCTGACTTAGAACCACTTCCTCTGTAAAGACACATGCATTAAAAGATTCATTAGTCTTCCTCCCTCCTTTTCCTTCATTTTCATTTGTAAAAACTGAACAGAAGTATTCATTGAGGCAGTCAGCTAGGTCTTTATCTTCTTCCATATACCTTCCTTCTATTGTTTTTAAATATGTAATTCCTTGTTTTAGTTTCCTTTTTTCATTAATGTATCTGAAAAATGTCTTATCACTAGGGTTGAGAGAACCTGAACTGTAAAGATCAGGTTCGTACCAAACTTTTGGATTTTTGGACCCCGGGCCCGAACCAGAACATTTCAGTAAAAGTTCAGGTTCAGGTTTGGTGTTCTGCACTTTCTTGGCGCTTTTTGAAAGGCTGCAGAGCAGCCAATCAACAAGGGGTTAACTGTCTGACCTTAGAAGCCATCACAGCCATGCCTCCTAATGGCATGGCTGTGATTGGCCAGTGTAGCATGTGACCCAGCCTCTATATAAGCTGGAGTCACGTAGCGCTGCACGTCACTCTGCTGTGCTTAGTGTAGGGAGAGGATGCTGCTAGTGATTTCAGGGAGAGAATAGGAGAGAGTCTTTGCTCAAAATCAGAATCTAACTCAGCGATCTACATACATTGTGTTTTGTGGGTTCATGGCACAATTTTTTATCCTGCCCTGAGCCCAGTGACCGAAAAAAAAAAAAACTTTAATAGGTCAGTTTGGTGGGTGGCGGCGGCCATTTTATGCAAGCTCAGTGCACTAGCACTGCATCTGAGCTTTTGGGACATTGAAAATCCCATTTTTTTGGGCAATTTACAACATCTGGTGCATTTGCAGGCTTGGTCAGTGTGCAATTTAAGCTAGAATCACAGCCATCATTTTCTGGGTTTTTAAAAACACACTTTTTTGCCAAAAAGCACTATTTCCCTGATCTGCAAGTGTTAAATTCAAGTTTTTTTATATACAGCTTTCATATTCTGTTACCAAAAAAAACTAAAAAACTTTTTGGGCAATATACATCTGGATTAGTCAGTGTGCAATTTAAGCTAGAAATACAGCCATCATTTTCTGGATTTTTAAAAACACACTTTTGCCAAAAAAACTATTTTCCTGATCTGCAAGTGTTAAATTCAAGTTCAATATATACAGCTTTCATATTCTGTTACCAAAAAAAACACTTTTTTAGCAATATACAACATCTGGATTAGTCAGTGTGCAATTTAAGCTAGTACTACAGCCATCATTTTCTAGGTTTTTAAAAACACACTTTTTGTGGCAAAAAACACTATTTTCCAGGCCTTGCAGCATCAGCACGTGTGAAATTCCAGGGTTATATACTGCTGTCAAATTCAGTTATTAAACAAACACCCGTTTGGGCAAAAAAAAATATAGTTGGCAGCCTTTGCTGCAGATGTCATTGTGAGATACCGCCTTTACATACTGTCTTTCTATTCAGTTACTTGAAATAAAGCCATTTTGGGCACAATTGTTTGATAGCATCCTAGTGTGGATCAGGGCGTGAGATACACCCTTTAAATACAGGGGTTCTATTCAGGTATTTGAAATACAGCCATTTTGGGCCAACAAATTTAATTGCGGCCTAGTGTGGATCAGGGCGTGTGTATATTCAGATATTTGAAATACCGCCATTTGGTGCACAAATATTTAATCGAGGCCTACGGTGTGTCAGGCTATGTGAGATACACCCTGTATATACAGTGCTTATATTCTTTGATTAATAAAATGCCCTTTTTGGGGCAAAACATACAATATTTCAGGCCTTGCAGCATCTTGACGTTTGAAATTCCAGGGTTATATATACTGCTGCCATATTCAGTTATTAAACAAACAACTGTTTGGGCAAAAAAAGTTTATTTGGCAGCCTTTGCTGCATATGTCATTGTGAGATACACCCTTTATACATTTGGGTTATATTCAGATATTTGAAATACAGCCATTTGGTGCACGAATATTTAATTGAGGCCTACTGTGGGTCAGGCCATGTGAGATACACCCTTTAAATACAGGGGTTTGATTCAGGTATTTGAAATACAGCCATTTTGTGCAAAAAAAAATGTAATTGAGGCCTAGTCTGATTCAGGCCGTGTGAGATGCACCCTTTAAATACAGGGATTTGATTCAGGTATTCTAAATACAGCCATTTTGGACAAACACATCTTTAATTGATGTCTAGTCTGGTTCAGGCCATGTAAGATACATCCTTTAAATACAGGGGTTTGATTCATGTATTTGAAATACAGCCATTTTGGGCAAACAAATCTTTAATTGAGGCCTAGTCTGGTTCAGGCCGTGTGAGATACACTCTTTACATACTGTCGTTCTATTCTACTATTAATCAAACACCCATTTAGGGCAAGATCCAAAATTTGAGAAATATGAGGAGAGCGTCAAATAAGGGACGTGGCCCAGGTTGTGGTGCTGCTGGTGGAGCTCCTGTTGCAGGGAGAGGACGTGGTCGATCTGTGCCAGCTACGCGCACAAGTGAAAACCCTTCCTCAGGTGCAAGTAAGCGACAGAACCTGCAGCGGTATTTGGTCGAGCTTAATACAGTTCTACGCATGGTGAGGCCTGAACAAGTACAGGCTATAGTAGATTGGGTTGCTGACAGTAGATCCAGTTCCTTCACATTGTCTCCCACCCAGTCTCCTGCTGAAAGACCACAGTTGGCACCTGCAGCCGATATCCATCACTCTTTCACCTCACCCCCTTGCAAATCAGCCAAGCAGTCTGAGCCCCAAGTCATGCAGCAGTCTCTTGTGCTTTTTGATGACTCTATTAGCAGGGTTTCCCAGGGCCATCCACCTAGCCCTGCCCCAGAAGTGGAAGAGATTGAGTGCACCGATGCCCAACCACTTATATTTCAAGATAAGTACATGGAAGGACCATCGCAGCACGTCTCAGGATGATGACGAAACACAGGTGCCAACTGCTGGGGCTTTCGAAAGTGTGCAGACCGACAAGTAAGGCAGGGGTGAAGACTGGGTGGAAGATGATGGTCAAGGTCATGCGAGTGACCTATGTAGTTTGGAGGAAGAGGCGGTGGTCGCACAGAGCCACCAGCACAGCAGAAGAGGGAGCAGGGTGCAAAAGCGGAGCGGCCATCCTCTAGACAGTACGCCTGCTACTGCTCACCGCAGCAAGGGACCGAGCACACCAAAGCCAGCTCCAAGGAGTTTTCTGGTGTGGCCATTCTTCAGACAATGTGATGACAACAAGACATGAGTGGTTTGCACGCAGTTTTTTTTACATTTTCTGGTGAAATTCACCAATTTTGGGCGTATATTACCACTGCTATACCTAGTAGACAGGTTAAAAAAAAATGTCATTTACATTTTGTGGTGCAATTCACCTATTTTCCTGTGTATAGTACCACTGCTAAACCTAGTAGCAGGCTAAAAAAAAGAAATTGTCATTTACATTTTCTGTTGAAATTCACCAATTTTTGGGTGTGAAGTACCACTTCTATACCTAATAAACCAGATAAAAAAAAAAAATATATATAATCATTTACATTTTCTGGTGAAATTCAACAATTTTTGGGTGTGAAGTACTACTGCTATACCTAGTAGACCTAGTAGACCGGCTAAAAAATAAATAAATAATTGTCAGTTACATTTCCGGGCGGAATTCACTAATTATTGGGTGTGAAGTACCACTGCTATACTTAGTAGACCGGTAAAAATAAATAAAAAAATATTGGTTAACATTTACGCCTCAATAGCTTTTCCCATATTTCTGCTTGACTCTTTTTGCCCACATTTGGGCTTCTGTAGTTTGTACAACATTTGCACCTAATAGCTTTTCCCACATTTCTGCTTGACTCTTTTGGTCCACATTTGGGCTTCTGTAATTTGTCCCACATTTGCGCCTCAATAGATTTTCCCACATTTCTGCTCGATCCCAATTTTTTTTAAACAAATTTATCTCCCTTTAATTTGGTCTTTTTCTTACGCTCCCTCTCCGGCATGGAACCCTGATTCGCCGATAACTGTGATCAACATAGGCGTGCGCACGGGGAGTGCCGGGTGTGCCTAGGCACACCCTAATCACACCCCTGTGCTCCGCCTCCTGCACTGCCGCCTGCCAGCCGCCCGCACTAGTGTCCGACCGCACAGCTTCATGTCATGTAGGAGAGTGACATACATACTGCGTGCTGGTCTATGGTGTAATCCAGACTCCACCCCCACTGCTCCACTGTGCTCCTTGTCTCAGTCTCCCGGCGGCCGGCGGCGTAACGTCACTCAGTCCGACGTCACGCACCTGCTCCGTCCGCTTCATTAATAAAGTGGGAGGAGCATGCGCGTGCGGTGTGACAGAGTGAGTGACGTCACATTACGCTGCCACCGGCTGCCAGTGCCTATTTTGAATGTTTGAAGAGCGGGAGCCTGCCTGCCCGCGCCCAGTGTGCCTAACTGCCCCAGTGAATGGATTCTGATCTTGTCTACAGTCCCAGTAAGTTAGTGAAGTGATGGATAAGGATTATTAGATAGTAGTAATACTAGTACATACTTTGCACAAGTTTATTATTTACAACTATGCACAAGATGCTGACTATATATGTGTGTCATCCACAGATCCCCCCGGCCCCCCATAACAGTGTCATCCACAGATTCCCCCGCATCTGTGTCAGATTCCACACAAATGATCATGCCCCCATAACAGTGCCATCCACAGATATCCCCTTAACAGTCTATTAAGGGGATATCTGTGGATCACTGTTATGGGGGGATCTGTGGATGATGCACTGTTAATAACAATGCATCATCCACGGATGCCCCCATAACCGTGTGTCATCCACTGATGCCCATAACCGTGTGTCATCCACTGATGCCCATAACAGTGTGTCATCCACTGATGCCCATAACAGCGTGTCATCCACTGATGCCCAAAACAGTGCGTCATCCACATATGCCCCCATAACAGTGCGTCATCCACAGATGCCCATAACAGTGCGTCATCCACAGATGCCCCCAGAACAGTGCATCATCCATAGATGCCCCATAATAGTGTCATCCACAGATGCCCATAACAGTGTGTCATCCACAGATGCCCATAACAGTGTGTCATCCACAGATGCCCCCATAATAGTGTCATCCACAGATGCCCCCATAACAGTGCGTCATCCATAGATGCCCCCATAATAGTGTCATTCACAGATGCCCCCATAATAGTGTCATCCACAGATGCCCCCATAATAGTGTCATCCACAGATGCCCATAACAGTGCATCATCCACAGATGCCCCCATAATAGTGTCATCCACAGATGCCCATAACAGTGCATCATCCACAGATGCCCCCATAATAGTGTCATCCACAGATGCCCATAACAGTGCATCATCCACAGATGCCCCCATAATAGTGTCATCCACTGATGCCCATAACAGTGCGTCATCCACAGATGCCCATATGTCACGCCCTCCCCTGTGGGTGTTCTGAGACGATCTGTTAGAGTTGCTGCATGTGACTCGATCTGACTGTTTTGGGTTTGAACAGAATCCCACCTCCCATCAGGTGTGGTTTGTTTGGTAATTGGTGAGGCTATTCATTCCTCCTGCTCCCTATAGCCTTTGCGGGTTATAGTGCTGGAAGTTTGGGTGGATTGTCTGCGCCAGCTCATCTAAAGAGAAGTCATTTTTCCTTTTGTGTCTGTTTTTACTAGGCCCCTAGAGTGATGCTAGCTCCTTTGGTGGTTGAAGGAGGTGGTAGTCTTTTTCCCTTTTCCCTACTGCTGAGGGTTTGGTTCAGTGTGTTTCAGCTTAGGTATGTGGGCATGTACAGTATATGTATATATATATATATATATATATATTCACACACGTGCATGGCATGTGTTAGTGCTTTAGGGTGCACACCCTAATGCAATAGGCTGCGCACGCCTATGGTGAGCAACATGGTAGGCTCAGAAAAAAACATCGAAAGTTGATAGAGAAGATATCCAAATGGATGGTGGATGTCACTGGGGCACCTCTACATAGGTGACAGGAACATAAATTTAAAAAAAAATCATCAATTACATTGTCATGGGACATTTTTTTAATTTTACCGGATAGAAACCCCTGCTCGGCATAGTGACAGGGAATAAAATGTAAGAAATTCTTAATTAATTGATGCGCGACACATGCTTTCATTCAATGCTTAAACTTTAAAAAGTTGTCCCACTTTTACGCTTTAATACTTTGTCCCATATTTCTGCTCTATAATTTTAAATTTGAAAAAATGTATCCTCCCTTGAATGTGGTCTCTCTTTCTCATGCTCCCTCTCCGGCCTGGAACCCTGATTCCCCACCACCCATGATCACCATGGTAGGCGTATAAAAGAACATCGAAAGTTGATAGAGCAGATATCAAATTGGATCGTAAACATCATGGTGACATGTGACATGGTGGGGCAGTAAGTATGCACACTCCTACACAAACTGACTGACAGGGGTCAGCCCCTGCAACTTCTGGGTCTCCAAATTGCTCACATGACCTGAGCTTGCCCTTTACCCCTTGGAGGTGCTGGCCTGTTATGCAGCCAGTGTATTGTCTGAACGTGTGTTTAGCATGACTGGAGGGTTATCTTTCACAATGTTTTGGGGTGTACCCTAATTTAAAAAACTAAAAATAAATTTTAAACCAAAAAGCAGTGTAGGCTACCTCCTCCTCCTCCACCACCACTTCCACCTACACTGCCACATCCACCGCCTCCTCAACCTCCTACTTCATATGGACCTCATCCTCATAGATCAAGATTTTTTTTGTATTTGTACGTATTTTATGTTATTTAAAGTCATTTCCCTATCCACATTTGCTTGCAGAGCACTTGCCATGCTCTTAACCACATTTTGATGCAATTTGCAGCCCTCTAGCCCTTTCCATTACATTTTTACAGCCATTTTAGTGCTCAAAAGTTCGGGTCCCCATTGACTCAGGTTCGGGGTCAAGTTCGGGTCAAGTTCAGGTCCCGAACTCGAACATTTTTCTGAAGTTTGGCCGAAACTGTCGAACCTGAACATCCAGGTGTCCGCTCAACTCTACTTATCACCCTTTTTCACTGACTGAGCTAATTTCTCTTCGGCCTGTGCTTTAGAAGCTCTTAACTTGCTTGGCCTCTCTCTGCCTAATCTTATAAATTTCCCTGTCATCCTTGTTTTTTATTTTTTATAATTACTAAATGCTATCTTTTTGTTTTGTTTTTAATGATTTTGGCCACTTCTGCTGTCTACCACAGTGGCCTCTTCCTTTTTTTGCTTTTACTGACTAGCCTAATGCAATTATCTGGTGCCTTCAATAGTGCCACTTTTAAGTAGTCCCATTTCTCCTGTACTTATAGTAAACCACACTCACTGGTGATCGCTAGATCCCAAGCTTTCCCCTACAGTAATATCAGATACCAAATTCCCATTTGTGAATACTAAATCTAAAATGGCCTCCCTCCGGGTTGGATCCTCAACTACTTGCTGTAGAGATAATCCCAGTAGGGAATTTAGAATATCTGTACTCCTGGCAGAACTATCTATTTTGGTTTTCCAGTTTACATCAGGAAGATTAACCTGTTCCGGACATAGGGCGTACAGGTACACCCTGATGTCCTGGTACTTAAGGACATAGGGCGGACCTGTATGTTCTATGTATTTCCGATCACCGCCACTCGGGCAGTGATCTGAACCCGGTACCTGATTAAATCAATGAGCAGGCACCTTAGGTAAATGCGCAGGGGGGTCCCGCAATTCAGACCTGCGGTTTGCGGCATTTTACATTTTGCCCCTGTGGGGCTGTAGGGGGGACCCGATGGCATGAAAGGCAGCGCGATGCCTTCCTGAGGCATCAGCACTGCCTTCCGGTGACGAGCCTGTGAGATCCAGCCCCTGGATCTCACAGGCCGGAAGCTGTATGAGTAATACACACTGTATTACTCATACAGCCAATGCATTTCAATACAGAAGTATTGGAATGCATTGTAAAGGATTAGACCCCCAAAAGTTGAAGTCACAAAGTGGTACAAAAAATAAAGTAAAAAAAAGTTGAAAAAAACAATGTTCCCCCCAAAAAATTTAACGTTTCAAGTAAAAATAAACAAAAAACGTAATTTTCACCAAATAAAGTAAAAAAATAATTGTTAAAAAAAAAAGTTGACATATTAGGTATCGCCGCGTCCGTATCGGCCGGTTCTATAAACATCTCACATGACCTACCCCTCAGATGAACACTGTAAAAATAAAAACTGTGCTAAATAAACCATTTTTTGTCACCTTACATCACAAAAAGTACAACAGCAAGCGATTAAAAAGGCGTATGCCCACCAAAATAGTACCAATCTAACTGTCACCTCATACCACAAAAAATGAGCCCCCTACCTAAGACAATCACCCCCCAAAAAAATTAAAAATCTTTTAGAATATGGAGAAACTAAAACACTAAAACATGATTTTTTTTGTTTTAAAAATGAAATCATTATGTAAAACTTACATAAATAAAAAATAGCATACATATTAGGTATCGCCGCGTCTGTGACAACCTGGGCTATAAAAATATCACATGATCTAACCTGTCAGATGAATGTTGTAAGTAACAAACAATATGGTGCCAAAACAGCTATTTCTTGTTACCTTGCCTCACAAAAAGTGTAATATAGAGCAACCAAAAATCATATGTACCCTAAACTAGTACCAACAAAACTGCCACCCTATCCTGTAGTTTCTAAAATAGGGTCACTTTTTTGGAGTTTCTAAAATAGGGGTGCATCAGGGCTTCAAATGGGACATGTCAAAAAAACTGTATAGCAAAATATGCCTTCCAAAAACCTTATGGCATTCCTTTCCTTGTGCGCCCTGCCGTGTGCCCGTACAGCAGTTTACAACCACATATGGGGTGTTTCTAAAAACTACAGAATCAGAGCCATAAATATTGAGTTTTTCTTGGCTGTTAACCGTTGCTTTGTAACTTGAAAAAAATTATTAAAATGGAAAATCTGCCCAAAAAGTGAAATTTTGAAATTGTATCTCTATTTTCCATTAATTCTTGTGGAACACCTGAAGTGTTAACAAAGTTTGTAAAATCCGTTTTGAATACCTTGAGGGGTGTAGTTTTTAGAATGGGGTAATTTTTGGGTTGTTTATATTATGTAAGCCTCACAGAGTGACTTCAGACCTGAACTGGTCCTTAAAAAGTTGTTTTTTTTGAAAATTTCTGAGAAATTTCAAGATTTACTTCAAAATTTCTAAGAATTGTAACGTCCCCCAAAAATAAAATGTCATTCCCAAAATGATCTTAACATGAAGTAGAAATACGGGGAATGTAAAGTAATAACTATTTTTGTATTTTTGTAGGTATTAATATGTATTATAGAAGTAGAGAAATTGAAACTTGGAAATTTGCAAATTTTTTCACATTTTTGGCAACTTTGGTATTTTTTTATGAATAAAAATGATTTTTTTTTACTCCATTTTACCAGTATCATGAAGTACAATATGTGACGAAAAAAACTATATCAGAATGGCCTGAATAAGTCAAAGCATTTTAAAGTTATCACCACATAAAGTGACACTGGTCAGATTTGCAAAAATTGGCCTGGTGCTTGAGGTGAAAATGAGCCCGGTCCCTAAGGGGTTAAAGTCTCCCATAATGATAACTTCCCCTTTCAATGTCATTTTAGCTATTTCCTCAACTAGTAGATCATCTAATTCTTTGACTTGGCCAGGTGGTCTATATATCACACCTACACAATTTACCTTATGATTATCAAGCTGCAACGTAACCCAAACTGACTCTAAATTGGTCTCGCTAACTTGTATTAAATTAGATTTTATGCTATCTTTCACATCCCTCCCCCTTTCTTGCCTTCCCTGTCTTTCCTATATAGAGAGAACCTGGTATTGTTATATCCCACTCATTACTCCCATTGAACCATGTCTCAGTAACAGCCACTAAATCTATATTCTCAGATGCTATTATAGACTCAAGTTCATTGATCTTATTCCCTAAACTGCGAGCATTTGTAGACAAGACTCTGAGCTTGTCATTTCTTAACCTATGTGCTACTGGCATCTTCTGGCATTGTTCCGAGGTGCAGTCGGACTGCTGGATTATCACTCTTTTGCCCCCTTTTCCTAGTTTAAATACGCCTTAGAAAATACTTTGAACTGTTCACTGAGGACATTCGTTCCCTTGAGAGAAAGATGCAAACCATCTTGTACAGTTCTTTTCCATTCCAACGAGAGCTAACATGACACACAAAGCTAAACCCTTGATTCAGCCACCATTCCCCAAGCAATACATTTAATTCCTTAATGCACATCTGCCTTTCATGCTGAAGGTTATGCACAGGCAAAACTGCAGAGAATGAAACAGCCGATGCAACCTCCCTTATATCATTACCAAGTGTGTGAAAAACTTCCTTCACCTTTGAAACCTCATTGCAAGCCAGATGGACAATAACATCCACCTCCCTTTCCTGCTTTGCTTGCCTAACAATATTAAGGATACGTCGTCTGTCCCTGCTAGCGGTAGCACCAGGGAGACAGCTCACAAATCCATTTTCCTCAAACTTCACAGCTCTTATGATAGAATCTCCCACCAACAGCTGCTCACTATCAGTCCTCACCTTTTCCTTTTTGTCTTTGGTTGCAGTCCTGCATACTTTAGGCATAGGAAATGATTGTTCCTCACCCACTGTGCCTGAGCCATCTTCCATGTTGCTCTTTTGCTCTGAAAGTGCTGCAAATGAATTCTGGAGAGCCACGGACTGTGGGACATGTCTTCTATCCACAACCTTAAGTCTACCAGAACCTGCAGTAACCCATCTTCCATTTCTAGGGGGCCTCTGTGGCTGTGGCATTACAACATTGCCAGCCTGAGTTTGTTTAACAGTTAATTTATAAATCTCAGATTTAAAAAATGCGTTTTCCTGCTGCATTATGGGGAGCTGTCTACAGATCAGACAGCATCCAAACCTCTGAAGAGTGGAATGTGAAATAAAAGCACAACAATTCCTGCACAGAACCAGGTCTGCCATTTTAAAGAAGGGAAAGATTTTAAACAAACAAATCTTACTTTTTTTAGATTGTATTCACCTATAGCTTACCTCCTAAGTATCTCCAATGCACTTATAAATGCTGCACTTTGGGAATGCTGCAAGCTATAATTAGGCAAGCTAATACTATGTTGCTATATATACATAAAAGCTCCTCCCCCAACAATAAATTTAACACCTTAATCACCCTATACTCATTTGCAATCACACAATAGCAAAAACCTGTCTAACAAATTCCTTACCTGTTTTGAAGCAGAGTGTCTGAGTAGCCACCCAAAACCCAGCTGAAGTTCTGCTGTTCTGAAGCAGAGTGTCTGATTAGCCACCAAAAACATAGCTGAAGTTTTGCTGTTTTGAAGCAGAGTGTCTGAGTAGCCACCAGAAACACAGCTGAAGTTCTGCTACATTGGAAAAGTTCTAAGTTAGTCTCCTGAATGTCTCCAATGCACTTATAAATGCTGAACTTTGAAAATGCTGCAAGCTATATCATGGCTGACTCATGTTAGGATGCCTTGGGATGCCTTTCCCAGGACCCGCACGTTATATATGCATTTCAGACAACACGGATTACTGGTTGTTCACCCTTCTCGACCCTCGCTACAAAGAGAACTTCTCATCTCTCATGCCATTGGTGGAGAGGACAAGCAAAACAGTGCTATACCAGAAGGTCATTGTTGAAAAATTGCTCCAAAGTTGATAGGGCAGACATGCAAATGGATTATCGCCGTCACAGGGACGTGCGATCGCCTAAAAGTTATCTAGAGTCAACAAAGCGGCAGCAGATCCTTACCTTACAAGTCCAGTCTCTGTAGCCAAGAGTCTGGTCAACACAATCCTCACTATGATGGCACACTGTGTGAATGTTGTGGCGGCCAGGAGCAAGTTGGCTGCTAGCACCAGACTTGCACTCCAATAGATCCTTGTTAACAGAAAGTGTACTCATTCCAAAAACAGGGCCGTTTAGGAGTGCTGTATTGTTAATTATCGTCACTACCTCTCCGAGTCGGGAGTGGGTAATTGGAATCTTGTGCTTTAATAACTTGACCCACCCTCTCTGGGTGGTTCACAATTAGAAAAAAAAACAACAGCAAATCATATTTCAGCCATTGACCGCCCTTGGATGTGGTATCCCTTTCTCAAGCTTTCTCTCCAGCATCGAACCCTGATTCCCCATTACCCGTGATCACCATGGTAGGCGCAGAAAAGAACATCGAAAGTTGATAGGGCAGACATCCAAATGGATCGTCACCGTCACTCTGGGACGTGCAATCACCCAGAGGTTATCTAGAGTCACCAATGCGGCAGCAGGCCCTCGCCCCTAAGGTTTTAGATGGTCATATCAGCAGACCCTTGCTCCAAATGTTTTTGAGGGTCACCAGCAGGCCATCAATCACAGGCCATAATTTTTCAAGGGTGTGGATGATGCCCTTCTTTATGTGTAACAAAGGGTGTTTTGGAGTGCCAATTCCTTGTAATTTTTGGCAGCCCTTTTCCTTAGTGCATAGGCTTTATGAGAGTAGGAGTCCCACTACCTGAACAATTGTACCAAAATGTGAATGAGGCCCTCCTTTATGTGATATACAGGCTGTTTCAGAGTGCCTCTTGCTTGTAATTTTTGGCAGCACTTGCACTTTATATAAAATTGAATATACAAGAAAGAATGTTTCCTAACAATTTTTCCTGTAAAATAGATTTCTTGCGGGGGGGGGGGGGGGGGGGTTGTGTGTATTTTGGGGGGGTTGCGCATCTGTAAAAATGGCATACAACTCGGACAACAGCGACCTGGGAGTCAAAGATGCATCCAGACATCGTCCTCATGCTGTTCCCGATCCATTTCGGTGGTGTTTATGTCTGTTACAGGCTTTAACTTTTGCATTTCTTTCAGGCCAGGAAGAAAAAATGTCAAAGCAGATGCCCTATCCTGGAGTTTTTGTGCTTTTCAGTCTCCTGACACTCCACCAGAACCTATTTTTCCAGCAGGTATCATTGTAGCTTCGGTGTCCTCCAATTTGACGACCAATATTACTGCGGGACAACAATTGGCTCCAGTACAATCTCCTAAAGATAAGTTGTTTGTCCCTGGTCATTTGCATCTCCGACTGCTAGGTGAGTGCCATAATTCTGTTTTTAGCGGGCATCCAGGCATTAATGCCATGAAGGAACTAGTATCCAGGTTTTACTGGTGGCCCACCTTGTCTAGGGATGTCCAGTTGTATGTATCCTCTTGTGAAGTTTGTGCCAGATCTAAGACTCCTAGGTCCCGTCCGATGGGTGAGTAGCGTCCTCTGCCCATTCCTATTAGACCTTGGTCTCATATTTCCATGGATTTTGTTACCGACCTAACGGCCTTGGAGGGTAAGTCAGTTTAGTGGGTAATCATTGACTGTTTTAAAAAAAATGGTCCATTTCGTCACTCTGGAAAAGTTGCCCAATGCTAGCTTCTCTTTTTGTGGATCATGTAATAGATCTACACGGAATTCCGGATAATGTAGTTTCGGACAGAGGTGTTCAATTCGTCTCAAATATTTGGAGGGCTTTTTGTCATAAATGTAATATCTCTCTGTCTTTTTCTTTGGCCTTTCACCCAGAAACCAACGGTCAAACTGAACATCTAAATCAGTCTATGGAACCGTTTTTGAGATGTTACTCTCCGACAACCAACATCTTTGGGTGAAATATTTGTCCTTGGCTGAGTTCGTCATTAATAATCAGGTGAACTCGTCTACTGGTATGTCTCCTTTCTTTTGTAATTTTGGAATTCATCAGCATTTTAGCTTATTTTTGCTGTTCTCCTCTCAGATTCCTGAAGCTGATTTAGTAGTTAAAGAACTGGTTCAGTCGATCCTGAAAAAAGCCCAGGAAGTTCAAAAAATTAATGCTGACAAAAGGCAATTTCATGGGGTAGATTTTGTGTTAGGAGACAAGGTGTGGTTATCTACCATGAATTTAAGTCTGAAAGTACCTTGGGGTACATTTGCACCTCGATTTATTGCTCCTTATGAGATTATTGATGTCATTAACCCAGTGTCTTTTAAGTTACGGTTACCTGACTTCTTTCGCATTCATAATGTTTTTCACAAAGCTTTACTCAAAAAGTATGTGTCACCTGTATCTCCTGCACAGTAATCTCTGCCGCCAGTGGAGGTTGCCAGTCAACTAGAATTCGAGGTTTCTAGAATCCTTGATGTGAGGAAGGTTCATAATTCTTTGGAATATTTAGTTCACTGGAAGGGTTTTGGTCCAGAAGAAAGGTCTTGGGTGCCAGAGAGTGAAATGCATGCTGCAAGGCTGGTGAGGAGATTCCATTTAACTCACATTCTCCAGTGAATATGGGTCACGTGGCCCCTCGTGGAAGGGGGGTACTGTGATGGGGAGCCGGCGACACGCTTTTCCCCTGCAGCGCCGGCAGTATCCAGATAGTGAGGAAGAGTGATGACGTGGCCGGCGTCCTCGTCTCCATGGTGACAAGGGGGCAGGAGGACCCAGCCGCACATGATTCTTCAGCATGACCAGGCGTCATCCATTCCGTTTAACAACAAGCAGCTGGGGAACTGAGCATAGATGTCAATGAATCGGCACTCAGGTGTACTGAGGTGCGGGACATGGGTCATGTGATAGTGGCGATGTCACATGACCCACCTAGTGGACCTATTTAAACAGCTAATCTGCTGGCCACAGGTTGCCTATGATTGGTCTTACTTTATCTAGTGTTTCCTGTTTGTGCAACTTCTACCTTTTGACCTCAGCTTGTAATTGACTCTGACCTGGTTCTACAGCCTGTATTGATGCAATCTTTTGGCTCCTGACCTTGGCTTGTAATTGACCCTGACCTGGTGTTACCCCTGGTATTGACACAACCTCCTGGCTTTGACCTCGGCTTGTATTCACTTGGCATTATAGTTTATTGTGTGCTTTTGTACTCTCTTATCCTTTACCTGGGCCTCGCTACTGTGTGATCTGTCTCACTATTGTGTACACTCTGTGTTTTTCCTTTTCTTACGCCCCTGCACGTCTGTAAGCTAGGGGCTTCCGCCCAGTTGTACGCTGTCAGTTAGGACGGACCGTGCAAGTAGGTAGGGATAGAGGTGTGGCTAGAATTTAGGGCTGCACTCATCCCTACCTATCGTGACACATTGACTAATTATTTTCTATGTTGATTTTTCAGAGCTAAGCACGTAAACAGTCTATTTACCACAGATACAGTAAGTATGTTATAACCTTATTCAACATTGTATTCCGCGCATACCTC
Organism: Bufo gargarizans; assembly: GCF_014858855.1. Classification (NCBI taxonomy): domain Eukaryota; kingdom Metazoa; phylum Chordata; class Amphibia; order Anura; family Bufonidae; genus Bufo; species Bufo gargarizans. The sequence goes on along the minus strand of NC_058080.1, from coordinate 487,075,812 downwards.
TTACACATTTTCTTTGTCATTTTACACAATTACACATTTTGTCTTCACATGCCTGTTTTGTAACTCAAATATACAAGCAAATAGCTCTCATTAATGCTTTAATGATTAACTCTTCAGACTATCAGTGGGGACAGGCACAATGCTATTTATTTGGAGCTGCAAAAAGAACATACATTTGAAGGGCATTTATTTCAAGCCCATCATCTCAAATTGTCTTGTTTACCCCCTGATTTCTGTTCAGGATCCATTATCACAGTCAGTTGTGCACATCACTGGTGAAGGGAAAATTAATTCTGAATTACTGGCCTCATAACTGCCTACTTCTTCGCATTATCTGTCAGGGAAATAAGCAGACAAAGGCTTGCTAAGTGGATTTCTGTTAGCTGCCATTCAAAAAGAGAAGGGACAGGTGTTGAATGGGTTTCTTTAGTTAAAGTGCTGCCTGACAATATAGGCAGGAGGAGTTTAATTGCTTGCATCCACCTGTACCCTTGTCATATCTTGGTTTTATTGATTTTAATGAAAATATTAAGTGTACTTTAGGAATTGCTGCTAAGTGACATTTGATTGAATTGTGAGGGAAATGTACAATGGAAAACAGGCTATTACATTTTCAGCTGCTTCTTAAAGTACCCACATCAAGAATAGTATTTAGTATTTTTTTTTCTTTTGTTGCTGCTATGCATATATTTTGGCACCATATTATCTAAAGAAGTTATATGCCATGGTCATTGTTAAAGGAACCTTGTATGCTTTTTGTATTGTTATTTTATTCACTTTTACATTTCATGACAAAATAAAACAATGAAAAAGGGAAAAATATAGTTACTGGCAGTTAGTTGCAGTATAATTAGGGAGATGGATGGAAGGTGATGGTGGTGGTGGTATAAATTGACTGCTGAAGTTCACAAGATATGTTATTGTATTGAAGAGTAGTTAATCATGGACATTTAAGGCGTTTAAAAAAAATAATAAAAACAATAGATAAATCATCCCTTCAGTGAAGAAATCTTGAACAGATAAATGAAGATTACCCTTTATAGACTCATTTCCAAACTAGATAATGCATCCAAATTGCATATCTTGTGCACTTTAGTGATTCATTAACAAAAAGTGGGATGCTTTGTGCTTAGCCAGATTGGGTCATTAAATGTTGGGCTTTACTAAAATCTGCCATTTTCTAAAAGTTGAGTGAAGAGAGACCCACAGATGCTACTAACAGTCAAGAGTTCACTGAGTGCATCACAGCTGCCAGGGTTGAAACCTTAACATTTGCCAGTCTGTTCTGCTGACAACCAGACAGCCCCAGCAGTACAAGATTGTTGTTGGTATTTGTGGTGATGGGCTTAACGTAAGTCTATATTTTGAATTAATAGTTTGAAAGGTCTCAATGGTGTGTTTAGTAATATAGTAAACTATTTTAGGATATTTCTTAAGATCCCATATATAGGGTAAATGAGAACAGCTCGATGTCAAAGGCCAATACCCCAAAGGAAGGCTTTCTAAACGGAACTGCATTATAATAAAAACTAAGATCTGGGACTGGGAGTCTAAAACCCCAAAATGATTTTTTTAGTATGTTATATCCAAATTGTAATATCTTAATTATATTAAAACATGGTATAATAATCCATCAACAGCATACTCATAATATTATGGTACTTATCAATTGTAGGATGTGGGGGTAACATTTTAATTCTTATTCAGTTTCATTGGATGTAAGATGTTATCTTGAAAAAAAAATGGATTGATTGTTAATCTATAGAGTGTGTAATAGAGCATAACACGGCAAAAATCTTGCTTTATTGCTTTCTGTGGGTTACATAAACATGGACATAAACATCTAGGCGGTGGCTGTTTCGTGCATACCTGCATAAGTCGAAGTGCAGGTATGCACGAAATGGCCATCGCCTAGATGTCCATGTCCATGTTTATGTAAGCCACAGAAAGCAATAAAGCAAGAAGATTTTTACTAATAGTTGAGTGCCGTGTTATGCTCTACTACACATTGTATATGGATGAAGACACAGAGCACCACTAAGGAGTATGTGGGACTAGAGATCCAAGCACTGACAGTAGCATATGCAGAGCAGTCCCAGTAGTGCCAGTCTGCTTCTTGGTTGTCATTTTAATAGATATAATTAATTTTAAAAGATTTAAAAGGTATACAATGTTTCCTATATATTCTGTCTAATTACATTACTTAATTTGGTTCTTTTTGTTGTGCAGTGGCAAATTATACTTATAACATTAACAAATCTAGCCTGTTTTTATGTTTATCTAGTTGAACTCCACCTGCTTTGATATTGCTTTACTTAAACTTACTTGGGCCAAATGATCAAATCCTGATCAGCATAAACTCCTTGACTGCCTTGACTACTGCAGTAACTACATTTTGCCACTAATCTTCTATGACTTCTTTGTTCAGTGCCTGCAGGCTATGATTAATCTCCTCCTTTTATTCAGTTATACATTTAAAATACATATAGAAAGTCTTCACTTACATTGACATAAGTATTCAGAACCTTTACTCAATACTTAGTTAAAACACCTTTGGCAGTGATTGCAACTTTCTGTCTTCTTGGTATCATGCAACAAGGTTTAAAGACCTGGATTTGGAGCTCTTCTACCATTCCACTGAGCATATCCTCTCAAGCTCTGTCAGGTTGAATGGAGGCAGTTGGTGGACAGCCATTTTCAGGTCTCTCCAGATATATTCAGTTAGGTTCAAGTAATGGCTTTTGTTGTCTTAGGGTCATTGTATTCTTGGAATCTTTGACCCAGTCTGAGGTCCAGAGCACTCTGGACATTTCTTACATCTGCACACAGGATTTTTGGAGCTTAGCTATTGGGTTCTTAGTAACCTGTCTTACCAAGGGCCTTCTCACCCATTTACTTACTTTGGTCGGGGGGCCAGTTTTTAGGAGGAGCCCTGGTGGTTGCAAACTTCTTTCATTAAAGAATTATGGACTGTGCTCTTGGGAACTTTCAGTGTAGCAGAATTTTTTTCTGTACCCTTCTCCAGACATGTCCCTTCACACATTCCTGTCTCTGAGTTCAACAGGCAATTGTTTGCTCTGCATGGCTAGGTTTGTGCTCTTAGATGCATTATCAGCTGTTAGATCTTATACAAACAGGGTTGTGTCTCTCCAAATCATGTCCAATCAACTAAATTTACCACAGGTGGATTCTAATCAAGGTGTAAAAATATGATCAAGTGAAATGGGTCACCCCAGAGCTAAATTCCGAGTGTCATAACAAAAGGTCTGAATACTTACATCCATGTGACATTTTAGTTTATTCTGTTTTCACTTTTTTATTATGAGAATTTGAATGCAGAATGATTGAGAAATAAATTTAACTTCTTTTCATTATTTTAGCACAAGGAAACATAACAAAATGTGAAAAAAGTTGAAAAAAGTGAAAGGGTCTAAAGAGTTTCTAAATGCACTGTACTTGGACATGTAATACCTTTTAATGAGTTATTCTCTGATAAAGTCACAGATGACAGATTTCAAAATTCTGGCTTGGTCATTAAGGCCTTTCAGGCTAAATGTAAAGTTCATAGTAAAATTCCAGCTCACATTTAGTACATTTATTAAGCCCCTGGTGCAAGGAACAGGTAAGTAAGTCCTTTGGTAGCAAAACAATGATAAATGAAGTTACAGCACTGCAAAGTAATTGTTGTGTCGCTTGTCTCTTTACTTGCGGTAGCAAAATTACAGCATATGGATCAAACCTCACACTCCAACACCAGTTTACGCATTTCAGACACTTAGTCCTTAGTCATAACTGAAGAAAAACACAGAGCTCTATAGTTTAAATAGGTGGCTTCCACTTTCTCTCATCAAATCAAGAGAGGAGGAGTGAACCATATTGGGGAAGGGTGGGAAACCACCTAACTAATTGGGCTGGGCATTAGTCATTTTATCTTAGTACAAAAGAATCACACGAGAAATGTTAAAACCATATAACCTCCCAGATAAGACTGTGCAGTTGTTATTACTTAATACATAATTATCAAATTTGTGTAGAAAGCATCATATATTATCTATAGATGCAAAAAACGCACAGTCTGAACAGAGGGATAAATGAGAGGGGGAAAAAAGGCTAAAACCATGATTTTTATAGTACATATTGTGACAAACACAATATAAATGGCATAGATCATTAGTTAAGCACAGATAGAACAAAACCCAAAAAATATTTGCTGTCAAAATGGAATATCACTTAATAAACATACATTAATTATTTCCTGAGATTCAAGCCCAAAGGACATCTTGTATGCTTTCTAGACAAATTTGATAATTATGTATTAAGTAATAACAACTGCACAGTCTTATCTGGGAAGTTATATGGTTTTAACATTTCTTGTGTGATTCTTTTGTACTAAGATAAAATGACTAATGCCCGGCCCAATTAGTTTGGTGGTTTCCCACCCTTCCCCCATATGGTTCACTCCTCCTCTCTTGATTTGATGAAAGGAAGTGGAAGCCACCTATTTAAACTATAGAGCTCTGCATTTTTCATCAGTTATGACTAAGGACTAAGTGTCTGAAATGTGTAAACTGGTGTTGGAGTGTGAGGTTTGATCCACATGCTGTAATTTTGCTACCATGAATAAAGAGACAAACGACACAACAATTACTTTGCAGTGCTGGAACTGCAGTGCTGGAACAATTTCTCTAGTTCTATAATACATATTAATACCTACAAAAATAGTTATTGCTTTACATTTACCATATGTCTAATTCATGTTAGGATCATTTTGGGAATTACATTTTATTTTTGGGGGACGTTATAAGGCTTAGAAGTTTAGAAGTAAATCTTGAAATTTCTCAGAAATTTTTAAAAACCAACTTTTTAAGGATCAGTTCAGATCTGAAGTCACTTTGTGAAGCTTACATAATAGAAACAACCCAAAAATGACCCCATTCTAGAAACTACACCCCTCAAGGTATTCAAAACTGATTTTACAAATGTTGTTAACCCTTTAGGTGTTCCACAAGAATTAATGGAAAATAGAGATACAATTTCAAAATTTTACTTTTTTGGCAGATTTTCCATTTTAATATTTTTTTTCCGGTTACAAAGCAAGGGTTAACAGCCAAACAAAACTCAATATTTATGGCCCTGATTCTGTGGTTTACAGAAACACCCCATATGTGGTCAAAAACTGCTGTACAGGCACACGGCAGGGCGCAGAAGGAAAGGAATGCCATACGGTTTTTGGAAGGCAGATATTACTGGACTGTTTTTTTTACACCATGTCCCATTTGAAGCCCCCCTGATGCACCCCTAGAGTAGAAACTCTATTTTAAAAACTATGGGATAGGGTGGAAGTTTTGTTGGTACTAGTTTAGGGTACATATGATTTTTGGTTGCTATATATTACACTTTTTGTAAGGCAAGGTAACAAGAAATAGCAGTTTTGGCAACTTTTTTTAATTTATTTTTTATTTACAACATTCATCTGACAGGTTAGATCATGTGGTATTTTTATAGAGCAGGTTGTCTCGGACGCGGCGATACCTAATATGTATATATATATATATATATATATATATATATATATATTTGTATGTATATATATATGTATATATTTTTATTTATGTAAGTTTTACACAATAATATCATTTTTGAAAAAAATAAATAAATCATGTTTTAGTGTCTCCATAGTCTGAGAGCCATAGTTCATTTAGTTTTTTGGCAATTATCTTAGGTAGGGTCTCAGTTTTTTGCGGGATGAGATGCCGGTTTGATTGGCACTATTTTGGGGTGCATATGACTTTTTGATCACTTGCTATTACACTTTTTGTAATGTAAGATGACAAAAAATGGTTTATTTAGCACAGTTTTTATTTTTTATTTTTTACGGTGTTCATCTGAGGAGTTAGGTCATGTGATATTTTTATAGAGCCGGTCGATACAGACACAGCGATCCCTAATTTGTATACTTTTTTTATTTATGTACGTTTTACACAATAACAGCTATTTTAAAACAAAAAAAAACATGTTTTAGTGTCTCCATATTCTGAGCCATATTATAAACTTTTTTTTTTCATTTTATTATTTGTCCCACTCTGGGAATTCAACGTTTCAATGCAGCACGATACATCTGAATTGTGCTGTATTAAACTGTTAGTGTCTTACACTGTAAGACGCTAACAGTTGCCTAGGAGACCCAGCCTGGGGGCTGGGCCTCTTAGGTCTCCGTACATGCCAGGCTCCAAGCCTTGGAATGGCTTGGGGCTGCCATGGCAACCATCGAGTCCTCGCCACAGCAGCGCGGGGAACGATGGATGAGGTGAGAGAACGCAAACCTCCCTAATGCCGTGGTAAGCGCTGACCACGGCATATGAGGGGTTAATCCACCGACATCGACATCATCACCGATGCTGGTGGATGCAGCAGGGATCCAGCTGTCAGTAACAGCCGGATCTCTGCCGCTAATCGCGGCACAGCACATGGGGGGGGGAGGAAGGACCGCAGGACGAGTATGCTCGTCCTCTAGCGTTAAGTGCTGGCGATTTAGGACGAGCATTCTCGTCCTGGGAAGTTAAGGGGGTAATGTTAATGTTTTTTAGGTAGTTTATATTTTTTTGCTAGCTTAGACACTTACGCCACTTGAATATGACCGTATGCCCTTCGAGACATATTGTCCATGAGCATGCCATATGTTCCGGAGCAGCATACATCGTGCACATGGGAGCGCACAGCAGCAGAGGTTACTATGATACTCTCTGCATTTTCCGCCCATTGGACTATAGTCCTGTGTTCATATGAGTGCAGGACAATCGTCCCGCGGGTGGTAACTTACTGTATAGTTCATATACATTATTGGCATAGTAACCTATGATGCTGCGCGCTCCCGTGTGCACATTGTATGCCGCTCCGGGACATATGGCATGCTCATGGACCGTATTTCTCGAAGGGTATACGGTTGTGTGCAAGTGGCGTAAGTGTCTAAAGTAGTTAAAAAATAGAAACTATAAACGAATATAATAAATCGAATATTATTCGGAAAAAAACGAAAACAATTTTGATTATTGCACCCGGCAGTTGCCGTACTGGTGTTTATTCCTGCTTGGCCTGCCTGACCGAGGTAATAGTCTAAGCCCGTCTAGCCACAATTTTGTTTATCAAACTATTAGAGATCGGCTGAATAGTGCTATATATTCTTCTTACTGGAATATCTACGAATATTCTAAAAACAAACATATAGCAATATAGCGAATATATTCGTTATTTAGAATATTCGCATATATATATTTTTTTCCAATCTGTACAGTTGTTTGCATACTCCTCCCCGACAAGCGTCCCCATCACCATTGGAACGCCTGTGGGTTAGAAAATACCATCGGATCTGAGTTTTCCCTGAGATCGTGAACTCAGTATATTCTAACACACAGGCGTTCCCATGGTGACGGGGACGCTTGTTGGGGAGGTGTATGCCAAATTGGAATAACAGTATAGATTGAAAAATAAAGATGCATATTCTAAATATCCAATATATTCACTATATTGCTATAACTTCGTTTTTTAGAATATTCGTCATATTCTAAAACACGAATATATAGCAATATAGCGAATATTCGTAAAATACACATATAGACTGCAATTTAGCTAATATAGTGCTATAGTATTTTTTTATAAAGTACATTTTTTTAAAATCTGAAGTTCAGAAGAGACAAAAACATGTTACTATAAAAAATAAAGATTACAGCACTATATTAGCTAAATTGCAGTCTATATGTGTATTTTACGAATATTCGCTATATTGCTATAACTTTGTTTTTTAGAATATTCGTCATATTCTAAAACAAGAATATATAGCAATATAGCGAATATTCATTAAATACACCTATAGCCAACCAATAGGGAAGTTGCCTTATAGACTTAAAAAAAAATTTGCAATACACGAATAGTTAAATCGCATATTAATCGCGATAAAATGAATATTCAATTTCGACGAATATAAGACGAATATTCAATAGAATATTTGCTAAATATCCCAAAATTTGATATGGCACCTCCAGCTCATCACTAATACAGTGCTTACTCCAAACAGTTATACCATACATGTCCCCCCCTCTGGTTCTCACATCACCAATCACAGTAGTCATCTGTTAAACATCCACGCCCCACTTGGAAAACTACCAATGGGGTCATACCTGTAGGTAATTAACAAACTTGTGCACCTGTGTTCAATTATCAAGGTACCTTATCCACCAATGAACATCTCACCTCCCATGTCTACACACTGCTTGGCTTCTTCAATTATTGACTGCACATGTCTCAACAACAGTGCTTCATTTCTACTGCTCACGTCATCATAGCCACCCCCACTAGCTCTCTTACTAGTTTTCATTCAGGTCCGATCGGCCACTCTACAAAGAGACATCCTTCAGAGCACATTGCTTCCTACTCCTCCCCTTGATCACGTGACTCCACTTGAGTCACATGATCGGCTCCTCCGCTTTCCACTGTTTATACCAGCCTGTATCTGCAATTTCAGGAGTCATGTTACCTATGTAACTGACATCATAAATAATAAACCTGTATGTCGGACCATATAATCAAGCAATACATTATGTAAATAAATAAATTGCGACCTTTATGCCTGTCTATGTAGAGCTTCTATAGAAATAGTCAATTCATACATTTCAGATCACCAGCCGCATCAGGACATGTATGTGAGATGTTTAATGTTGTTAAACATTAACCCCTGCAGGAACAAAAGGGAAAAAAATTAAATCAATATAAAAGTAGCAACATACTACAGGTCAATACTAATGAAGATTATTCTACAGTACTCACATTGAACTCAATATTCAAACCAAACGGCTGGAGTGCTCTTAGTGTAAAGATCCATTTCAATTCCTTTTTTCCTCAGAATCATGTGTTTATCCCCCCTCTTCTCAGCTTTCCCTATGGAGTCAATTACTCTGAATTATAGTTGATTAATTCAGTGGCCACATTCAATAAAATGTTTTGCTACAGGTTTATCCATCATTCTCTTCCTAATAGTACTTTTATGTTTATTAATCCTTTCTCTGATCTCTATCATGGTCTCTCCTATGTAAATCAACCTGCACGGGCATTGAATCATATAGATAACCTCCCTTGATCTACATGTGAAATATCCTCTGATCCTAAATTTACATCCTGAATATGGATGCATAAAACTCACCCTTCAACATATTACCGCAATTACAACATCCCAAACAGGGGAAATTGTCATTTTTGCATGGAGCTAAAACCTGATGCCTCTCCATCTGTGTACTACCTATATCCGTTTTTACAAGTCGATCTTTCTTTTTATACACCATCAAGGGAGGTAACTCAAACTCACAAACAGTGGGTAGACCCTTACGTAATATGTGCCACTCCTTTTTCAGAATGTTCGTTATTTTACCACTATGATTACCAAATGTGGAAACAAACGGGATCCTCTGTGCTGTAGCGATTTTAGGCTGAGAGTGTAGCGTACTATCTCTATGGGTTCTTTTAATTTTCTTGCATGACCTCATTAATATCCTAGAGGGATACCCCCTATACAAAAAAAATGTGCGCAAATTTTTCAACTAAGGTCAAATCTCCATTCATCAGAGACCACCCGCCTGATTCTGAGCAATTGACTCCATGGTAATGATTCCACTATATTGTGTGGGTGATTACTGCCATATTCTAACAGATTGTTTCTGTCCGTCAGTTTCTGATACAGATCTGTTTTAATGCATCCTTCTTCAACATAGACTCTAACATTCAAGAATTGCAGCTCCACCCGAGACATCGTCCTAGTAAACTGCAATCCTGGGATGCTCCAATTCAGATGTTCATGAAAATCATTTAATTCCTCAACTGAACCCATCCATATAAAAAAATATCATCAATTAAGCGCCACCAGCACAGGATTCTCTCCATGTATGCTGTCTGGTACACCAGATTGTCCTCTACAGCAGCCATATAAATATTTGCGTATATTGGGGCCACATTGGACCCCATCGCGGTACCCCGCAATTATTGGTAAATGGTGTCTCCGAAGAGGAAATCATTCCTCCTCAGGACTACCTCTAACAGCTGGAGGAGGAACTGAGCGACCCCTTGAGAGAATCCCGCGCTGGCAAGCGCCCAACGGATAGCCCTTAGGCCATTCACATGTTCAATAGAAGTTTTACAATGAAACTACATCAAATGACACCAAAAAGAAAACATGTGGCAACGTGACATACCATAATCTCAAGAGAAAATAGCTACTGTCCCTAATGCATGAGGGGGCATTGATGGCATGTGTATGAAGTACACGATCCAAGAAGATAGCAACATTATTGAATATTGAACCTCTCCCGGAGACTATAAGCCTACCAGGGGTATCCACCAAACTCTTGTGGATCTTTAGAAGTATATATAGTAGAGGGGTGATATGATGCATTATTTTCAGATATTCAATAATGTCACCATCAACTATGCCCTCTTCCAAGGCTTTATCAAAGATGTACCATAGTTTATGTTTAATCTCAAACTGTGGATCCCCAATCAATTTTGCATACACCTCCCCATCCCCTAATTGTCTCTGTACCTCACTAATATATTTATCTGTGTCCATAATAACCTCTGCACTCCCTTTATCTGCTGATTTCACCATAATCTTTTTATCCGACTCCCCCTCTTACCAGGATGTCACATTGCATGAATGATACTCTTCATTGTCTTCTTTAATTTATTAATCTGTCTAGATACCAATTCAATGTAAGCTTCTACTACATGATTATTTTGAGGTGGGGAAAAATTGCTCATGGTCCTGAGGCCCAATCTCTTACGACCCAAAGGGTTTTCATTCCCTGCAGGACCAGGGTCAATCCCCTCTTCAGTTTTAAAGGCAAAAAAACTTTTCATTCTTAATCTTCTAAAAAAAAAATCTGGAAATCCAGCTTAATATTAAACCAATCACTCTTCATTAGTATTGACCTGTAGTATGTTGCTACTTTTATATTGATTTTCATTTTTTTCCCTTTTGTTCCTGCAGGGGTTAATGGTGAACAACATTGAACATCTCACATACATGTCCTAATGCGCCTGGCGATCTGAAACATATTATTTGACTATTTCTATAGAAGCTCTACATAGACAGGCATGAAGGTCGCAATTTATATACATCTAGCCTGGCCAGCATGGTTTGATTGTCAATTTGGATGCCCTCCAACTTCTTAATTACATCCATTGAGTCTCGTACATAGGATAGAAGGGCCAGCACAAATGGCCAAAGAATTTTATCCACATAGGTACTAATGCCCTGTGTTAAGCTACCCATCCCTGAAACAATAGTTCTTCCTTTAAGGGGGGGAATACCTTTGTGCACTTTGGTAAGACTATAAAAACATGGAAATTGAGGATTAAACGGTGTAGACAGGCACTCAATTTTTGCAATCACGCGGACGTTTGTAAATAAAATATATAGTTTAATAATACATAGTACATCAAATATTTAGTACATAAAATATTGCGGATGTACAGCGGATACGTGTACTTCCCAAAGGAAGGAAATAATGTTTATACTAAAAAAAACAATAAATAGTAGTACCAATAAAAAAAGGATTAAAAAAAATCTAAAAGTCTAAAAAAGTCCATAAAAAACTTTCATATAAGAGGCAATGTAAAAACAATATCAAGGTCCTCAATAATTGAACTAGTGGCTGCAGCAATGTAAAAGTCCTCAGTAATTAAACCAGTGGCTGTAGCAAACTAGCTGGCGATCCTAATTTTAAGAGAACTTTGCCTAGCGTAATGGTAGATTTCAATTGCACATCAATTGCATTATAATTGCACATCAATTGTAGTAAACCGTCTTGGTGAAAAGGTTAGGTATGTGCCAATCGAATGTATTCACTTAGAACACAAGCCCAAGCAATCTTCAGTTATTCAGTTGTTCAGTTATTCAAAACGTGTGTATTGAAAACACTTAAAATTTCCTTTCCAGTGTCCCGCTTATATTAGGTGATTTAGTATAATAGGGTACAGTGCCCAGAGTTCACCTTATGTGTTTGAGTATAAAAGCGTGTAATTGTGTGTATGGTGGCGTCCCACCATACACTGATACACTGGCCGTTGTTGCCTGTCCAAGCGTCTTCATGAGTTCCCACTAGTGATGGACGAACATCGGCCAGGACGGTTCGCGAACGCGATTGCGCGAAAGCAATCAAATGTTTGCAAACCGCAAGTTCGCAGGCGAACCTGAAAAACCTTCAGCTCATATTTGTAGCCAAGAAATAATTACTAGAAGTGCACAAATAGTCCCACAACATGGACAGTGACATACCAGATGTATTATTCGAATTTGCGATCTCCATTCATTATTTTATTTTCTATGCGAAATATCGGCAATATAATTTCCGCGCACGCGCATGCGCACACCAGTTATTTTTTCCAATACCATTTGTCACTGTGTGTAGCAGGGGGAATGCAGCAAAACCGCAAACAAATGCTGCAGTACCCAAATGCACTATAAAGAAAGTATATTATTGGTATATAACACCCCGCTTCTATCGGTTTTTTTAGGGGGCGACTGGTATATCACACCAGTTATAATTATTTTTTCCAATACCGTTTGTCACTGTGTGTAGCAGAGGGAACGCAGCAAAACCACAAACAAATTCTGAAGTACCCAAATGCACTATATAAAAAGCATATTAATGGTATATAACACCCCGCTTCTATCAGTTTTATTTGGGGGGTGACTGGTATATCAAACTAGTTATAATTATTTTTTCTAATTGCGTTTGTCACTCTGTGTAGCTGCAGTATTGCTGCAGAACCGCACACAACTGCTGCACAATACAAATCCACTACAATATGCTTTCTATGTTAGAAAGTATATTATAAGTGTATTACACCCCTCTGTACTGCACACCTATCAATAGCACACCTATACCAGTTCTTAAAATGACTTTTGTGGACCTATTTGATAGTATTTGGTGTCCCTAACAGTCTGTCCCTGCTCCACACAGCAACCTTTCCCTACACTGACAAAAGACTGAATGTAAAATGGCTGCCAGATCGGGTCTATTTATAAGGTAGGGGGTATGTCCATGTGCTGAAACTTTTCAATTGGCTGTCCTGTACCATCTGATGGATGTGTCATGGGTCAAAGTGAATAAAAGAATATGGCATGTACAAATATTCACATGTTCGGCGAATCGCGAACGAGCAAAGTTACGTAGTCCTCTATGTTCAGCGTCCCTTGTAATCCTTATAGTCATGTGAGGGTCTATAGTAACAGAGGGTGATAGAGTTATCCGTATATATACTTGATCGGTTACTCTATCTGTACTTGAAGTATTGATACATAATGTCATAGTAGTATTAAGTGGAAATGTTGATGATTTGAAATATAGGCTACAAAAAGCTGAAGAGTTTGGCGTTTAAACCTTCATGTAGGAGAGTGTTGAATTCAAATATGTATTTGGACTCGAGATATTCTCTTAATGTGGTTGCCTCCCCTCCAATGTCTGTATTGTGTGTGTTGGTCCTGTGTTGGTGACTTGTGATAATGATGGTTCCTGTGTTCCCAATTTTGTTGTGTGTACCTGTTCCTCAGGTTGTATTGGTGTGGTATTGGTGAGGGTGAATATTGTTTTTGATTTGGTGATTGACGTATACGTGGTTTGTGATGTGGGGGGTGTTCCGTCTAAAAAATGTTCCAGTGTTAAAATGTCAAACTTATTTGTGATAGACACATTAAACCTTGCCTGAATGTTGTTAGGACCATGGTCGCTATTATCTACTTGTATGATATCCTCAGGAATATCATGGTGTGATTTTTCTGATGTTTGTTCAGGTGTTTAGAATTTTCTGAATTGTTTTTGTATTTTTTTTATCTTTTTATCCATAATTTCTCTCTCAAGTCTATCTAGACTTTTAAATAATCTGTCCTGCCAAGTATTAAATTCCAAATTTTGGATTCTTTCATTAGTTTGATTTTATCTGTTGTCTCGTTCAAAATTCGGGTACGTCTCCTGATGACTAATTGAGTTAATGTCACAGATTGTGTCATCAGGAGAGATTCCCATTACATGTTGAAATCTGGGCACTGGAGGTCTGGTGCCTGACTTTTTGATATAGCAGAGATTTCAACAGGGAATGGGAATCTCTCCTGAATACGAAAGAAAACATAAACTATCTACTCAACAACCAATTCATATTCACATATAATTAAGGCGTTCCTAACTTGTAGTAGCACTAGTGTCATATACATAATACAATGACCATGTAAAAGACAATACGTGGGCAGATCAAAAAGGACATTGAAGAGAAGAATATCAGAGCATATAATATTAGAATTGGCTACGAAATTATTCACTCTCAAAGCATTTTAAAATACACCACAATCAAGATCCAAAGGGACTCTCTTTCATGGCAATAGAAAAAGTTGCAAAACATTGGAGGGGAGGCAACCACATTAATAGAACGTCACAAACTCTTCGGCTTTTTGAAGCCTATGGGGTGGGTGCCTTGAGCCGACGGCGGATCGAGGTCTGGCTGTTCTAGCTATCCCCCCTTGGAGCAGGGCCCCCCATCTCCCTTTTTCTTCTTTCAAAATAATTTTCCTTTTCAGCTTTCAAATCATCAACATTTCCACTTAATACTACTATGACATTATGTATCAATACTTCAAGTACAGATAGAGAAACCAATAAAAGTAGATATATGGATAACTCTATAACCCCCTGTTACTATAGACCCTCACATGACTATAAGGACTATTATATACAACATTTTTTCTCTTATTTTTTCTCTTTTTCTTTGGATTTGCAAATAGCCCAATTTTGGACTTATAAAATCCTCCATTATAGACCACTAATCATAAATGATCATTGAGAACAAGATTTTGATTAAATATACAAAAAAAGACACCAACAAAAAAACGCAATGTTACCGCATCTGACCGCATGGGACATAAATAACACTAAATTTGGTCCATTCATAAAGAGACTCATTAGACCCAAGCCTATATAAAACTTAGAAGCAATATAATATGATGATGATATAATACTTTACAATTAGAGTTGAGGGGACACCTGGCTGTTGAGAAAAAAGTTTGGAGTAGGAGGTTGAGGAGGCAGTGGATGTGGCGTTGTAGGTGGAAGTGGAGGTAGCCTACACTGCTTTTAAATTTACTTTTATTTATTTTTAAATTAGGGTACACCCCAAAACATTGGGAAATATAACCTGTGATAACCCCCTCCAGTCATGCTAAACACACGTTCAGACAATACACTGGCTGCAGGGCAGGCCAGCACCTCCAAGGGGTAAAGGGCAAGCTCAGGCCATGTGCCCAATTTGGAGACCCAGAAGTTGCAGGGGCTGACCCCTGTCAGTCAGTTCGTGTAGGCATGTGCACACTTACTGCCCCACCATGTTGCACGTCTCCGTGATGTTCACAATCCAATTTTATATCTGCTCTATCAACTTTCGATGTTCTTTTATGCGCCTACCATGGTGATCACTGGTGGCGGGGAATCAGGGTTCCAGGCCAGAGAGGGAGCGTGAGAAAGAGAGACCACATCCAAGGGAGAATTCATTTTTTCAAATTTAAAATTATAGTGTTAAAATATGGGAGAAATTGTTAAGCATAAAAGTGTGACAACTTTTCAAAGTTTAAGCATTGAATGAAAGGATGTGGCGCGCATTAATTACTGAATAATTTATAAAATTGTATTCCCTGTCACCTATGCATAGCAGGTGTTTATTCACATCTAAAATTGTATAATGTCAACCCAAGAATGTAACAGAAAAATGATTGAAATTTATTAAGCTAGGTAGAGGAGGGGTATATTACACCCAAAAAATTGTGAATTTCATTGACAATTAGTTTTATTTTTTTTTTAAACCTGTCTACTAGGTATAGCAGTGGTACATCACACCCAAAAATTGGTGAATTTCACCAGAATATATAACTGACAAATTTTTTTGAGGCTCACTGGCACAAACCACTTATTAGTCTGTTGTTCAAGGCCCGTCCACAGCTCCTGCGTGGTTTGGGATTTGTCCCCCAAACGGATACGTTTTAAAACTGCCTGTTGTCGTTTACCCCTGTCTGTGCTGAAGTTGGTGGTGAAGGTGTTACGCTGACCGGGTGAGGAGCTGGTAGAGAATGAGGAAGCAGAGTAGGAGAAGGAAGCAACAGGAGGCAAACTGAAGCGTCCTGCAATCCTCGGTGGTGGAAGGAACACCTGATTTTGTCCCCTACTTGGCTGTGCAGGAAAGAGATGGCTCACCTTGAAAAGTAGTGGTGGCTGGGCACAACGTACTGTGGGACAGCCACCGCCATAAGGCCTTTAAAACTATCTTTTTTTACCAGACGGAATAACAGCATTTCAAAGGCCAGTAATTTAGAAATGCTGGCATTCAGGGCTAGAGATGGTGGGTGGGTGGGGGGGGGGGGGTGTACTTACTCTTCCTCTCCAGCATTTGGGAGAAGGAGAGCTGAACACTTCCGTGGGACATTGTGATTGTGGAGATGCTTGTGGACCCAGGTGTTGGTGTTGCTGGCAGATCCTCTGTTTGCAGGGTGGGAGGTGGCACTGTCACTCAAGAGGTGGATGAAGAGGCAGAGACTGCAGCAGAAGAGAAAGCAGGAGGAGCCAGAGACCTTTCTTGGTTTTTTAGGTGTCTACTCCACTGCAGCTCGTGCTTTGCACTTAAATGCCTGGTCATGCAGGTTGTGCTCAGGTAGAGAACGTTTATGCCTCGCTTCAGGCTCTGATTGCACAGCGTACAAACCACTCGTGTCTTGTCGTCAGCACATTGTCTGAAGAACTGCCATGCCAGGGAACTCCTTGGAGCTGGCTTTGGTGTGCTCGGTCCCTTGCTGCAGTGGGCAGTAGGAGGCGTACTGTCTAGAGGATGGCCGCTCCGCTTTTGCACCCTGCTCCCTCTTCTGCTGTGCTGGTGGCTCTGTTCGACCACCACCTATTCCTCCGAACTACATTGGTCACTCGCATGACCTTGATTCCATGTGGGGTCGAGGACCTTATCGTCCTCCACATCATCCTCCACCCAGTCTTCACCCCGCCTTCCTTGTCAGTCTGCACACTTTCAAAAGCCCCAGCAGTTGGCACCTGTGTTTTGTCATCATCCGAGACGTGCTGCGATGGTCCTCCCATTTACTCATCTTGACAGATAAGTGGTTAGGCATCGGTGCACTCAATCTTTTCCACTTCTGGGGCAGGGCTAGGTGGATGGCCTGGGAAACCCTGCTAGCAGAGTCATCAAAAAGCAGAAGAGACTGCTTCATAACTTGGGGCTCAGACTGCTTGGCTGATTTGCAAGGGAGTGAGGTGAAAGACTGATGGACATCGGCTGCAGGTGCCAACTGTAGTCTTTCAGCAGGAGACTGGGTGGGAGACAATGTGAAGGAACTGGATCCACTGTCAGCAACCCAATCTACTATTGCCTGTACTTGTTCAGGCCTCAACATTCATAGAGCCGCATTAGGCCTGACCAAATACCGCTGCAGGTTCTGTCGCCTACTCGCATCTGAGGAAGGGTTTTCATTTGTGCTTGTAGCTTGCACAGATCGACCACGTCCTCTCCCTGCAACAGGAGCTTCACCAGCACCACGACCTGGGCCACATCCCTTAGTTGATGCTCTCCTCATATTTTTTGAATTTATGATCTTGCACTAAATGGGTGTTTAATAATAGTAGAATAGAACGACAGAATGTAAAGAGTGTATCTCACACAACCTGAACCAGACTAGGCCTCATTAAAAGATTTCTTTGCCCAAAATGGATGTATTTCAAATGCCTGAATCAAACCCCTATATGTAAAGGGTGTATCTCACACGGCCTGAACCAGTGTAGGCCTGAATTAAAGATTTCTTTGCCCAAAATGGCTGTATTTCAAATGCCTGAATAAAACCCCTGTATGTAAAGGGTGTATCTCACACGGCCTGAACCACTGTAGGCCTGAATTAAATATTGGTGCACCAAATGGCGGTATTTCAAATCTCTGAATCTAACCCAAATGTATTAAGGGTGTATCTCACAGTGACATCTGCCTCAAAGGCTGCCAACTAATTTTTTTTTGACCAATCGAGTGTTTGTTTAACAACTGAATTTGACAGCAGTATATAAGCAAGGCCTGAAAATAGTGGTTTTGGGCAAAAAAGTGTGTTTTTAAAACACCAGAAAATGATGGGTGTATTTCTAGCTTAACCTTCTCCTGACCGCCTAACACAGGGATGCGTCCTGCGGGCGGCCGGGTTGTTCCTCAATGACGCACCGGCGCGTCATCCCGCGACGCGCTGCTCGGAAGTTATACTACAGCCTGCCAGCGATGATTATTCGCTGGCAGGCTGTAGATGTTAAAATAATCGCATCAGAAAGGTATATTAGATGCTGTTTTGTTAACAGCGTCTAATATACCTGCTACCTGGTCCTCTGGTGGTCCCTTTTGCTTGGATCGACCACCAGAGGACACAGGCAGCTCTGTAAGTAGCACCAAGCACCACACTACACTACACCCCCCCTGTCACTTATTAACCCCTTATTAACCCCTGATCACCCCATATAGACTCCCTGATCACCCCCCTGTCATTGATCACCCCCCTGTAAGGCTCCATTCAGACGTTCGTATGACACCGGCAATGTGCTTTCTGCATTTTGTGGATCCGCACATTGCCAGAACTATATAGAAAATGCCTTTTCTTGTCCGCAATTGCGGACAAGAATAGGACATGTTCTATAGGCTCTACAAAAAACGCAGTGTTCGTCCGATCAGGCCTGATCTTGTGCGCACACTTGAGTTCAGTCCTCCCACCGCAGTGACAGAATTTTTTTTCTGATCACTGCAAAAACACCGTAAAATCGCTGTGGCACTATAAAGATCACTTTTGAGAGGCATGGCGAGTTCATAGAAGATTTTTTTTTTGGGCACAAGTTAGCGGAAATTGATTTATTTTCATTCTTTTTGTTTTTTTCTTACAAAGTCTCATATTCCACTAACTTGTGACAAAAAATAAAATCTTACATGAACTCACCATACCCCTCACGGAATCCAAATGAGTAAAAATGCCCTTTGAAATCCTAAAGGTACTCATTGGAATTTGGGACACTTTGCGCACCTAGGCTGCAAAAAAGTGTCACACATGTGGTATCGCCGTACTCAGGAGAAGTAGGGCAATGTGGTTTGGGGTGTATTTTTACATACACCCATGCTGGGTGAGAGAAATATCTCTGTAAAATGGGAAAAAGTTGTCTTTTACAGAGATATTTCTCTCACCCAGCATGGGTATATGTAAAAATACACCCCAAAACACATTGCCCTACTTCTTCTGAGTACGGCGATACCACATGTGTGACACTTTTTTGCAGCCTAGGTGCGCAAAGGGGCCCAAATTCCAATGAGTACCTTTTAGCAGGGCATTTTTAGACATTTGGATTCCAGACTTCTTCTCACGCTTTAGGGCCCCTAAAATGCCAGGGCAGTGTAAATACCCTACATGTGACCCCATTTTGGAAAGAAGACACCCCAAGGTATTCCGTGAGGGGCATGGCGAGTGAATGTAAAATTTTATTTTTTGTCACAAGTTAGTGGAATATGAGACTTTGTAAGAAAAAAATAAAATAATTTTCCGCTAACTTGTGCCAAAAAAAAAAAAACTTCTATGAACTCGCCATGCCCCTCACAGAATACCTTGGGGTGTCTTCTTTCCAAAATGGGGTCACATGTGGGGTATTTATACTGCCCTGGAATTTTAGGGGCCCTAAAGCGTGAGAAGTAGTTTGGAATCCAAATGCCTAAAAATGCCCTCCTCAAAGGTACTCATTGGAATTTGGGCCCCTTTGCGCAACTAGGCTGCAAAAAAGTGTCACACGTGTGGTATTGCCGTATTCAGGAGAAGTAGGGCAATGTGGTTTGGGTTGTATTTTTACATATACCCATGCTGGGTGAGAGAAATATCTCTGTAAAATGACAACTTTGTATACAAAAATGGGAAAAGTTGTCTTTTACAGAGATGGAATATGTGGAATATGAGAAAAAAAATGTAAACAAAAAATCTATTTCCGCTAACTTGTGACAAAAAATAAAAACTTCCATGAACTCACTATGCCCATCAGCGAATATCTTAGGGTGTCTACTTTCCGAAATGGGGTCATTTGTGGGGTGTTTCTACTGCCTGGGCATTGTAGAACTTCAGGAAACATGACAGGTGCTCAGAAAGTCAAAGGGCGTAATTCATTTTTTTGCATCATAGTTTGTAAACGCTATAACTTTTACCCAAACTAATAAATATACACTTATTGCATTTTTTGGGGGAATTTACGCTTTCTCAAATTTTGTGAGATGGAGAGCTGAACGCTGCCGTGTGACATGGTGGAGATGCTTGGTGACAGAGGTGGTGGTGTTGGTGGTACATCCTCTGTTTGCTGGGCGGCAGGTGCCAATGTTCCACCAGAGGCGGAGGAAGAGGGCGAGGCAGCAGCAGCAGAAGAGGTAGCAGGAGGGGCCTGAGTGAGTTCCTTGCTTTTAAGGTGTTTACTCCACTGCAGTTCATGCTTTGCATGCAGATGCCTGGTCATGCAGGTTGTGCTAAGGTTCAGAACGTTAATGCCTCGCTTTAGGCTCTGATGGCACAGCGTGCAAACCACTTGGGTCTTGTCATCAGAACATTATTTGAAGAACTGCCACGCCAGGGAACTCCTTGAAGCTGCTTTTGGGGTGCTCGGTCCCAGGTGGCGGTGGCCAGTAGCAGGCAAACTCTCTTGGAGGCGGGTGTACTGCTTTTGCCCCCTGCTCCCTCTTTTGCTACGCTGTTGGCTCGGTCTCACCACTGCCACTACCTCTGAACTCTGAAAGTCAGTGGCACGACCTTCATTCGATGTGGGGTCTATAACCTCATCGTCCCCTGCATCGTCTTCCACCCAGTCTTCCTCCCTGACCCCCTGTTCAGTCTGCACACTGCAGAAAGACGCAGCAGTTGGCACCTGTGCTGACTCTGATGAGGTGGTATTCCCATGTCCTCATCATCAGGAAACATAAGTAGTGCATTCTATGTCTTCCATCGCTGGGGAAGGGCTAGGTGGATGCCCTTGGGAAACCCTGCCTGCAGAGTCTTCAAACAGCATAAGAGACTGCTGAATAACTTAAGGCTCAGACAGTTTCCCTGATATGCATGGGGGTGATGTGACAGACTGATGGGCTTGGTTTTCAGGTGCCATCTTTGCGCTTTCTGCAGAAGACTGGGTGGGAGATAATGTGAACGTGCTGGATCCACTGTCGGCCACCCAATTGACTAATGTCTGTACCTGCTCAGGCCTTACCATCCTTAGAACAGCAATGGGCCCCACCAAATATCACTGTAAATTCTGGTGGCTACTGGGACCTGAGGTAGTTGGTTCACTAGGACATGTGGCTGTGGCAGAATGGCCACGTCCTCTCCCAGCACCAGAGGGTCCACTAACACCACCACGACCATGTCCGCGTCCCTTACTAGATGTTTTCCTCATTGTTACCGTTCACCACAATAAGAAAAAAATTATTTGGCCCAATGTATTAAATTCAAATTCAGGCCTTTTTTTTACAGGCACCTAACACTATCTGGCTATCTATTTAAGTACTGTATTACACTAATACAGGCACAGCACTAACCACAGATTTAGCTGAATATAAATTGTAGGCCTAGTCTTTAGGCCCTGGATGACAGGTTTCCTTTTACGGACAGAATTAGACTTGGAGATGCACAGTAGCGTGTGAAGTTATTGAGGATGACCCTATTAGCACTTGAATTTGCACCTTCAATGCAATATACCCTTTTACGGACAGAAATACACTATGTGAGATGCACAATAGTGTGTGCAAATTTAAAGGCTTATGCTTTCAGCAATTGTAATTTAACAGTCTGTGTAATATAGCCTTTTACGGAACAAAAATGCAATTGGAGATGCACGCTGAGTGTAATATACCCTTATACGGACAGATTTAAAATTGGCTTGCAACAGCAGAAACCACTGATTTAGGGAATTGCTATTTTGGCAATTGAACTTCAACCCAGAACAAAAACTATGCTTTGACGGCCACTAAAAAACTTGTCCAGCCACAGCTGGAACACCAGATTTAGGGTATTGCTATTTTGGCAGTTGAATTTCACCCCTCAATAAAATAGCAAGCACAGCCAAGCCCCTGATGTAGGATATAGCAAAAAAACAAACAAACACTATTGATGGTTAAATGGGCGCACCACAAGACACAAAATGGCCGCCGATCACCCCCCAAAAAAATGGCAGAAAAATGCTCTGGGCAGCCTAAAAACAGTGAGCAATTAACTAGCATAAGTTGAATGATTCATTAAGTGTTTTTGCTGAGTAAATCCCTGCCTAATCTCGCCCTAACAGCAGCTGCATCCTCTCCCTACACTGATCAGAGCAGAGTGACGTGCAGCGCTACGTGACTCCAGCTTAAATAGAGGCTGGGTCACATGCTGCACTGGCCAATCACAGCCATGCCAATAGTAGGCATGGCTGTGATGGCCTCTTGGGGCAAGTAGTATGACGCTTGTTGATTGGCTGCTTTGCAGCATTTCAAAAAGCGACAAGAAAGCGCCGAACACCGAACCCGAACCCGAACTTTTGCGTAAATGTTCGGGTTCGGGTCTGTGTCATGAACACCCCAAAATTCGGTACGAAACCGAACTGTACAGTTCGGGTTCGCTCATCCCTACTCAGAAGCAGTGCAGGTTCTCGGAGCTTGCATAAAATGGCTGCCTCTGCCACCCACCTAACTGACTTATTAAAGTTTTTTTTTTTTCGGTCACTGGGCTTAGGGAAAGATAATAAAATTGTGCTCTGCATCCACAAAACACAATGTATGTAGATCGCTGAGTTAGATTCTGATTTTTAGCAAAGAGTCTCTTCTATTCTCTCCCTGAAATCACCAGCAGCATCCTCTCCCTACACTAAGCACAGCAGAGTGACGTGAGGCGCTATGTGACTCCAGCTTATATAGAGGCTGGCTCACATGCTACACTGGGCAATCACAGCCATGCCATTAGTAGGCATAGCTGTGATGGCTGCTAAGGTCAGACACCCGAACGCGAACTTTTTATGAAATGTTCGGGTTCGGGGTCCATAAATCCTAAAGTTCAGTACGAAATTTACAATTCTGGTTCGCTCAACCCTATTTATAATCTATCAAAGCAAGTGGAACAACATCATTCATTCCAGATCTTTGGTACCCTATAAGATTTAAAAGCATGGAGTGGGGAGATGCAGGCTACCACTGATGAAGAAGTCAGAGCCAGACTTCGAAACGCATTTGGTGTAAAGCAATATAATATCTGCACGACCCATGCTCATATGGACTATATCTAATACTTAATCTTATTTGGAAGCGCTTCCTCCAATTCATCTACCTGTATAATCACCTGGAAACCCAAAAGCCCACGTGGGACGCTGAAGATAAAGGACTATGTAACTTCCTCTACAACACCAGCGCCTGCTGACCGACGCACATGCCAAACACCCGAACATCCCGGTGCTATGTGGGACGCCGAGAATACTCAGTCAGATACACAGTAGCAGTGGGAACTCGTGAAGATGCCGGGACAGGTAACAGCGGCCAGTGCATCAGTGTATGGTGGGACGCCACCAATTACACAGTTGTACACTTGTCCGCTTTTATACTCAAACACATAAGGTGAACTCTGGGCACTGTACCCTATTATACTAAATCACCTAATACTGTAATCACCTATAATCGGGACACTGGAAAGGAAGGTGTTTGCAATACACACGTTTTGAATAACTGAACAACTGAATAACTGAAGATTGCTTGGGCTTGTGGTCTAAGTGAATACATTTGATTGGCACATACTTAACCTTTATCACCAAGACGGTTTAC
Organism: Bufo gargarizans; assembly: GCF_014858855.1. Classification (NCBI taxonomy): domain Eukaryota; kingdom Metazoa; phylum Chordata; class Amphibia; order Anura; family Bufonidae; genus Bufo; species Bufo gargarizans. The sequence goes on along the minus strand of NC_058080.1, from coordinate 487,051,911 downwards.
TACAATTGATGTGCAACCATAATGCAATTGATGTGCAATTGAAATCTACCATTACTCTAGGCAAAGTTCTCTTAAAATTAGGATCGCCAGCTAGTTTGTTTGCTACAGCCATTGGTTTAATTACTTAGGACTTTTACATTGCTACAGCCACTAGTTCAATTATTGAGGACCTTGATATTGTTTTTACATTGCCTCTTATATGAAAGTTTTTTATGGACTTTTTTTTATTCCTTTTTTATTCATACTATTTATAGTTTTTTTTGTATAAACATTATTTCCTTCCTTTGGGAAGTACACTGTACATACACAATTTTTTATGTACTAAATATTTTATGTACTATGTATTATTAAACTACTTATTTTATTTACAAACGTCCGCGTGATTGCAAATATTGAGTGCCTGTCTACACCATTTCTTCCATATTTACTCCACTGACTGGGTGAGTCAGACCAGACATTGAGCACCATCCCACACTGATAAACAAGTTAGCCTCCACATTTCTCTCCAGTCTCTGGAGTCTGAGGATGCTTTGGAAACAAAAAAGAATATTCAGTTAAACTGATCAGTCTTTTCTCACGTGCTGCCAGCAATATATTTTTGAGTTTCATCTGGAACCTGTCAGTAGGATCGTTGTCAAGGACACAGTAACAGTGGCTATCTTTTAGAGTGTTCATACACATAGTTTTATACTGCTCATGGCCCATGATAGTAATATAACCCCCCTTGTCAGATGGTTTAATGACAATCGTGGGGTCACGTTCAAGGGAGAGAAGAGCTTAAGTCTCAACTCTCGATAGGTTAGAGGCTCCCACTCTCTGATTCTCCGAAGTTCTTAACTGGTCCGTTACTACATTCAAGAAAATATCAATTGGTGTATTATTGTCAAGGCTGTGTCACTTTCTCGGTGGTCTTCACTGTGACACGTTTGCCATGTATGCTGATTACCTTGGGCAACGTGTAGTTTATTCAGCATGTGTGTGCACTGCTTTCTGTATCCTGGTTTCTTCCATGTCTGGTACTTGTGGGGTTAAGTTCCTGGGCTGGGTGTGGTCACTAGGTGCTATTTATCCTGTTGCTGAGGGCCAGGAGTGTTAGTTGTCCTCCACCTTTTGTTTGGTGCTGGCGCTATGCCCCTGTCCTGGGTGTTCCATCTGCCCAGTTCTTGAGGGCCAACTTGTGAGACATCAATGTCACCTTCCCTTCATACTCTGTTTCTGTGTGTGGTATAATTTTTGTTATGGGTTGATGTTATGTCTAGTTGTCGTCCCATGTCTGGTCTGGTCTGTTTCTGGTGTGTATAGTCCTGCCTGGATGCTAGACAACTGTCCCCTGTCTGTGACTTCAGTGAGAGAGCTCTTGGGTTCCCCGGAGGGGGAACAATGAGTCAGTGTGCAGCTCTGCCTGAGGGTACCATGCATCCTCACTGCATGGGGGTCCAGGCAGTTACTGTTAGTGTTGAGCGTAAATATTCGAATCACAAATTTTAATCGTGAATATCGTCACTTCAAGAATTTGCTAATATTTAGAATATAGTGCTATATATTTGTATTCGCGAATAGTGTTGATGGCAAATATTCTAATTGCAAATTTATCGCAAATTTATTGCAAATATCGGCACATAGCAACATCCCTAGCAAACAATAGAAAAGTTGCCTACCCCTTGGTGTTTATCGCGAATATTCTAATCACAAATTTTTATTGCGAATATATTACATTGCTGATTTTCACAGCCAAGTAAATAATGACTGGAGACCATGATATCTTGAATTTGAGAATTTATGGCGAATATTCGGCCAAAAATTCACAAAATATCTCAAATTTGAATATTGCCGCTCTGGTGTGCTGGGTTCTGTGTTTGTTGTTTGTACTGTGTCCTGTATGGTGTTTGGGTTCCAGTACATATGCATGGGTTCCAGACGGTGTTGTGTGGACTACTGGTATTTCTTCCAGCAGCTGAGGCAGGAAATGTGCCTAGTATATCGGTGCTCTTGGTCCAGTGGTTGTTCTTGCCACTGGTTTCTTACCGGCCATTTCAGTTTGCTACTCACTGTCATCTGGGTGTGTGTGTATTTGTGTTATACTTTTCATTGTAGGATGTTACTAGAACATAACTAAAACTTGTTATTAGATGTTCTAGGGATCAGGTGGACCCACGCTAGAACATGACAGTAAGTTTTGTCGTCCTCTTTCCTTTGTTTCTAGACCTGAGGGAGATTCTGGTTCATTCTTCTGGTGGAGGAACCAGTCGTCTCTAGTCCTGACACTATTACCAGGGTTCTACAGGGTGAGTTAGGGCCCTAATCTCCAGTGTATGAACTTCCCTACCTTCGAGGCCTGTTCATACTTATAGTTAGTCAGGACTAGCATTAGGGTTGCTCTAGGAGGTGACCAACTCCCTTTTTCCAGTGTCCAGGCCTAGTTTATGTTCCCACTTCCTATCAGTGTTCGGTGTAAAGTTTTCCCTCCACACCTCACCATGACCGTTATCTCCCATTGGTGGATTCTTAGTGGACGAAAGATTGAGATCAGTGAAAGGACCTTCACCACAATTCCTTCCACCCTCCTCCATTAGATACGCTAATAGGTGTAAATCGGGTAACTCTAGAATGTATATCTCTAATACAATGCATTGTTGCCTATCATGTGTGGCAAAAACTTTTTCCATTTCAGTTTCCTTACGAATAGGATCAAGTCCTTCACTCATTTGAATAAATTGAATGCACATGTAGGCACAAATGAAAGACCTTTACTAAGCAGCTGCATCTGTATTGAGGAGTCTATCAGATAGGTTAATAATTTGTCAGTACGTTGAGACGTCTGCATTACCCTATCATCTGGTTCCGCACCGCCTGTCTCACCTTTTAGTTGGTATCCTATTGATTCTCTCTGTCCCTCAATGCATAGGCTGCCACTGTGGCAGGTGTTCCTAAAAAAAAACCTCAATGACGGGGGGTCTCCTGCCTCTACCCCCTCTACCTCTTGTTCTCCCCCTAAAGGATGAGAAAATGGGAGTTCCGCAGACGGATTGGAGAGCATCCTAACCCCTTAGTGACCACACAAATTTTATAAATTTTTAGTTTTTTCATCAATGTACTTGTATGAGGTCTTATTTTTTGCAGGACAATTTATAGTTTGTAATGCACCATTTTGGGTCCATACAATGATTGATTAAAGCTAGCTAAAACCCCACATTCGCAAGTGTTCAGACATTTGCAAGTGTTCAGACACCCCCTTTGCACGTCATGTAGCCGATGCGCATAAGAATAAGGCAGATATGATGAGATTTCAGGGGATTGAGGTGATCAGAAGATCCCCAAGGGGAGGTGACTTTGATAGAAAGTTACTACAGAAGGAGGCACAGTGGATTTTTAGACTACATACTGTACGTCTGGAGGGCCTGAATGAGCATATAATTGATGTGCTTTTTTCAAGTTTGGCCTTCCCAATTAGAGCTAATTTATGTAGTTATTACTAGCATGTTGGTTACATCTACACACCAATGCCTTCTTCCCTGTACCTAGATTCTACATCTTTGAGTGTACTTATTTTATTTTTATGTTTATGTATTTGAGTATAAGATACTCCCTTATGTTCAGGCTGATGAATATAGTCTGTTATCTCTAAATGTTCTGTGTGGTTCATGAATTTTTTTCATTTTTATGTCCCTGCCTTTTTTCATTTTGAACTGCCGCTTAGTCTCTATTAGTATGGAGTGTTTTGACACTCACAGCACGATCGCTCTAGATCAGGGGTGTCAAACTCAAATTCATCGGGGGCCGCATCAGCAGTTTGGTCACCCTCAAAGGGCCGGTTGTATCAGACTTATGGGGGATCTGTGGGTGACACTTATGGGGGATCTGTGGGTGACACTTATGGGGGATATGTGGGTGATACATATGGGGGATCTGTGGATGACACTTATGGGGGATCTGTGGGTGACACTTATGGGGGATCTGTGGGTGACACTTATGGGGGATCTGTGGGTGGCTCTTATGGGGGATCTGTGTATGACAGTTATGGGGGGGATCTGTGGATGACACATATATAGCATCTTATGCTATGTGTCATCCACAGATCCCCTTCATAAGTGTCCCTGTAGTGAATGACCCTCAATACACGGGCTAGGGGCCGGCATCTGCTTTTATAATGATAGCGGGGCCCGTGCAGTGACTATTCTACTACACGGGCCCCGCTCACTGTAAAATCGTATCTCTAATAGTTAATGGTTACCGTATGTATATAATCGCATAAGGAGCGCTGTGCATTACCGGTACTTACAACTACAAGCGTTCGCCGAGAGGAGGGAGGAGGCAGGAGGCAGGCTGGTGTTCCGTGAAAAGTTGGTACCTGTTAAAAGTTGGTACCCTCGTCACTTCCGGTACTGACGTCATGTTGAAACGAAGGTGTGAGCTGAGAGCTCGGCTCCTCATTGGCTGACGCGAAGGCGTGTTGGCGCTTGCCCAGACGCAACATGGGTACCATGATTTCACATGTAGCGGCTGTGAACGCGCAGAGGGAGGGAACCTTGGATTTACGGCCCACCGCGCATGCGCGAATAGGCTTGGCCGCAATGTAAAATTTTGGTTTATAGGACCTGAGGGAGGGGAGGGACGCAGGGAGGGGGGGCGGGGTTTGGCCGCTCTGTGATTGGTCATTCAAGGTACCATACTTTAACGGTGCACATCATGCCATCGGAGCCGAGGGAGGGAGGGGAGGGACGCAGGGAGGGGGGCGGAACTTGGCTGCTCTGTGATTGGTCATGGGGGTACCATAATTTAACGGTGCACATCATGCCATCGGAGCCGAGGGACGCAGGGAGGGGGGTGGGGCTTGGCCGCTCTGTGATTGGTCATTCAAGGTACCATACTTTAACGGTGCACATCATGCCTAGGATCCAAGGGAGGGACGCAGGGAGGAGGGGGGGACGCAGGGAGGGGGCGGGGCTTGGCCGATCTGTGATTGGTCAACGGTGCACATCATGCCTAGGAGCCGAGGGACGCAGGGAGGGACAGGCGCTGGCAGCGTGAGTCATACATCATGCGCCCACGCCGCCTGCTTCATTCATAAAGTGGGCGGCGCAGGCGCGTGACGTATGACTCACACTGCCAGCGCCCATCCTCCCAGCCTGCCTCCTCCCTCCTCTCGGCGAGCGCTTGTAGTTGTAAGTACCGGTAATACACAGCGCTCCTTATGCGATTTATTATCACTTCCTGCAGGGGCCACCTGCAGGAAGTGATAATAAAAGGTGAAGGCTGGCGGCCGGCGGCGGCTACGCGGGCCACATGACGAGGTCTGGCGGGCCGGATTCGGCCTGCGAGCCTTGTGTTTGACACCCGTGCTCTAGATAGTAAGGCTCAGGTGGGGGTGGTTATTAAGGCGATACTGCGCCTCCTGCATACTCATTCCTTGGTTTAGGGGCTGTATCTGTATGGTGGGAGGGGCTTCCACCATATAATCTGTGTATTTCGGTCACGACCACCTTTGCACCGATGCCACCGCCTCACCACACGTTTTACATGTTGTCTGTCTGTAAGCTAAATAAATGTAGTTCCGAAGCGGCGAAACGTGTAGAGTGTATGATAGGGAAAAGTTACATGTGTACAGCAAACGGGTTTGGTGCTAAACAATAGGCGTAATAGCCTTAGTTGCCACTGGAGTGTTTGAATATAATGGAGAAGCGGACATAGGTGTTATGGGGCAAATGTAACGCGAGTGGGGTACAACTAGACCACTCATAGTTAATGTTTAATTTAACAGCCCGCACTCTATGTTTGGTTTCTACACTCCAGGGCATTCACAGTTGATTTAATGAGACACAGTAGCGGCTGAGTGAGCACTAGTTAAATAATGCTACAGTGGACTAGTGACTCTGAACGATATGTAGAGTCTGTTACATTGTGTTGCATTTGTTATAATCAACTGTAGTTAACTATATATTTTTTTCAACTGGGGTTTACTGACTAGCTGATAGCATAATCCCGCAGAGTTACTCCCTATCAATTGCATTCCCCGGCGATGTGAAGTACCTTCCTCTATACCCCAGTTGATATTCTGAGATTTATACACAATTAGTTATTTGGAGAAAGCTTTTGTTCTCCCCTTATCTTTTTAAAGAAATATACCCACTAAAGATTAGGGTTTTTATTATGTAATGTTCTTTCTGGCAGTGATAGGTCCAGAAATATCTCTTTATGGTGGTAGATTACTTATTTTGAGTCTTCTGACCTGTAAAATTATGATGCAATTTTGAGCAATTCACCCAGAATGAAATGCAAAAGTTTTCAATTTACTAGCGTTTAATTATTATTTTTTTGAACTTTGTAACCAATTCAGTTTGTTTACAATTAATTCTCTCATCTCTAGTACCAATGAAAACAAGGGGGCACCTAGCCTTTCTGCTGCCTGAGGCAAAAGTTTAAATGACAGCCCCCCTGTGCCATATGTCAAATTATAAAGCCAACCCTTCCCTTACAGTATGCAGAATAATACAGCACAACATATCCAGTGATGTCTCCTCTGAAGATGTTCTCTTTCCTCATCCCATTCAGAGATATGACTACCTTGACGTCTTCTTTCAGCCGCATCTCATTTCTGCAGAGTTTCCACGCAAAGACTTTAGGTTCCTAACTTTTAGTTTCCTCCCCAATGTCGGCTAACGTTATACTTTAAAAATAACAATGCCATAGACTTAGTCCCCCCTATAGTAATAGTGCTTCCAGTACCTCCAATAGCAACAATGTTCTTCAAAAGTGACCCATATTGTGCCCAATAATAATAATACCACTGTGCCTGCAGTATTAATATATTTAGGGCACCTAATTGAAGTAAGGTCCCCCTATAATGCCACTAGTAGTAACAAGACCCCTTTATGGGCCACTCCTTAGAGCCCCCAATAGTAACACTACATACTGATTTCATCATAATGTTAGCACAACCTCCTGTTCCATTCTACTGCCTTATGCTTCAGGACTGGTGGCGTAGTTGGCTGCCACCTGTGGCGAGATGCCCAACTTGCCTCACAGCAGATGCGGCCCTGGTCGAAACTACAACTTATCCTGCCAAAAACAAACACTCTTAAAGCTCTGTCAATAGAAAAAAAAAATAATGGCTCCTATAATATGTTGCCACAAATTACAAATTATAATTTTTTAAATAAAAAAAGTGATATTTTTTTTTCTTAAAAGGTGATTTTATGGAGTAAAGCCCCCAGTAGTGCCGATGTTTAGCGGTTAAAAAGCAAAAAACATCTCACATCCTGTTCCCCGCCACCATCTGTGTTCTACCAGTCTGTGGCCTCAGTTGCGGCATCCTGCAAGAACCGGCACAGGAGGTCACAGTGATATCATTTCGATCTGTTGCTCCATTCTACTGCCTCATAGACTTCAGGCCTAGCAGCATCAGGTCTATGAGGTTGAATGGCAGCAGATTCTGTTATGATTGCATCCCTCCTTATGGGTAGCAAGGTGGTGTCCTAGGCGGGCACCAATCCTTGCCTATCTATCATTGCGGATCTTGCAATATGTATCCCAAAATGTTGCCAATAAAATCTGCAGCTTGTCTTGAAACATAAAAAATTTGTAAATTTGATATAATCATAATTAAAGATTAGAGAATTGAAGTTAATGAAGTGGAATTTAATCCCAATTTCAGGAAAAATTTGGTTCGCACAGAAGTTGAATTTCCTCACGCTTCGTGGTAACGAATTGTCTTTTTTCCTAAAATGGCTGCTGCACATGTTAGGACATGAAGCACAGAACTCTGAGATTGAGAGATCACCCACAATGCCATGCTTGCAGCCAATCAGCAGCCAGCTAGTCACTGTGGTGTCACAGCCCTATAACTAGCCTCAGCCATCTAGGATTCAGACATTTTCAAGTGTACTTAGTGCAGGGAGAGATGTGACAGCCACTAGGGACAGTGCTAGGAAAGACTTTGTTGTGTTGAAAAAACGATTTAGAAGTTCAGGGAAAGATTATTCATAGTATACGGAAAGGATAGGGAGGCATATTATAAATGGAGAACAGGGTCCACTAGGGGAGGTTACAGCCTGGGTAAGGCCTCTTTCACACGGGCGTCATGTTTTTTGCCCGGATAAGAGGCGGGTGCGTTGCGGGAAAATGCGCGAATTTTCTGCGCGAGTGCAAAACATTGTCATGCGTTTTGCACTCGCGTGAGAAAAATCGCGCATGTTTGGTACCCAGACCCGAACTTCTTCACAGAAGTTCGGGCTTGGGATTGATGTTCTGAAGATTGTATTATTTTCCCTTATAACATGGTTATAAGGGAAAATAATAGCATTCTGAATACAGAATGCATAGTATAATAGTGCTGGAGGGGTTAAAAATAATAAAAAAGTTAACTCACCTTCTCCTCTTGTTCGCGTAGATGCCGGTCTGTTCTTTAGCTGTGGGCTGAATGACCTGAGGTGACGTCAGATCACATGCTCCAATCACATGGTCCATCACCATGGTGATGGAGCATGTGATCTGACATCACCACAGGTCCTTCAGCCCACAGCTAAAGAACAGACCGGCATCTACGCGAACAAGAGGAGAAGGTGAGTTAACTTTTTTATTATTTTTAACCCCTCCAGCACTATTATACTAAGCATTCTGTATTCAGAATGCTATTATTTTCCCTTATAACCATGTTATAAGGGAAAATAATACAGTGAATAGACTGTCACCTAGAACCCATGCGTGAAAATCGCACCGCATCCACACTTGCTTGCGGATGCATGCGATTTTCACGCAACCCCATTCATTTCTATAGGGCCTGCGTTACGTGAAAAACGCACAAAGAGGAGCATGCTGCGATTTTCACGCAACGCACAAGTGATGCGTGAAAATCACCGCTCGTGTGCACAGTCCCATAGAAATGAATGGGTCAGGATTCAGTGCGGGTGCAGTGCGTTCACCGCACGCATCGCACCCACACGGAAAACTCGCCCGTGTGAAAGGGGCCTAATAGGAGAGATTCTATTAAACCTTGCTGCACTAACTGGGGATCCAAATTGCTGTTATACTGCTGATTTTAGGTGTGCACTATATAATAGCTCAGTAATTCCAGCAAACCTTGCTTGATATTGGAGTGCAAGTGCTGTGTGATACAGCAATTTCCGTAGTGTATTAATAGGAAATATATGTACGTCTTATTAGCCGTTCTGCGGTGAAGTTAGATTGCTATACAGCCATTTACGGGGTGTATTAATAGGAAATATACGTACATCCTATTAACCGTTCTGTGTTGAATTTTAGTGTTGATTGAGCACCAAAGTACTCGGGTACTCTTGCCGAACACATCGGGATGCTCGGGTGCTCTACTCAGCACCCAAGTATAATGGAAGTCAATGGGAGAACCCAAACATTAAACCAGGCACCCCTTGCTCTGAAGAGGGGGGGTGCCTGGTTCATAAGAAAAGGTCAGAAATTGATGGAAACACCATTTGAAATGGTTCGGGAACAGCATGGGGAGGATGTCTTGATGCATCTTCGACTCCCAGTTCGCTGCTGGGAACCATGTTGTCTGAGTACTAGTGCGCCACTTCTCCAGACTGACAATAATACGCAGAAAACCGAAGATAAAATCAATTTTAGAGGAAAAATTGTTAGGAAATATTCTTTCCTGTATATTTACTTGTATATAAAGTGCAAGTGCTGCCAAAAATTAAAAGGAAAAGGCACTCTGATACAACCTGTATATCACATAAAGAAGGGCCTCATTTACATTTTGGTACAATTGTTCATGTAGTGGACTCCTACACTCTTAAAGCCTATGCACTAAGTGAAATGGCTGCCAAAAATTACAAGGAACCGGAACTCCAATACACCCTTTGTTACACAAAAAGGAGGGCATCATACGCAGCCTTGAAAAATTATGATTGATGGCCTGCTGGTGACCCTCAAAAACATTAGGGGCGAGGCCTGCTGATCTGACCATCTAAAACATTATGGGCGAGGGCCTGCTGCCGCTTTGGTGACTCTAGTTAACCTGGGGCCGATCTCACGTCCCTGTGACAGCGATGATCCATTTGGATGTCTGCCCTATCAACTTTCGATGTTATTTTCAGCTCAAACCATGGTGACCACGGATAACGGTGAATCAGTGTTCGATTCCAGAGAGGGAGCCTGAGAAATGTCTACGTCTATCACAACCGAGCAAGGTAGCATGTGCGCAAATTACCTATTAGGTATAACCTATTATGTTTTTTTGTTTTGTTATTTTATTGTTCTGTGACATTCTCTAGTAATCTAGTAAGTACCGCACTAAGTGTATTGTTCCGAACTCTTTAAAGATATGCTTCATCTGCAACATATGGCGACACACCATATAAGATACGGGCTATGGCCATTCCTTTGCATGATGCACACTGTTGCTATTCGTATGAGCGCGCCACTTATGCGCATGACTGTCCGGCCCGTGTGGCTGCTTCCGCCCATTCTCCGCCTGGACATGATGATGGCAACGGCGATCCGCATCTAGTATGTGCGACCGCCCTCTCTTCCATCGGCCTCAGAGGAAGGGCGGAAGCTGCATGACATGGCGGGCACTGATCGGTCATGCGCCGTCAGTATAACGCAGACACATGCGACGCATCATGTGATCGGCATCCGGCCGCTGTCATAGGCTGGTCTTTTCTTTTTAAATCCATCATCTTTTCCCGACCTGTCACTCCTCCTGAGGAAGCGATCACACGCGATCACACGTCGAGGAGCGCCACCACCCGGTTCTTTTTTCCTCCACTACTCTATTGGTATGTTGCCATTTCTATCATAGGAACTATATAGCTAATATACCTGTGAGGATTTTTTGATTTTCTCCTTATGCACTGGTCACTTTCATGGCATATCTGTCACTATATTTGCACTTTATATATATATATATATATATGATCCTCTTTACCCAGTTTGGGATTAGCTATTTACATCTGTTGAGGTCATTATTGTATTGCTGCTTAACTGTCATAGTCACAGGGGATAGTAACTAGGTGGTGTTCTACTGTGCTTTGTCCCTGCTTATTCACAAATATGTACTGTGAATTACTTTTTAAATTGTAATCAATAAACTTTATACATTTTTTTATCTACACTTTGGTGTTTTTTCGCACTCCATTTGTTTGTTATTTATATCGATTTCGGGAGTGTACCGTCTATTTTAGATCATGAGAGTTCTAATAATTAGGTGCGGGCCTGCAGGTGAGCTGACCCTGTAAAAGATTTTAGGTGCGGGCCTGCAGGTGAGCTGACCCTGTAAAACATTATATGCGACAGCCTACTGGTAAGCAGACCCTGTAAAAGATTTGAGGTGCGGGCCTGCTGGTGAGCTGACCCTGTAAAAGATTTGAGGTATGGGCCTGCTGGTGAGCTGACCCTGTAAAATGGTGCCAATAAAAGCCACAGCCCAATTTATAGAAACAAACCATCATATGGTTGCCTCGATGGAAAAATAAAAATGTTATGGATGTTAATGCATGGTGATGCTAAATACAAGGATTTTTTAATGCAAAAGTAGTAAAACATTAAAAACAATATACATTTAGTTTCAAAATAATCATATCAAAATGCACAGAAAAGTTATTGCTATTTGTACCTCACAGTGAACCCCATAAAACATTAAAAATATAAAACACTGACAGAGTTGCAAGACAATTTTACAATTAAAGAGTTTTCAAAAACTGGGAAAACCTGTGAGTATGGTTTAATTAAAGACAATTTTTATGCACTTATAGATACATGACCATTGACATGGTGTCATGGTGAGACTGAAAAATATCCCTGGGCTGATCCATTATAAAAACCCAATTCCCTATATGATTTAGAAATTAACCCCTTTCTGTGATTAGTAGTAAAAGTTTTAGTAATTTTACATAAACCAACTCTAAATCTTGGTTTATCCCTTGAAACTGCTAATGAGTGTTTGAATTGAACATGAGCTCATGTGATGAGATTCCAAACTCATGTAGAGTATCAAAAGATACCTCCATTGGTAAACAATTGTGAAACTTGGTTTAACCATTGTTCACCAAAAATCTATAACCTTTCAGTAATTTAAAATGGGGAATAGAAATATTTGCCTGAAAAGGAGTGACTCATATGAAAACCAAGTTTCCTTCTAACAGTATTCAAAATGTCTTTGATAAAGATGAAATACAGTAAAATGTTTTCTCATCTCCCAAGGAACCCTGATTCTAAAAGTAGAATTATGTAAATTCATCTCTCTGTAGCATACCATCCTCAGCACCAATCTACTGCCCACAGAGTTATCCCAGTCTACCAAATGCTGCAAATGACCAACAAGATAGTATAGATAAAAATAAGCAATTCCAACCCTACTTCTGAGTAGGAGAGATATGGTTAACTCTTTCATTTGAACTTGCTTCCATCAAGTCACTAACTGTAGCTTCTAATTGTGTAAACAATTTTTTGGCGACAGTGACAATCCACATGTAACATCAGGATGGCATCATAGTGTTTAATATCAATGCATTTTACTGTATTTAAATCCATATTAATATATATACATAAAATATCACCATTTCTTCATGTTCACTAAGAAGCTTAAAAGCTTTTGGTCAGTCACATTATGAACATTGCAGTAAATTAGATGCAGCGTTGCATTATGTGTTTAGTATTTCTGTGCTAGTTTAAAAGCTGCAATTTTCTGAGTTTAGGACCAATTTATGTCCCGAGAGCTACAGTTTTTATATCTATTGTCCATTACAAGAATTACAAATCCAGGAATAGATTCCATTTACAGTATAATGCATAAAATACAGTAAAAGTGTTTAAAAAGCACTAGTGGGGGAAAAAAACACTGAGTCCATTAAATTTAAAGAGATTTTAACATGATTATATATTTTTACACATTAAGTATTTTAAAGGTATTTTAAAGGTGATGCAAACAGTGAGGAAAATAATACATTCTGCATTGAAATAGTTTTGTAGGCACAGTATCTAACGTTTATGAAATTTTTAAAGCATTTTATTCATTTTATATGACTTATCAGTGTGAAGCCTAAAAACAATATACTAAGAATATACTGTATCACTAGCCTAATTGTGATTTTTGTACACCGTAGCAAATTAAAGATATGCCATATGCTTTTTTTCAAGTTTTTTTTTGTAGTGTTTGTGTAAACACGTTTAACCCCTTAAGGACTTAGTTTAAATTTACATTGAGGCGCAGTGGGGGTTAATAGGAGCAGGATGCCCGCTGAAGGATTTCAGTGGGCATCCTGTCACAATGCCAGGGGGGGGGTCCCCCCCGTATCGGTGATCGCCGCAAACCGCAAGTCAATTCAGACCTGCGGTTTGCGGCTTTTACCTTTGGTTGCGGCGGTGATCAGGTGGTGCCATCGGGTCCCCATGCGGCTGTGGGGGGAACCCGATGGCATGGAAGGCAGCGCAATGTCTAAGGAATGCATCTCGCTGCCTTCCGGTGAAGAGTCTGTGAGATCCAGCCCCCTGGATCTCACAGGCCCCGGAAGCTGTATGAGTAATACACACAGTATTACTCATACAGCCAATGCATTCCAATACAGAAGTATTGGAATGCATTGTAAAGGAATTTACCCCCCAAAGTTCAAGTCCCAAAGTGGGACAAAATGAAAGTGAAAAAAAAGTAAAAAAATAACGTTTTCCCCCCAAAATATTAAAATTTTCAAGTAAAAATAAACAAAAATGCAATTTTCCCCAAATAAAGTTAAAACAAAATTGGTAAAAAATAGGGGGGGGGGGGTAAAAAAGTATACATATTTGGTATCGCCGCGTCCGTATCGACCGACTCTACAAACATATCACATGACCTAACCTCTCAGATGAACACCGTAAAAAATAAAAAATAAAAACTGTTTTTGTCACCTTACATCACAAAAAGTACAATAGCAAGCAATAAAAAAGGTGTTTGCCCACCAAAATAGTACCATTCTAACCATCACTTCATCCCGCAAAAAATGAGCCCCTACTTGAGACAATCGCCCCAAAAATAAATAAAAAACTATACATATTTGGTATCGCCGCGTTTGTATTGACTGGCTGTATAAAAATATCACATGACCTAACACTTCAGATGAATTCCTTAAAAAATAAAAAATAAAAACGGTGCTAAATAAACCATTTTTTGTCACCTTACATCACAAAAAGTGTAATAGCAAGCGATCAAAAAGTCATATGCACCCCAAAATAGTACTAATAAAACCGTCATCTCACCCCGCAAAAAATGAGACCCTACCTAAGATAATCGCCCAAAAACTGAAAAAAACGATGGCTCTCAGAATATGGAAACACTAAAACATGATTTATTTTTTGTTTCAAAAATGAAATTATTGTGTAAAACTTACATAAATAAAAAAAGTATACATATTAGGTATCGCCGCGTCCGTATCGGCCGGCTCTATAAAAATATCACATGACCTAACCCTCAGATGAACACCGTAAAAAATTTAAAATAAAAACTGTGCTAAATAAACCATTTTTTGTCACCTTACATCACAAAAAGTGTAATAGCAAGCGATCAAAAAGTCACACGCACCCCAAAATAGTGCCAATAAAACCGTCATATCATCCCGCAAAAATCATACCCTACCCAAGGTTATTGCCCAAAAACTGAAAAAATTATGGCTCTCAGACTATGGAAACACTAAAACATGATTTTTTGGTTTAAAAAATGAAATCATTGTGTAAAACTTACATAAATAAAATAAAAGTATACATATTAGGTATCGCAGCGTCCGTAATAACTTGCTCTATAAAAATATCACATGAACTAACCCGTCAGGTGAATACCGTAAAAAAATAAAAATAAAAACGGTGTAAAAAAAAGCCATTTTTTGTCACCTTACATCACAAAAAGTGTAATAGCAAGCGATCAAAAATTCACACACACCCCAAAATAGTGCCAATAAAACCGTCATCTCATCCCGCAAAAATCATACTCTAGCCAAGGTAATCGCCCAAAAACTACAAAAATTATGTCTCTCAGACTATGGAAACACTAAAACATGATTTTTTTTGTTTCAAAAAGGAAATCATTGCGTAAAACTTACATAAATAAAAAAAGTATACATATTAGGTATTGCCGCAAGCTGGTCTATAAAAATATCACATGATCTAACCTGTACGATGAATGTTATAAATAACAAAAAAATAAAAACCGTGCCAAAACAGCTATTTCTTGTTACCTTGCCTCACAAAAAGTGTAATATAGAGCAACCAAAAAATCATATGTACCCTAAACTAGTACCAACAAAACTGCCACCCTATCCTGTAGTTTCTAAAATGGGGTCTTTTTTTGGAGTTTCTACTCTAGGGGTGCATCAGGGGGGCTTCAAATGGGACATGGTGTAAAAAAAAAAAACAGTCCAGCAAAATCTGCCTTCCAAAAACCGTATGGCATTCCTGTCCTTGTGTGCTCTGCCGTGTGCCCGTACAGCAGTTTACGACCACATATGGGGTGTTTCTGTAAACTACAGAATCAGGGCCATAAATATTGAGTTTTGTTTGGCTGTTAACCCTTGCTTTGTTGCTGGGAAAAATGGATTAAAATTGAAAATTTGCCCAAAAATTAAAATTCTAACATTTCATATCCATTTGCCAATAACTTTTGTGGAGCACCTAAAGGGTTAACAACATTTATAAAATCATTTTTGAATACCTTGAGGGGTGTAGTTTCTTAGATGTGGTCACTTTTATGAAGTTTCTACTCTAGGGGTGCATCGGCGGGCTTCAAATGGGACATGGTGTAAAAAAAAAAATGTCCAGCAAAACCTGCCTTCCAAAAACTGTATGGCATTCCTTTCCTTCTGCGCCCTGCCGTGTGCCCGTACAGCAGTTTACGACCACATATGGGGTTTTTCTGTAAACTAAAGAATCAGGGCCATAAATGTTGAGTTTTATTTGGCTGTTAACCCTTGCTTTGTAACTGGAAAAAAAATATTAAAATGGAAAATCTGCCAAAAAAGTGAAATTTTGAAATTGATTCTCTATTTTCCATTAATTCTTGTGGAACACCTAAAGGGTTGACAACGTTTGTAAAATCAGTTTTGAATGGGGTGTAGTTTCTAGAATGGGGTCATTTTTGGGTGGTTTCTATTATGTAAGCTTCGCAAAGTAACTTCAGACCTGAACTGGTTCCTAAAAATTGGGTTTTTGAAAATTTCTGAAAAATTTCAAGATTTGCTTCTAAACTTCTAAGCCTTCTAAAATATCATTCCCAAAATGATCCAAACATAAAGTAGACATATGGGGAATATAAAGTAATAACTATTTTTGGAGGTATTACTATGTATTATAAAAGTAGAGAAATTGAAACTTGGAAATTTGCTATTTTTTATAATTTTTTGCCAAATTTGGTATTTTTTTACCAGTGATTGGGTTAAAATGGCAGACTTGACCTGTTAAAAGGAGGGTGATGCTTGAAATCATTGTTCTTTCATTGTTAACCATGGTGACCTGCAAAGAAACGCGTGCAGCCATCATTGCGTTGCATAAAAATGGCTTCACAGGCAAGGATATTGTGGCTACTAAGATTGCACCTCAATCAACAATTTATAGGATCATCAAGAACTTCAAGGAAAGAGGTTCAATTATTGTTAAGAAGGCTTCAGGGCGTCCAAGAAAGTCCAGCAAGCGCCAGGATCGTCTCCTAAAGAGGATTCAGCTGCGGGATCGGAGTGCCACCAGTGCTGAGCTTGCTCAGGAATGGCAGCAGGCAGGTGTGAGCGCATCTGCACGCACAGTGAGGTGAAGACTTTTGGAAGATGGCCTGGTGTCAATAAAGGGCAGCAAAGAAGCCACTTCTCTCCCAAAAAAAACATCAGGGACAGACAGATTGATCTTCTGCAGAAAATATGGTGAATGGACTGCTGAGGACTGGGGCAAAGTTATATTCTCTGATGAAGTCTCTTTCCGATTGTTTGGGGCATCAGGAAAAAGGCTTGTCCGGAGAAGAAAAGATGAGCGCTACCATCAGTCCTGTGTCATGCCAACAGTAAAGCATCCTGAGACCATTCATGTGTGGGGTTGCTTCTCATCCAAGGGAGTGGGCTCACTCACAATTTTGCCCAAAAACACATTCATGAATAAAGAAACACCCTCCAACAGAAACTTCTTCCAACAATCTAACAACAGTTTGGTGAAGAACAATGTATTTTCCAGCACGATGGAGCACCGTACCATAAGGCAAAAGTGATAACTAAGTGGCTCAGGGACCAAAACGTTGACATTTTGGGTCCATGGCCTGGAAACTCCCCAGATCTTAATCCCATTGAGAACTTGTGGTCAATCCTTAAGAGGCGGGTGGACAAACAAAAACCCACAAATTCGGACAAACTCCAAGAAGTGATTATGAAAGAATGGGTTGCTATCAGTCAGGAATTGGCCCAGAAGTTGATTGAGATCATGCCCAGTTGAATTGCAGAGGTCCTGAAAAAGAAGGGCCAACACTGCAAATACTGACTCTTTGCATAAATGTCATGTAGTTGTCGATAAAAGCCTTTGAAACGTATGAAGTGCGTGTAATTATATTTCACTACATTACAGAAACAACTGAAATAAAGATTTAAAAGCAGTTTAGCAGCAAACTTTGTGAAAACTAATATTTGTGTAATTCTCAAAACTTTTGGCCACGACTGTACTTATTTACCATTTAGCAGTACAGTTATGTCCTAAAGCATTTTTTGTGGTGTATTAGTGGAAAAGAAGCCTTACTAGATGTTCAGCAGTGCAGTTATATGCTCTAAATCCTTTTTTGAGGTGTATTAGTAGAAAGAAGAAGTCTTATTGGCCGTTCAGCGGTGCAGTTAAATGTTCTAAAGCGTTTTTGTATGGTCTAGTAGTGGAAAAAAGTGTTGTTAGCCGTTGTGCGGTGAAGTGACAAAATGACAGCCTTTTTTGTGGTGTATTAATTTAAAAAACAGTCTTATTAGCTAGTCTAGCTGTTTAGCGGTGCACTTTTATGTTTTAAAGCCTGTTGTGTGGTGTATTAGTGTGAATAAGAAAAATTATTAGCTGTTCAGCGGTGTAGTTATATGTTTTAAAGCTTTTTTTGTGGTGTATTAGTGTGAATATGAACAAACCAACTATAAAAATGGTGTGGTGTTAAACAGGCAGGAAGTGCTCAAACTCATATGCAGTTATGCATGTGTATACGGGGGAGAAAATCCTGCACTTGTAGCCCATTGCTAATGGCGATCCCCAGCAAAAATGCATACAGTGGAGGATGCCCGCAACGGACCACAAGTACCACAATAGACATCCTAAACAAGATAGAAATTATGTGGATGTGATGAAAAATATAACAATATAATAACATTTGCAAAGACATGTGCACTCTGCGGTTGTACTAAACCCTCATACTGATGTTAAAATTGAGAGATTAGCCAACATATCCTACTGTGGAGGACATGTCTGAGCCTGAGCACCGCGCCAAGGTTTTTCAAGTAGCTCGGGACCTAACACTCACCTACCTGTGCCATATGGGCAATACCAGGAGCCAGTGGGCAAATTGCAGGAGCGTAAGTTCCGACTAATTTCCAACTCACCAGTTACCTCCAGAATGTAGCCATGCTTGCAATGGGCGTAGTTTGTGAGTCCCACTCAAGACTGGCTGATATGGCCCAGGCCTCGCAGGTTCACCTAAATGTAGCCTATGGATGGAAAACAGTCACATTTAAATTGGTGTTTATACACCTCCAAGCATCTCTACAGGTCCTTCTAAAAAAATTAGCATATTGTGATAAAGTTCATTATTTTCTGTAATGTACTGATAAACATTAGACTTTCATATATTTTAGATTCATTACACACCAACTGAAGTAGTTCAAGCCTTTTATTGTTTTAATATTGATGATTTTGGCATACAGCTCATGAAAACCCCAAATTCCTATCTCAAAAAATTAGCATATCATGAAAAGGTTCTCTAAACGAGCTATTAACCTAATCATCTGAATCAACTAATTAACTCTAAACACCTGCAAAAGATTCCTGAGGCTTTTAAAAACTCCCAGCCTGGTTCATTACTCAAAACCGCAATCATGGGTAAGACTGCCGACCTGACTGCTGTCCAGAAGGCCATCATTGACACCCTCAAACAAGAGGGTAAGACACAGAAAGAAATGTCTGAAGGAATAGGCTGTTCCCAGAGTGCTGTATCAAGGCACCTCAGTGGGAAGTCTGTGGGAAGGAAAAAGTGTGGCAGAAAACGCTGCACAACGAGAAGAGGTGACCGGACCCTGAGGAAGATTGTGGAGAAGGACCGATTCCAGACCTTGGGGGAGCTGCGGAAGCAGTGGACTGAGTCTGGAGTAGAAACATCCAGAGCCACCATGTACAGGCATGTGCAGGAAATGGGCTACAGGTGCCGCATTCCCCAGGTCAAGCCACTTTTGAACCAGAAACAGCGGCAGAAGCGCCTGACCTGGGCTACAGAGAAGCAGCACTGGACTGTTGCATGTCATTCGGAAATCAAGGTGCCAGAGTCTGGAGGAAGACTGGGGAGAGGGAAATGCCAAAATGCCTGAAGTCCAGTGTCAAGTACCCACAGTCAGTGATGGTCTGGGGTGCCATGTCAGCTGCTGGTGTTGGTCCACTGTGTTTTATCAAGGGCAGGGTCAAGGCAGCTAGCTATCAGGAGATTTTGGAGCACTTCATGCTTCCATCTGCTGAAAAGCTTTATGGAGATGAAGATTTCATTTTTCAGCACGACCTGGCACCTGCTCACAGTGCCAAAACCACTGGTAAATGGTTTACTGACCATGGTATTACTGTGCTCAATTGGCCTGCCAACTCTCCTGACCTGAACCCCATAGAGAATCTGTGGGATATTGGGAAGAGAAAGTTGAGAGACGCAAGACCCAACACTCTGGATGAGCTTAAGGCCGCTATCGAAGCATCCTGGGCCTCCATAACACCTCAACAGTGCCACAGGCTGATTGCCTCCATGCCACGCCGCATTGAAGCAGTCATTTCTGCAAAAGGATTCCCGACCAAGTATTGAGTGCATAACTGAACATAATTATTTGAAGGTTGACTTTTTTTGTATTAAAAACACTTTTCTTTTATTGGTCGGATGAAATATGCTAATTTTTTGAGATAGGAAATTTGGGTTTTCATGAGCTGTATGCCAAAATCATCAATATTAAAACAATAAAATTCTTGAACTACTTCAGTTGGTGTGTAATGAATCTAAAATATATGAAAGTCTAATGTTTATCAGTACATTACAGAAAATAATGAACTTTATCACAATATGCTAATTTTTTGAGAAGGACCTGTATATACAAACCAGCTGAAAAAATTGTGTTGTGTTAAACCGGCAGGAAGTGATCAAACCCATATGCAGTTGTGCATGTGTATACAGGGGAGCAAATCCTGCACTTGTAGCCTGTTGCTAATGGCGATCCCCAGCAAAAATGCATGCAGTGGAGGATGGCCACAGCAGACCACAAGTACCACAATAGACATCCATATGTTGTCTAATTTATCAATTTTAAGGTTGAGTTCAAGCGCGTCAGGCAGTCACATATCAGATGTCTGACGGGCAAGTGGTGTCGCTGCTGAACCTCAGCAAGGAGAGCAATGGCTGTGTAAGATCTTGTAAAATGGCCAGAGATTTCCTGGCCTGCCGCAAGACATGATGGACCCTGGGGTATTTGGCAACCAATAGCTGCATGACTAAGTTCAGGACGCGTGTCATTTTGCCCTGTTTCAGTGTGCTCAGCAGATTGGCACTGTTGTCGCACACCACTTAGCAACTGCCAATGATCGGCCTGTGACCGCAGAGCTGAAAGGAGTGCAGGACCGGTGTGGCACTTGGCTTCCAGGCACAACAGCCGCAGCACAGAATGGCAGCGTCTCACCTGGCACGTCAAATAGGTTCTGGGGAGCTTGGGGGGTGCAGCAGAAGGGGCGGTAGCAGTGGAAAAGGTGGAGTCTGCCGAGGAGGAGATGTAAGATGTAGTAGGAGGAGGAGAAGAATGGCGGCCGTTGCCATCTCCTCTTCCTCATCCAATGCCAAGAATGGCTTCACATCAGTAAGGTCTGGGAATGAATAGGAAAATAATTCTTCTGACTCGAGTGGAGGGGCTATGGTTGTATTGGTGGTGGTGTCTTTGGGGGTGCACACAGCAGAGAGTGAGGAGGGTGCATATACAGTACAGAAGATAAGGAGGGTGCAGAAGCGGAAGGCTGAGTGAACCACTCAACTAACTCTGGTATTTGTGGAAGAAGGTAGATCGCAGCCCTCAATCAGTATTTGGCAGAAACAGGTATATAGCACCCCTCAATAAGTATTTGGCGGAAACAGGTATATAGCACCCCTTAATCAATATTTGGCGGAAACAGGTATATGGCACCCCTCAATGAGTATTTTGTGGAAGAAGGTATATAGCAATAGCATCCCTCAATCAGCATTAGTGGAAGAAGGTATATTGCATCCCTGAATTAGTAATTGGCAGAAAAAGGTGTATTGCACATCTCAATCGGTATTTGGTGGAAGAAGGTATATAGCAATAGCACCCCTAAAGTATTAAGTGGATGAATGTATATGGCACTCTTCAATCAGTATTTGGCTGAAAAAGGTGTATTGCATCCCTCAATCAGTATTTGGCGGAAACAGGTTTATGGCACCCCTCAATCAGTATTTGGCAGAAACAGGTATATAACACCCCTCAATTAGTATTTGGCAGAAAAAGGTATATAGCACCCCTCAATCAGTATTTTGTGGAAGCAGGTGTATTGAACCCCTCAATCAGTATTTGGTGGAAGAAGGTATATAGCAATAGCACCCCTCAATCAGTATTTAGTGGAAGAATGTATATGGCACCCCTTAGATCAGTATTTGGCGGAAACAGGTATATAGCACCACTTAATTAGTATTTGGCAGAAACAGGTATATAGCACCTCTCAATCAGTATTTGGCAGAAAAAGGTATATGGCACCCCTCAATCAGTATTTTGTGAAAGCAGGTGTATTGAACCCCTCAATCAGTATTTGGTGGAAGAAGGTATATAGCAATAGCACCCCTCAATCAGTATTTAGTAAAATAATGTATATGGCACCCCTTAAATCAGTATTTGGCGGAAACAGGTATATAGCACCCCTTAATCAGTATTTGGCAGAAAAAGGTATATAGCACCCCTCAATCAGTATTTTGTGGAAGCAGGTGTATTGAACCCCTCAATTAGTATTTGGTGGAAGAAGGTATATAGCAATAGCACCCCTCAATCAGTATTTAGTGGAAGAATGTATATGGCACCCCTTAGATCAGTATTTGGCGGAAACAGGTATATAGCACCACTTAATTAGTATTTGGCAGAAACAGGTATATAGCACCTCTCAATCAGTATTTGGCAGAAAAAGGTATATGGCACCCCTCAATCAGTATTTTGTGAAAGCAGGTGTATTGAACCCCTCAATCAGTATTTGGTGGAAGAAGGTATATAGCAATAGGACCCCTCAATCAGTATTTAGTAAAATAATGTATATGGCACCCCTTAAATCAGTATTTGGCGGAAACAGGTATATAGCACCCCTTAATCAGTATTTGGCAGAAAAAGGTATATAGCACCCCTCAATCAGTATTTTGTGGAAGCAGGTGTATTGAACCTCTCAATTAGTATTTGGTGGAAGAAGGTATATAGCAATAGCACCCCTCAATCAGTATTTAGTGGAAGAATGTATATGGCACCCCTTAGATCAGTATTTGGCGGAAACAGGTATATAGCACCACTTAATTAGTATTTGGCAGAAACAGGTATATAGCACCTCTCAATCAGTATTTGGCAGAAAAAGGTATATGGCACCCCTCAATCAGTATTTTGTGAAAGCAGGTGTATTGAACCCCTCAATCAGTATTTGGTGGAAGAAGGTATATAGCAATAGCACCCCTCAATCAGTATTTAGTAAAATAATGTATATGGCACCCCTTAAATCAGTATTTGGCGGAAACAGATATATAGCACCCCTTAATCAGTATTTAGCGGAAACAGGTATATAGCACCCCTCAATCAGTATTTGGCGGAAACAGGCATATGGCACTCTCAATCAGTATTTTGTGGAAGCAGGTGTATTGCACCTCTCATTCAGTATTTGGTGGATGAAGGTATATGGCACCCCTCATCCAGTATTTGGCAGAAACAGATATATAACGCCCCTCAATGAGTATTTGGCGGAAACAGGAATATGGCACCCCTCAATCAGTATTTTGTGGAAGTAGGTGTATTGTACCCCTCAATCAGTATTTAGTGGAAGAAGGTATATGACAACTCAATCAGTATTTGGTGGAAAATGGTGTATTGCACCCCTCAATCAGTATTCTGTGGAAGAAGGTGTATGGCACCCCTTAATCAGTATTTGGCGGAAACAGGTATATAGCACCCCTCAATCCGTATTTGGCGGAAACAGGTATGTAGCACCCCTCAATCAGTATTTGTCGGAAACAGGTATATGGCACCCCTCAATCAGTATTTTGTGGAAGCATGTGTATTGCACCCCTCAATCAGTATTTAGTGGAAGAAGGTATATGGCACCCCTAAATCAGTATTTGGTGGAAACAGGTACAGTTGCAAGAAAAAGTATGTGAACCCTTTGGAATGATATGGATTTCTGAACAAATTGGTCATAAAATGTGATCTGATCTTCATCTAAGTCACAACAATAGACAATCACAGTCTGCATAAACTAATAACACACAAAAATTTAAATGTTACCATGTTTTTATTGAACACACCATGTAAACATTCACAATGCAGGTGGAAAAAGTATGTGAACCCTTGGATTTAACAGATTTTAACTGGTTGAACCTCCTTTGGCAGCAATAACTTCAACCAAATGTTTCCTATAGTTGCAGATCAGACTGGCACAACAGTCAGGAGTAATTTTCGACCATTCTTCTTTACAGAACTGTTTCAGCTCAGCAATATTCTTGGGATGTCTGGTGTGAATCGCTTTCTTGAGGTCATTCCACAGCATCTCAATCAGGTTGAGGTCAGGACTCTGACTGGGCCACTCCAGAAGGCGTATTTTCTTCTGTTTAAGCCATTCTGTTGTTGATTTTATACTATGCTTTGGGTCGTTGTCCTGTTGCAACACCCATCTTCTGTTAAGCTACAGCAAAGCAGCCCCAAACCATGATGCCCCCACCACCATACTTCACAGTTGGGATGAGGTTTTGATGTTGGTGTGCAGTGCCTCTTTTTCTCCATACATAGTGTTGTGTGTTTCTTCAAAACAACTCAACTTTTGTTTCATCTGTCCACAGAATATTTTGCCAGTACTGCTGTGGAACACCCAGGTGCTCTTGTGCAAACTGTAAATGTGCAGCAATGTTTTTTTTTGGACAGCAGTTGTTTCCTCTGTGGTATCCTCCCATTAAATCCATTATTGTTTAGTGTTTTATTCATGATTTGTATAGTGTCCGAACTTTTTGGGAATCCGGTTTGTATATAGCACCCCTCAATCAGGATTTTGTGGAAGAAGGTATATCGCAGCCCTCAACCAGTTTTTTGGGGGGGCAACAGGTTTATCATACCCGTTGCAATTAGTTACTGCAATAGTGTTTGTCCCTCTATCTAGCTGCGGTATCGCAGCATAACTGCACACAACTGCTGCACAATACAAATATACTATAATATAATTTCTATGTTAGAAAGTATATTATAAGTATATCACACCACTCTATATCACACCTATCGATAGCACACCTATACCAGTCCTTAAAAGGACTTTTGTGGCCCTATTAGCTAGTGTTTGGTGTCCCTAACTGTCCATGCTCCAAAATGCAACCTCTCCCTACACTGTCAAAACACATAATGTAAAATGGCTGCCAGATTGGGTTCTGTTATAGGGTTGGGGGTGTGTCCATGTGCTGAAACGTCTCAATTGGCTGTCCTGTCCCACCTGATGGATGTGTCATGGGTCAAAGTTCGGCGCTATGCAAAAAAAAAAAAAAAGCACTTGCGAATATCACCATTTGTTCGCATGTTCGGTGAATGAATTGCGAACGAGCAAAGTTCTCCGCGAAATGACTGCCGGGCGAACCGCAAGTCCATCTCTAGTTTTATATAACATTCTAATTTTCTGAGATACTGACTTTTGTGTTTTCATTAGTTGTAAGCCATAATCATCAACATTAAAAGAAATAAACACTTGAAATAGATCACTCTGTGTTTAATGAATCTATATTATATATGAGTTTTACTTTTAATATATAATATTTCACCTTTTGAATAGTTTTGAGCGCGAATATTAAAAAAATTTTAGCGAATATCGTCACTTCGCTAATTCGCGAATATTTCGAATATAGTGCTATAAATTCGATATATTTTTTTATTTATTGTTATATTTATTTCTTTCCCACTTCCCTAAAGTAGTTCTTACCTGTCCTTAGGATTCCTGGCTGCTCCAGTCAGTGCCCGTTGCCGCTTCTGCCGACTTCCGTGCTCATGGAGCGTACCCATCACCAGGGGAACGTCTCCATACTAGAATGTACTGTCGGATTTGAGAATTACGTTGAAATCGCAATTCGATTAATTCAAGTTATAATAATCAAATTGCGATTTCAACTTAGCACTGCTATATTCTATATTCGTTAATTCTAGCCTAATATGGAATATAGCAGTGCTAGGTTGAAATCGCAATTCGATTAATTCAAGTTATAATAATCGAATTGCGATTTCAACTTGGACCTTGTTTCCTATGGTTGGCTTGGTAGAATTAGCGAATATGACAAATGTATTCGTCATATTCCTCAAAACGATGATAATGAAGTATTCTCCATCTTCGTTTTAGCTACCTATTCGTCAACTTCGCTAATTCTAGCAATCAAATAGGAAAGTTGACTATAGCGACAGCTAAGTTTAATTCGCTATGCGATTATATTACTTTGCTTTTTTTATAAATAGAATAATTATAATAATTATCAAGTATTATAATTATTCTATTTATTTTTAAAAAAGCAAAGCAATATAATCGCATAGCAAATTAAACACTTAGCTGTCGCTATAGTCAACGTTCCTATTTGATTGCTAGAATTAGCGAAGTTGACGAATAGGTAGCTAAAACGAAGATGGAGAATACTTTGCTATCTTCGTTTTGAGGAATATGACGAATACATTCGTCATATTCGTCATCTTTGCTAATTCTAGATATCAAACCAATAGGAAAGTAGCCTTAAGTTACAATCGCAATTCGCGATTATTTAAATCGCATAATAATCGCGATAACTAGAAAAATGACGAATATTCGATTTCGACGAATATGAAACGAATATTCTAGCGAATATTCGTGAATTTCGTCGAAATCGAATATGACACCTCCCGCTCATCATTACTTTTGAAATGAATCACTGAAATAATGTAACTTTTTGATGATATTCTAATTTATTGAGATGCACTGGTATACATCATCAGGTTTTAACATGTTACATCACTTTATTTGTGACTGTATGAGAAACATTGGCTGCCTCACTGGTGATTTTCACGAAAGAAGAGCAGGGTGTGTCTGGGGCCGATATTTATCGAAGACTTTGTAGACAGTATAGAGTGAATATTTTGTTGTGAAGTGTGTATGACTGAATAGAGAAATTCAAGAAAGGTCACACAAGTGTTAGGCTACTTTCACACTAGCATTTTTATTTTCGGGATTTAGATCTGTCATAGGGTCTTAATACCGGAAAAAACGCTTCCGTTTTGTCCCCATTCATTGTCAATGGGGATAAAATGTAACTGAACAGAACTGAATGCTCCAAAATGCATTCCATTCTGTTTGGTTGTGTTCCCATACCGGAGAGTAAACCACAGCATGCTGCGGTTTTCGTTCCGTCATGGGATGCGGAGCAAGACGGATTCGTCATGATCCACAATGCAAGTCAATGGGGATGGATCCAATTTCTCAGACACAATCTGACACAATAGAAAAGAGATCCGTCCCCCACTGACTTTTAATGGAGTTCATGACGGATACGTCTTGCCCATGTTAAAAATAATATAACCGGATCCGTTCATAACGGATGCAGATGGTTGAATTATCAGTAACTGAATCTTTTTTTGCTGAACCCTGCCAGATCCAGCAAAAACGCTAGTGTGAAAGTACCCTAACCCATGAAGGATCCAGAAACCGGTACACGTCCACGAATGATGACACCATTGAGTGTGAACTGATTCTGTAGGATAGACAAGTGACAGTGGATTATGTGGCAATTCATTAATAAATCAGCAGAAGATTCATGTCTGGTGAAGAGGTGAAGGCAGGGATTCATTTTGTGGCTCGCAGTTCACCTTAAAATATGTTTAACCCTTTGATGACCACACTTGTAAGTTTTTCTTGTGTTTTATACTTTTTTTATCGCCATATTTTGACCACCATAACTTCATTATTTTTATTTCTATGGAGCTATGATCTGCACTTTTGAATCAAACCATTTTGGCATGTGTATTTTATTCTGTTGCATCGTTTGCCATATGGGATAAATATTTTTCTATTTTTATAGTATAGGCGTTTTGGGACACAGCAACACCTAAAATGCTTGTTCTTTTATTATTTATTTTTATTTTGGGGAAAGAGGGGGATTTGAATTCTTATGTATTTTTTATATTTAAAAAAACCTTTTTTACACTTTTTAAAAGTTTCTCCTAGGGAATTTGAATAATAACTTAAAGGGGTGGGCCACTTTCTTGTTACTGTTGACCAATGTGTTTGTAAGGTAATTAAATAGCACTTACAAATATGATCTTTGTTGAAATTCTGCTCCATTTTCTATATTTCATATGCTCCTTTTTTTGCCAAGTCTTTTGTGCTGTCCACATGGAGGTCTTGTCCATAAAATGGTTGCTGATTGAGGGTCATGTGACCAGGCAAACTATCTCCATGTGCTGCCCATCCATTCAAATACACTGCATCTGACATCTGATCTTGCACTGTCTGGAGTTGGGTAGTGAAGGTTCAGAGTGTTAGAATGGAGGAGGCTGAGTCACATGATTATCGTCAGCGGGCATCTAATGGAGAGGAAATTTATGCGGACAGGACAGCAGATTTGTCTTACAAGGGGATATGGCTTATGAAATATAGCAAATAAAGCAGAATATCAACTAAGGCTATATTAGTATGTGCCATATAGTCATCTTACATACACATTGGTAACAAGTAGACAGAAAAGGGCTAACCCCTTTAAACAAGCAATCATCAAATCACTTCTCTCATAGACTCCAATGCATTAGCATTAGGGTCTATCGGAAATCCGTTATAAAACTATGGAGCTCTGCCTCGGGCAGGGTCTCCATAGCAACATAGCTGCATCAGCCTCTGATCCTTCAGGGAGACAGAGACTGCCACAGGGAATGAATGGCTACTCCGATCACCGCATAGGGCAGCCATTTCTGCTCTGGAGAGTGGTGCTCTTGGGTTTTTAGTGCTCAGATGCCATGGTCACTGAGGATTAAACATAAGTGATTGGTGTTATTGCTGATCACAGACATTAGCCTCGGGTGTCTGCTGTGTGGGAAATTAGGCGCCCGTCAGCTATGGTAGTTGCTCTGCTTCTGAGCAGGCACAATCTTCAAAGAGATCTGCTGTACATGTACAAGGGGTTAATGAGGGAATACAAAAGCTTGTTGACACATGGACAAAGTGGATTAAAAAGAAGGGAGATTATGTTAAAAAAAAGATGCATTTGTCCTTTCTGAAAGATGATTAAAATAAATTATATAGCTAGAGTGTAATTTTTTTTAATTCATTCTGATATTTTTGCTTATGACACAAAATTTTAGATATGAAACAGCAGGCACCCCCCCCCCCCCCCCAGCTATGGCGCCCACTCCGCTTAGGAGTGGGCACCATGTTTTAAGACCCGTGCAGCGTCATACTAGTATGCCGCTGGTCAAGAAAGGGTTAAAGAGGTTATCTGATGGAGCAAACCTCTTTTTAACTGAAAGCTAATGTGGCATTCAGCTAATTGCCATGGGTCCAGGTTCTCTTATCTTGAAGATCAGCTGTTATCACTGGAGAAAGCTACTTCTGTCTAAAAACAGTTGCCCCTCAAGATACAATGGCCTCAGGATACAATTTTTCAACATACAACTGTCGTTCCTGGACCATCCGATGTTGAAACTAGAGTCAACATACAATGCCATAGTCTCAGATCCAACCAATCAATATGGTTATTTCTCTGGAAAAACACCTATATTGGTTGCCTAGTAGCTCCTCTTTACAGTACAGTGCTATGTGTCCTGTACTGCCCTCTGTCTGTGCCAGGATAAACTGGTCCTTTAGACATCAGGTGAGAGAGCCTCTGGTTTTTGTTTTTTTTTGCATACTGTTTGCTATATAGAACCCTGAAGAAACGCCTTTCCTCATCATCTATTATACATCAACATGCTCAGCTTCTCCTGTTCTATGACAAGCTGCCTGGATATAGGACTAGTTGGATAGGTTACCTATAAAGCAAAACGTTTAGAATAGAAGAATTAGAAATCTAATTTAAAGGTACTTTCACATTAGCAGCAGGGGAGTCTGGCAGGCTGTTCGGGGAGGCTGTTCCGGCCACTAGTTCACGTGTGCCTCGGGACTGTCCATTGACTATAATGGGGCGGGGGCGGAGTTCCGGCGGCAGCACGGCAGCACGGCAGCACGCGGCGAGATGCAACCGGATCAAAACTACGACATGCAGTACTTTTAGTTTGGCTGCCACTCGCCGTGTGCTGCCGTGCTGCCACTGTAACTCCGCCCCTATTATAGTCAATAGGGACGGAGTGGCAGTCCGGGGGCACACGTGAACTAGCAGCAGGATGGATCCAACAGGCTGTTCACCCTTCGGAACAGCCTGCCGGACTCCCCTGCCGCTAGTGTGAAACTAGCCTAAGAGTCTCTTAAAAATGTAAACAGCTGGACAATCCCATTAAATCATGTGTGACCATTTGTGTACATATAGGGTAGAATATGATGTAGATATCTGAAGTTTAATGATGCTTCCTGCGTGCATTTATATAAAAAGTATATTTTATGCCAGATAATGTCCATATAGCAGGATTTCTACCACTTTAATTGGATTAAAATATATCCAGCATTGACCTTTTCAGGAACAAAGACTTAGACAGGCAAGACCTTGACACAGAAATTGCTAAACATAGTGCCCCTATAATTATACTACATCCTGCTAATTTTTTAAATGCCTGCAGAAACATGACATGCCCTTCCACCTTCTCCTTTGACTTTGTCTCACTTGAAATGGCACCTTTAGAACAAATTGCCTCATTTATCTGAAGTCTAGATGTTCACGCAGGGATTCTTGATGTGAGGAAACTCGGAAATGATAGACTGTATAAACACTGAGGAAAAGATATATATATATATATATATATATATATATATATAATGCATTATATAAAAACTAAATGCGATTTCGAGAGTGACTAACGCTGGGTTCAGACCTGAGCGTTCTGAAACGAGCGCTCTGTATGCGCGATTGTATGGGCGTTTACAATCGCGCATACAGAGACTGGCATTCACACATTGTCGCGCGTTCCCGAATTTCTATGTGCGGGAACGCGCGACAAACGCCCAAAAAAAGCTCAAGCACTTGTTTGAGCGTCGGGCGTTTTACAGCGCGATTGTACGCGCTGTAAAACGCCCAGGTGAGAACCATTCCCATATGGAATCATTGGTTCTTGCCTGTTGTGCGTTTTACAGCGCGTAGGAACGCGCTGTAAAACGCTCAGGTGTGAACCCAGCCTTAATGCATAAAAATGTCATTAACCCTTTTAATCACTGAGTAGCATAGCACTTGTTGACTTAATTTGAGACAGTCAAACAAAAATATATTTTATTTTTAAATAAGAGTATATTTCATTTACTCCAACAGTCTTAACCCCTTAAGCACATGCTACCACATCACAAACCTGCTTGGCAGTAAATAAATCTACCGGGGACACCGGTCATTTTTTGCCTACATCTGGGCTTCCATTCCTGGAGGGTCTTGATTGAGAGACGCCGAATCTGAAAATCTCTATCATGAGATATTGCTGATGGAGGATTGGTCTCCACTTCCCCTGACGAACCAGTCGGAAAAGATTTGGACTGGGGAAACGTAGCGTTGGGATTTGTATGTTTGTATCTGTTTTTCTAGTGTGTCTTATATGCCTAGCCTTTTGGCAATTAGGATAGGGTGATAAAGGGAGAGCCAGTATAGGCACGAGGACAGGGAGCCTCTACCATTAAGGGGTGTCCCTGGGCTGAGTCTATGTAGGGTCATGAAGGGACATTTATAGGATAGGATTATTGTTTCTACTATTGGATATCACATTTGTGAGCTGTATTATTGCCATCACGACCTACAGACCACCTCAATCATCATTAGTGCGAAATAATCATCGTAACGCTTCCTTTACCAGGACCAGATCTCCGTCTAGTTATGGAGCACTACACCCCTTGACGACTGAGCTAACCATCCTATTCCATCTGCCCTGGTATTTCAGCAATCGTGAGTAACCATCTGATTCCATCTGTTCTGGTATTTCAGCAAATCGTAAGTTACCAAGTAACCTTGGCTGTGGTTCAACAATATGTGAATATTCACGATATACAGACTCAGTATTTTCAGCTAACCGTGAACAATTATTGAATGTGTATCATATTTCAGCTAACCGTGAACAATCACGGAATGTGTATCATATTTCAGCTAACCGTGAACAATCACGGAATGTGTACCATGTGAACTTATGCAATAGGATTAATAGTGAACTACAATATATTGGTTTTCTTAACGATTTTTTCTGGTCCTCAACTGTGCCTTACACTCAGAGTACCTTGTGCAGGGGTAATCAAAATCCCCAGGATTGCTTACCAGTCGTGTATCTTTACCTTGATATAGGTGTAACTGTAGCCATTCCTTTTTTGCCATTATAGGACATTGTTTGTCGACTTTCCTTGTATGTGTAGTCCGGCTGTAGGCCAGATTTTAATAGAATATCATTAAAAGGTATATTTTAATTGGGAAGGTGTTCCAGTATATATCCTTAAGCACATGCACCATAGATAAACAACATAGCAAACATAACATTTGCACAATATACCATGCATCGCTGATCTGGGTGAACGCAAGCTGTACTTGACTGATCAGGTCAGAGGTCTGGCTGCTACTAACAGGCCACTGCTGCATGTGTCGGCATTGCTGTAAATGTCAGCGCCATCAGATTAACCCCTTAGATGCTGCGGTCAATGCTGACCTCCCCATCTAAGGGGTTTACAGAGGGAGGAAGCTCCCTTTTTGACTCCAACGGCTCCCTGCAATGCAAACATGGGGTGCCAATGGTTGCCATGGTGTCTTGGTCACCTAGGCATCTGTCAGTGTGAAAACTGACAGGTCTAGTGCAGTAATATAAAGCATGTATTGTACTGCAGTGAACCAGCGATCAGAACCTTATAAATTAAAGTCCCCTAATGGGACAAAAATAAGTAAAACAAAAATTAATAATGTGTTTTATAAAAATATAAAATAGTTTTTGGGAGTATAAAGAAGCATAATACTGTTGATAGATTGTCAGAATATGAGCTGAAGCAGAAGCAACTAACCGCTCCTCATCTTTTATAGAGAGAATAAAGAAAGCAGCAGATTGAGCATGTGCTATGATAACCAAAAGACGTTCTGCTTTCTCCCCCTTTTCAAAATAATGTTGTTGCATAAAGGATTTCTTATATGAAGCAACCTCATGAAGATGAGTAGTATAGGCAGTTTGCGCCTCTTGCCAGGCCTCCACAGGAACCATCATCCGATCACAAATCATTGCATGCTCAGAATCATCCAAACGGGATCAGATGGTCTTCCAAAGATCATGTATCCTGCTTCACCCTAACTTGCTGTATTATGGAGCAACGAATCCAGGCATTTATCATGTCCCAAACCACCCTAGGGTTTGAGGAAATCATATTCATTTCAAAATAGGAATGGAGATCTAGTGATGTTACATTAAGCCAATAAGGTTTAAGTTTCCACAACCCCTAAATTTGGGAGTTATGATGTATAAAAGTACAAATAGTTAATGGGGATCACCTCAGTTAAGGTAGTCCACATCTGTAAGCATATGTAGGCTTTCCCAATGCCATATCAATTCTGGAGAGGGTATAATATGTGCTGGAGTGGCAGGAAAAGCGAAAAATGCCCAGATGCCTAACCCACCATAGGTCAAAAAGATTCAGCTCCTCAAGTCAATGGCCAAATGGTCTATCAGCTAAAGCGAAGATAGTGATAAAGTTGTCTAGAAATGGATAGACATATCTATTAAAATCCCCTAATATAATCAAGGGGCACACAGTGGCAAGGATTAGTGATTACAGTGATTGGCTGGCCAAAATGTGTCATCAGGTACAATATAGCACCCAATGTTACGTGGTTCGACTCAGTCTTAGTCAGAGACAGCTGCAGCAAAAGGGACAGATAGTGTAGGGACAGAAATATATATATATATATATATATATATACACAGTACAGACCAAAAGTTTGGACACACCTTCTCATTCAAAGAGTTTTCTTTATTTTCTTATTTTCATGACTATGAAAATTGTAGATTCACACTGAAGGCATCAAAATTATGAATTAACACATGTGGAATTATATACATAACAAAAAAGTGTGAAACAACTGAAAATATGTCATATTCTAGGTTCTTCAAAGTAGCCACCTTTTGCTTTGATTACTGCTTTGCACGCTCTTGGCATTCTCTTGATGAGCTTCAAGAGGTAGTCACCTGAAATGGTTTTCACTTCACAGGTGTGCCCTGTCAGGTTTAATAAGTGGGATTTCTTGCCTTATAAATGGGGTTGGTACCATCGGTTACGTTGTGGAGAAGTCGGGTGGATACACAGCTGATAGTCCTACTGAATAGACTGTTAGAATTTGTATTATGGCAAGAAAAAAACAGCTAAGTAAACAAAAACGAGTGGCCATCATTACTTTAAGAAATGAAGGTCAGTCAGTCCGAAAAATTGGGAAAACTTTGAAAGTGTCCCCAAGTGCAGTCACAAAAACCATCAAGCGCTACAAAGAAACTGGCTCACATGCGGACCGCCACAGGAAAGGAAGTCACCTCTGCTGCGGAGGATAAGTTCATCCGAGTCACCAGCCTCAGAAATCGCAGGTTAACAGCAGCTCAGATTAGAGACCAGGTCAATGCCACACAGAGTTCTAGCAGCAGACACATCTCTAGAACAACTGTTAAGAGGAGACTGTGTGAATCGGGCCTTCATGGTATGTGTAAGGGCTATTTGACCATGAAGGAGAGTGATGAGGTGCTGCGCCAGATGACCTGGCCTCCATAGTCACCAGACCTGAACCCAATCGAGATGGTTTGGGGTGAGCTGGACCACAGAGTGAAGGCGAAAGGGCCAACAAGTGCTAAGCATCTCTGGGAACTCCTTTAAGACTGTTGGAAGACCATTTCAGATGACTACCTTTTGAAGCTCATCAAGAGAATGCCAAGAGTGTGCAAAGCAGTAATAAAAGCAAAAGGTGGCTACTTTGAAGGACCTAGAATATGACATATTTTCAGTTGTTTCACACTTTTTTGTTATGTAAATAATTCCACATGTGTTAATTAATAGTTTTGATGCCTTCAGTGTGAATCTACAATTTTCATAGTCATGAAAATAAAGAAAACTCTTTGAATGAGAAGGTGTGTCCAAACTTTTGGTCTGTACTGTATACTATTTAATATGCTCAAGGAGACCAGTAAGGGAAGGGGAAGTGGCCGTGCTGCTTATGGTTCACGCAGAGGCTGTGGCCCTGGGCGTGGTGAAACTGTGCCTGTTGCCAGAGCACAAGAAACACACTCATCCACGATACCTAGCTTCATGTCCCAGTTTTCAGGGCGGCGCAGGACACCACTCTCAAAGTCAGACCAGTTTAACCAGGTGGTCGGTTGGATTGCAGCAGATAATGCTTCCAGTCGGTTAAGCACCACCCTGTCTTCCACAAAGTCCAGTTTCAGTAGCTAAGAGTCTGGTCAACAGAATCAACACCTTGATCCTCCCACCATGGAGAGTCTTGGAAAACAAGTGATCCCACACTCGGATATTCCGAGGAGCTCTTTTCATCGTCATTCCTTGATTTAGGCCTCTTGCCAAGCCCGCTTGAAGAGGGACATGAGGAAATCTTGTGCACTGATTCCCAAACTCTTGATTATCCACAGTCAAAAGAAGATGATGGTGGTTCTAGGTGAAATGGGGCCCTGGGGCGAAAAACAATAAGGGCCCCCCCCCCCCCCACACACACTACAGAAATACAGCGCCCCATACCTCTTACATCCAGTGACAGCCACCATTTTGTCGCCATTTTCATTCTCTGCAGTTTGACAACCAAAAAAAGTCTTAGTTTACTACTTCCATCATCCTCCCATCTACAAATCACCCTACTACCCCCAATACTGTGCCACTGTGCTCCCCAATACTATACTGCAGATACAGATAATACTAGTACCACACAGAGCCCCCCATATAAAATACCCCTTCTTTTTGGCCTCAGCAAAAGCCCCCATAGTGCCCCATAATAATGTCCCAGTATCAAGTGCCTCTCCATGCCCCCATGTGCCAGTAACAAGTGCCAAACCCCCCCATGTGCCAGTAACAAGTGCCTCTCCATGCCCCCCATGTGCCTGTAACAAGTGCCTCCCCCCATGTGCCAGTATTAAGTTCCAACCCCCCACATGTGCCAGTATCAAGTTCCAACCCCCCACATGTGCCAGTATCAAGTGCCAAACCCCCCCATGTGCCAGTATAAAGTGCCAACCCCCCCATGTGCCAATATCAAGTGCCAAACCACACCATGTGCCAGGATCAAGTGCCAACCCCCCATGTGCCAGTATCAAGTTTCAACCCCCCCCCATGTGCCAGTATCAAGTGCCAACCCCCCATGTGCCAGGATCAAGTGCCAAACCCCCCACCCCCATGTGCCAGGATCAAGTGCCAAACAACCCCCATATGTGCCAGGATCAAGTGCCTCCCACTCCCCCCCATGTGGCAGTAAAATTCTGGTATTAAAAAATAAAAAATAAAACACTTATACTTACCTTCATGACGCAGCGATTCCATTCAGGTCTCTTTCGGCCTGTGTCCCGCGCTGTACGGCTCAGGCGGCACGATGATATCATCGCAGCGCCTGCATCGGGGCCTCTAATAGGCTGCGGACCTTGTGCCGGCAGCCTATCAGAGGAACAGGGAAGGGAGAAGCCTCTCCCTCCCCTGCCCCACAGCACAGCCATCGATACAGATATCTATGGAGTTGAACGCTTCCACAATGGAAGCGTTCATCTCCCTGTGACCTGCCGGTGTTGGGTGGTGGAGTTTGGGGCCCCAAGGACTCGGGAGCCCGGGGAAATTGCCCTCCTTGCTTCTATGGAACCGCCAGCCCTGATGGTGGGGAACGGCAATAAGTGTTTCACAAGATGGATGATGATGATGAGACACAGTTGCCAATATGTCAATGGCAATTAGTGTCGCAAGAGGTTGATGATGAGGATGAGACACAGTTGTCAATAAGTGAGGTTCTTGTTAGGCCAACAAGTCAGCATGCTGACCAAAATGAGGAAGTGGAAGAGGATGTGGTGGACAATGAAATCACTGACCCAACCTGGGAGGGTGGCAAGCCGAACGAGGACAGCAGTACAGAGGGGGAGGGATCCGCAGCACCGCAGCAGTCTGGAAAAGGCAATGGGGTGGCAAAAGGGAGAAAGAGGGGCACACCAAACAGGCCCACAACTGTTTCCCGGAGCACCCCCTTGCAGCAATCTCCTTTGCTAAGGGGTAGGTGTTCTGCATTCTGGTGCTTTTTAGAGGAAAGTGCGGACGATAAAAGAATTGTCATTTGCAACCTGTGCCATACCAAAATGAGCAGGGGCATGAACACTAGCAACCTTACCACTACCAGCATGATCCGCCACATGGCATCAAAGCACCCCAATAGGTGGGCCGAATGCCTGGGTTTACAATCTGGTGCGGGTCACACCACTGCCTCCTCTTCCCCTGTGTTACATGCTGGCCAATCCCCTGTCCAAGAAGCAGGCCTGGATGCCTCCAGCTCTGCACCTGGACCTTCGAAAGCACCATCAGATAGAACATCCACTATTGTGTCCCAGTGCAGCATACAGATGTCCATACCCCAGGCCTTTTTTACGAAAGCACAAATACCCAGCCACCCACAGGCCATAGCACTAGATGCGCACCTTTCCAAATACTTGACTCTGGAAATGTTGCCATTTAGACTTGTGGACACTGAGGCTTTCCGCAGCCTGATGGTGGCAGCTGTCCCTCGTTTCTCAGTCCCCAGCCATCACTATTTTTACCAGTGTGCCATTCCTGCCTTACACCAGCATGTATCTCATAACATCACCCGGGCCCTGACCAATGCAGTTCTACTTAACGACTGACACATGGACAAGTGCGTTTGGCCAGGGATGCTACATTTCTCTGACGGCAGACTGGGTGAACGTTGTGGAGGCCGGGAGCGAGTCGTAGTCTGAGATGTGACAGGTTCTAACGACGCTAAGAAATTCAGGCCCTACTTCCATCAGGATTTCTGCCACTACCTACATTAGTGGCTACAACACCCCCCCCCCTCCAGGTTTTGTGAGCAGGAGAGGTCAGTAGTGGAATACCAGCTGCAACATGGTTGTCGCCTTTCCAGTCAGCCTCCGCTCTTCACAAGCGACGAGTGGTCATGGATGTCTGACCTCTGTGAGGTTTTACGCAACTTTGAGGAATAAACACAGATGGTGAGAGGCGATGCCGCTATTATCAGCGAACAATCCCACTTCTGTGTCTTCTGAAACACTCTCTGCTCACAATGAAGGTGGACGCTTTGCATGTGGAAGAGGTGTAAATGGGGGAAGACAGTACACAGGGTGATAGCCAGACCACTCTCAGTTTGTCTTCTCAGCACAAATTGGATGATGAGGAGGAGGAGGAGCAAGAGACGGTTGCCTCCGCTACAGAGGGTAGTATCCATAGCAGGTTTATTCCATCTGTTCAGCATGGATGGTCCAAAGTGGAGGAAGAGGATGAAGAGATTGAGAGGACAGCAAAGTCTTTTCTGTTGGGACTCTGGCACACATGGCTGACTTTATGTTATGCTGCCTTTCCTGTGACCCTCGCATTATACACATTTTGGTCAACACCGATTACTGGTTGTTCACCCTTCTCGACCCTTGCTACAAAGAGAACTTCTTATTTCTCATTTCTGTGGTGGTGAGGACTAGCAAAATGGTGCAATACCAGAAGGTCCTTGTGGAAAAATTGCTCCAAATTTCCAGCTGGCAACGCTGGCGGCAGAGTACGTAGTTCCTTGAGCAACCGAGGAGGGGAGAGGAGGGGGAACACACAGCAGTTCCAACATAGGCAGGGCAACACTCTCCAAGGCATGGGACAGTTTCATGACACCCCGTCAGCACCCTCACTCTGATGCGCGGCCTAGTGTCACAAGGAGGGAAAAGTTTTGGAAGAAGGTGAAGGAGTACGTAGCAGTCCAAGTCAGCGTCCACAGTGATCCCTCTGTGCCTTACAACTATTGGGTGTCCAAGCTGGACACGTGGCACAAATTGGCGCTTTATGCCTTGGAGGTGCTGGCCTGCCCTGCCACCAGCGTTTTTTCAGAGCGGGTATTTAGTGCTGCTGGGGGCATCCGCCTGTTAACTGTAAATGCTGACAGGTTGACTCTTATCAAAATGAACAAGGCCTATATTGTCCCTGACTTCTCTAATCCACCAGAGGAAAGCGCCTGAACATAAAGGCAGTGATTTCTTAAAAAATTCTGTGGGTTGAGCACCTTCTAACCTTTTCAGGCACTCTGACAAATGAGACATTATTTTGGTGCAGGCAGTTTTTGAGATCTTTTGCTTTCACCATTAACGGTTAGTTCAAACTAGCATTAAGGATTCCATTATGGCTTTTCGTTATAACATGGTTATAACGGAAAATAACGGAATCCATAAGACGGAAGGACGGATCTGTTCTTCTGCCCATAGACTTGTATTATGACGGAATTCAAAACGGAAGCCTTTAAAAGGCATTCAGTTTGCTTTCAGTCCAGATAGAAGTCTATGGTAATCAAAATAGATCCGTCTGGTTCCTGTTATTCAAGACGGAAAACAAAGTCCTGTCGACATGTTTTCCGTCTTGCATAAAGGGACCCAGACGGATCTGTTATGCTTTCCCATAGACTTCTATTAGGATGGAAAGCAAAAGGAATGCCTTTTAAAGGCTTCCGTTTTGCATTCTGTCTGGGCATTCCGTCATTTTCAGTAATAACCATGTTATAACGGAGAGCCATAACGAAATCCCTAACGCTAGTGTAAATCCACCCTAAGACTGCTATAGTAATAGCATGCTTTTTAGATAGTTGTTGGATAGTAACCAGCTGGTCCACAATATTACTGACACAGCCTTCTACAGCAATAGTGTATTCATTCAGACTAGGGTTGCAGTAAATGATTAATAGACTGTTTTCCTTTATAGAAACTCATCAGACCCCCTGCCATCAGTTCCACTATCCCCCAGTACCATCACCTCCCCCCCACCCCAGTGCTACTAGCTCAGTTCCCCCAGTGCCTTCAGCTCTCCCCCATCCCAGTGCCATCAGCTCCACTACCCCAGTGCCATCAGCCCCTCTATGCCATCCATTGCCATATCCCTCACTCCCCCAGTGCCATCAGATCGGCCCCTTCATGTCCCCCAGTGCCATAAGATCAGCCCCTCCATGTCCCCCACTTCCCCAGTGCCACCAAATCAGCCCCACCATGTCTTCCACTCCCGCAGTGCCACCAGATCAGCCCCTCCATGTCCCCCACTCCCCCAGTGCCATCAGAGCAGCCCCTCCATGTCCCCCAGTGCCATCAGATTAGCCTCTCCATGTCCCCCAGTGCTATCAGAGCAGCCCCTCCATGTCCCCCACTCCACTAGTGCCACCAGATCAGCCCCTCAATGTCTTCCACTCCCCCAGTGCCACCAGATCAGCCCCTCCATGTCCCCCACTCCCCCAGTGCCATCAGATCAGCCCCTACATGTCCCCCACTCCCCAGTGCCATCAGATCAGCCCCTCAATGTCCCCCAGTGCCATTAGATCAGCCCTCCATGTCCACCAGTGCCATTAGATCAGCCCCTCCATGTTACCCCAGTGCCATAAGATCAGACCCTCCATGTCCTCAATCCCCCAGTGCCATCAAATCAGCCCCTCCATGTCCCCTACTCCCCCAGTGCCATCAGATCAGCCCCTCCATGTCCCCTACTCCCCCAGTGCCATCAGATCAGCCCCTCCATGTTCCCCACTCCCCTAGTGCCACCAGATCAGCCCCTCCATGTCCTCCAGTGCCATCAGATCAGCTCCTCCATGTCCCCAAGTGGCATTAGATCAGCCCCTTCATGTCCCCCAGTGCCATCAGATCATCCCCTCCATTTCCCCACACCCTCAGTGCTATCAGATCAGCCCCTCCATGTCCCCCACTGCCATAAGTCAGCCCCTCCATGTCCCCCACTCCCATCTGCCCCTCCATGCCATCCATTGCCAGCTGTCCCTTTTCAGTGCCATGTCCCCAGCGCCAGTGAAATAAAATACTTACCTTTCCTGTAGGGGCGCTGCTCCACAGCTCCTTCCTTTTCTTCTCCCTTTGCTGCACTGGAAGTGCATCAGTTCCCCCAGTGCGACCAGCTCCACTATTCCCCAGTGCCATCAGCTCCCCCCACCCCAGTGCTATCAGCTCAGTTTACCCAGTGCTTTCAGCTCTCCTCCACCCCAGTGCCTTCAGCTCTCCCCAATCCCAGTACCATCAGCTCCACTCCCCCAGTGCCATAAGCCCTTCCATGCAATCCATTGCCATATCCCCCACTCCCCCAGTGCCATCAGATCAGCCCCTCCATGTCCCCCAGTACCATCAGATCAGCCCTGCCCATGTCCCCCACTCCCCCAGTGCAATAAGATCAGCCCCTCTATGTCCCCCACTCCCCCAGTGCCACCAGATCAGCCCCTCCATGTCTTCCACTCCCCCAGTGCCAACAGATCAGCCCCTCCATGTCCCCCACTCCCCCAGTGCCATCAGATCACCCCTCTCCATGTCCCCCACTCCCCCAGTGCCATAAGATCAGCCCTCCATGTCCCTCACTCCCCCAGTGCCATCAGATCAGCCACTCTATGTCCCCCACTCCCCCAGTGCCATCAGATCAGCCCCTCCATGTCCCCCAGTGCTATCAGATCAGCCCCTCCATGTCCCCCACTGCCATAAGTCAGCCCCTCCATGTCCCCCACTCCCATCTGTCCTTCCATGCCATCCATTTCCAGCTGTCCCCCTTCAGTGCAATGTCCCCAGCGCCAGTGAAATAAAATACTTACCTTTCCTGTAGGGGCGCCACTCCACAGCTCCTTCCTTTTCTTCTACTTTTGCTGCACTGGACTCTGACATCACACAGCGTCGGGTCATAGTGCACGCTTATGTACACTATGACCTGATGATGTGTCAGGATCCAGTGCAGCACGGTACGGGCTGGCGGGTGATCACAGATAGTGATGAGCGGGAGGTGCCATATTCGATTTCGCGATATTTCGCGAATATTCGAATGAATATTCGTGTTATATTCGTCGAAATCGAATATTCGTAATTATTCCAATTATCGCGAATAATATGCAATTTATTTTTCGCGTATTGCGATTATTTATCTTGATAGTATAAGGCAACGTTCCTATGCTAATTGACTATGGCTAGGCTAATATGTGTATTTTACGAAATTTCGTGATATTGCTATAACTTCGTCTCTTAGAATATTACGAATATTCTAAAAGAAAAAGTTAGAGCAATATTACAAAATTTCGTAAAATACAGATATAGACTGTTTAGGCTAGACTATGGAATATAGCAGTGCTAAGTTGAAATCTTTATGCGATTATTTTGTGTTATATTACTCACATCGCAATTTCGACTTTTGCAAATGTTCTTAATATTGCTCTAACTTCGTCTTTTAGAATATTACGAATATT
This sequence comes from Bufo gargarizans, assembly GCF_014858855.1. Classification (NCBI taxonomy): domain Eukaryota; kingdom Metazoa; phylum Chordata; class Amphibia; order Anura; family Bufonidae; genus Bufo; species Bufo gargarizans. Next base: position 487,009,916 of record NC_058080.1, on the reverse strand, counting down.
CTAAAAGACGAAGTTAGAGCAATATTACGAAATTTCGTAAAATACACAGATTGTATTTAAGCTAATATACTGCTATAGTAATATTTTTTAATAGTGTACATATTTTACAAAACTTAAGTTCAGAAGAGGCAAAAAAAAATTAGAGGAAAAAAAGGGATTATAGCACTATATTAGCTAAATTACAATCTATATGTGTATTTTATGAAATTTCGTAATATTGCTCTAACTTCGTCTTTTAGAATATTCGTAATATTGCTCTAACTTCGTCTTTTAGAATATTCGTAATATTGCTCTAACTTCGTCTTTCAGAATATTACGAATATTCTAAAAGACGAAGTTAGAGCAATATTAAGAACATTTGCAAAAGTCGAAATTGCGATGCGAGTAATATAACACGAAATAATCGCATGAAGATTTCAACTTTGCACTGCTATATTCCATATTCTAGCCTAATATGGAATATAGCAGTGCTAACTTAGCACAGCTATATTCCATATTAGGCTAGAATATGGAATATAGCAGTGCTAAGTTGAAATCTTCATGCAATTATTTCGTGTTATATTACTCGCATCGCAATTTCGACTATTGCGAAATTTCGTAAAATACACATATAGATTAGATTGTAATTTAGCTAATATGGAATATAGCAGTAAGTTGAAAACGCCACTGACTGGAGCAGCCAGGAAGCCAGGAATCCAAAGGACAGGTAAGAACAACTTTAGAGAAGTGGGAAAGAAAAAAATATAATAATAAAAATAAAAAACGAATATTCGAATTCGCGAATATATAGAACGATATTCTAAATATTCGCGAAATCTCGAAATTGCGATATTCGAGAAAAAAATTCGCAATTCAAATATTCGCGCTCAACACTAATCACAGAGTGGTAAGTAATAGCAAGCTCTTCACTCCCGCTCTGTGGTCACATGACACAAACAAATCCTCGATGCAAAATATTTGCATTGAGGATTTTTTTGTGTCGAATTACTCGATTCAATTGAGTAATTGTTACAGCCCTAATTCAGACAATTTTTCTGAGAAGTTAAATGTCCTCGTTCAACGATCCCACGTGAGTCCCCAAGGAGACCAAAGCAGATTTACTTATTTTAACAACATGGAAAACATCACGTATGGTAGGCTCTGGATCATCTGCAGGTAAAGTAGATTGTCCAGGATCACAACAAGCAGATGAAGATGCTGAAATAACAGTGTCTACCTGAGGTTGTGGATCAAGTGCCATCTTAACCTCCTTCCTTATGGTGTAGAAATATCCCTAGACACAATGTTATGCTAATCCCAATTTGGAAAAAATTTACTTGCTTGAGAAGCAATGAATAATGAGGCTCAGGACACTCTGTATCACTCAAGCAAGCTTCTGCATTATTTTTCAAATGCATCACATACAAAACTTACAAAAAAGTGGACAGGCTGCCAGGAAGGCAGGTCAGCCTCTAGCAGATCCTTGAAACTGGCAGGCCAGAACGGCCTTAAGATATATGAAGAGTGAAGACATAAAAAGTTCCAGTTAGGCCTTGTCATTTTTCCTTGAAGGTGGGGGTAAGCGTCTATCAAAGTTGTTCCCTGATTTTCAATCAATGCACACAGTGTTCATAATACATGACGGACATATATGGCTCGCTAGGAACAAGATAGAGACTAAGCTTATTCACATAAAAAAATCTCCCTTTTTGGACTAAGGTGGAGGTTGGGTCCGAGAACAAAGAGGGCACGTACTTTACCTGAGCTTGTTCTCAGGAAGGACTTATCCTACCTGCTTCATCTGATTCCATTCCAGGCCTCCTTTTCTCACCAACACCTTTTTCCCAACTTCTTCTTTAGAGGGTCACAGAATCGACTATCGGTGATTGGACTTTCGGCTTACTTATGGTATCTATCTGACTACCAATCTTTCTCTATCTTCCACCCAGCTGGAAAATGTGGTGCCAATATTCAAAAAGGGTCCAAAAACAGAGTCTGGAAACTATAGGCCGGTAAGTTTAACATCTGTTGTGGGTAAACTGTTTGAAGGTTTTCTGAGAGATGCTATTTTAGAGCATCTGAACGGAAATAAGCAAATAACGCCATATCAGCATGGCTTTGTGAGGGATCGGTCATGCCAAACTAATTTAATCAGTTTCTATGAGGAGGTAAGTTCTAGACTTAACAGCGGCGAATCAATAGATGTCGTATATCTGGACTTCTCCAAAGGATTTGACACTGTACCACATAAAAGGTTAGTAAATAAAATGAGAATGCTCGGACTGGGAGAAAACATCTGTATGTGGGTAAGTAACTGGCTGAGGGATAGAAAACAGAGGGTGGTAATTAGAGGTACACACTCAGATTGGGTCACTGTCACTAGTGGAGTACCTCAGGGGCCAGTATTGGGCCCTATTCTCTTCAATATATTTATTAATGATCTTGTAGAAGGCTTGCATAGTAAAATATCAATTTTCGCATATGACACTAAACTGTGTAAAGTAATTTACACTGAAGAGGACAGTATACTACTACAGAGGGATCTTTGATAGATTGGAGGCTTGGGCAGATGGTAGATGAGGTTTAACACTGACAAATGTAAAGTTATGCACATGGGAAGGAATAATGCAAGTCACCCGTACATACTAAATGGTAATACACTCGGTAACACTGACATGGAAAAGTATCTAGTTTTTCCATGTCAGTAAGTCTAGTATCTAGAATTTTAATAAACAGCAAACTAAGCTGCAAAAACCAGTGTCAGGCAGCTGCTGCCAAGGCCAATAAGATAATGGGTTGCATCAGAAGGGGCATAGATGCCCGTGATAAGAACATAGTCCTACCACTTTACAAATTGCTAGTCAGACCACACATGGAGTACTGTGTACAGTTTTGGGCACCTGTAAACAAGGCAGACATAGCAGAGCTGGAGAAGGTCCAGAGGAGGGCAACTAAAGTAATAACTGGAATGGGGCAACTACAGTACCCTGAAAATTTTTCAAAATTAGGGTTATTCACTTTAGAAAAAAGACGACTGAGAGGAGATCTAATTAATATGTGTGAATATATCAGGGGTCAGTACAGAGATCTATCCCATCATCTATTTATCCCCAGGACTGTGACTGTGACGAGGGGACATCCTCTGCGTCTGGAGAAGAGAAGGTTTGTACACAAACATAGAAAAGGATTCTTTACAGTAAGAGCAGTGAGGCTTTGGAACTCTCTGCCTGAGGAGGTGGTGATGGTGAGTACAATAAAGGAATTAAAGAGGGGCCTGGATTTATTTCTGGAGCGTAATAATATTACAGGCTATAGCTACTAGAGAGGGGTCGTTGATCCAGGGAGTTATTCTGATTGCCTGATTGGAGTCGGGAAGGAATGTTTTATTCCCCTAAAGTGGGGAAAATTGGCTTCTACCTCACAGATTTTTTTTGCCTTCCTCTGGATCAACTTGCAGGATAACAGACCGAACTGGATGGACAAATGTCTTTTTTCGGCCTTATGTACTATGTTACTATGTTACTGTGTTCCTGTTTGTTCTTACAGAACCTGGTGACCACACACATCTCCACCTTAATGAGAAGATATATGATGAGTATGATGGCTAGGATTTTAATAATCCCTTGTAATATTCCCATGAGCCACCCTCTCAAAGCCCAAAACCAGTTTGCCAGGTTCAGGAAGGAAAAGGTGTCACCAGGAGAGTTGAGCGGACACCTGGATGTTCGGGTTTGACACGTTCGGCCGAACTTCACAAAAAAGTTTGAGTTCAGGACTAGGGATGAGCGAACTCGAACTGTATAGTTCGGGTTCGTACCGAATTTTGGGGTGTCCGTGACACGGACCCGAACCCGGACATTTTCGTAAAAGTCCGGGTTCGGGTTCGGTGTTCGTCGCTTTCTTCGCGCTTTTGTGACGCTTTCTTGGCGCTTTTTGAAAGGCTGCAAAGCAGCCAATCAACAAGCGTCATACTACTTGCCCCAAGAGGCCATCACAGCCATGCCTACTATTGGCATGGCTGTGATTGGCCAGAGCACCATGTGACCCAGCCTCTATTTAAGCTGGAGTCACATAGCGCCGCCCGTCACTCTGCTCTGATTAGCGTAGGGAGAGGTTGCGGCTGCGACAGTAGGGCGAGATTAGGCAGATTAACTCCTCCAAAGGACTTGATTAACTGATCGATCTGCAGCTGTGGATCATTGAGCTGCTGATCCTCAATTGCTCACTGTTTTTAGGCTGCACAGACCGTTTGTCAGTCACATTTTTCTGGGGTGATCGGCGGCCATTTTGTGTCTTGTGGTGCGCCAGCACAAGCTGCGACCAAGTGCATTTAACCCTCAATGGTGTGGTTGTTTTTTGGCTAAAGCCTACATCAGGGTGAAGCTGTCACACCAAGTGCATTTAACCAGCAATAGTCTGTTCATTTTTTGGCCATATACAAAATCAGGGGCAAGCTGCGCCTGTCACCAAGTGCATTTAACCCTCAATGGTGTGGTTGTTTTTTGGCTAAAGCCTACATCAGGGTGAAGCTGTCACACCAAGTGCATTTAACCAGCAATAGTCTGTTCATTTTTTGGCCATATACTAAATCAGGGGCAAGCTGCGCCTGTCACCAAGTGCATTTAACCCTCAATGGTGTGGTTGTTTTTTGGCTAAAGCCTACATCAGGGTGAAGCTGTCACACCAAGTGCATTTAACCAGCAATAGTCTGTTTATTTTTTGGCCATATCCCAGTCTAATTCTGTCACTAAATCCATACCGGTCACCCAGCGCCTAAATACTAGGCCTCAAATTTATATCCAGCTAAATCTGTCCCTAGTGCTGTAGCTGGGCGAGTTATTTAGTGTCCGTTCAAGCACATTTCTTGTTCTGGGTTGAAATACAATTCCCAATTTAGCAATTTCATAATTTAGTGGTTTCTGCTATATCAGAGCTATTTGAAATCTATCCCTAAAAGGGTATATAATATTCAAGGTGCACATTGGGTCATTCAGAATAACTTCACACACACCCGCTACTGTGTATTTCCAAGTCTAATTCTGTCACTAAACCCATACCTGTCACGCAGCGCCTAAATACTAGGCCTCAAATTTATATCCAGCTAAATCTGTCCCTAGTGCTGTAGCTGGGCGAGTTATTTAGTGTCCGTTCAAGCACATTTCTTGTTCTGGGTTGAAATACAATTCCCAATTTAGCAATTTCATAATTTAGTGGTTTCTGCTATATCAGAGCTATTTGAAATCTATCCCTAAAAGGGTATATAATATTCAAGGTGCACATTGGGTCATTCAGAATAACTTCACACACACCCGCTACTGTGTATTTCCAAGTCTAATTCTGTCACTAAACCCATACCTGTCACGCAGCGCCTAAATACTAGGCCTCAAATTTATATCCAGCTAAATCTGTCCCTAGTGCTGTAGCTGGGCGAGTTATTTAGTGTCCGTTCAAGCACATTTCTTGTTCTGGGTTGAAATACAATTCCCAATTTAGCAATTTCATAATTTAGTGGTTTCTGCTATATCAGAGCTATTTGAAATCTATCCCTAAAAGGGTATATAATATTCAAGGTGCACATTGGGTCATTCAGAATAACTTCACACACACCCGCTACTGTGTATTTCCAAGTCTAATTCTGGCACTAAACCCATACCTGTCACCCAGCGCCTAAATACTAGGCCTCAAATTTATATCCCGCTAAATCTGTCCTTAGTGCTGTAGCTGGGCGAGTTATTTAGTGTCCGTTCAAGCACATTTCTTGTTCTGGGTTGAAATACAATTCCCAATTTAGCAATTTCATAATTTAGTGGTTTCTGCTATATCAGAGCTATTTGAAATCTATCCCTAAAAGGGTATATAATATTCAAGGTGCACATTGGGTCATTCAGAATAACTTCACACACACCCGCTACTGTGTATTTCCAAGTCTAATTCTGGCACTAAACCCATACCTGTCACCCAGCGCCTAAATACTAGGCCTCAAATTTATATCCCGCTAAATCTGTCCTTAGTGCTGTAGCTGGGCGAGTTATTTAGTGTCCGTTCAAGCACATTTCTTGTTCTGGGTTGAAATACAATTCCCAATTTAGCAATTTCATAATTTAGTGGTTTCTGCTATATCAGAGCTATTTGAAATCTATCCCTAAAAGGGTATATAATATTCAAGGTGCACATTGGGTCATTCAGAATAACTTCACACACACCCGCTACTGTGTATTTCCAAGTCTAATTCTGGCACTAAACCCATACCTGTCACCCAGCGCCTAAATACTAGGCCTCAAATTTATATCCCGCTAAATCTGTCCTTAGTGCTGTAGCTGGGCGAGTTATTTAGTGTCCGTTCAAGCACATTTCTTGTTCTGGGTTGAAATACAATTCCCAATTTAGCAATTTCATAATTTAGTGGTTTCTGCTATATCAGAGCTATTTGAAATCTATCCCTAAAAGGGTATATAATATTCAAGGTGCACATTGGGTCATTCAGAATAACTTCACACACACCCGCTACTGTGTATTTCCAAGTCTAATTCTGGCACTAAACCCATACCTGTCACCCAGCGCCTAAATACTAGGCCTCAAATTTATATCCCGCTAAATCTGTCCTTAGTGCTGTAGCTGGGCGAGTTATTTAGTGTCCGTTCAAGCACATTTCTTGTTCTGGGTTGAAATACAATTCCCAATTTAGCAATTTCATAATTTAGTGGTTTCTGCTATATCAGAGCTATTTGAAATCTATCCCTAAAAGGGTATATAATATTCAAGGTGCACATTGGGTCATTCAGAATAACTTCACACACACCCGCTACTGTGTATTTCCAAGTCTAATTCTGGCACTAAACCCATACCTGTCACCCAGCGCCTAAATACTAGGCCTCAAATTTATATCCCGCTAAATCTGTCCTTAGTGCTGTAGCTGGGCGAGTTATTTAGTGTCCGTTCAAGCACATTTCTTGTTCTGGGTTGAAATACAATTCCCAATTTAGCAATTTCATAATTTAGTGGTTTCTGCTATATCAGAGCTATTTGAAATCTATCCCTAAAAGGGTATATAATATTCAAGGTGCACATTGGGTCATTCAGAATAACTTCACACACACCCGCTACTGTGTATTTCCAAGTCTAATTCTGGCACTAAACCCATACCTGTCACCCAGCGCCTAAATACTAGGTCTCAAATTTATATCCCGCTAAATCTGTCCTTAGTGCTGTAGCTGGGCGAGTTATTTAGTGTCCGTTCAAGCACATTTCTTGTTCTGGGTTGAAATACAATTCCCAATTTAGCAATTTCATAATTTAGTGGTTTCTGCTATATCAGAGCTATTTGAAATCTATCCCTAAAAGGGTATATAATATTCAAGGTGCACATAGGGTCATTCAGAATAACTTCACACACCCGCTACTGTGCATTTCCAAATCTAATTCTGTCACTAAACCCATACCTGTCACCCAGCGCCTAAATACTAGGCCTCAAATTTATATCCCGCTAAATCTCTCGTTACCGCTGTCCTGTTGTGGCTGGGAAAGTTATTTAGTGTCCGTCAAAGCACATTTTTTGTTCTGGGTTGAAATACAATTCCCAATTTAGCAATTTCATAATTTAGTCGTTTCTGCTATATCAGAGCTATTTGAAATCTATCCCTAAAAGGGTAGATCATATTGAAGGTGCACATAGGGTCATTCAGAATAACTTCACACACACGCTTCTGTGCATTTCCAAGTCTAATTCTGTCACTAAATCCATACCGGTCACCCAGCGCCTAAATACTAGGCCTCAAATTTATATCCCGCTGAATTTGAATACAATACATTGGGCCAAATAATATATTTGTTGTTGTGGTGAACCATAACAATGAGAAAAACATCTAGTAAGGGACGCGGACGTGGACATGGTCGTGGTGGTGTTAGTGGACCCTCTGGTGCTGGGAGAGGACGTGGCCGTTCTGCCACATCCACACGTCCTAGTGTACCAACTACCTCAGGTCCCAGTAGCCGCCAGAATTTACAGCGATATATGGTGGGGCCCAATGCCGTTCTAAGGATGGTAAGGCCTGAGCAGGTACAGGCATTAGTCAGTCTTCTGCAGAAAGCGCACAGATGGCGCCTGAAAACCAACCCCATCAGTCTGTCACATCACCCCCATGCATACCAGGGAAACTGTCTCAGCCTCAAGTTATGCAGCAGTCTCTTATGCTGTTTGAAGACTCCGCTGGCAGGGTTTCCCAAGGGCATCCACCTAGCCCTTCCCCAGCGGTGAAAGACATAGAATGCACTGACGCACAACCACTTATGTTTCCTGATGATGAGGACATGGGAATACCACCTCAGCATGTCTCTGATGATGACGAAACACAGGTGCCAACTGCTGCGTCTTTCTGCAGTGTGCAGACTGAACAGGAGGTCAGGGATCAAGACTGGGTGGAAGACGATGCAGGGGACGATGAGGTCCTAGACCCCACATGGAATGAAGGTCGTGCCACTGACTTTCACAGTTCGGAGGAAGAGGCAGTGGTGAGACCGAGCCAACAGCGTAGCAAAAGAGGGAGCAGTGGGCAAAAGCAGAACACCCGCCGCCAAGAGACTCCGCCTGCTACTGACCGCCGCCATCTGGGACCGAGCACCCCAAAGGCAGCTTCAAGGAGTTCCCTGGCATGGCACTTCTTCAAACAATGTGCTGACGACAAGACCCGAGTGGTTTGCACGCTGTGCCATCAGAGCCTGAAGCGAGGCATTAACGTTCTGAACCTGAGCACAACCTGCATGACCAGGCACCTGCATGCAAAGCATGAACTGCAGTGGAGTAAACACCTTAAAACCAAGGAAGTCACTCAGGCTCCCCCTGCTACCTCTTCTGCTGCTGCCGCCTCGGCCTATTCTGCTGCTGCCGCCTCGGCCTCTTCCTCCGCCTCTGGAGGAACGTTGGCACCTGCCGCCCAGCAAACAGGGGATGTACCACCAACACCACCACCACCACCTCCGTCACCAAGCGTCTCAACCATGTCACACGCCAGCGTTCAGCTCTCCATCTCACAAACATTTGATAGAAAGCGTAAATTCCCACCTAGCCACCCTCGATCCCTGGCCCTGAATGCCAGCATTTCTAAACTACTGGCCTATGAAATGCTGTCATTTAGGCTGGTGGACACAGACAGCTTCAAACAGCTCATGTCGCTTGCTGTCCCACAGTATGTTGTTCCCAGCCGGCACTACTTCTCCAAGAGAGCCGTGCCTTCCCTGCACAACCAAGTATCCGATAAAATCAAGTGTGCACTGCGCAACGCCATCTGTAGCAAGGTCCACCTAACCACAGATACGTGGACCAGTAAGCACGGCCAGGGACGCTATATCTCCCTAACTGCACACTGGGTAAATGTAGTGGCAGCTGGGCCCCAGGCGGAGAGCTGTTTGGCGCACGTCCTTCCGCCGCCAAGGATCGCAGGGCAACATTCTTTGCCTCCTGTTGCCACCTCCTCCTTCTCGGCTTCCTCCTCCTCTTCTTCCACCTGCTCATCCAGTCAGCCACACACCTTCACCACCAACTTCAGCACAGCCCGGGGTAAACGTCAGCAGGCCATTCTGAAACTCATATGTTTGGGGGACAGGCCCCACACCGCACAGGAGTTGTGGCGGGGTATAGAACAACAGACCGACGAGTGGTTGCTGCCGGTGAGCCTCAAGCCCGGCCTGGTGGTGTGTGATAATGGGCGAAATCTCGTTGCAGCTCTGGGACTAGCCAATTTGACGCACATCCCTTGCTTGGCGCATGTGCTGAATTTGGTGGTGCAGAAGTTCATTCACAACTACCCCGACATGTCAGAGCTGCTGCATAAAGTGCGGGCCGTCTGTTCGCGCTTCCGGCGTTCACATCCTGCTGCTGCTCGCCTGTCTGCGCTACAGCGTAACTTCGGCCTTCCCGCTCACCGCCTCATATGCGACGTGCCCACCAGGTGGAACTCCACCTTGCACATGCTGGACAGACTGTGCGAGCAGCAGCAGGCCATAGTGGAGTTTCAGCTGCAGCACGCACGGGTCAGTCGCACTACAGAACAGCACCACTTCACCACCAATGACTGGGCCTCCATGCGAGACCTGTGTGCCCTGTTGCGCTGTTTCGAGTACTCCACCAACATGGCCAGTGGCGATGACACCGTTATCAGCGTTACAATACCACTTCTATGTCTCCTTGAGAAAACACTTAGGGCGATGATGGAAGAGGAGGTGGCCCAGGAGGAGGAGGAGGAGGAGGAGGAAGAGGGGTCATTTTTAGCACTTTCAGGCCAGTCTCTTCGAAGTGACTCAGAGGGAGGTTTTTGGCAACAGCAGAGGCCAGGTACAAATGTGGCCAGCCAGGGCCCACTACTGGAGGACGAGGAGGACGAGGATGAGGAGGAGGTGGAGGAGGATGAGGATGAAGCATGGTCACAGCGGGGTGGCACCCAACGCAGCTCGGGTCCATCACTGGTGCGTGGCTGGGGGGAAAGGCAGGACGATGACGATACGCCTCCCACAGAGGACAGCTTGTCCTTATCCCTGGGCAGCCTGGCACACATGAGCGACTACATGCTGCAGTGCCTGCGCAACGACAGCAGAGTTGCCCACATTTTAACCTGTGCGGACTACTGGGTTGCCACCCTGCTGGATCCACGCTACAAAGACAATGTGCCCACCTTACTTCCTGCACTGGAGCGTGATAGGAAGATGCGCGAGTACAAGCGCACGTTGGTAGACGCGCTACTGAGAGCATTCCCAAATGTCACAGGGGAACAAGTGGAAGCCCAAGGCCAAGGCAGAGGAGGAGCAAGAGGTCGCCAAGGCAGCTGTGTCACGGCCAGCTCCTCTGAGGGCAGGGTTAGCATGGCAGAGATGTGGAAAACTTTTGTCAACACGCCACAGCTAACTGCACCACCACCTGATACGCAACGTGTTAGCAGGAGGCAACATTTCACTAACATGGTGGAACAGTACGTGTGCACACCCCTCCACGTACTGACTGATGGTTCGGCCCCATTCAACTTCTGGGTCTCTAAATTGTCCACGTGGCCAGAGCTAGCCTTTTATGCCTTGGAGGTGCTGGCCTGCCCGGCAGCCAGCGTTTTGTCTGAACGTGTATTCAGCACGGCAGGGGGCGTCATTACAGACAAACGCAGCCGCCTGTCTACAGCCAATGTGGACAAGCTGACGTTCATAAAAATGAACCAGGCATGGATCCCACAGGACCTGTCCGTCCCTTGTCCAGATTAGACATTAACTACCTCCCCATAACCATATATTATTGGACTCCAGGGCACTTCCTCATTCAATCCTATTTTTATTTTCATTTTACCATTATATTGCGATGCTACCCAAAGTTGAATGAACCTCTCCTCTGCCTGTGTGCTAGGCCTAAATATATGCCAATGGACTGTTGCAGTGGTGGCTGACATGAAGCCTGATTCTCTGCTATGACATGCAGACTAATTCTCTGCTGACATGAAGCCAGATTGTCTGTTACGGGACCTCTCTCCTCTGCCTGGGTGCTGGGCCTAAATTTATGACAATGGACTGTTGCAGTGGTGGCTGACGTGAAGCCTCATTCTCTGCTATGACATGCAGACTGATTCTCTGCTGACATGAAGCCAGATTGTCTGTTACGGGACCTCTCTCCTCTGCCTGTGTGCTAGGCCTAAATATATGCCAATGGACTGTTGCAGTGGTGGCTGACGTGAAGCCTGATTCTCTGCTATGACATGCAGACTGATTCTCTGCTGACATGAAGCCAGATCCTCTGTTACGGGACCTCTCTCCTCTGCCTGTGTGTGTGCTGGGCCTAAATATATGCCAATGGACTGTTGCAGTGGTGGCTGACGTGAAGCCTCATTCTCTGCTATGACATGCAGACTAATTCTCTGCTGACATGAAGACAGATTCTCTGTTACGGGACCTCCCTCCTCTGCCTGGGTGCTGGGCCTAAATATATGCCAATGGACTGTTGCAGTGGTGGGTGACGTGAAGCCTCATTCTCTGCTATGACATGCAGACTAATTCTCTGCTGACATGAAGCCAGATTGTCTGTTACGGGACCTCTCTCCTCTGCCTGTGTGTGTGCTGGGCCTAAATATATGCCAATGGACTGTTGCAGTGGTGGCTGACGTGAAGCCTCATTCTCTGCTATGACATGCAGACTAATTCTCTGCTGACATGAAGACAGATTCTCTGTTACGGGACCTCTCTCCTCTGCCTGTGTGTGTGCTGGGCCTAAATATATGCCAATGGACTGTTGCAGTGGTGGCTGACGTGAAGCCTCATTCTCTGCTATGACATGCAGACTAATTCTCTGCTGACATGAAGACAGATTCTCTGTTACGGGACCTCCCTCCTCTGCCTGGGTGCTGGGCCTAAATATATGCCAATGGACTGTTGCAGTGGTGGGTGACGTGAAGCCTGATTCTCTGCTATGACATGCAGACTAATTCTCTGCTGACATGAAGACAGATTCTCTGTTACGGGACCTCTCTCCTCTGCCTGTGTGTGTGCTGGGCCTAAATATATGCCAATGGACTGTTGCAGTGGTGGCTGACGTGAAGCCTCATTCTCTGCTATGACATGCAGACTAATTCTCTGCTGACATGAAGACAGATTCTCTGTTACGGGACCTCCCTCCTCTGCCTGGGTGCTGGGCCTAAATATATGCCAATGGACTGTTGCAGTGGTGGCTGACGTGAAGCCTCATTCTCTGCTATGACATGCAGACTGATTCTCTGCTGACATGAAGCCAGATCGTCTGTTACGGGACCTCTCTGCTCTGCCTGTGTGCTAGGCCTAAATATATGCCAATGGACTGTTGCAGTGGTGGGTGACGTGAAGCCTCATTCTCTGCTATGACATGCAGACTGATTCTCTGCTGTCATGAAGCCAGATTGTCTGTTACGGGACCTCTCTGCTCTGCCTGTGTGCTAGGCCTAAATATATGCCAATGGACTGTTGCAGTGGTGGGTGACGTGAAGCCTCATTCTCTGCTATGACATGCAGACTGATTCTCTGCTGACATGAAGCCAGATTGTCTGTTACGGGACCTCTCTCCTCTGCCTGTGTGCTAGGCCTAAATATATGCCAATGGACTGTTGCAGTGGTGGCTGACGTGAAGCCTCATTCTCTGCTATGACATGCAGACTAATTCTCTGCTGACATGAAGCCAGATTGTCTGTTACGGGACCTCTCTCCTCTGCCTGGGTGCTGGGCCTAAATTTATGACAATGGACTGTTGCAGTGGTGGCTGACGTGAAGCCTGATTCTCTGCTATGACATGCAGACTGATTCTCTGCTGACATGAAGCCAGATCCTCTGTTACGGGACCTCTCTCCTCTGCCTGTGTGTGTGCTGGGCCTAAATATATGCCAATGGACTGTTGCAGTGGTGGCTGACGTGAAGCCTCATTCTCTGCTATGACATGCAGACTGATTCTCTGCTGACATGAAGCCAGATTCTCTGTTACGGGACCTCTCTCCTCTGCCTGTGTGTGTGCTGGGCCTAAATATATGCCAATGGACTGTTGCAGTGGTGGCTGACGTGAAGCCTCATTCTCTGCTATGACATGCAGACTAATTCTCTGCTGACATGAAGACAGATTCTCTGTTACGGGACCTCTCTCCTCTGCCTGTGTGTGTGCTGGGCCTAAATATATGCCAATGGACTGTTGCAGTGGTGGCTGACGTGAAGCCTCATTCTCTGCTATGACATGCAGACTAATTCTCTGCTGACATGAAGACAGATTCTCTGTTACGGGACCTCTCTCCTCTGCCTGGGTGCCGGGGCCTAAATATCTGAGAATGGACTGTTCCAGTGGTGGGTGACGGGAAGCCAGATTCTCTGCTATGGAACCTCTCTCCAATTGATTTTGGTTAATTTTTATTTATTTAATTTTTAATTTAATTCATTTCCCTATCCACATTTGTTTGCAGGGGATTTACCTACATGTTGCTGCCTTTTGCAGCCCTCTAGCTCTTTCCTGGGCTGTTTTACAGCCTTTTTAGTGCCGAAAAGTTCGGGTCCCCATTGACTTCAATGGGGTTCGGGTTCGGGACGAAGTTCGGATCGGGTTCGGATCCCGAACCCGAACATTTCCGGGATGTTCGGCCGAACTTCTCGAACCCGAACATCCAGGTGTTCGCTCAACTCTATTCAGGACCCAAACTTGACCCGAACTTGACCCCGAACCCGAATCCTATTGAAGTCAATAGGGACCCGAACTTTTGAGCACTAAAATGGCTGTAAAAATGTCATGGAAAGGGCTAGAGGGCTGCAAATGGCAGCAAAATGTGGTTAAGAGCATGGCAAGTGCTCTGCAAACAAAAGTGGAAATGACTTTAAATAACATAAAATACGTAAAAATAAAAAATAATAATCGTGATCTAGGAGGACGAGGTCCATATGGAGTAAGAGGTTGAGGAGACGGTGAATGTGGCAGTGTAGGTGGAAGCGTCGGTGGAGAAGGAGGAAGTAGCCTACACAGTTTTTCGGTTTTAAATTTATTTTAATTTTTTTAAAGTAGGGTATACCCCAAAACATTGGGAAATATAGCCTGTGATAACCCCCTCCAGTCGTGCTAAACACACGTTCAGACAATACACTGGCTGCAGGGCAGGCCAGCACCTCCAAGGCATAAAGGGAAAGCTCAGGCCAATGTGCCCAATTTGGAGACCCAGAAGTTGCAGGGGGCAGAACCATCAGTCATGCCCTACCATGTCACACGTCCCTGTGATGTTCACGATCCAATTGGATATCTGCTCTATCAACTTTCAATGTTCTTTTCTGCACCTACCATGGTGATCATGGTTATCGGCGAATCAGGGTTCCAACTCGGAGAGGGAGCGTGTGAAAGAGAGACCACATCAAAGGGAGATTAATGGATGAAATGTAATTGTGATCGAGCGGAAATGCGGGAGAAGCTATTAAAACTGAAGATTTTTGAGGAAATTAGTGGGCGAGCGGCAATTACCCACTCCCGACTCGGGGAGGTAGTGACGATAAATAACAATACAGGACTCTTAAGATGCCCTGTTATTGGAAAGATTAATAAAAAATGATAGGGAATGTCACTGTGCTATTTTGGATTTGGAAACGTTAGCCAGGAAAGGCCCTGCTGACGCTTTGTTGACTCTAGATAACTTTTGCCTGATCGCACGCCCCTGTGATGTCCACCTTCCATTTGGATATCTTCTCTATCAACTTTCTATGTTCTTTTCTGAGCCTAACATATTGATTGCGGTTATCGGTGAATCGGGGTTCCATAACGGAGAGGGAGTGTGAGAAAGAGAGATCACATCCAAGGGAGGTTGTTTCAAATTAAAAATGATAGAGTGGAAATATGGGATAAAGTATTAAAGCCCAATTGTGGGAAGCATTGAATGAAAAGAGGTGGCACGCATCAATAATGAAGAATTTCTTAAATTCCCTGTCAACTATGCAGAGCAGGAGTTTCTATACGGCAAAATTTCAAAAATGTCACCTGACAATGTAACAGATGATTTTTTTAAATTTATGTTCCTGTAACCTATGTAGAGGTACCCCAGTGACATCCACCATACATTTGGATATCTTCTTTATCAACTTTCGATGTTCTTTTCTGAGCCTACCATGTTGATCACGGTTATCGGCGAATCAGGGTTCCATGTCGGAGAGGGAGCTCGAGAAAGAGACCACATCCAAAGGAGATACAAGTATTCAATTTTTTGGGGATCGAGTGGAAATATGGGAAAAGTTATTGAGTCGCAAATGTGGGAAAAATTACTGGAGCGCAAATGTGGGAGAAATTATTAAAGTGCAAATGTGGGACAAATTAGTAAAGCACAATTGTGGGACAAATTATTGAAGCGCAAATGTGGTACAACTTGTTAAAGTTTAAGCATTGAATAGAAGGAGGTGGCGTGCATCAATTAAAGAAGAATTTCTGAAATTTTATTCCCTTTCACCTATGCAGAGCAGGGGTTTATTCACATCCAAAATTGTAAAATGTCAACCCAAGAATGTTACAGAAAAATTACAGAAATCTACTTGGTAGAGCAGGGGTCTAGGACAAAAAACAATTGTTTATTGTCACCCGAAAATGTAAAAGAAAAATTATTGAAATTTATTAAGCTGTCAACTAGGTACAGCAGTGTTACATCACAACCAAACATTGGTGAATTTCACCCGAAAATGTAACAGACAATTTTTTTTATTTTTTTTTTACCTGTCCACTAGGTATAGCAGTGGTACATCACAACCAAAAAAAGGGGAATTTCAACCGAAAATGTAACTAACAATTTTATTTTATTTTTTTACCTGTCTACTAGGTACAGCAGTGGTACATCACACCCACAAATTGGTGAATCTCACCCGAAAATGTAACAGACAAAGTAGTGAAATTACATAAAATAAAATACGTACAAATAAAATATATATTTTTTTAATTTATGAGGTGGAGTTCCATATGGAGTAGGAGTTTGAGGAGGCGGTGGACGTAGTGGTGTAGGTGGAAGCAGCGGTGGAGGAGGACGAGGTAGCCAACACTGGTTTTTGGTTTTAATTATTATTTTTTATTAAGGTACACTCCAAAAGAGTGTGAAATATCCAAAATACATGAATGAGCAATTGCTCTGTAGTATAACAATGGCTGGTTAAGGCCGGTATACATGTCTATTCTGCACAAGGTACGGACAAGTCCTGTGGGATACATGCCTGGTTCATTTTAATGAACGTGAGCCTGTCCACATTGGCTGTGGACAGGCGGCTGCGCTTGTCTGTGATGACGCCCCCTGCCATGCTAAACACACGTTCAGATAATATACTGGCTGCAGAACATGCCAGCACCTCCAAGGTGTAAAGGACAAGCTCAGGCCATGTGCCCAATTTGGAGACCCAGAAGTTTAAGGTGGCAGACCCGTCATTCAGTACATGTAGGAGTGTGCACACTTACTGCTCCACCAAGTTGGTGAAATGCTGCCTTCTGCTAAGACATTCCATATCAGCTGGTGTTGCTTGTTGTTGTGGCAGCTGACAAAGCTTTTCCACATTTTGGCCATGCTAACCCTGCCTTCTGATGTGCTGACGGTCCCCTAGCTGCGTTGGCGACCTCGTCCTCTGCCTTCGCCTTGTGCTTCCACTGTGCCCCCACTGTCAGGTGGGAATGCCACAGCAGCGTGTCTACCAGCGTGCGCTTGTACTCGCGCATCTTACAATCATGCTCCAGTGAGGAAATTAAGGACGGTACATTGTCCTTGTAACGGGGATCTGTAGTGTCCCACTAGGTAGGAGTGGGCACTACACAAGGGTCAATTGGGTAACGTGTTACTTCTGCTCACAAGGGACAGTGATATTATATTTAGCCATGCATTGTAATGTATTTCCTGTGTGTTTTTACATTGGTATGTGTCATGGCTGAGGATGGGGAAAACCCTCAGCCGTGCGACGCCTGTTGATGGTAGTCACTACTCGGCCAGGAAGACAGAATTAGGGAGCAGGTCACCTCCTAAAGCTTCCCTAATCTGACCCTAACTCCTAACGGCATGAGCCGACCTTGAAGGTAGGAGGACTTATGCTCTGGAACCTCGGGTCCCTACTAATCCTCCGCAGGTCCCTAAGCTAGGAGCTGGGTAGACTACCTGTTCCTCCTGGACATGGAGAAAGAGGAGCCTAAAATGGCCAAGCTGTAAATAAGGGGAAGCCAATTCAACTTATGGCAATGGCAGGTACGTGGAAACTAAAACCTCACCTACCTGCCACAGACACACAGCCTGGAACCCATGTACAAGTGCTGTTGTCCACTACAACAGAAAAGACACAGCACACGTCACACGGGAAACCAAGAAACCAAAAGGTGCAATAAACAAGCAACCACATACACATCTACATAACCTCAGACAAGGTATTATTTATGACCAGAAGGGTAGCCCCCACTGGCAGTTGGTATTAGAGACCAGGAGGGCGCCTCCAGCTTACTACAAGGCTGGAGTACCCCTCAGACATCAGGTCTCAACTGAGGCTTTAAAGCCCATGTAGCCACACCCACACTCAGACACACCCAGTGCACACACACTAGGAAGGAATTAACCCTTCTCACACCAGGGAAGGGAAGACAACCACTTAAAGTGGAAAGTGCACACAAAACACGTAACACCCCGTGCACACCGATAAAAGGCACACCTATAAAGAGAGGTTGCCAGGTGCAACCGCATGCACATTGCAGCAAGCTGCCTAGCACAGCTCAGGCTCTTTTGCTGCACATAAACAATGTTGCCAACGGCAACCACAGGTGAGGCAACATACTTCAGCCCTCACCTGTGATTGACAAGAAAACCAAGACCGCAGGTATGTTTACCCTGTTAATGCTTAGCAGGCCTAGTTGGGTGTAATTAGACATCCCAGACACTAGAGGGAGATAAAGAGCCCCTAGTATAAATGTCCAGGCCCAGACAGGGAGGGGTTAGGTTATAGTCAGGAGTCTGTGGAGACAGAAGTGAGAAGGCACCAGCCCGAGATATGCTGAGGGCCTCCTCCTGACATGCAGCTAGATAGTCCTGGTTTCTAGTTGCACCAGGAGGCTAGAAGTAGTACAGCCTGCCTGGAGACCAGTAATCCAACAAGCACAGATGAGACACCCCAGTAGTAGGAGAGCACCTCCTGGGAGAAACCTGCAGCCACCTTTCCAATCCAGAAGAGAATCCAGCTAATAAACAAAGGTACTGTAACATAGAGCAAATGCCAATACTGGAGGAAGGAATTTATATACCAAGGATTTAAGCCAGCAATTAGGCATCCGGGCCTTGGGATCCAGCCAGCTAGAATAGCTGAGGGGATAGAGCAGCATTGTACTGCAAAGCATTAACTGTATACCCTCCAAGTATCTTGCAAGATTGAAACCTGCTGTGATGTGAAGTAAACCTGCTGTGCAATTGTACCGTAAAGGACTGCATCATTATCAACTACTGCAATTACTTGTATAAAGTTGGACTGTTTAGCAAAGTAAAGCAACGTTTGGTTTACCGTCTGTGTACTCCAGTAATCCTCCTGCAAACCGGTGTGCCACCGTTACAGGCACTGGCGTCACGATTCTTAAAGGGACCTTACCTCAGGCACTCAAAATACCTGAAACATCAAAGGCACCTCACACACCATCAGGCCTGGTCACTATTTACAGAGTGTGCCCCAGAGGAACTAGTGTCTTCCTCTCCTTCACTGTCGCATGCCTGCACAGGGTTCTCCTCAGAAAAGTGAGTAACACTCGATTGCCCATAATCGTGACCTCACTATAGCTAAACCCTGCAGGTCTGGCGTGCTGCAGATCCAGCAGCCTGGCCACCCAGTAATCAGCACAAGTTAGAATGTGGGCAACTCGGCGGTCATTGCGGAGACATTGCAGCATGTAATCGCTCATGTGTGCCAGGCTGCCCAGTAGCAACGAAAAACAAAGTCTTCTGTTGAAGGTGTATCGTCTGTGTCCTCTGTATCCCCCCAGCCACGCACCAGTGATGGCAATGAGCTGGTCTGGGTGCCACCCTGCTGTAAACATGGTTCCTCCTCCTCCTCCACCTTGTCATTCTCCAGAACTGTGCCCTGGCTGGACAATTGTGTACCTGGCGTTTGTGGTTGCAGGAAACCACCCTCAGAGCCACTTGTGAATGACTGGCCGGAAACCCTACGAAATGATCCCTCTTCCTCCTCCTCCTCCTGTGCCACATCCTCTTCCATCATCGCCAGCAGCGTTTTTTCATGTTGGTGGAGTATTCGAAACAGCACAACAAGGAACACAGGTCTCGCATGTAGGCCCAGTCATTGGCGGTAAAGTGGTGCTGTTCTGCAGAGCGACGCACCCACATGTGCTGCAGCTGAAACTCCACTATCGCCTGCTGCTGCTCGCACAGTCTGGCCAGCATGTGCAAGGTGGAGTTCCACTTTGTGGGTATGTTGCATATGAGGTGGTGAGCGGGAAGGCCCAAATTACGCTGCAGCACTGACTGGCGAGCAGCAGCAGGGTCAGAATGCCGAAAGCGCATTGAGCAGCTCTGACATATCGGGGTAATTTTTAAGGAATCTCTGCACCACCAAATTCAGCACATGCGCCAGGCAAGGGATGTGCGTCAAA
Organism: Bufo gargarizans; assembly: GCF_014858855.1. Taxonomy (NCBI): domain Eukaryota; kingdom Metazoa; phylum Chordata; class Amphibia; order Anura; family Bufonidae; genus Bufo; species Bufo gargarizans. Next base: position 486,989,842 of record NC_058080.1, on the reverse strand, counting down.
CCGGCTAGTTCCAGAGCTGCTACGAGATTTTGCACATTATCGCACACCACCAGGCCGGGCTTGAGGCTCACTGGCACTAACCACTCATCGGTCTGTTGTTCAAGGCCCGTCCACAGCTCCTGCGCGGTGTGGGGTTTGTCCCCCAAACAGATACGTTTTAAAACTGCCTGCTTTCGTTTACCCCTGGCTTTGCTGAAGTAGGTATTCAATAGAAAAATAGTCTCTGTGTAAGATACTTGTCCCCTCGAGCACTGCAAATCCAAAGACAATGTGGGTAAAACAGTCTGCCAAATATAAAAATAGAAAAGGGATTGCGCTGCAGGAGAAGAATCTTCTCTGTATGTTTCAGTTCTCTTTGTTTTAACTTCGAAAAAAGTATTCAACTAATAGGACCACATGCACACATCGAATCTCAACAATGGTATGAAAACCTGTAATGTGATGAAAAAACGCACTATGGTGTAGTGAGCCCCAAACACCTATCGCGCCTTGTGAATAGGGTATACTCACAAAACTCCACTTGTAAACGCGTGGATAGGGTCTTACTGATGTCTTCTATCGAAACTCTGTAGCAAAGAAGAGCACTATGGTGTAGAATGTAACAACACTTAACACGCCTTGTGAACAAAATATACTCACAAGACTCCACTCGTAAAGCGCGAGGATAGAGATCTCAACGATGTCTTCTAAAAAGAGCTCAATTGATGAAGCGAGCATAAGTCAGAAGCCGTCGGTTCAGGCGATCTTAATCCAAAAACCGGTCTGACAGGTTAGATGCCGCTTAAACAGGATAACATCAGACTCCTACTTCCAAGGATCTCAAAGGAAGGAAGTCGCAAGGATGGTGAAGTACGTACCAATAAGTCAGATAAAATAAATTAATATACTCACAAAAGTACAGGTATAAAAACGTATTAAAAACAATATGTATTACCCGACCCGGGTTTCGCCATAATGCTTCGTCTGGAGCGCCCTTTGCACGCATTTGGGCCCCTAAAATGCCAGGGCAGTATAACTACCCCACAAGTGACCCCATTTTGCAAAGAAGACACCCCAAGGTATTTCATGATGGGCATACAGGGAGTGCAGAATTATTAGGCAAATGAGTATTTTGACCACATCATCCTGACCACATCATCCTCTTTATGCATGTTGTCTTACTCCAAGCTGTATAGGCTCGAAAGCCTACTACCAATTAAGCATATTAGGTGATGTGCATCTCTGTAATGAGAAGGGGTGTGGTCTAATGACATCAACACCCTATATCATGTGTGCATAATTATTAGGCAACTTCCTTTCCTTTGGCAAAATGGGTCAAAAGAAGGACTTGACAGGCTCAGAAAAGTCAAAAATAGTGAGATATCTTGCAGAGGGATGCAGCACTCTTAAAATTGCAAAGCTTCTGAAGCATGATCATCGAACATTCAAGCGTTTCATTCAAAATAGTCAACAGGGTCGCAAGAAGCGTGTGGAAAAACCAAGGCGCAAAATAACTGCCCATGAACTGAGAAAAGTCAAGCGTGCAGCTGCCAAGATGCCACTTGCCACCAGTTTGGCCATATTTCAGAGCTGCAACATCACTGGAGTGCCCAAAAGCACAAGGTGTGCAATACTCAGAGACATGGCCAAGGTAATAAAGGCTGAAAGACGACCACCACTGAACAAGACACACAAGCTGAAACGTCAAGACTGGGCCAAGAAATATCTCAAGACTGATTTTTCTAAGGTTTTATGGACTGATGAAATGAGAATGAGTCTTGATGGGCCAGATGGATGGGCCCATGGCTGTATTGGTAAAGGGCAGAGAGCTCCAGTCCGACTCAGACGCCAGCAAGGTGGAGGTGCAGTACTGGTTTGGGCTGGTATCATCAAAGATGAGCTTGTGGGGCCTTTTTGGGTTGAGGATAGAGTCAAGCTCAACTCCCAGTCCTACTGCCAGTTTCTGGAAGACACCTTCTTCAAGCAGTGGTACAGGAAGAAGTCTTCATCCTTCAAGAAAAACATGATTTTCATGCAGGACAATGCTCCATCACACGCGTCCAAGTACTCCACAGCGTGGCTGGCAAGAAAGGGTATAAAAGAAGAAAATCTAATAACATGGCCTCCTTGTTCACCTGATCTGAACCCCATTAAGAACCTGTGGTCCATCATCAAATGTGAGATTTACAAGGAGGGAAAACAGTACACCTCTCTGAACAGTGTCAGGTAGGCTGTGGTTACTGCTGCACGCAATGTTGATGGTGAACAGATCAAAACACTGACAGAATCCATGGATGGCAGGCTTTTGAGTGTCCTTGCAAAGAAAGGTGGCTATATTGGTCACTGATTTGTTTTTGTTTTGTTTTTGAATGTCAGAAATGTATATTTGTGAATGTTGAGATGTTATATTGGTTTCACTGGTAAAAATAAATAATTGAAATGGGTATATATTTGTTTTTTGTTAAGTTGCCTAATAATTATGCACAGTAATAGTCACCTGCACACACAGATATCCCCCTAAAATAGCTAAAACTAAAAACAAACTAAAAACTACTTCCAAAAATATTCAGCTTTGATATTAATGAGTTTTTTGGGTTCATTGAGAACATGGTTGTTGTTCAATAATAAAATTAATCCTCAAAAATACAACTTGCCTAATAATTCTGCACTCTCTGTAGTGAGTTCATGTAAGTTTTTATTTTTTGTCACAAGTTAGTGGAATATGAGACTTTGTAAGGAAAAAAAAAAGAAAAAAAAATCATCATTTTCCGCTAACTTGTGACAAAAGATAAAAAGTGCTAACATTCTAAGGTATTTTATGCCCATCAGCGAATACCTTAGGGTGTCTACTTTCCGAAATGGGGTCATTTGTGGGGGTTTTCTACTGTCTGGGCATTGTAGAACCTCAGGAAACATGACAGGTGCTCAGAAAGTCAGAGCTGCTTAAAAAAGCGGAAATTCACATTTTTGTACCATAGTTTGTAAACGCTATAACTTTTACCCAAACCATTTTTTTTACCCAAACATTTTTTTTTATCAAAGACATGTAGAACAATAAATTTAGTGAAAAATTTATATATGGATGTCGTTTTTTTGAAAAAACAAATAAAAGTGAAAAATGTCATTTTTTTGCAAATTTTTTTTTACATTTCGATGAAATACCACCAAATGAAAGCTCTATTAGTGAGAAGAAAAGGAGGTAAAATTAATTTGGGTGGTAAGTTGCATGACCGAGCAATAAACGGTGAAAGTAGTGTAGTGCAGAATTGTAAAAAGTGGTCTGGTCATTAAGGGTGTTTAAGCTAGGGGAGCTGAGGTGGTTAATGACGTACCCTGATGATGGATCTTCAATATCAGAAAGGTGGGGGTTCAACGTGTCTTTTTTCACTATGTAACTATGTTTAACATTATTTTAAAGCATTTTTGGTGATGTTATTTTTAATTTTGCATGCCAATATATGTATTTAGATAAAAATCATAACATTCTGCAGTTTTTGCATTGGCCATGAAGCCTAATATTCTTGGTCTATGGAGATCATTTTACTGCAGTTACCTGCTTATCTCTTATTCTAATCCTGCCTGTATTGATATTGTGTATAAGTAAGGCCTGTATTACACCAACAGATTATCTGACCAATATCTGTCCATTCTGTCTAATAGTTGGTGTGTTTAACAAAATATCTGTGTGACCAATGATTGTTCATAAAATCTGTCAGATAATCTGTTGGTGCAATACAGGCCTAAGACAGGATCCACCATCAACAATAGGTGACTGTCAGAGCTTATCTATTCTTTCCTTGTACAATGACCTCTGCTCAGGTCAATAAGCATGCCTAGAAAACTCTCCGATAGACGTCATTGAGGTCCTATCCTTTCCGTTGTTACTATGGCTGTAAAGCAATTTGCTTAATGCTTTCTAAATGCTGTTAAGAACATCTCAGGTAAGATGGCAGCCCCTGTAAGCATGTTTAGAAAATAGAATAAAATAACAGATTAGAAAAAAAAAGGATATGTTTTACTATCTGATTTTAACTGGCAAATAAAATTTTAGTGACACATTTCCTTCAACAGCATTGAGTCACAATTGATTTGAAGAGACCTTTTTAGATTTGAAGAGACCTTTAAAAAAAAAGGTAGAAGGGAAAAAAGAAAAGAAAGGGAAAAAAAAATCCTTTAAAGGGCCAGAGCAAGGGGGGAACTAACTCTCCTTAGGGAGAGAGCACCTTAATCAGTGTGAGGAGACTTATAGGCCATACATGCTCCTCTGGAATTATGGGAGGGAAGGGCACAATATGTGTGTTGAAACCTGTCATGGCTTTTATGTGGAATTGGCAACAAGAAATGACATCCGCATTGAAAAACTGTGTGGCCATACGAATGGCAATGTGGGACACATATTTCAGATGGATTTCACCACAGAATTCATATTGAACTTTGCATGGAAAAAGCAGCATGTAAATGTACTTTGTTACTGAAGTCTTTGTAACAACTGGGGATTGTCATGGGTGAGATTTGCAGATAGCTGGAACTATAAATAAACCAGTGACTGGCTTGATCCCAAACTAAGGAGCTTATAGGTGAGCCCTATAAAACCCTAAGAGCTCTCCCTGACTGCTATGCTTAAACAAGGGTTTTGATGGTAGACAATTGCATGCCCACGTACCTAATCCTGTGTGACACCTGAAAACCCTATAATAGTGAGGGGACACGACCACCGGCTCCCTGCACTTAATACAATGAAGCCAGCAAGCAAACACAATAAAGTAAAGGACTAATCTGAGCAAACAGCAGACACAGCCTCCAGCAGTGAACACTTCACCCAGGAAGTAGTATAAACCGCAAAGTGAGGCAGTATGGGAGGGAATATAAAGGAAGACGATTATGTCTAAATAAGTGACACCTGGCAGAAGGAAAGGAGATGATAAAGTGAAACCAATACAAAGAACATCATACAAGAGGTAGAGAAGAACGTCTACCAGACCTTCTCACAGAACTGGCGGTGGATTTGGAGAGCCAAAGCTACATAGGAATTTTATTGAGAATTTGGGGCTGGACTTGAAAATTGTTCTCACATAGTCATAAACATGAGTGGACCAGTTCGGAATGAATCGACTTCGGTTCGAACTTTGCAATTTTTCGGAGAGCAGACAAACCCAAATATTTCCAGGTTCTTTTCGGACAGAACCACTAAAACCACTAAATAATTTTGTGTGTTGTGTACAATGCAGAGAAGCAGGGCAGCTGAGAGAGAGCAAAACAGAAGACTGTGGCTGCTATCAGAAGTGCCGGTGCACATCAAAAATGCAGAGCCAGTGGTAACTGGAGCAGCAACTGTGCATATGCTGCTGCACCTGTATGGTAGGGTGCATGAACAGTGCCCGCTCTAGAAGCAGAAGCAGAGCCTCTGTGCTTGTGCCACTACTCTGAGCAGCTGCACCGGTTTGAGACTTTCAGGGCTGACTGAGATGTCCACCCCTATCAATCAAGCTTTAAGAGGAACTTCCTCAGTTTTAGGCCTCATGCACACAACCGTTGTTTTGGTCCGCATCCGAGCCGCAGTTTTTGTGGCTTGGATGCGGACCCATTTACTTCAAAGGTGGCCGCAAAAGATGCGGAAAGCACTCCGTGTGCTGTCCGCATGCGTTGCTCCGTTCCGTGGTCCGCAAAAAAAATATAACCTGTCCTATTCTTGTCCGTTTTGTGGACAACAATAGGCAGTTATATCAATGGCTGTCAATAGCTGTCAAATGGCGGACCGCAAAACACACAACAGTCGTGTGCATAAGGCCTTAGGGACACCCTGTCACAGGTGTAGAATCCTGCCTCATGAAACGAACTGATTTGTATGAATCATTTTACTCCTCTCTAGTCACAATACATTCTTCCCTGAATATATTTGCACTAAATTGCATTTTTCTAAGAATTTCATCTAAACTCAAATTTAGGAAGAACATTTGAAGGCACAACAAATGCCCATACTTGCAGGTGTCTACAGGGCATTTCAAAATGTCTAAAATCTTTTATTTTTTTCAAGAACAGATTAGCATGTATCCTCAAAAATAATAGGATGTATAATATGAGTTCACTGCTCTATTTTCCCATTATGAGCCTGTCAGTGGGAATATGTTTCCTTATAGCACATGAACATGTGAAAACGACACTAACATTGTTTTTCCGAGAGCGAGAGAGGGGAGAAATGAAAGACACAATTTCTTAGCTAAAATGTCACCAGCTAGATGTATAGGGCTTACTATATTTTGTTGCCCTGGTAACCGATGGTGTAAAATGACTCTTTTCCACAGCTCCATCAGAATGATTGCATCCTGTTTTTCCATCATTTTACAAGAGCCTGTTTTCATTCTCCCTTCCTGACCATATTAAGAGTAAAGAGATTGAATTACTGTGCTGTACCCTCTCCAGCCGATGTGGATTTAAGAGCTGATATTGATGTTCTGAGAACTGCATGCTTCTTCAAGAAAAAAAGCTACAAATTATAATGAATTTGACTTTTATGTATCGACCGCTCAAGTAGTGAAGTAGTGTTTCTGCACCCACGGGAAAGACATGGCATGATCAGCATTTTTCACTCGAACGAATCCAATTGATAAAGCAATATACTCAGTGTCACTTTGCTTGATCTCCTAGTTTAACAATAGTCATGCTAAAAGTTGATACATTACTTCATAAATTTTCTCATAAAATTGTGCTGGCTGCAGCTCTATGTATAAGCACTTTCCAACATTTAACAGAGATGAACAAAAATTGCACCACATTTGTGAGACTTTATGAAATCATCGGCATAATGTTAAAGGGCACATGTCAGCAGATCCCTCTGTGTACTTGCTGAGCTTCATATGCAGGGTATTGTTTTGAGAGCGAGCAAGCAGCTGATTTCTCTGCAGACACGTTCAGAGAAGTCACAACCCAGGATCTAGTATTGACAGACGCGTAACGTCATGATCCTGGGCCTCAATATAATTCTCCAAGAGGACCCCCAAACCTTCGAAGTGCAGTTGTTTTTATGTGTCTCTCCATTGATGCCAGGAAGCAAGCCATATGTTTGGATTCTCCCAAAAAAGTGTCAGGCACCAGTATGCTGGCCATGACAACATGGCAACTAAAAGACACTTTAAATGAACCAATGACATTAGTTAATTTTTGGGAAAAAACTGATCATTCCCTATATTTGCCTACTCATCAGCTCATCAGAGGTGGTAACTGCTGTATTTACATGCAAGTAACACCTCCTCAGTATGGGGGCAACATATATATATATATATATATATATATATAGATAGATAGATATAGCAGAGTTAATACACACACTTGGTGCATTTTACCTTTGAAATTTATCGGAGATTTATCGTAAGCCAACCTCGACGAACAGTCTCCTCCACTGGACAAGTTGGCATCCAACAGCATTGAAGAATGGAATACCGGTGGGACAGTATTTAAGAGCAAGAAGAAACTGTACTACAGAAAAGACTTTTAAAAAGGAGGCGGATAAGCTATTAAAACGATTTAGAGCAAGAGGTTACCTGCGAAAATGTCTAAAAAGAGCGTTCAATAGCGCAAAAGGCGCAAATAGAGAGGATTTAATATCTAAAAAGTACAGTAAAGACCCGACACAGAATGTGAAAAGGATAGGATGCATTGGTACCTATGGTTGCAACAACCAACAGATAATGACGATTCTAAAAAGACATTGGAAGATACTTACCAGCGATGAAGAACTGAGCACGGTCCTGTCATCAAACCCGAGTGTCACATATAGAAGGGGAAAGAATCTTAGGGATAAGCTTGTTCACAGTTTTCTTCCTAAAAGAGAGACAACAAGTGAAAATTGGTTAAAATCCAGCATCGTAGGTTCCTTTCCGTGTGGCAATTGCACATTGTGTAAATATGTACCTAGAGTAAAGAAATTTAAAAATCCAATAAATTGACGTGAATACATGATAAGGGATCTTTATAACTGCCGCAGCAGCGGCATAATTTATGTCTCATTGTGTAATTGTCCAAAATTATATGTGGGAAAAACTACACAGGAATTAAGACGGAGGATATCAGGACATATTAGTGCCAATAACACAGAAAAAGACACGTCACTTTATAGGCATATTACTTATGCCCACGGTGGTAATCTTGAAGTCCCAAAATTTTGGGGACTGACCAAGATTAAATTGGGACCGAGGAGTGGCAATTTAGATCAAAAGCTACTTCAGGAAGAAGCCAAATGGATACACAGATTACAGACACTGAGTCCAAAAGGCCTTAATGAAGGCTTTTCTTATACAGCCTTCATTTAATATAAAATAAGCATAACTAAAGAAAGAAAATTAATAATGCTACAAGATTAGACAATAAGGGACGAAAGTAGACCCCGTCTGGCATATTATCAGCCTAAAAATAATGCGTATATAACTCTTGTGCAATTTTTAGTGTTTGCAAACCTTACAGGTTTTATAACCTATCCCTTTATTAAGTAGAATGGTCCCTAAAAGGAGTACGCAGATAGCAGTGTTTGGAAAACTCTTAGCCATCCCACAAAGAGTCAATCAGCCCAATGCCGGTCTGGCTAATATTTTATTTGCCACAGAATTGGTGATTCAAATGGCAATAAAAAGCAATATAGAATGAGGTGAATCGCTGACAGATTGTATTATACATATCTCGGGGATTAAAGTGATAATAGAATTTATAGCATTCTCCATACAGTAATATGGGATTGATAGTAGGATGGATCGATGTATTCCTATGAGAGATATTGAAAAGAGATCTGAATATACTGCTCATATATAAAATAAAAGGTACTGTGGAATCCAAGGAGTGATCGCATACTTTACTGTCAGCGATTCACTATCATGATGTTTACCAGATGAATGGCAGAGTTTATGGGGCGGACCAGATGACTGGCAGTGAATGAATGACAGTTCACGTCATGTGGATGGGAGGAAACAACAATACCTGTTCTACCTGCGACGGGTTAAAGAGCAAGGAGTGCAGAGTATACGTGTAAGATGATGCGCTCGTACCTGATAGGGAAAGAAGCACGTGAGAAAAGTGCAGCAGAGTGCTCATAGGCTACAGAGGCGAGATGGGCGGGAACCAGCGGCATAGAAATAGAGGTCACCAAGAGCGCGCGCACGCCTAATACCCCACTTCTCCTGACGAAGCCACGCAAGTGGCAAAACATGTCGGGAGTGGTGATTCAGTTTAGCCCTCACAATTTTAGACAGCGGTTAGTGAGAGATACCTAGGAGCATTAGGAGCGGCTACGATCAGGTCATAGACAGTGTGAATGATGGAGGATAAGCAGTCAGTTCATCCAATATTGAGTTAATAATAACTCTGATAGAGGATAGAGTTAGCAGGGGACAGTAGGAGACTATCACACCTAACAGCGTCTTGTATCAGCTTGCAGAGTGTGAACACTTGAGGAGATAAAGGATTGTCAATTTGTTGCCAAAGTTGCAACATTCTCTAGACAGAGGCATGTCTAGATGTATTGTATGCCCTGGTAAGCGGATACATTTGGAGAATATGTGCTAGCAGTTATGTAAAATCAGTTGGTGAGATTAACACACAATATTCACCAAAAATAAATAAATAATAAACAAATAATAAAAAACAAAAATTTAAATCTATATTTTATCAACATCATATATTGGTTGAATAATACTGCCCCCCAAAGTGTTATAAACCATACACCTACTAGTCTCCTGATTTTAGCATGCCCAAGTTAATGCACAAGATAGGTACATTTACATTAAATAAGGGCTGTATTGGATAAGTTCCATGAGTTGCTAATAGCAACTACCAGCAGACAAGAGTCAAATTTGATATCTCACTGTACCCTGACAATTTTAATATTAAGAGTTTCCTTATTGAGTGTAGATTTTAAACTGATTAAATAAAGATATATTTTTATCACTAGTTAGAGACCCCTAAAGGGATTTCTGGTCTAACAGACCGCATAGTACATTGTATATTACATCCCGAGGGTCTCTAAAGGGACTTAAAATTTTATTCCACTTGGTGAGTTATCACATTTATGACTGTGACTGTTAACTCTGCTGCACTGTACCTCTTATACAAGGCTATGCAAACAAAAATGCAGCAGAGTTAACACACACTTAGTGAGTTATCACATCTAGTTAACTCATTATAACTGTGACTCTTAACGCTGCTGCATAGTATACTAATGCATCTCAATAAATTAGAATATCATCAAAAAAGGACATTTATTTCAGTAATTCAATACAAAAACTGATATATATATATATATATATATATATATATATATATATATATTAGTTACACACAGATTGATCTATATCAAGCATTTAGGGGGTCATTTATTACCGTATTAACCTATATTAGCGTATGTAGAAAGATGTCTTACATTTAGAAGTGGCGATGCATCCACCACAGTTATGTAGAGGCAAACGCCTCTAAATAACTGCGGCGGATCCACTGCCAGTTTACCGTAGGTCTTCATTAAGAACTGCAACTAAAATGCCGGTCTTATTAAATGTGTCCCCAATTTCTTATACAGTTGATGGTTATGGCTTACAGCTCATAAAAACCCAAAAGTCAGTATCACAGAAAATTAGAAAAAGTTCAATATTGTAAACTCATGGTGTCACACTTTAACCAGCTAATCAACATAAAACACCTGCATAGGTCCCTCAGTCTGATTCTATAGGCTACACAATCATGGGGAAGACTGCTGACATGACAGCTGTCCAGAAGACAATTATTGACACTTTCCACAAGGAGAAAAGCTGACTGTTCACAGAGTGCTGTGTCCAAGCACATTAATGGAAAGTTGAGTAGAGGGAAAAAGTGTGATAGTAAAAGGTGCACAAGAAACAATGATAACGGTAGCCTTGGAAGGATTGTCTAGAAAAGGCTATTCAATAATTTGGCGGAGATTAACAAGGAGTGGACTGTGTCTGGATTCACTGCTTCAAGAGCCATCCCACGCATACATATCCAGGACATGGACAACTGTAACATTTTTGTGTCAAGCCACTCATGACCCATAGACAACGTCAGAAGCGCCTAACCTGGGCTGTTGCTCAGTGATCCAAAGTCCTGTTTTCAGATGAAAGTAAATGTTGCATTTCATTTGGAAATTAAGATCCCAGAGTCAGGAGGAGAGGCACACAATCAAAGATGCTTAAGGTCCATTGTGACCTTCCCACACTCAGTGATTGATCGAGTTGATCTGTTGGTCCGCTGTATTGTATCAAGTGCAGCCATTTACATGGAAATTTTAGAGCACTTCCCTATGGAGATGCTGATTTCAATTTCCAGCAGAATCAAGGCACCTGCCCACACTGCCAAAAGTACCAATACCTAGTACCAGTACATGGTATCACTGTGCTTGAACAGCAAGCAAACTCACCTAACCTAAACCCCATAGAGAATCTATGAGGTATTGTCAAGAGGAAGATGAGAGACACCAGACCCAATAATGCAAATGAGCTGAAGGCTTCTCCCAAAGTAACCTCAGCAGTGTGACAGACTGATCACCTGTGAGTGCATATTGAGGGCATATATTGTACGTAATTTTCAGTAGGCCAACACTTCTGCATTTAAAGTTATTTTTAATTGGTCTTATATAAAGATGAGCGGCCGAGTCAAATTGGCTCCAATTCCCCAGGAAATTGGTATATAACATCCTCTAGTCTGCTAGGGCTCTAGGAAAACTTGTTATCTCTTTTTGTTTATTTTTTATGAATTTTTGCTTTTCCCTCACCCTCAACAAGCTTTTGAATGCAATGACTGCAATAGTAAATAAAGTCATGTAACACTGTGTCAAGCTCTGACAGGCGAGCTTAAGGAAAACAGCGAGGAGGAAATCCCAGGTAGTAGCCGGGAACGAGGTACCCGAGCACAATCCCAGAGTAGTCAAGCAAAATCCAAGGTTAAGGCGGAATGCACAGGGTCAGAAGCGGAGGTTGGTCAAAGTTGGTAAAAGAAAAATCAGCGGGAAACAGCGAACAAAATGGCTAGGAAGTTTCATATGTCTCACAATAAGGTGGAATAACTCAGCACTGAACCAGGATCTAATCAGGTCTTTATAGCCAGAGGGTGTGGATGTGGACCGGAAACCTCCCCCAGCAAGGCCACAGCTATTATCTAAATATGCACAGTAGCTGCTGGGGTGCCCATGGTTCTACCAGACCAAAGGGAGTATCCCAAACCGCACCTTCCGACCCCGGGGGGAGATGACGTCCCCGGCTTCCTGACAGAGCCCCCTACCAAGGAGCGGCCTCTGGACGCGACCTCGGGAAGACTTTTAAGGATGCCTGTACCTTGGCATGCCCATACCTTGGCATCCACATGGCCCCCCTCCGAGGGCTCCCAGGAATGCTCCTCGGGACCGTACCCCTTCCAGTGGGCGAGATACTCAAGGACCCCACGCCGACGGTGGGAGTCCACAATCTTCTGGACTTCGTAGTCATCATCGTTATCCACCTGAATGGAAGGAGGAGGAGTGGGTGCACGGTCAGAGAACGGATTGGCATGGTGTGGCTTCAGTAAGGACACATGAAATACGGGGTGGATGCCCAAGGATGCGGGCAACTGTAGCTTAGCAGCAACCTAATTGATTATGTCCATGATGGGAAAAGGGCCAAGGTAGCGGGGACCCAGTTTCTTGGAGGGGCAGGAGAGCCAAAGGTGCTGTGTGGATAACCACACTTTGTCCCCTTTCTTATACTGTGAGGACACCACTCTCCGGCGGTCGACTTGTATCTTCTGGCGCCACTGGACAACTTGGAGCTGCCGCAGGAGCGTCCGCCATAGTTCTTAGAGGTGTCGGAGCCACTGGGTCAACTCTGGTACTGGGGCGTTAATAGGTAGGTACAGAAGGGTTAAGTGGTGATAGCCGTAGTTGGCAAAGAATGGAGAGAGACCAGTGGATGAATGCTGGTGATTGTTGTATGTGAGTTCAGCCAGGGGGAGATGGCTCACCCAATCATCCTGCAGATATGAGGAGTAACTCCTGAGATATTGCTCCAGTGTTTGATTGGTCCTCTCGGTTTGCCTGTTGGTTTGTAGATGATATGCGGAAGATAGACTGCGAGTGATGTAGAGACTCCGGCAGAAGTGGGTCCAGAATCGGGATGTGAATTGGGAGCCCAGTCAAAGACAATATTATCCGGGAGGCCATGGAGCCGGAACACATGTTGTAGGAAGAGGTTAGAGGTTTCCTGGAAAGTAGGAAGGTCAGACGTTGAGATGAAGTGGGCCATCACCATGATGGTGGTACAAGATTGTAAAGAAGGTAACTCCACAACAAAGTCCATTGTAATATCTCTCCAAGGTGGTGATGGTATTGGCAGATGTTGTAGTAGACCGACAGGTCGGGTAGTGGGACGCTTGTGGATTGCACAAATAGAACAGGTCTCTATGAAGGAGCGTACATCCGCCGCCAGGAAAGGCCACCAGAAGTGGCATTTGACATACTCCTGAGTGTTATGCCAGCCCCTGTGGCCAGCTTTAGGGTGGTCGTGGCAATGTTGCAGTACAGGTACCCGTTGGGAGGCAGGAATGTAGATCCATTGGAAGTGGTAACACACTCCCTGTTTGAGCGGTAGGTGGGCAGCCTCCTCTGGAATCGGTGAACTGGGTTTTCTGATTCCTTTGATTAGGGAGTGATGGGTAGCTAGGAAGAATGCTGCTGGCAGGATAGGTTCTGGAGGCGCAAGCCCAGTCTCGGAACAATGCATTTGGGATAAGGAGTCAGCCTTGCTGTTCTTGGACCTGGCCCTGTAGGTGATCTGTAGAGGGAAGTGAGAGAAAAAGAGGGCCCACCGGGCCTGTTGGGGTCTCAATCGCTTATCGTTACGGATATATGTGAGATTCTGGTGATCTGTATAGACCACCACCAGATTTTCTGCTCCCTCTGGCGCCACTCTTCAGGGCATTCTTGATGGCGAGTAATTCCCGATCGCCGACATCATAATTACGTTCAGCCCCGGTGAGTTTGTAGGAGTAGAAGACCGCGGGGTGTAACAATTGCTTCTCCCTTCGGTGCTGGGAGAGCACTGCTCCGACTGCCCCCTCCAAGGCGTCAGTCTCCAAATAGAATGGGCGAGCGGCATCTGGCTGTGCCAAGACAGGAGCTTGTGTAAACATGTGTTTAAGGTGATGGAACGCCTGGTGGCCTTCCGGGATCCACATAAACGTGGTGCAGTTCTTGGTTAGTCCGGTGATGGGGGCACAGATGGCTGAAAATCCCAGAATGAACCGCCTATAGAAATTGGCAAAGCCAATGAATTTTTGCACCATCCGGCAGTTCCGGGGTACGGGCCACTCCAGGACGGCCTGGATCTTTCTGGGGTCCATGTCCACCCATCCTGGGGATAAAATGTAGTCAAGGAACTCAATGGTTGTTGCCTCAAACATGCTTTTTCCAGTTTCCCATAAAGCTGATGTGTCCAGAGGCGGTGGAGGATCGACTTGACGTGTCTTACGTGTTTGTGGCAATGTCTGGGAGAAGACAAGTATGTCGTCTAGATATGCCACCACATATGAATCCAGAATCCACACAGGGGAGGAGGCCACTATCCTTTTTTCCCACAAAAAAGATGCCGGCTCTGACAGGAGATGTAGAAGGGTGGATAAACCCCTTTGCCAGATTCTCATCTATATATTCCTTTAGGGTCTTGGATTCAGAGAGATTATACAGGTGCCCATATGGCAATGGGGCCCCAGGGAGTAGGTCTATGGGGCAATCATACGGCCTGTGGGGCGGTAAGGTATCGGCACCCTTCTTCTCAAACACATCCGCAAACTCCTGGTATTTGTCTGGTAGGGTGTGCTCGAGGGTACCAAGGGCTGTAGAAGATTTTATGATGGATAGAACACTCGCCACAGAGCTGGGAGGTAAACAAAAGGTGATGGATCCAGTGGCCCAGTCAATCAGAGGATTTTGTTTCCAGAGCCAGGGGATACAAAGGATGACAGGGAACAATGGAGAAGGCACAATGTCCCACGTGACTAGTGCGGAGTGATGGTTGCCGATACGGAGGTGATGGGACCGGTCTGTTGGGTGCTGCCGTCCACCATGTGCAGCTGGGATGGATTACTCTTCGGACGCAATGGAATCCCCAACTGAAGAGCCAGTTCCTCGTCCATGAAACATCTGCTGGCACCTGAGTCGATAATGGCAGAGAGATTAATGCCATTCTTGTCCAACTGTAGTAAAACAGGAATGGTAAGGTGAGATGACTGGTTGTACATTGGAGGGGTAACACAAGGTGAAGATACGTCTGGCCTACCAGCCGGAGATTTGATGGAACAGTCCTTCAAGAAGTGGCCTGCTTTGGCGCAGTATAGGCACAGGCACAGTGCCCACCATCTGGTCCTTTCGACCGCAGAAAGGGGGCCACAAACAATGACAATCTGCATGGGTTCTTCCAGGGTGACATATCCAAGCGTGGGAGCCGGGAGAAGCGGGGGGTCAGGTTCCTTCACTGGTTGTGAAGGAACCTTTAAAAATTATCCCTTTTAATCGGGAGCAGCAGCATTGCAGTGTGGAAAGGGTAGGGTAATAAGAGGTATGTAGCCGCAATAGCAGCGGCAGCAGAAGCAGCATAGCATAGAACATGCAAGGCAGTAGGTCGGCTGTCTATGAGAAGTAGTAGTAACTGTAGTAGTAGTGGTTGAAAAATATAAAAAAATTTGATTCGGCTGGTTCAACAAATTTCACAAATAAATTTTATTTGTCACAAATTACTTTGTCATGAAGCACATTCCTTTGAATGTAGCAGGTGCAATGACAGGGAACGGTGATCACACTGACCCCCGTCATTGAACCCCTCAGATGCCGCGTTCATTCCTGCTCGTGGCATCTGAGGCTACAATTTAGTAAATCTTTCAGGGGTTAATTAGGGTAAAATAAATAAACACTCACCTTATTAATTTGCTTGCATAGAGGCTATCGTGGCCATCTTGATTGAAGACACTGTGCATTTTCTGCAATCAAGATGACCACGGCAGCCTCTGCACATGCAAATGGATGAGGTGAGTATGTATTTTTTTTAACCGCAGTTTCAGGTAAAAAAGATTAGTTAACACGAAGTGCAAGGAAATTCATCTTTGTGACAAATCACATTTTTCCAGAAATTCGGATCGAAGTCCACTTTGTTACAGTAACTTTAATTCACTCAACTCTAGTAGTTGTAATGGTATTAGAAGTAGTGGTAGTAGTGGCAGATGCATAGCGTTAAAAGTTGTGGCAGTAGGGAATTAGCTGCGAGGAGCAACAGCTGAAGCGGTAGCAACAGCAGCCATTTGGCACATGTTGGCAGGCAGTAGAAGCTATATGGAACATGATGGTAGGCAGGCCTCAGCAGTGGCAAGATTGTGGAAGTGGCATTATCGAGGTAGAAGCAGCCTTCCGGAACATGATGGTAGGCAGGCAACATGGTGGTAGGCAGGACGGCAGGCAGGCAGACAGCAACTTCAGCAAGGCCAGATCTAATCATAAGCCTCATCGGGTCTGTTTGACAAAAGTGCTTAAAACCTTCTCCTAGATGTCACTGGCGGCTGGGCAAGAAAGAAGAAAGAGAGTGTCCATGGAGTAGGTGGATAAGTGCCTGCTGTGGGAGCCGTCCACAAGAAATCATGGGTAAGGGTTTCAAAAGGACCTGTCCTGGCCATGTTGCTGGGGTTCTTCCATGCCATGTGCTATGGCTCCTGGTCCCATGATGCTCTTCGAAATGAACTAAGTTTCCATACATGCAGGAGGCGGATAAGAGCCTCCTGCGGGAGCCATCCCAAAAAAATATTAGGTAAAGAGGATCAAATGGACCTGTTCTAACAATGCTGCTGGGGTTCAGCCTCGCCGTCAGTTGGTCCCATATTGCCCTCGCTCCTGGTCCCATACTGCTTTAGAAGATGGGCTGAGTTTCAATGTGTGGAGGAGTTGGATAAGTGCCTGCTTTCGGAGCTGTCCCAAAGAATTTGTGGGTAAAGGTGGTTGGAGTGTCAAAAGGACCTGGCCATGTTGCTAGGGTGCTGCCCCCCCCTGCTGTCGCAAAAAACATTGACCCAGTGGGCTGTGAAAGACATTTACTGTCTACTGTCCATCCATGAGTGCAGCATGCTGCACAGTGAGAATCATAGGGTGCAGCCTGCTTCATCCGCCATGTGAAAGGCACTATTACAATAGTACTGCAGCGACTGCACTGCCAGGAATGTAGCCAGATGCAGCTTGTAGGCAAGCTAATTTCTGATAGGGAATAATTTTTTTAATGGCCAAACATTCTGTTTATAGATGTCTCAAGATGGAGGAGAAGGAGGAGTCTTAGCAAAAGAAGAAGGTGAGGCTGATGATGATGAAAAGAACACTGTATTGCTTGGGGATATGGGTTGGCTGCCACAATGAGGAACAGGAAAAGGAGGACAGACTTGTTCTGATTGGGAATGCTGGCTAGCTGTACTTTCCTAAAGGATCTGGTGATGCCACCTCATGTGCTGAAATAGACCTATGGTACCTATCATTTTGTTGACATACCCACGACTTATTTTAATTCTGCAGATCTTGCACACGGCTGTGGTTTTGTGTGCCCAACTTGTGGAGAAAAAATGCCATACATGAGTTGCTCACACAGAGCTACAGGCAGCAGAGCTTGACTCAGCTCTGGCACATTTTGGACCTCACCCACCCACAGTGTCAGTGGCATCACCAGATCCCAAAGGAGACATAAATACCTATAAAAAAACTACCAGACCACATGAAATAAATATTAGATTTTTTTAAACAAAATTAATAGGAACATCACAA
This sequence comes from Bufo gargarizans, assembly GCF_014858855.1. NCBI lineage: Eukaryota > Metazoa > Chordata > Amphibia > Anura > Bufonidae > Bufo > Bufo gargarizans. The sequence continues at coordinate 486,972,057 of NC_058080.1, read as the reverse complement.
AAAACAAGTGCAGGGAAAAGGCGACATCAACCATAGGGTACTAATTCATACTACTCCAACATTTAATGAAAAATATACAGTGCAAGTGCAAATGCAACTGCAAATAATGCTACAGGTTACAAAGGCAGAATCAATTACCCATAATGTGCCTCCTCCGGGGAAGGCACCAACCCCGACACACGCTTCGGCGGACCTTCGTATGGGTTTTCCGAAATGTGCGCTGGGGTTGGGACCATACATAAACCTTGCTAGGATTGCTATTATTTGGTCACCTTGGCTAAGACAGAATAAAAAGTAACCAAAATGGTACCAACAAAAACTCAAACTTGTCCCACAAAACACAATCTGTCATACAAGTGCATTGAAAATAAAGTACAATGTTATGGATGTTAGACTATTGTGATGCAAAATACAAATGTAAGTAAAATGTGAAAAAAAATTATATATTTAGTATCACCATAATAGTATCAACCTACAGAATAAATTTATCTTGTCCCTTTTACTGTATGGTAAAACCCCTAAAAAAAATAAAAAGACACTGACAGAATAGCAATTTGTTTCCCCTCAACACTCAAAAAATGAAATAAAAAGGTCAAAAAGCAGAGACAGTTTAAGGAAAGAAAAAAAAGATAAAGAAAAAACTATAATTTAAGAACGTTGATCAGGGAAAGCTTTGAGGGAGTGAGGGACTAAAGGACTAGGCACCCTGCTTAAAACAGCTGCTGCTGCATCAATTTATGGTTGCAGTTCTATGTTTTAAAACCAACCACTTGCGAGATTTTTTTATTTCAACAGAGAGACAGCTTTGATTTATTTTTTTTAAACCTTAAGTTTCTGCATAGGCTTATTGTCAGATTATTACCAGCACAGCACCCCAATAGCATTCTGCTGCTGAGCAATTGCACATGTTTTTCAAAGGCATTTTTTAAACGCTTTGCATTATAGTGAAAGCATTTTTAGGCAATAACGTCATTTTGATACCAGTGAAATTAAGTACAAATTACGTAGTACACATAAATATTACCACCTTTCCTTCCTCATTATATTGGTGGTGTGGAGGGGGAATAATTACATTAAAAGTTTGAAATGTGCGCCTTAACAGTAAAAAAATTAAAATAAATCTTTTTGAACCTACAGTTTTAAACGCAAATAACACAGTAGACAGAAATCTTACCGTCCTTTCCTGCATTTTTATATTGGTTGATTTATGGAGGTATAATCAAATAAAAAATTTGCAGCGTATGCCTTAATTTTAAAGAAATGTCTTTTTCGAACCTGTGGTTTTAAACACGAATAGCACAGTAGACAAACATCTAACAGGCCTTTCCTGCATCGTTATATAGGTAGTTTATGTGGGTGAGGGAGGGAGTGGAATAATCGGATTACAAGTTTGCGATGTGTATCTTAATAGTGAAGAAGGGTCTTTTTTTAACTTGCTTTTTTTAAACGCAAGTAACACAGTAGACAGAAATTTTTGTACCCTTTCCTGAATTGTTATATTGGTGGTTATGAGGGAAGGGGTTAATCGAATTCCACACAAGTTTGCAATGTGCGTCTTAATAGTGAAGAAAGGTATTTTTTGAACCTGTGTTTTTAAATGCAAATAACACAGTAGACAGAGATCTTACTGGCACCATTATTGCAATATCTTAAAGTAAATTGTCAATAGCAGCAAGGATAATGACATTTAATTGTGCCTTTGTCTTAGAAAACACGCTTGCATTTTTGCTATAACTGTTCCATATTTTGTGTGACTGCGTAGCAAACCCCTGACCTTTTATTTAGGAAAATCATGAGTTTACATTAGGCCTCATAAGTATAATATAGAAGGGATCAAAATGAAAGACCTAGGACTTGTTCTCTCAGAGCCAGAATGTGAGTGTAAGCAGTACCAGCTATCCAATCACAAGCAGCAGTAGTACTCGAAGGCCGCAGTTTTCACTGGCTTTGAAAAAGGTGCAACTTTATGAGTGAGGAAAAAGAGGATGAGAATATGGATTGGATTGATTGGATTGCTCTCAGTCACAGCAAAATGTTAAGGAGATCAGTTCTCAGTCTGACACCATGCCTTGAAGCCAGGGATCACAGCATTCCTTCTGCTCCTCCTCCCTGCAGCCCCACAGACCTCTCTCTCTTCAATACCATCTTCTTTTTTCCTAAAAATGAGGCAACAAAATTCCACCATGTACTATAACAGATATTCAAGAGAGTCTCCCTGTTGATGACTTGTGTGAGAGCATTCAGCATTTGGACTGCCATGAGGAGGAGGTTCTAATGGAGACAGGCGATCCCATTCATAGCTGTGTTGGTGGTAGTACTGATGGCACTTGTTGCCACCATGGTGGTGGTAGGGGAAGTGGTAGAGACAGTGATACTCTGGGGAAATATATTGCAGTTGATCAGGAAGGAGGCCAAGGATCCCATATATCGCAGACTGATAAAAGTGGCAGGGAGGGTGAGGACTATGATGATGATTGTGTTTTGGACACGACTTGGGAGCCAGATTGGGGTGGTGAGGAGACACCAGAGAAAAAGGGTGATTGCCATGGTGACAATAAAGAGAAGAAACAATGTACGGCCAAAACCTCCAAATGAACTGCCAGGGCTAGATCTGCCGTTATTGTAGTCAGTTCGGGAACTGGTGATGCCTATGGTACTGTGGGCACATGCTCAAAACGTCCCAGATGTAGGCCAAGCTTGGTTGCCTCTAACTCTGCAACTTTCATATAGCATTTTTTCTCCACAAGGCCAGTGTGTGGCCCGCGCAGTGGGCTAGGACTCTTAGTGTATGCATATCATGTGGGCAAGCATTTTGACCCATTAAGGCATCATTTTGGGATGCTTGGTTTTGCCACTGTTGCTGTCTGCCTGCCTGCATACTTACCATCATGTTACCCATAAACAGCCGATCTACTGCTGTTCCATGCTATACTGCTACTGCTGCCACTACTGTTGCGGCCACATGTGCTATTACCTTATCCTTTCTATACTGTACTCCTGCTGCTCTCAGTTGATGAGAGAAACTTTTCTAGGCTCATTCAGGAGGATACACTTTTTATTCTGATAATTATGACTTGTGTAGTAATTATACACAACCAAATCAAGATGGTCAAACTTATTATTAATTATGAGCTAGACCCTTCAATCCAATGGTACTTAACAAATAATGGGTAGCTTAATAAAACTTAACGTTTAATAGTCTCAAATAAAATAATAGGCCCTTGACGTTAAAAAAATGTTGCATTGAATACAAGTAGAGAACTGCATGTGTATGTTAACCTGCAGTATGATCACAAATAGGGAAGGGACCCGATATAGGGATAGTGATAATGATAGAATGAGAAGAAGAGTTTAGACAGAAGGACACAATGCTGGGTCTCAAACCCTAAGTGTCCCTGATTCTGCCTATATCCCCCTCTCACTTTCAAACCATAGAGTGTCCCTTCCTAGATTTAGACTGCCCAGCTTTGTCCAACTGATATGAACAGGTCCGATCACTCCTGACGCCACTGATAGTCAAATACAAACAACTGACAGAAAATAGAGTTCGCAACACAGTGTTCCTGTCTGACTTAATCAGGCCTATGTTAATAAACACTAATGTCACTCAACATAATAAGGACCTTATGATATCCCTTTTAATAATCAACAAACAAGACCCGACGCGTTTCATCAGTAGTTACCAATTCATCAGGGGACTAATATATATTTATGATCACAAGATGCCAAGTCATAATTCAAATTGGAGTAGTCAAAATTCCAAGAAGATGTTGTATCAAATAATCACAGATCAGTTATAATCAAAGGTGATATGATATAATCAACCCAGATCCACTTTTATTCAAAGCTCAAAATCCATATAGTGTTCACTCCCAAACACTGAATCAGTCATTATGGTCAGATTTTGCCAATAAATGTTTCCAACTATTCAATGAGGTGTGCCCAAGTGCTTTGCAGCAACAATTCAAAGGCAAAGAATCACTATTTTCTATACTTATCTGTTCAATGTTAGGTGAGCATTGTACACAGAAGGATGATGCGGGTGTCCTCCATGGCATCCTGCGTGTACTAGTACTGGTTTATTGTTTAGGGTGCTCTGATGAGCTATGGTAAAGCAAGAGCTTCATATGTACTGTTTTTGCTCAGGAGCTCACTGTTATTAATGTATGCCCCTTTCTGAAGGCATTAGAGATGTACAAATTTTTAAAAATTCGATTTTGACCTTTTGCCGAATTTATCCAAGAAATTTGCTTAGTTTAGAATTTATTTGTCTCTAAGCGCATTAAATCAGCTATATCCTGGCCTGCAGGGAGAGTGTATCTCGGTGTACATCACCGTGCATTGCAGCAACATGCATAGCTAGTACTTTCTGGTAGTGAAACATTTACTGTGTTTCAGTATGACAATAAAATCGTTGGATTTGAAAATTACCTATAGAGTTGTAGTGAATTGCACTATTATCTTAGCAAAAGGTTGCACTTACTTCACTGGGGAGGAGGGCATAAGATAAAGATCAAGACACCTATACCTCAGCCACCCCCGCCGAGATCGCTTTGCAAGATGTAGCAATGGCTTCCTAGTCCCCCCAAAAAATGACACTGGGGCTCTAACGAATGAAGGAAGTTTTTTATTGGTTCAGTTCGACGCGTTTTGAGCAAGCAGGTCTCATCCAGAATATGGACCTGCGCATCAGCATGCAGACCAGCAACAGTCCTAGCTGACCCCTAGCTAAACCACAAGAAAAGAATACAGCAGACTTTAGTAAAAGGGAAAGAAAACACGGTTGCCCCTGCAAGACCTGTGTCCCAATGATTCTTCAGTGAAAAAAAAACACATGAAGGCAGTGGCAATAAAGTAGCGCAGGTCACGGGAGTGCTCCGATGCTAGCCTCACGGGGGCTGTCTGGGTGAAAATAAGGGTATGTCCGGGTTCAGCTCTGAACCCGGACAACCCCTTTAATGTATTGGCCCCCTCTTTATTATTAATATAATGGACCCTATTTATTATTAATATAATGGCCTCTTTGTTATTAAAGAGGGTCCATTACATTAATAATAAAGAGGGGCCATTATATTAATAATAAAGAGGGGACAATATATTTATTACAATACTAATACAAAGGGGGCCATTATATTAATAAAAAAAGAGGGGCCATTACATTAATGATGAAGAGGGGGCCATTATAATATTATGGGGAATGGGGGACTATCTGTCTCGCTCTAGTACAGTATTGGGGGGCTACTACAGTATCTGTTAAAAGGGGTCTGCCCGTGGTAGGGGGGGGCACAACCCATGCTATGCTACTGCCCCCTCTAACAACGTCGAAACCTATCTGGCGGTATTCGAAAAGGTGGCCGTGAGGGAGAAGTTACACCGAGGCCAATGGGCTGAGGTTGTCACTTTGTTCCTGACATCTGGACCCCAGCAGGTGTTTTTCGACTTACCAGATGGTCAAGCGGCCGACTACCCGACCATAAAGGGTGAGATTCTGGCCAGACCAGGGGTGAATGTATTGGTCCGGGACCAGCGGGTGTATCAGTGGGAATTTAACCCGGCTGAGCCCGCCAGACCGCAGTATTATGATCTGCTACATCAGTTGCAAAAATGGCTGCAGCCTGACGTACTGAGTACCACTGCTATGCTGGACCGTCTGTTGGCTGATATGTTCTGGAGGGCTTTGCCATACCCCATCTAGCGCTGAATTGGCTAGGTGTCCCCTGGCAATGCATTAGAGATGGGGAAGGAGCAACGCCAATAGAATGGCCTTGCTCATTGGGGAAACTGAAACTGTGGGAACCTGAGACTGAAGGGCCAGCAGTAGGGGTGGATGCCACTGCGGTGAAAGGGGGGAGACAACCCCACTGAATGTAATGGTGGGAGACGTGGAGGATTTGTCGCCGGGTCCAGAATTGGCAGACCTCAACGTCTCTGGAGACAATTTTGGTACAGCACAGCACCAGTACCCGATTCTATCTCACGCATGGGAAAATGTGGTAGAAGTTGAGAGTAATCCGCAACAACCGGGGGCCGAGTCTCTGTTCCCCCGTTTTGTGGTTCAACAAGAGATGCTGTATCAGGTAAATCAACTACGGGGTGAACATATTGAACAGTTGGTGGTGCCCAAGGCGTATCGCAAGCTCGTGTTGGAGTTAGCCCACCAACATGTTCTTGGGGGGACACCTGGGCCAGCAGAAAACGCAGGACCAAACAGTGTGTTCAGAGAGGTGGAAGAGAATTGCAAGTCTTGCCTAAACTGCCAGATAACCAGCCCCCTAGCCACATTTCTGTAGTTGCCTGGTCCCTCTCCCGATTATTGAGGTTCCATTCAAGCGAATCGCTATGGATCTTATAGGCCCAGTACCGAAGTCCGCTAGAGGGCACCAACACATCTTGGTAGTCCTGGACTATGCTACTCAGTCCCAGAGGCGGTGCCACTGCAACATAACTCGGCCAAACTCATAACCAAAGAGTTAGTGTAGATGTTTTCCCGAGTGGGCCTACCGAGAGAGATTCTGACCGACCAGGGGATCCCTTTTATTTCTAAAGTCATGAGGGAACTAAGTAAATTACTACAGATCAAACAGTTACAGACGTCAGTCTACCCACAAATGGACGGCCTGGTAGAAAGGTTTAATCAAACCTTGAATAACATGTTAAAGAGGGTGGTGTCTAAGGATGAGAGGGATTGGGATCTTCCACTGCCCTATCTCATGTTCGAAGTGCGAGAGGTACCCCAGGCCTCTACTGGGTTCTCGCCCTTTGAACTGCCGTATGGCCGACATTCGCGTGGTTTGTTTACATAGCCAAAGAGGCGTGGGAACAACAACCCACACCACATAAAAGTGTGATTCAGCATGTCACTCGGATGCAAGAGCGGTTGGAGACAGTATTGCCGCTGGTTCAGGAACATGTGGAGGCAGCCCAGGGAGCCCAGAGTAGGGTCTATAATCACCAGGCTCGGGTTCGGAATTTTAACCCGGGAGATCGGGTTTTGGTTTTGGTGCCCACGGTGGACAGTAAGTTCCTGGCTAGGTTGCAGGGTCCCTACAAAGTGCTCAAAAAGTTGGGGAGGTAACCTGGGGGGAGGAGGGGGAAGAGAAGAAAGAAGAGCTGGCTTTAAACTTATCTGGGATCCCTGGTGTTTTCCGTGGATTGGGGAGGAAACAGAGAAAGAGATTGTCCTGGGCGATGAGCAGGAGCCAGGATGCTCCACCGCTTCCAATTTAGTGCAAATGGGGCATTCATGCTCCAGTTTTTAAAGAGGGACCCCAGTATAAAAGGCATAAAGGGCAAGAACCAGAACTGGGTGGCAACGTACTTAGACAACCGGTACAAACACAAAATGGCAGACATGTTATCAGCATCACAGAGGGCTGGTATAATGCAGCATTTGCAGGCCTTGCTGCGAGAGATGTTGCATTCTGCTGTTGCGGGTGCTGGCAGAGTAATTTCCACCTACAGCGAAACAGGTGCGGGTACTAATCCTGCCACGCATGCAAGAAGAGGGCGGTTTTAAGATGTGCTAGTCACTTTGGATATGAGATCATTCTTGCAGCCAACCCATCGACAGCCGCCCTGCGGATCCAGCCTCAGGGAATGCCTAGACTGACAGGTGTCAGGAGGCATGGATCTCTGAGGAATTCAACACCTGTGACGACCACGTTTAATTGAATTTCATCATGCCAGCCTACACATATCCACCACAACCCAGAACAAATACAGTAATAGTGCCTGTCTTATGTAAATACAGCGGCATAGAAGGCCTTTTCTATCCGGTGAATGCCTAATATTTGGGACCTCAAAGGAATTCAACACCCGACCACATGTTATTGAGTTTCAACTATTATTATTTGAGTTTTTTTCAAGAGGGGGTATTTTGTTAGCCATGTTTTTAATCCAATTTTATAATTTTCGTTATTTTAAAAAATATGTATTTGACATGTATTTGTACTAGCCTGCAGTAAAATTGATATCCAATGACTGTCTAATATACCTCCAGCCATATAATCACTTGATCTTTTATGTACGTTAAATGCATAATCTTTGGGGCCTGTAATCTAACTGGCCAACAGTAAAATTGTTATATGGTGACCGCCTAATGTACCTCGAGCTACATAATCACTTGATGTTTTCTTTCCGTTGAATGAATAATTTTTGGGGCCTTTAGTCCACTTGCCTGCAGTAAAATTGATATCCAGTGACCGTCTAATATACCTCCAGCCACATAATCACTTGATGTTTTCTGTCAGGTGAATTCCTAATGTTTGGACCCTGTACTTCACTGGCCTGCAGTAAAATTGATATCCATCGACCATCTAATATACCTCCAGTCACATAATCACTTGATCTTTTCTGTATGCTGAATGCATAATGTTTGGGGCCTGTACTCCACTGGCCTGCAGTAAAATTGATATCCAATGACCGTCTAATATACCTCCAGCCACATAATCACTTGATGTTTTCTGTCCGGCGAATTAATAATTTTTGGGACCTACCTATAGTCCACTGGCCTGCAGTAAAATTGATATCCATCGACCGTCTAATATGCCTCCAGCCTCATAATCACTTGATCTTTTCTGTACGGTGAATGCATAATTTTAGGGGCCTGTAATCTAACTGGCCAACAGTAAAAAAAATTACGGTGACATGTACCTAATGTATCTCCAGCCACATTATCAATTGTTCTTTTCTGTACGGTGAATTAATAATTTTTGGGGCCTGTAGTCTACTGGCCTGCAGTAAAATTGATATCCAATAACCGTCTAATATACCTCCAGCCACATAATCACTTGATGTTTTCTGTCCGGTGAATGCCTAATATTTGGGGCCTGTACTCCCGTGGTCTAAAATAACATTCTTCTAGGCTCCAGCAGGACACATTTTTGAGAGTTTACCTTTAAGATGCGAATTGTCCTGGCCTGAAGGAGACTCCTGTTCGTCCATCTTTTTGCAGGAACAGGTAGTCTTGTCCCTGCCATTAGTACCAGGGTCCTATAGGGCTTGATAGGATTCTAGGTATTCCTGCGTATGAACTAACCTACGTACCTTTGGGGTCTGTTCATACTGGTAGTCAGTCAGGATTATGGTTAGGGTTATCACTAGGAGGTGTCCATTTTCCTTTCCTAGTTCTCAAACCTAATTCCCTGTTCCCCCTTCCCTCCTATGCTCTGTGTGGTGTTCCCCTCCCACACCGAAGAGTGACAAGGCCTAATAGAATTCCTTATCTATTAAACAAGGGGGACAACTCAATAACAGCAGACAGCTTATTTACCCCAATTTGAGAATCAGTGTGTAATATAATTGCTTAAGTAAACAAGGTGGACACCCCAAAAACAGTAGAACAAGACAGCTTATTCACCCCAATTTGAGAATCAATGTGTAATAGAATTGCCTATCTATTAAACAAGGTGAACACCCAATAACAGTAAAATGAGTAAGCTTATACATCTCAATTTGAGAACCAAGGTGTAATAGAATTGCGTATTTATTAAACAAAGTGGACACCTTAATAACAGTAGAACTAGAAAGCTTATTCACCCAATTTAAGAATCAAGACATAATAGAATTGCTCATCTATTAAACAAGGTAGACACTGCCATTTTTTTGGGGAAAAAATTGTTACCATGAAGCCCAAGGAAATTCCAATTTGTTGTGAATCACATTTTTCCTAAACTACCCATCAAATTCCACTTCAGATTCTTTGATTCGCTCAACACTAATCATGAACCATGCATTTACCTATAGCTATGTATGTCAGTGTCACTCTTACATTATTTGCTATCATTGTAATTATGTTCATAATCTTATGGAGGGGGAAAGAAAAATCTAAAATTCATGAAAAGATTCTGAGTCCTAGGAGACTAGAAAGTGATATACTGTGTACTAATTTTCTGGGCAATTGGAGCAACTTCGGCTTGGGTAAAATTGCTTTAGGTCAAAATCAAACTGTTTGAAAAATTCTGCAAACCTGCAACAAACCAAATCTCAAAGGGTTTGCTCATCTCTCATCTCTAGAACTGGCAGACTTCCTGTGTGGACACATCACTCGGGCTTCCGGAGAACTGCTGGATGCAGGAACAGCACACTGGGACAGCTAGAAGTCAGTACAAGCAGACCAGAGCATTGTGGAAGGCTGGAATAGATCCTCGTGCTGTTAGGCAGTTAGGCCTCATGCACACAGACTTTTTTTTTGTGGTACACAAAAACGATTTCCGTTGTTCCGTGATCCGTGTCCATTTTTTCTTCCGTGGGTCTTCCTTGAGTTTTGGAGGTTCCACGGACATAAAAAATAAAAAAAAAATCTAAGTCAAGTTTGCTTTTGAAATGATATGAAAAAACGGACACGGATCACGGACGCGGATGACAATCTTGAGTGCATCTGTGATTTTTCACGGACCCATTGACTTGAATGGGTCCGTGAACCGTTGTCCGTGAAAAAAATAGGACAGGTCATATTTTTTTCACAGACTGGAAACACGGATCACGAACGCAGATGCCAAACGGTGCATTTTCCGTCTTTTCAACGGACCCATTGAAAGTCAATAGGTCCGCGGAAAAAAACGGAACAACGGCCGTGGATGCACACAACGGTCGTGTGCATGAGGCCTTAGTTTGTGAGACTCTCTAAATCTCAGTTACTCTTTAAGGGGATTAAGCATAACTCAAGTGGAGTCCATTGTTTCACATTTTCCTTAGGTCTGCTAGGTGATAAATTGCTATTAAACACAATTGCCCTGATTCATCATATAGTACCTTCACTCCTGAATTCTGGCTTCAAAAAATTGCAAAAATAGGGCTTTTGCAATTTTTTGGGTACTTCCTTGTGCAAAATGTAAGCAATTGCGTAAAATGTAGCAACTTTTTTTGCACTTGCTTGACCAAAATTTGGCTAGCTTTTGCATTTTTACACTACTCACTCCCGTTTTGTAATGTGGGTGAAAAAGTGGGTGTATGTAGACTTGTGACTTTGAGCCTTTTTTTTTTTAAGTCGCAAAAAAGATGCAATCTCATTCCATGAGGAGGGTGGAGTAGGAACACTGGAGGAACTTCTCTAGACAAAAGTGTTAGGTTTAAGAATAAGATACATTTATCAAGTAACATGAGACATTTGATAAATGTGGCATAAAGTACTCTGTAAAACTGACTTACAATTTTACCCTCATGATAAATTTCCCCTAATGTTTATGTTTAACTACTAATAAAAATCAGCTCCTATATTTCTTCTAATTAAATACATTTTCAATGATCAGTGAAAATTATTATAGCGTCATAGGCTTAAAGGGGTTGTCCAAGATGATTGCACATTTGAGTCATGCACCGAAAAGTTATTACATACTGCACTCACCTCTTTTTCCACTGCTGTTCTTTGCACCGCTGATCCAGTCCTCATCATGTGGCATGTGACCAATGCCAGCAATTATTGTTGTCAGCAGTTTTATAGTGTATACAATTGAGGACAGTAATTGACTGCATCACTGAAGTGCCATATACCTGCATGTTACCTCTGCAGCTTTGTATACAAGACCAGACCAATGGCATAGAAAATAGTGCTGGGGAAAGAGGTGAGAATGTAATCATTTACAATTCTAACACTATTGTAGGCACAAGACACATTTATTATTATCTTGGGCAATCCCTTTAATTACATAACATATACATAATCAATTTAAGATTTTTATGATTATTTTCCTGGCCTACTCCATATCATGCTCAAAATTTTCATTATCCTCAACAGTAGTGATGAGCGGCAGGTGCCATATTCGATTTCGACGAAATTCGTGAATATTCGATAGAATATTCGTTTTATATTCGTCGAAATCGAATATTCGTCATTATTCTAGTTATCGCGATTATTATGCGATTTACATCATCGCGTATTGCGATTTAAACTTTTAAAAGCTACTCTCCTATTTAAATAGCAATGCGATTAATTCAAGTTATAATAATCGACTTTCGATTTCAACAGTGCTATATTCCATATTCATTAATTCTAGCCTAATATGGAATATAAAGTTGAAATCGCAATTCGATTATTATAATTTAAAATAATCGAATTACGATAGCATTACTTCTAAGTTGAAATCGCCATGCGATTCCTTTGAGTTATATTAATCGCATGGCGATTTCAACTTGGACCTGGTTTACTATATGGTTGGCTTCAATGGCTTGGTAGAATTAGCGAATATGACGAATATATTCGTTATATTCCACAAAACGAAGATAACGAAGTATTCTCCATCTTCGTTTTAGCTACCTATTCGTCAACTTCGCTAATTCTAGCAATGATACAGGAAAGTTGACTATAGAGACAGCTAAGTTTAATTCGCTATGTGATTATATTACTTTGCTTTTTTTTTATAAATAGAATAATTATGATAATTATCAGGTATTATAATTATTCTATTTATTTAAAAAAAAAAAGCAAAGTAATATAATCGCATAGCGAATTAAACTTAGCTGTCTTTATAGTAAACTTTCCTATATGATTGCTAGAATTAGCGAAGTTGACGAATAGGTAGCTAAAACGAAGATGCAGAATACTTTGTTATCTTCGTTTTGTGGAATATAACGAATACATTGGTCATATTCGCTAATTCTACCAAGCCAACCATAGTAAACCAGGTGCAAGTTGAAATCGCAATTCGATTAATTCAAGTTATAATAATCGAATTTCGATTTTAACTTAGCACTGCTATATTCCATGCTCATGGAGCGTCCCCATCACCATGGGAACGTCTCCATATACTAGAATGTACTGTCGGATTTGAGAATTACGTTGAAATCGCCATGCGATTACTTTGAGTTATATTAATCGCATTGCGATTTCAACTTAGCGCTGCTATATTCCATATTAGGATAGAATTAACGAATATGGAATATTCCATATTAGGATAGAATTAACGAATATGGAATATAGCAGTGTTAAGTTGAAATCGCAATTCAATCATTATAACTTGAAATAATCGAATTGCGATTTCAACGTTATTCTCAAATCCGACAGTACATTATAGTATATGGAGACGTTCCCATGGTGATGGGGACGCTCCATGAGCACGGAAGTCGGCAGAAGTGGCAACGGGCACTGACTGGAGCAGCCAGGAATCCAAAGGACAGGTAAGAACAACTTTAGGGAAGTGGGAAAGAAAAAAATATAACAATTAAAAAAAAAAAAAAGAATATTCGAAATATCGAATTTATAGCACTATATTCGAAATATTCGCGAATTAGCGAAGTGCCGATATTCGCAAAAAAAATTCGATATTCGAATATTCGCGCTCAACACTACTCAACAGTTTTATATTGTTCCATATCAATAATAACCCTTAGGGCTCTATACACAGCTCTGTGGCAGTGCACATACAGTAGGCCATACAGCTCTCTATTCTGGAGACACATGGCCTTCATATGCTGTCATTAAAGCTTCAACTAAAGTGAATGTAGATAACTCGCCTAGAAGCATAGCATTATTTCTGTTTGTACAATAAGTATCTCTGTAAGTACAGGATACGATTTAACATGGCCCATTTCTTTTCAGTCATACTTATACATAAAAGAAAAAAGCTCTGTATTTCTCTATATGAAGTTGGAGTCATACAGAAGTATGTGCAGATGAGAGCACAAACAGTGCAAATTTTTTTTTATTTTTCTTTGGGATTGGGGGCAGAATCTGAGTGCAATCCACTACTGGCCAAAATTCATTACGGTGTTTATGTGATTTTGTGATGTTTAAAAAAATTGCATTATGGTTTTCGCCAAATTTGTGCAAAACGTTATGACCATTTTCCTCACTCATCAAATTTGAAAAGTGCAGAGAAGAGTTGATGTGATCATCAAGGATATATAGTTTAGGACACATTTACTTACTAAACGAAAGGGGAATAATGCAAATTTTTCTCACATGTCGATGTTTGATCATAGTAAATATAGGCTTTTTTTTGGGGGGGAAGCTCTCTCAGAGGTAAAAATGCGCTAAACGCATGAATAACCATGCATCTTTTTAAAAAATTGGTGCAAATCTACCTCGTCCACTTCAACTAGCATACAATACAGCAGTCTCAATAAAATGGAACATTATGTCCCTCACACTCGCAATATTCTACTCTCTTTTTTTTAGATACTCTATATATAAATTTTTGACTTCCACCTCATTCTTTGAATTCTTATTTTTAGTATTTATTTAAAAACTACATTTCTTGCAGATAATCTATATCGTTACTATACTTGTCACTGGTATTCCATTTCTTATTTTATGTGCATTATTTGATCTTTGCACTTACTTTTTATCTAGTCCTTGATGTTCACAGACTCTTTATGATTACCTTTTTTACGTCCTTAACATTTTAAACAGGCTGTTATTTTCTTGAAAATGTAATAATTAGAAACAATATTCCAGGTCAATTTGTACTTTCTCTCAACTTTGGCATGAATTGTATATATAATGCTTTGCATACCTCTTATTTAAGCTTTTAAAAAATGGTAAAAGGAATGTGTTTCCATGATGCTAAACCTAAATGTCTTCTGATTATAATGATTAGCCGTTATAAAAAGGCACAATTTTATCCACATTTCCTTCTAATAGTGCATAGAACATTTTACTGATGCACATGCCCTTGTATTTCTTAAATGGAATTCACTTAAAGAGGAATACTGAAATAAACTGCTGTAAGCAAAATTTTTGATTTTTGCATCGAAATGAGCCAAGTGGACACATCAAGAAAAAAAAATAATTTTGAAGGGTTTTTATCTCTTATACTAATTTAAAAAAGTGAGTGTGGTGGATTGCATTATTTTCTATATAAGACCTTGAATGTTAGTTAGTCTAGAAAGAGCAATAATTATGTAAATATTATATTGTATATCTTTATAATATCATAAAAATATTAGAGAAAATGAAAGAAAATGTACATTACCAACAAACATCTTTAACATTATGAAAATTATGATGTACAAGGCAATGATATCTCTCGACTTGAGTTCTGGGTTTAAGTAACGTGATCAAAATATCAACTAATGATGCATTCTGGCCTTGTGATATTGGTGGAGAATAGTCTACTAAGAAAGTGCTGAACTGCTTGTCTTGTATATTATGGGTGTGACTCATAAACTACTGGCCAATATGATGCACTATGTATAACCATATGACAACCCCACTCTGATTGAATCGTAGGTGTCTGAGTGGTTTTCATTGGTATTTAGAATCTTTGATCATTCTCCTTTATAGCACTGTAGATTGTTTGCATTTTGCTGGGAAAGCACAGGCTTTGCTATGTTGAAATGATGTCCAAATAGAGTAAAATCTTAACTTAAAAAAGATATTCAAATGAACAGATTGTACATCAAATTGTATAGTAGGAAGTCACAGAGCACTGTACATTTTTTTATCACACTTGGTTGAGTTAGGCTTCCTAAAGTGTGCCTATAGCTCTCCACTCTAGCCTAAAGAGGAGGTCCTGAGTAGTGTTGAGGGCGAATATTCAAATAGCGAATTTTAATCGCAAATATCGGCACTTCGAGAATTTGTGAATATTTAGAATATAGTGTTATATATTTGTATATAGTGTTGAATATAGTGTTATATATAGTGTTGTAAATTACTTTTTTTTCCCCCACGATACACCTGATCCCTCCCTGCTTCTAGTTTGTGGTCCAATGAGAAGGCTGCAAGAGCTTAGCAACTTCCCTAGCAACCAATAGGAAAGTTGTCTACCCCCTACTATATAAGAGAACCTCCCCACAGCCATTTTGTGCTGCTTCATGCAGTTGTGAGAGAGAGAGAGAGAGGAGTGTGATCTTTGTGATGTGCTGAATTCCTGTAACTTCTGATACCTCATATATGTAATCCAGATAGTGTTAGATAGTGTGGTTTAGTGAGTGAATAGTGTAGCTGATAGGGTCCAGTGTAGGGTGTTAGGGACATTATATAGTTAGCTCATATATATAATCCAGATAGTTAGTGGTAGATAGTCAGTGTAGGTTAGTGAGTGAATAATGTAGCTGAAAGGGTCCAGTGTAGAGTGTTAGGGACATTATATAGTTTTACTGTTTTAGGGTTTCGTGTGGGTAGTAATTAGTGTCAGCATCTTTTGTATTTAATTTTTAAAAAAAGTATTTTCCTGTGTTTTAGAGTTAGTGTTTTAGGGTTTTGTGTGGGTAGTGATTAGGGTCAGTGTATTTTTTCTGTGAAAAAAAAAAAGTATTTTTCTGTGTTTTAAGCTTTTGTGTATATTTTATTTTACCTTTTTTGGCCCCATTGTCCCTAACCCAATAAAGTTTGCCCAAATTCCCTAATTATTTTCATTATATATTCTTTTTTTATATAAAAACACACCATGAGTGCACGTGGGCGTGACGGCAGCCGTTGACATGGTAGGGGAGTTGGTTCCAGTGCAGGTTTCAGGGGAATCCGCCTCACCCGTGATTTTTTTTGGGTGTGGAAGCTTCCCCATTTCATCTCAAGAAACTGAGGCAGTGATGTCATTTGTGACACAAGCTAGTGGCATGGAGTCCTCTGCCCCAGCTCCGAGCAGCAGCAGCTCTCTGTCTCCTGCAGGACCAGCCCCCAGTCTCCAAGAATCGACCCTGATGCTGTTTGACAGTGACAGTGAAAGGGATATCTTGGGGGTGGTAATGCAGGAGAGTGAGCTAGAGCTTGGATGCTCAGGACCTTTTGGAAGGGATGGAGGAGGAGGAGGAGGGGGTATTGCCCTACAGTGCCCCAGTGACATCCCTTTCAACTGGTTTGGGGGGTTTCAGCCACAGAACCTGTGCACCTAGTCAAACACAGGCATCAGTGAGGGGACAGCGAAGCCAGGTCAGGGGCTCCATGTCTGCTGTTCCCCTCAGTCAACCACTGGTCGACCTTGGGTCTGACATTACAGGGGATGAACAGGAGGGTGACTTAGAATGGGTGCCACCTCCCTTGTGAGCAGCACTGATGAGGAAGGTAGGCACCCGAGGCAAACGGCGCGCCAGGTCACCAGCGAGTCCAGTTGCAGGGGCTCCACTGTTAATGGCAGCAGGAGGCAGCGGAAGCAGCAGGTGCCACCTCCACCTGTGTGCACCGAGCCCGAACAGGCAGAGCCAGCAGCAGTGTGCAAGGGGCATCTCCCCCCACTGTCCTGCAGCCACCCCCCCTTTAGAAAATGCATTCCCACTCCTAGAGGTACTGGTACCGGCAGCCAGACCTCTGCTTCCTCTGCACCCTCCTCTATCTCCTCCACTGCCGTCCAGTGCCAGCCGTCGGTTGCCGACAGGTGCGTTCACTAAATGGGATCCTGGCAAGGGTTATCGCCCAACATCTGCTGCCCTTCAATATTGTGGACTGCAATCCATTCCAGCAGATGTTGGAAAAGGCCCAACCCAGACGGCGTGTCCCCAGCTTCCATTTCTTTGCCAGGACCGGCATCCGTGCCATACACCTGCACATTGTGCAGAATGTATTCCTGTCGCTGGATCACGCTGTCAGCGACAGGGTGCATCTGACAATGGATGCCTGGACCAGCAGACTTTGGGCAGGGACGATACATCAGTTTTACAGCCCATTGGGTGTCCCTCCAAGTTGCCGGGGAGGGATCATCGGATGTGGCGGCATCTCAGTTTGTGGTGATGTCCCGGGGTATCCGAGGGAGAACTGCTTCTCTCCCTCAAGCCACTGTCTCCACCGCTGCTGAGCCCCCCAGCAAGCGTCCCCATTGTTACGCAAGTGTGGGGCACATCTGCTGCCAGGCTGTGCTCCAGCTTGCGAGCTTAGGGGAACGTAGACACACTGGATCTGATGTTCTGGCTGCCCTCAAGGCTCAGGTCCACAATTGGCTGACACCTCAAAAACTCCAGGCAGGTATGGTTGTCTGTGACAATGGCAGCAACCTCCTCGCAGCCCTCAATGCTGGAAGTCTAACACACGCACCCTGCCTGGCACATGTCCTCAACCTTGTGGTACAGAAGTTCCTACGCACATACCCAAGGTTAAGCGACATCATGCAACGTATACGTAGGATTGCCAGCCACTTCTGATGCTCCCCAACTGGCCCCACGTCCCTGTCCAAACTGCAGCAGGACAACAGCCTGCCACCTCACAGGCTGATTGTTGACAGTGTGATGCGGTGGAACGCCACCCTCCACATGCTAGAGAGGTTGTGGGAGCAGTGACAAGTGATGAAAGAATACCTGCTGGACCAAGGCACTTCCGGGCCATCACACCCACTCCCCTACATCACCAATGCGGAGTGAGGGCAGATACGCCAGGTCTTCCACGTGTTGGCCCCATTCGAGTAGGCAACCAAGATGGTCAGCAGGGAGCATGTTGGCCTCAATGATGTGCTCCCCATAGTGTTCCTGCTTGATACTGGGGAGAGTGCCTTGGTGGAGCAAGAAGAGGCAACAATGCTTCACCAAGACCAGGCCCAGGACGAGGAGGAGGAAGAATTTGTTGATGAGTTTGCCGATGTCCAGGAGTATCGGCCTGGTCAGGAGGGAGAGCCTGTGCTGGGGTCACCATTAGTCCGGGGTTGGGGTGACTTCCACAGGGAGCAGCAGCAGCAGGAGGACCCAAGAAGCAGGGCCCTTGAGCAGCCAAGAAGAGTCACAGCGGGCTGTCCTCTTCCCCATGGCTGCCCACATGCTGCGATGTCTCAGGAGGGACCCCCGGATCAAGAAAATTAAGGAGAGGAATAATTTTTGGTTAGCCACCCTTTAAGAACCTTTCTGCAAGGAGAAACTGGAGGATGGATGCCTGTATGAATAAACTGCGGGCCTGTCTGACCCTTCGGCTGGAGTAGGTAACCCTCAGCTTCACGCTCTAGTTCTCCCCACCCATCTCACCCAGCAGGTGGCTGGCCCAAGCAGCTCCAGACGAGTAGGTGATCTTATGGGTGAGATGAGGTTGTTCTGCGCGATCCAGTAGCAGCAGCAGTCACCACCAGATGCTGGCCCACATGGTGACAGACTTCATGGGGTCCATTGGTGCTTCCGACAGCATGAGCATCGACGACCCCATGGAGTACTGGGTTGGGTTGCCAGGCTGGACACCTGCCATGAGTATGCACTGGAAGAACTATCTTGCCCCCCCCCTCCAGTGTACTGTCTGAGCGGATATTCAGTGCTGCAGGTGGGGGCTTGTCACCAACAAGCGGACCCCTTTATACACTGACTCCGTGGACAGACTGACATTTATCAAAATGAACGAGTCCTGGATCTACAGCAACTTCTTGGCCCCCGCCAACGGTTCTGGGCTCTGATGGGCAGAGGATGGCTGGGTACTACCGATGTCTGGAGCACAGTGTGTGTGTGGCTCTGATCATGTATGGGTCGTGCAATCAGTGGAAAATATGCCTCTTCACAGACAAAAGAAGGATGACAGAGCTGCTGCTAAACCACGCCAGTCCTGCTGCCCTCTGGCTTGGAGGAATCAGCACACGGGGCGGCAGGCTACGTTACCGCAGTGTTCTTTTCTCTAGACTCGATGTGCCTGATAAGGAAACAGAGCAGAACGGTGTGGCCAGCGTGTGGTATGTCGTACTAATTTATTGTGGGCTGTACAAACTTAAAATACAATTGATAAACAATTTTGTCAAAGGAAAATATTGCTTTTTGTACGCATGTTAGCACATTCCTGCTCTAGACGACGAACCTGCTACTGTAAGAGGTGTCTAAGTTTATTTTCGTTGTTGCCCAGGTCTGGTGGGGGCCCATTCCTGGGAACACATTCCTGCTGCAAACAAAGATCCTGCTGATGCTTTCAGAGGTGTCTAAGTTTATTTTTGTTGTTGCCCAGATCTGGTGGGGGCCCATTCCTGGGAACACATTCCTGCTGCAAACAAAGAACCTGCTGCTGTCTGTTCCTGCTGAGTTAGGCTGAGCTATGTGTAGGCCTTAGACTCGACCATTAACATGTAACTGCTGCTTCTGTTGTCTGTTCCGATCATGTTAAGTTATATGTAGGCCTTATACTCCACTGTTACCTTTATCTGCTGCTGCTGTCTGTCCTGATCTTGCGACAAAAAATAAAAAATTCTAGGAACTCGCCATGCCCCTCACGGAATACCTTGGGGTGTCTTCTTTCCAAAATGGGGTCACTTGTGGCGTAGTTATACTGCCCTGGCAATTTAGGGGCCCAAATGTGTGAGAAGAACTTTGCAATCAAAATGTGTAAAAAATGACCGGTGAAATCCAAAAGGTGCACTTTGGAATATGTGCCCCTTTGCCCACCTTGGCAGCAAAAAAGTGTGACACATCTGGTATCGCCGTACTCAGGAGAAGTTGGGGAATGTGTTTTGGGGTGTCATTTTACATATACCCATGCTGGGTGAGAAAAATATCTTGGTCAAATGCCAACTTTGTATAAAAAAATGGGAAAAGTTGTCTTTTGCCAAGATATTTCTCTCATCCAGCATGGGTATATGTAAAATGACACCCCAAAACACATTCCCCAACTTCTCCTGAGTACGGCGATACCAGATGTGTCACACTTTTTTGCTGCCAAGGTGGGCAAAGGGGCACATATTCCAAAGTGCACCTTTCAGATTTTGCAGGCCATTTTTTACACATTTTGATTGCAAGGTACTTCTTACACATTTGGGCCCCTAAATTGCCAGGGCAGTATAACTACGCCACAAGTGACCCCATTTTGGAAAGAAGACACCCCAAGGTATTCCGTGAGGGGCATGGCGAGTTCCTAGAATTTTTTATTTTTTGTCACAAGTTAGCGGAAAATGATGATTTTTTTTTTTTTCTCTTTTTTCCTTACAAAGTCTCATATTCCACTAACTTGCGACAAAAAATAAAAAATTCTAGGAACTCGCCATGCCCCTCACGGAATACCTTGGGGTGTCTTCTTTCCAAAATGGGGTCACTTGTGGCGTAGTTATACTGCCCTGGCAATTTAGGGGCCCTAAAGCGTGAGAAGAAGTCTGGAATATAAATGTCTAAAAATGTTTACGCATTTGGATTAGGACAAAAATTTCAATCTTTCATGGACTCAATATGCCCCTCAGCAAATACCTTGGGGTGTCTTCTTTCCAAAATGGGGTCACATGTGGGGTATTTATACTGCCCTGGCTTTTTAGGGGCCCTAAAGCGTGAGAAGAAGTCTGGAATATAAATGTCTAAAAATGTTTACGCATTTGGATTCCGTGAGGGGTATGGTGCGTCCATGGGAGATTTTATTTTTTGACACAAGTTAGTGGAATATGAGACTTAGTAAGAAAAAACAAAAACAAAAAAAAAATTTCCGCTAACTTGTGCCAAAAAAAATGTCTGAATTTAGCCTTACAGGGGGGGGGGGGTGATCAATGACAGGGGGGGTGATCAATGACAGGGGGTGATCAATGACAGGGGGGGTGATCAATGACAGGGGGGTGATCACCCATATAGACTCCCGGATCACCCCCCTGTCATTGATCACCCCCCTGGTAAGGCTCCATTCAGACGTCCGTATAATTTTTACGGATCCATGGATCGGATCCGCAAAACACATGCGGACGTCTGAATGGAGCCTTACAGGGGGGTTATCAATGACAGGGGGTGATCAGGGTGATCACCCCCCTGTCACTGATCACACCCCCTGTAAGGCTCCATTCAGACATCCGCATGATTTTTTACGGATCCATGGATACATGGATCGGATCCACAAAAAACATGCGGACGTCTGAATGGAGCCTTACAGGGGGGTTATCAATGACAGGGGGTGATCAGGGTGATCACCCCCCTGTCACTGATCACACCCCCTGTAAGGCTCCATTCAGACATCCGCATGATTTTTTACGGATCCATGGATACATGGATCGGATCCACAAAAAACATGCGGACGTCTGAATGGAGCCTTACAGGGGGGTTATCAATGACAGGGGGTGATCAGGGTGATCACCCCCCTGTCACTGATCACACCCCCTGTAAGGCTCCATTCAGACATCCGCATGATTTTTTACGGATCCATGGATACATGGATCGGATCCACAAAAAACATGCGGACGTCTGAATGGAGCCTTACAGGGGGGTTATCAATGACAGGGGGTGATCAGGGTGATCACCCCCCTGTCACTGATCACACCCCCTGTAAGGCTCCATTCAGACATCCGCATGATTTTTTACGGATCCATGGATACATGGATCGGATCCACAAAAAACATGCGGACGTCTGAATGGAGCCTTACAGGGGGGTTATCAATGACAGGGGGTGATCAGGGTGATCACCCCCCTGTCACTGATCACACCCCCTGTAAGGCTCCATTCAGACATCCGCATGATTTTTTACGGATCCATGGATACATGGATCGGATCCACAAAAAACATGCGGACGTCTGAATGGAGCCTTACAGGGGGGTTATCAATGACAGGGGGTGATCAGGGTGATCAGGGTGATCACCCCCCTGTCACTGATCACACCCCCTGTAAGGCTCCATTCAGACATCCGCATGATTTTTTACGGATCCATGGATACATGGATCGGATCCACAAAAAACATGCGGACGTCTGAATGGAGCCTTACAGGGGGGTGATCAATGACAGGGGGGTGATCAGGGAGTGTATATGGGTGATCACCCGCCTGTCATTGATCACCCCCTGTAAGGCTCCATTCAGACGTCCGCATGTGTTTTGTGGATCCGATCCATGTATCCATGGATCCGTAAAAATCATGCGGACGTCTGAATGGAGCCTTACAGGGGGGTGATCAATGACAGGGGGTGATCAGGGAGTGTATATGGGTGATCACCCCCCTGTAAGGCTCCATTCAGACGTCCGCATGTGTTTTTGCGGATCCGATCCATGTATCCATGGATCCGTAAAAATCATGCGGACGTCTGAATGGAGCCTTACAGGGGGGTGATCAATGACAGGGGGGTGATCAATGACAGGGGGTGATCAGGGAGTGTATATGGGTGATCACCCGCCTGTCATTGATCACCCCCCTGTAAGGCTCCATTTAGACGTCCGTATGCGTTTTGCGGATCCGATCCATGTATCCGTGGATCCGTAAAAATCATACGGACGTCTGAACGGAGCCTGACAGGGGGGTGATCAATGACAGGGCGGTGATCAATGACAGGGGGGTGATCAGGGAGTTTATATGGGGTGATCATGGGTGATCAGGGGTTTATAAGGGGTTAATAAGTGACGGGGGGGGGGGTGTAGTGTAGTGTAGTGTTTGGTGCGACTGTACTGACCTACCTGAGTCCTCTGGTGGTCGATCCTAACAAAAGGGACCACCAGAGGACCAGGTAGGAGGTATATTAGACGCTGTTATGAAAACAGCGTCTAATATACCTGTTAGGGGTTAAAAAATTCGGATCTCCAGCCTGCCAGCGAACGATCGCCGCTGGCATGCTGGAGATCCACTCGCTTACCTTCCGTTCCTGTGAGCGCGCGCGCCTGTGTGCGCGCGTTCACAGGAAATCTCGCGTCTCGCGAGATGACGCGTATATGCGTCCAGGAGGAGAAAAGCAACCACCTTCCGGACACATCGGCGCGTTAGGCGGTCCGGAGGTGGTTAAAGGGGCAGTCACTGTTAAAGGGGCGGTCACTGTAAAAGTCAATGTTAAAGGGACGGTCACTGTGAAAGTCACTGTTAAAGGGGCGGTCACTGTGAAAGTCACTGTTAAAGGGGCGGTCACGGTGAAAGTGACTGTTAAAGGGGAGGTCACTGTGAAAGTCACTGTTAAAGGGGTGTTCACTGTGAAAGTCACTGTTAAAGGGGCGGGCACTATGAAGGTCACTGTTAAAGGGATGGTCAATGCTAAAGGGGCGGTCACTGTTAAAGGGGTGGGCATTGTGAAGGGCACTGTTCAAGGGGCAGGCAGTGTTAAAGGAGCGGGCATTGTGAAGGTCATTGTTAAAGGTGCGGGCACTGTGGAGGTCAATATTAAAGGGGCGGGCACTGTAATGGTCATTGTTAAAGGGGTAGGTACTGTAGAGGTCACTGTTATGGGGGAAACTGTTGATATCTTTTTACGACACATGGAAACAAAATTAAATAGATTAAATATACCCGTGCAAAGCCAGGTCCTTCTGCTAGTATATATATATATATATATATATATATATATATATGTACATATATATATATATTCTTTTTAAGAAAATACAATCATGCGGTCTTACGCTTCATTCTCCAATTTTTTTTTTCAATTTTTAAAATTTATTTTATCTGTTATAATTTTGCTTAACTTGGGTTTTGGGCAGCCCTGGTGTGGTTCTTACTAAAACTAGATGGGGTTACTTTTCAAAAGGTCTTGTGCAGTTCACATTTTACAGGACTGATTGAGGACCTTAATTAAATTTTATTTATTTTATTATTTTCTTGTTTGTTTTAATCAGGATTTAGGTTCAAACATAGTGCTGTCTGTCGTCCTGAACAGGATGCCTGACTCTATGTTGTCCTCTCCACATGGTTGGGTGTGACTGGCGTTATACTCATCCGTGTGGTAATCCTGTTGGGAATGGAGCGTTATTGCCACATGTATAAATCTATATATACATATTTGTTTGATGTTACTTGACAACTTATAAAATGATACTGTGCACATGAGATTTTTATAGAATCAAAGCTTTTCATTTTTGAATATAAACTGTGGCATATATAATAATATATTATCATGTGAACACCCTGTCTATGGACACTAGCCTCCTTCGATGTGATAACATTACTGCATCACATTTTTCATTATCTAATTGCAGAAGCAATGTGCCAACATGCGCTGCTAACCAAACGGGACGCTATATTGGATCCATGTTGGTTAGTTCTTGGCCCCCTCTATTATGTTTTTAATTGGTACACCGGATATTTTAATGACAAAATTGCTTTTTGACATTATTTTTAATCTGTAACTTGTGATGAATTAAGAAGATAATATGAATTCACATACTTTAATGTAAGTTAATAATCTCACATAAACACACATTTTCTTGAGGCTGTACCGAGTACTGTTAGGATTTAAAAAAATAAAAAAATTACTTTCAATTAAGATTAAGGGGCAATTAG
Organism: Bufo gargarizans; assembly: GCF_014858855.1. Taxonomy (NCBI): domain Eukaryota; kingdom Metazoa; phylum Chordata; class Amphibia; order Anura; family Bufonidae; genus Bufo; species Bufo gargarizans. Next base: position 486,947,084 of record NC_058080.1, on the reverse strand, counting down.
TGCATTCTGTGTAGTATTTGTTAAAGCAATGACGATTAGTGTTGAGCGGGAGGTTCCATATTTGATTTAGCGATATTTCGCGAATATTCGCTTGAATATTCGTCTTATATTCATTAAAATCGAATATTCGGCATTATTGAATTTATTGTGATTAATATGCGATTTAATCATTCGCATATTGCGATTTTTAAGCTTAGAATTAGAAGTTATAAATTAGAACTTCTAATTGCCTTATAACTTAATAATAAGGCAACTTTCCTATTCTTTAATCTTGGAGATCTAGATTTAACACGAATATAGCGCTATATTCTATGTCTTTGTTAATAAAAGAATCAAGATAGCAAAGTATTCTTTATTCTATATCAACGAAGATAGCAAAGTATTCTACATCAACGAAGATAGCAAAGTCTTCTACATCAACGAAGATAGCAAAATATTCTACATCTTCCTCAATTTAAGTTATTATCGCATTACGCGATAATGACAACTACGTAATTATCGAGTAAAGTGATATATCTTCCTATGTTGTCCCAATACAGCATTGAAATCCTCCACAAAAGTTAGCATAACACTGTATTATAGTTACTATCGCATTACGTGATGATGACAACTACGTCATTATCGAGTAAGGCGAGTTATCTCCCTATAACGAATATAGTACTATATCTAAGAATAGTGGATTATAAAAGTTGGATTCACAATGCGGTTAATAATAATAGCAAATATTATCGCATTGCGATTACAAATTAGCACTGCTAGATTCCAATTTCATAAAACTTTGTATAATTCTAGCATTCTGACCCATTCCATTAGAGACCCAGCAGCAGCTACAAGTTAAAATCGCAATGCGATTTATATAACTTGAATTAATTGCGATTTCAACTTAGACCTGGTTTACTAAATGACTTTAAATTAGCGAGGATGACGAATATATTTATTACTCAAAATGAAATATTCTCCATCTTCGCTAATTCAAGAAAGCCAACCATTTCTAAACCAGGTACAGGTATTGTTGTTTTCTATTACTGTAGTGTGTGTTGTCCCCTCATTTTTAGCCCCTTATTTCTGTACATGTTATGGATACAGAATTATATTGCTGTGTGCACCTATTTACCTTATTGGCAGGGCTGGTGACAACCTCGTCCTCCTCCTCTTCTTCCTCATCAGGAGATGGTGGGGAATGCGGCTGCAGAGAGGGACCAGCCTATTCGGCCCCCACCTCCACCATTTCGCCAACATCAAGTGGTGTGGAGCATCTGCATGATGGGAGGGTCCAGCATGCTCTCCCTCCTCCTCCAATGCCAAGACCACAACCACCACATTATCCTCTGTAGAAGGCCTGCGCTGTACAAAGTGAGCTGGTACCCCTGTAATCACACAATGTTCAGAATTTAGACAAACAACTCAGAACTCTTAACAAATGCAAATTCACCACCTAATAACCAGGCCATTTTTCTCCTTTTTGTCCGGGCCATTTTTAGCAAATCGCATATGTGTAAAATTTATGTGGTAGTAAATTTAAAATGCTTTTACTTATCCAGGCCATTATAAGATTGTTTTCTCTTCACATATTGTATTTTATGACAGTGGAAAAATTCAACAAAAAAAATTGTTTATTTAGCACAGGTTTTACTTTAGTTTTTTTAACGGTGTGATATTTCTAAAGTGCCGGTCGATACATAATATGTCTACTTTTCTTTTTTTCACTATATTTTTCAATTTTTATTTAACTTTATGTCACGGATGGTGTTGCAGAAAACTAGAAAACAACAAATAACGATCCGACTGACTTGATCCCAAACGAAGGAACATAAGGGTCAGCCCTGTAAAAGCCCTAGAGCTTTCCCTGACTTCTCACCAAATGCAAAGATCTCTATGATAGATAATTGCATGCCCTCGTGCCTCGACTGTATGACACCTGAACACCCTATAATAGTGAGGGGACACAACCACTGGCTCCCTACACTTAATACGGAGGGAGTCAGGGTCATCTAGGATCAAGCCAACAGGAAAACACAAACAAAGGAACAGACTTATCTGTAGAAGCATCAGTTGCAGCATCCAGCATGGGCACACTCCAGAAAGTTGTATAAACCGCAAAGTGATGCAGTATGGGAGGGGATTTAAAGGGATGCAGTCAGTGCAACTAGATGACAGCTGAGAGAGGGAAACGAGATGACAAAATGAAAGCAAAACAAAAGAACCTCAAGCAGGAGGTTCTGAAGAACGTCTGTCAGAGCTTCTCAGATATCTGGCGGTGACACTTTATTTTGGAAAAAGGTCTTTTTTTCCATTCTAAAACCTATACAGTATTTTCAGGGGGTTTTTTGTCCCCCTCTGGGACTTCAACTTTTGGGGGTCTGATCTCCTTTATAATGCATTACAATACTTCTGTATTGTAATGCATTGGCTGTACGTGTATTACCAGTGAAATACAGGCGGCTGGTTCTCACAGGCCGTCCTGGAAGGCAGCCACGATGCTTAAGGAAGGCATCGGGCTACTTTCCCTGCCATCAGGTCCCCGTCACAGCAGCGATGGACACCCCGCACATGTCTGAAGATTGACAGTGCTGACTGTGGCCGTGCAGGGGTTAATGTGCCAGCATCAGTGATTTCACCGATGCCGGTGCATACAGCAGGGGTCCTGCTATCAGTGACTCTGCCGGACCCCTGCCCCTGATCGAGAGGGCGCCACTCCTGCACCCGTCGGATCACTATGAAGTACATTTACATCATTGAGCTTTAAGTCACGTCCATATCTGACGTACATGTACGCCATCGGGTGTTAAGGAGTTAAGTGGAGAATGTATCAAATGTAATGATGCACGGAGCCTTTTACTGGAATACAGAATGATGACTTCAGAAGAGACAGAGAAGGCAAGAAATGAGGAGGAGTGGCCCTGTATGTGAAAGATAGCATTAAATCTAACCTAATACAAGTTGGTGAGGCCAACATAGAGTCAGTTTGGGTTACGTTGCAGTTTGCTAATCATGCAGTAACTCGTGTAGGTGTGATATATAGACCACCTGATCAAGTTAAAGAACTAGATGATCTACTAGTTGAAGAAATAGCTAAAATGACAATGAAAGGAGAAGTTATCATTATGGGAGATTTCAATCTTCCAGATATAAACTGGAAAACCAAAATAGCAAGTTCTACCAGGAGTACAGATATTCTAAATTCCCTACTGGGGTTATCCCTACAACAAATGGTTGAGGAGCCAACCCGGAGGGAGGCCATTTTGGATTTGATATTCACAAATGGGGATTCGGTATATGATGTCATTGTAGGCGAAACCTTGGGATCTAGTGATCACCAGTCAGTGTGGTTTAATATAAGAACTGTGAAAGAGTCCCACCACACAAAAACAAAAGTTTTAGATTTTAGAAAAACAGACTTTTCAAAAATGAAATTAGTCATAAATGAGTCCTTATCAGACTGGAACGGATTACATGGAGTCCAGGAGAAATGGGACTACTTAAAAGGTGCATTATTGAAGGCAACAGAAAATTGCATTAGACTTGTCAGTAAAAGCAAAAAAAGGAAGAGACCACTGTGGTACTCAGCAGAAGTGGCCCAAATCATTAAAAATAAAAAGCTAGCATTTTGTAATTATAAAAAAACCCAGAGCAATAAAGATAAGGAAATCTACAAGATTAGGCAGAAAGAGGCCAAGCAAGTTATAAGAACTTCTAAAGCGCAGGCAGAAGAAAAACTAGCTCAGTCTATGAAAAAAGGGGATAAGACATTCTTCAGATATATAAATGAAAAAAGGAAATTAAAACAAGGAATAACTAAATTAAAAACAAAGGACGGAAGGTATGTAGAAGAGAATAAAGGGCTAGCCGACTGCCTTAATGAATACTTCTGTTCAGTTTTTACAAAAGAAAAAGAAGGAGAAGGACCTCCACTAGAAAGGATGACTATTAAATCGTTTGATGCATGTGTCTTTACAGAGGAAGATGTTCTAAGTTTGCTGTCAAAAGTGAAGATAAATAAGTCACAGGGGCCTGATGAGATACACCCAAAATTATTAAAAGAGCTTAGTGGTGAGCTGGCAAAACCGTTAACAGATTTATTTAACCAATCATTAGTAACAGGAGTCGTCCCGGAAGATTGGAAATTGGCAAATGTCGTGCCCATTCACAAGAAAGGTAGTAGGGAGGAATCGAGCAACTATAGACCAGTGAGTCTGACATCAATAGTAGGCAAATTAATGGAAACCCTACTAAAGGATAGGATTGTGGAACATCTAAAATCCCATGGATTGCAAGATGAAAAACAACATGGGTTTACTTCAGGGAGATCATGTCAAACAAATCTTATAGATTTTTTTGACTGGGTGACTAAAATAATAGACGGTGGAGGTGCAGTAGACATCGCATATCTAGATTTTAGTAAGGCTTTTGACACTGTCCCACATAGAAGACTTATCAATAAACTGCAGTCATTGAGCATGGACTCCCATATTGTTGAGTGGATTAGGCAGTGGCTGAGTGACAGACAACAGAGGGTTGTAGTCAATGGAGAACATTCAAAACAAGGTCATGTTACCAGTGGGATTCCACAGGGATTCCACAGGTAAAAACCCAAGGGCAGAATATAGAATATTTGACACAGTCCTGACCTCAGTATCTGAAGAAAGGGATTTAGGAGTAATTATTTCAGAAGACTTAAAGGTGGGAAGACAATGTAATAAAGCAGCACGAAATGCCAGCAGAATGCTTGGATGTATAGGGAGAGGTATAAGCAGTAGAAAGAGTGAAGTGCTTATGCCGCTGTACAGAACACTGGTGAGACCTCACTTGGAGTATTGTGCGCAGTACTGGAGGCCATATCTCCAGAAGGATATAGATACTCTAGAGAGAGTTCAGAGAAGAGCTACTAAACTAGTACATGGATTGCAGGATAAAACTTACCAGGAAAGGTTAAAAGACCTTAATATGTATAGCTTGGAAGAAAGAAGAGACAGAGGGGATATGATAGAAACTTTTAAATACATAAAGGGAATCAACTCGGTAAAGGAGGAGAGCATATTTAAAAGAAGAAAAACTACCACAAGAGGACACAGTTTTAAATTAGAGGGGCAAAGGTTTAAAAGTAATATAAGGAAGTATTACTTTACTGAGAGAGTAGTGGATGCATGGAATAGCCTTCCTGCAGAAGTGGTAGCTGCAAATACAGTGAAGGAGTTTAAGCATGCATGGGATAGGCATAAGGCCATCCTTCATATAAGATAGGGCCAGGGACAATTCATAGGATTCAGATATATTGGGCAGACTAGATGGGCCAAATGGTTCTTATCTGCCGACACATTCTATGTTTCTATGTTTCTATGACTGCAGTTAATGTATATATACACACTGTGGGGATTTGCTCTGGTAGTCAGGTTTGCGGACACAGTACCTGACTACCTTCCTGCCCCCAGAGGAAGGTTTCCACCGAAACACGTGTCGGGGTGTGCGGTCTTCCTGAGGAGATATAATTTTGATTCACAGTAGGTGACTATTTACAATTGAGTCTATAATATGTACTACGTATGAGCCTTTGAGTAGGGTAGAGTTGTGATTTTTGCTGTTTACATATGGCTTGCACATGGAATTAACTTATACGGCACTTTTGCACTTTACTGATTAGATGCTTACCCAATAGATCTACTTATGAGCTTTTTAGTAGGGTAGAGTCGTGACTTTTGCTGTTTACCTGTGGCTTGCACATGCACTTTGCTTATACAGCACTTTTGTACTTTACTGATTAGATGCTTACCCAATAGATCTATCTCTACATTCTCTTCTTAGGCTCTGTTTTATGTCACATATCTTACCCATATCTCCCAGGGTTGTACTGCACTTTTGATATTGATTTGTTTGTCATCTCCCATTATATGTTTTTTAATCATGTATTTCAATAAAAATTATATTTATAGCTAATCAGTCTCAGTGTTTGATTATAGGTTTTCTCAGTTATTTCTGAGCTAGCTTTCTGCTAGAGGGGCTCATGCCATTTGTTGTTTTACGCACTTTTACGTAACTTATCTTTATATAGGATGCAGTATAGAGTCAACGACAACATCTTTAACTTTAAGCAGTTCAGTGTTTTATTCACACATAAGGAAAGTGACAACAAAAAGTCAGTTTCACCTTGAGTCTGGTGTTTGTTCACACCAGGCAGCAACACATATGTCCTTGGGTGAAACAGAAGTCCACGTGCTTGCATCCAAACAAGATAGCAGGCCTTAATCCCGGCCCAAACTCTCAGGCTCCAACACAGAGACTGGTAAAGCTCCACTGTCAGATGGAGGATAATCCACACCAGCTGAGACTGCTGGCTGGTTTTTATATCCCTAACCAAAACCCGGCCTGGAACGTGGGGAACAGCCACCCACCCTGCACTTTGTCTGTGTCTGTGTCAGTGAGCACTAGCTGCAGCTGATACTTAAAATTATTGGTTCTTACCTCACCGAGGCCAGGAACCTCGGTGACACATATCTTCCATGAATGACGGCCCCTTGTGGTTTACTACAACACACACGCATATGTATATTTCTGTGTGTGTAAAACGCACGAGCCGGTTACATCATACATCAGTGAGGCTGGACGGGACGGAGTCTGATATGAGAGGTTTTGATGGAAGGGGCCCGGCCAGGAAAGGATTAGTGATAGTTTGTACAGGGGATAGGGGCGGTAGCCAGTGGGAGTTGGCATTAGGAAATAAAAAGGAGAGAGTGTGGGGAAGCGGGCGCCATTTTGTTAGTGTAAGGGGAACAGAACTTCTGCTTACCGGCACAATGTCCCAAGATGTGGAGGCTTTGTTGCGGCAGCTGCGGGAAGCAGCGGAGACCAGAGGACCAGGGTGGCTACAGGAACAAGCAGCCGGCCTGTTGCAGGGGGAGGGGGTGGGTACAACTATTCCAAAGTCCAGAGCTAGACGGCCATGGTGGGTATGGCCGACGGCATGCCTAAGCCCTGAAAAGACCCCACGGGTGCGGCACCAGGTGACCCTCCACACCAGGAGGTTTGCATGCCTGATGCTTCTAGTTCCTCACGGCGTGGGAGGAATCCAACATGTTGGCGGGACGCAGTTCTGGATGGGGGTCCAGCCCCCTGTCCCCAGCAGCAGTCAGCAAGGATCCAGGAGCAGGTGCAGCATCCCCACCTGTTCTGAAGGGGGGAAGGCCAACTTGGTGAGGGAGAGGCAGCGGCAGCTGTGGACACGAGGCAGTGCAGGAGGAGCTTGCACAGGCCTCTCCAGTGTGACAGACAGCCTGTAGTTGGTCCCGCCCATGAAGAAGAAAAGGAAGCCGAAGTGGTGAGGAGTGCATCTAGCGTATCAGAATCTGGGATGCAGAGTATCGGCGGCAGAATGGCGACTGGGAGGATCGTTCCTTTTATGCCTGGTGAAAATTATCAGGAATTCGGATAATCAGGTGGCAGGTCCACAGCGCCTGAGCAGCCAGTTGAGGCAACGTTGGGGTCGTTGTTAGCACTGGTTCAGGGTTTGGAGGCGGGTGCTTCTGGCGGGCGCCGACCCGATTTAATTGGGGGGTTGGGGCAATTGTTATGTGGCTTGGTGGGTGTGGGTTCGGGGTTAGGAGCGTCGGGGGCGTCACCCCTTCAGGCCTGGGTTGTGGGGTCTGGAGTTTGTGGGGCTGGTGTTGGGTGGGGTGGGTCGGTATCGGTGCAGACCTAGGTGGCTGATGCGGCGAAAGGGGAGGTGTATGTGTGTTTCGAGAGCCCCCTCGAAGCGCATTTGAAACTGGAGGTACGTGAGAGTATTTGGCAAGGGAAGTATGTAGAAATTTTTTCTCTTCTCCCCTTGGAGCATTTTAACCTGGATACAGTTAGGAGGGATGGGAGGAAGAAGGAGGAGGAGGAAAACGTTATCGGCTGATACTGCGCACGTTTGGGAATTGGCTACAGGCATTTGCTATTTTAGCGAGCGTGATCGGGGAAAAATCGCCGGACTGCTGTTAGTCTCTTTCTGGTATTTGGATGCGATAGGTGAGGCTTATAGGGTGCATGGTTCAGGGTGGCTTAGGTATGACTAACAATTTCATCAGAGGAAGGCGGTCTGCCTGAACATGCGGTGGGACCACAAGGACATCAGGTTGTGGATGAGGGTGACTGTGCCGGGAAGGCTGGGGCAGTCCTTTCGAGGGGAACCAGGAGGAGCAGGGCAGTCCGGTTTTGCAGCAGCATCGGCCAAGGGCCTGTGCTTCCTGTTTAACGAAGGGAGCTGCAAGTTAGGTCAGAAATGTAAGTTCAAACATGAGTGCTCATACTGTGGGGGCAGTCATGGGGCTAGCCAGTGTTTTAGGGGCGGCAGGCAGAGAGGGGAGAATGTTGCAAAAGGGACGGAGCCCAGTCTGGGTGGAAAGGATGTTCGGGTATCTAAATAAATATCCAAAATGGGAAGCGGCTGTGTTTTTGGAAATGGGTTTTTCGGAGGGTTTTCGTATTCCATCTAACCTGTTGCCGGTGGAGGAGGTGAGGAAAAATCAGCGTTTTGCGTTAGAGCACCCGGAGGTGGTGATGTATACGTTAGCAGGATGGATGGGCCTTTTTCGTTGGGGAGGATGGATGGGCCTTTTTCGTGGCTACCATTAGCAAATTTACGGGTTTCCCCGTTGGGGGTGGTTATAGACACAGTTAAGATGCAGTGTCGTTTGCTAGAAGACAGGGTGCAGGATTTGAGGGCGGTGGTGGCAGAAGCATTGCGGGTGAAGAAAATACGGTGGAGAGACTTACAGTCCCTTCTGGGGAAATTTAATTGTGCTTGTCGCATTATTCCTTTGGGCCGTATTTTTTGTAGGCAGTTGGCGTTGGACACAGGAGGGGTTGCTGCTCCACATCATTTTATCAGGTTGTGTCAGGAGTTGAAGGGGGATTTGGTGGTGTGGGATGGGTTTTACAGCAATTTAACGGCAGGGCGTTGGTGATGGGAGCTGCGGTCGAAAGTTTTGATTTCGAGTTGTTTATGGATGCAGCGGGGGGGGCTGGTTTTGGGGCGTATTGGCAGGGGCAGTGGTGAGCGGGGAGATGGCCGGAGTCTTGGATTGTGAGAAGTTGGGTGCGGAATGTAGCACTGCTGGAACTATTTCCGATAGTGTTGGCGATGACGCTTTGGGGTAGTGAGTTCCGAAATAAAAAAGTTTGTTTTCATTGTGACAATCTGGGGGTGGTGCAGGTGATTAATGGTTTGACTGCATCTTCGCCACCCGTAGTTCATTTATTGCAGCATTTGGTTTTACGTTGTTTGCTGCTTAACGCTTGGATTGTGGCTGTCCATGTGTCGGGGATTTCCAATGGCATTGCTGATGCACTTCCTCGTTTGCAGTGGGAGTGTTTTTGCCAGCTGGCCCCAGAAGCGAATGCAGAAGGATTGGAGTCTCTGTGGGAGCTCTTGGACGTACGGTAATGGGACTTTTGAGGAACTCTTTGAGTGAGGGGATATGGCGGGCTTACGGTAGGGCGTGGCATAGTTGGGAACAGTGGTGTGGGGAGTTGGAGGTGGGAGTAGATTCCGGTGAGATACCTTTGTTGTTATTCATTGAGAATGTTGAAGAAAAGGGTTGGTCTGTAGTGCAGATAAATAGTTGCATGGCAGGTGTGGCATTTGGTTTTAAATTGCGGGGCTTGCAGTAGGCGGACAGTTGATTCTGGGCGGCCAGTGTCTTTTTCTTTGTTGTTACGCTTAGGTGTTCAGGCGGGTTTAGTGTGTAGGTCACCCAGCAAGGGGCACTTGTTTAGATTAGCATTTTCACTGGCTTTTTTCAGAGCATTTTGCTTGGGGGAATTAGTTTGCAAAAGTGTGCGGTGTGGGGGTGGATTATATGGTGATAATGTTGATCTGTACGGGGACAGGGTGGTGGTTCGTATTCGGTTTTCCAAAACGGACAGGGAGGGTAGAGTTGCTGTGTTACGTTGTTTGAGGTTCCAGGCTGTCTGTTATGTCCGGTCAAGTGTCTGAGGGAATACAGGTCAGGTTCAAGTTTTGTGGGAGGCCCCCTTCTCAGACACGAGGATGGGTCCTTCTTGTCTTGATTCCAATTTATAGCGGTGTTTAAGAAGTGCTTAAGAGCTTTGGGAATGGACTCTGGGGATTTTACGGGTCATTCCTTTCAGATCGGGGTGGCCACGGAGGCAACTAGATTTGGCATGAGTGACGAGGTGATCAAGAGGATTGGTAGGTGGGAATTGGCCCGTTTTAGGTCGTATGTGAGTTTGGGAGTTATGTGAGAGTTCGGGGTTTTGTGGTTAATATGTGTTTTTTGTTTTTCAGGGAATGTTGGGGTGCTGGTATGGATTTTAGGTCACTAATTCATGTTTTGGGGGGCACTGAGAGCTGATGTGCGGCTGAACAGGCGGCAATTGGGGTTTGAGCGGGATGTCGCGGTAATCAGGTGGTTCGGGCATAGAGGTATGTTGTGGGGTTCTGTGTTGCAGGAAGTGCCAGTTCTTGAGCCTGTCAGTGTCTGCCAAAGTGCACAGCAACGCCGACGTGTGGAGCTGTAACTACGATCAGGGACAAAGCATGTCCTTTGCAGCCCACTGGGTGAATGTGGTTCCTGCACAGCCACACCAGCAACTGGACCAGGTGACGCTGCTTTTGCCTCCATGTTCTCACGCCATTAACATGGCTGTCATGGTCTGGTGGTAAAGGACACTTTTGCCGTGCATGCTTGTTGCTGGTGGCAACGTGTTAGCATGATTTTAAATTTTTCTTTAAGGCAAAAATTTTCCTTTAAGGCAAAAATTTACTTAGGGTTAAAGGAGTGTGCAAGGTGGAGCTTGGTGAGGCCTCATGGCTTTTCTTATACTGGAGTTGTGAGCTTGAGGTTAGTTGTATGTTCTGCCTTTGTATGAGTAGGAGCTTTGCTCCTCTCTGTATGTGTCACCTGTCCGTGTGGGCTTCCTAGTGGAACATCAAGGTCTTTGGCAATGTCATCCTGATGTTTCCCCGTGTCACCTTACCCTTCCTCACCTGTTTATGATGTTTGGTGTGGATTTATGTACAGGGTGTTTGTTGAATGTAATTTGGTGTTCCATGTCTGGTCTATTTAGTATTTGCAGTCCAGCACGGTTGTTTGACATTTCCCCTGTCTGTCTGTGCCTGCGGAAGTGAGCTCCATGGTTTGCCAGAGGGGTGAACCACAAGTTAGCAAGCTGTAATTGTTCCACCCAGTCGTTGTGGCAGGTAAGTGGTGGTTGTTCCAGTGCGTGTCGTTTGCACTGGGCTCTTACATGGCGTAAGGGTCCTAGGTTCCGGCTCCATCAGGGTTGGCTCATACAGTCAGAAGGTCAGGGATAGTATTTAGGGAAGCATAGGAGGTAGTGTTGGATGAGCATGATCAGCCGAACACTATTTTTACTCAAGCATCGCGATGCTCGGCACATCGCGGTGTTTGGCCAAATACAGCGTGTGCTCGAGCGCGATGCTCGAGTCTCCTCCCCTCACGTTTGTTGGCTGCTGCGCAGCCAATAAACATGCTTGCAAATAGTGCCATTCACTGTAATGCCGTAGCCATGTCCGCTACTGGCATTACAATGATTGGCTGTTTGGAACGCGTCATCGGGTGCTCAGTCTTAGTCAGGGAGAGCTGGAGAACAGAAGGAAGAGATAGTGTAGGGAGTGAAATAGAAATATTTTAGCTTTTTTACTTGTTATAGACCCAAAAGTTCTTTTAAGGACTATTGTGTGTGGCGGCAATATATATTTTTTTTGTGCAACCTGCGCTAAATTGCTAAAACTTGTTAGAGACCCAAAAGTCCTTTTAAGTAGTGTTGATCGAGCATGCTCGGCCGAACACTAGTTCGGCTAGAGCATCTCGATGCTTGGCACATTGCGGTAATCAGCCATGCTCAAGTCTCCTCCCTGCACGTTTCTTGGCTGCAAGGTCGCCAATAAACGTGCAGGTAAGTACTGCCCTCCCTTTATTGCCGTAGCCATGTTGGTTACTGGCATTACAGTGATTGGCTGGCCGGAATGCGTCATCGGGTGCTATATATGATGCGTGTTCGGCTCAGTCTTAGTCAGGGAGTGCTGAGCATAGGAATGTTATTTGAAGATTTTTATTTGAAAAACTTTTCATATACCCAAAATTCCTTTTAAGGACTATTGTGTATGACAGCAGCCATATATATTTATACTGCTAAATAGTGTCTAATAGGCCGGTGTGGACAGTTACATTTTCTGCGCCACATCTCCTGTGTAAAGTGTGCACATCCAAAAAATGTCAGTAATATCCAGTGTACTTTTTCCATAGACGGAGTCCGCTGCGGACAGTGACATTAGCTGCGCCACATCTGCAGTGTAATGCGTGCGCTTCCAAAATTTTATCTGTGACATACAGTGTACTTTTTCCATAGACTGTGTCTGCTTCTGACAGTGACCTTACCAGGTCCACATCTGCAGTGTAACGTCTGCGCTTCAAAAATGTATCTGTGAAATACAGTGTACTTTGTCAATAAACTGTGTCCGCTGCGGACAGTGACATTAGCTGCGTCACATCTCCAGTGTAAAGTGTGCGTATCCAAAAAATATCTGTGACACGCAGTGTACTTTTTCAATAGATGGTGTCCGCTTATGACAGTGACATTACCAGGCCCACATCTGCAGTGTAACGTGTGTGCTTCAAAACATTTTCTCTGACATACAGTGTACTTTTTCCGTAAATGGCATCCGCTTTTGACAGTGATCTTACCAGGGCCATATCTGCAGTGTAACGCGTGTGCTTCAAAAATGTATCTGTGACCTACAGTATTGTTTTTTGCGTAGACGCTGCGTACAGTGACATTACCGGTGGTACCTCTCCTGTATAACGTTTCCTCATCCCAAACACCTGTGACATTCCCTGTAAGTTTTCATTGTGACAGCATTGACATTATCTGCGGGATATCTCCTGTGTGATGTTAACACATCCAAAATACCTTTTTAAATGTGTTTGCGCATACACTTCCAAATCCTACGCTACTGTACGTGTGACAGACTTTCAATGATATATAACATTTAATATGAAGAAGGCGAACAGTAAGGCCCCTTTCACATGGACGAGTTTCCCACGTGGGTGAAATGTGCGAGGTGAACGCATTGCACCTGCACTGAATCCGGACCCATTCATTTCTATGGGGCTGTGCATATGAGCAGTGATTTTCACGCATCACTTGTGCGTTGCGTGAAAATCGCAGCAAGCTCAATTTTGTGTGTTTTTCACGCAACGCAGGCCCCATAGAAGTGATTGGGACTGCGTGAAAATCACAAGCATCCGCAAGCAATTGCGGATGCGGTGCGATTTTCACACACGGTTGCTAGGAGACGATCGGGATGTGGACCCGATCATTATTATTTTCCCTTATAACATGGTTATAAGGGAAAATAATAGCATTCTTAATACAGAATGCATAGTACAATAGGGCTGGAGGGGTTAAAGAAAAATAAAAAATAATTTAACTGACCTTAATCCACTTGATCGGGCAGCCCGGCTTCTCTTCTGTCTTCTTCCTTGCTGTGTACAGGAAAAGGACCTTTGATGACGTCACTGTGATCATCACATGGTCCGTCACATGATCCATCACAATGGTAAAAGATCATATGATCGACCATGTGATGAGCGCAGTGACGTCATCAAAGGTCCTATTCCTCAAAGAAGAAGACAGAAGAGATGCCGGCTGCGTGAACAAGTGGATTAAGGTGAGTTAAATTATTATTTATTTATTTTTTAACCCCTCCAGCCCTATTGTACTATGCATTCTGTATTCAGAATGCTATTATTTTCCCTTATAACCATGTTATAAGGGGAAATAATACAATCTACACAACCATGTACAATCTACACAACCATAATAACTGAACAACGGAACTCAATCTCAGTCAAAACTGACTGCAATTGTGTACCTACTCACACGTGTTTGCTGCAACGCATCCGGACCTTATCCGGACACACTCGCGTGAAAGAGGTCTAAGGGACGCAGCAGTGGTCATAATGCTGCAGTATCTGCGTGTAGCCAGCAGCATGTTTCTTATGCTCTCTTTCTTCCTGAAGGCAGATGCAGTAAAAGTACTAAAAACGTTGCTTTATCCCCTGCCCGGTTTGCTTCTCCACACATGCTTGAAGTCAAGGAGGCAGTGGTGCCCCCTTCCCTGCCCCTTCGCTGTGACTGACAGCGCATATGCACAAGAGTTTGGCTGCCTTTGCTGAACAGCCGCCTGTCAGTCACAGCGAAGGGGCAGGGAAGGGGGTGTTGTTGCCGTGACTTGAAGCAAGGAGGCAGGGGATAAAACTATGTTTTCAGTACTTTTGTTGCATATGCTATCAGGAAGAAAGGTATTATCAGAGACACACTGCTGTCTACACGCAGGTACTGCTGGTGGCTTGTGATGGTTTTGGGAGGTGACAGGTTCACTTTAAGCACCACCCTGTCTTCCACCAAGTCCAGTCTCAGTAGCCAAGAGTCTGCTCAACCCAATCCTCACCCTAATCCTCCTTCTTCCCACCATGGAGAGTCTGGGCAAACAAGTGATCCCACACTCAGATATTTCAAGGATCTCTTTTCAGCGCCATTCCTTGATTTAACCCTCTCACCAAGCATGTTTGAAGAGGGACAGATCTTATGCCCTGATTCCCAAACTCTTGAGCACCTACAATCACAAGAAGATGATGGTAGGGAATGGCGATTACTGTTAATGAGGTGGATGATGATGAGACATAGTTGCCAATAACTCAACGGCAATTACTGTCTCTAGAGGTTGATGAAGAGGATGATACACAGTTGTCAATCACTGAGGTAGAGGTTAGGTCAACAAATATCTGTAAAGAATAAATCAAGGCAACTGGACTTACTGTAGATTTCTTGAAAACGTTTCACTCGTTCTTCCAACGAGCTTTCTCAATTCTGAGTGACTGTACAAGAATTATCTGGGAATAAATATGTAACTGAATCGACATCTGGTAATTATAACCAGCATGGGGTCAGAGGTCATTATGCCCATACGTTTTCAAGAAATCTACAGTAAGTCCAGTTTCCTTGATTTATTCTTTACAGATATACCATGACCTGGATAAATGAGAACCTTCACAGACGTTAGGTCAACAAATCAGGAGGATTAGCAGAGTGAGGAAGTGGAAGAGGAGGTGGCGGACGATGAAATCAATGACCCAACCTGGGATGGTAGAAATCTGAGCAAAGACAGCAGTACAGAAGGGGAGGGATCTGTTGCACCACAACAGGCTCAAAGAGGCAGTGGGGTGGCAAAAGGAGAAGGCGGGCCACACCAAACAGGCCCACACCTGTTTCCTGGAGCACACCCTTGCGTAAATCTCCCTTGCAAAGGGGTAGGTGTTCCTCAGTCTGGCGCTTTTTTGAGCAAAGTGTGGTCGACAAAAGTATTGTAATTTGCAACCTTTACCATACAAAAAAGAGCAGGTATGGTGTGCTGATCAAGTGGGTGCAGGAGCTGCACCTGGCCGATCAGTGGCACGTGCGTGGCTATCACTGACAGCCGAGCCCCTGTTGTATACAAAGGCATCAGTGATTACACCAATGCCACATATTAACCCCTTGTATGTCATGGCATACATGGTATTTGTGGAGGGTACAGGCTCCTTCCACATCTTCATAAGGTCCCTGTGCTGCTGTGACAGGGACCCAATGGCTGAGAAGACAGCCCGATGTCTTGCAGAGGGATCAGGGCTTGCTTTCTATGGAAGCCTATGAGATTCAGTCCCCTAGCTGAGTCTTCTAGGCAACTGTCAGTCGATTACACTGAAAGTTCAATGCAGTTCAATACAGCATGTAGTCCCATAGTGGGACAAAAATAAAAAACAAAAAAAAAGTTCAAAATAAAGTATATTTCATAATAAAAAATTTATATATTGAAACAAAACAAAATGCATTTTTCCCCATAATAAAGACACATACAAGTGAAGAAAAAAAGACATATTAGGTACCCTCATGTCCATAATGACTGTTTCTATAAAAATATAACATGGTCTACCCCTTCAGATGAACTCGTAAAAAAAATATATAAAAACTGTGCAAAAATGGTACTAATAAAAAAGTCAACTCTTCCCACAAAAAACAAGCCCGTACATAAGACAATTGTCTGAAAATGTAGACATAAAAACATGATTTTATTTTCCAAAATGCTTTTATTTTGTAAAACTGAAATAAATGTAAAAACAGTAGACATATTAGGTATCACTGTATCTGTAATGACCTTCTCTATCACGTGATCTACCCTTCAGTTGAATTTCATTAAAAAAAAATTGACAAAACAGCCATTTTTTTGTCAACTTGCCCAAAAAAGTGTAATATTGAATAATCAAAAAATCATATGTAACCAAAAATAGTGTAAATAACAACGTCTATTCTTCCCGCAAGAAACGATCCCCTACACAAAATGATTGGCAGAAAAATAAAAAAATATGGCTTTCAGAAAATGGAGACACAAAAACATAATTTCTTTTTAAAAATGCTTTATTATGTAAAACTGAAACAAAAAAAGTAGAAATACACATATTCATTATTGTCGTGTCCATAACGTCCTGTTCTATAAAAAATATATTGTGCCCTGGAGCAGGGGTACTATGAAGTCTGGACATTTGTTGACATTTGCCCCTGTTTCCCTTATGCAAAGTTAAAATATCTTACTTTATTTCTCTTGAAAGGGTTAACATATACTGTTTATAACTGTATTACTGCATTTTATATGTATGTTGCAATATATATCCTGCTAATATGCACTGTACTTGCAAGGCTCTGTGGAAAGGGTTAATGAATATTGAGAGACTTTTGGGACTTTGAATAAGAAGCTGGTAATTTTTCACAGCTATCATAGGCTTTGAAGAAGAGCCTGTTTTGAAGGTAAAAAGCCAGAGGTTTTTTATCACCAAAACCAGACAGACTGCCCTTGTGACTGTCTAGTGTAGCTATGTTGTTATGAATGGAAACTTGTTTTTGTCTGCTGTGTCATTGCCATTGAGTGTCATTTAAGCTCTAATGAAAGTCTATGCCAGACGGAAAGTGTTACAATGTAATTGTTTGTACTGAGTTTCTAAACTCCACCCCTTCCACTAGAAGGTTCCAGTCTAGCTAGAAATGGTATATAAGGAGAGCAGTCAGAGTCCCTAGTGTTCTGCAGCTAGACACTAGTGATGGACAAGCATCGGATGAGACGATTCGCAAATGAGATCATATGTTCGCGAACCGCAAGTTTGCAGCGGGCCCAATTCACTTTAATGGCAGGCGAACCTGAAACCTTCAGGTCATATTTGCAGCCACCAAATACTTACTAGAAGTGCATAAATCATCCCACAACATGGACAGTGACATACCAGAGGGGGATCAATAGCAAAAATTCCCCCCCAAAATATGTATTTTAATCAGGGGCCATTTTTATTCATCTTAAAGGAAAACTGTCAAAAATGTGCCCTGCTGGAGCCTAGAAATTTTTTATTTTAGACCACAGGAGTACAGACCTCAAACATTAGGCATTCACTGGACAAAATACATCAAGTGATTATGTGCCTGGAGGTATATTAGACGGTCAATGGATATCAATTTCACTGCAGGCAAGTGGACTACAGGCCCCAAAAATTATTAATTCACCATACAGAAAAGATCAAGTGATTATGTGGCAGGAGGAATATTATTAGGTGAAAGGATATCAATTTTACTGGAGGCCAGTGGACTACAGGCCCCCCAAATTATTAATTCACCGTACATAAAAAATCAAGTGATTATGTGGCTGGAGGTATATTAGACAGTCATTGGATATCAATTTTACTGCAGGCCATTGGAGTATAGGCCCCAAAGATTAGGCATTCACAGGACAGAAAAAATCAGGTGATTATGTGGCTGGATGTTTATTAGACGGTCATTGGATATCAATTTTACTGCAGGCCAGTACAAATACATGTCAAATACATATATTTAAAATAACTAAAAATATAAAATTGGATTAAAAACATGTCTAACTAAATCCCCGCTCTTGATGGTCGTCACAGGTGTTGAATTCCTCCGTGGCCCCGAACATTAGGCATTCACCGGACAGAAAAGGCCTTTTATGCCGCTGTACTTACATAAGACAGGGACCATTATTTGTTCTGAGTGGTGGCGGATATGTGTGGGCTGGCATGAGGAAATTCAATTAAACGTGGTCATAACAGGTGTTGAATTCCTCCGAGATCCATGCCTCATTAATTTTTAGAAACATGAGGTAGTCCACACTGTCATGAGCTAGGCGAGTGTGCTTATCTGTCACGATCCTTCCCCCCTGCTGCACTGAACGTCCTTTCGGACAGGACACTCGACGAGGGACAAGCCAAGAGTTCCATGGAAAATTGTGCCAGCTCTGGCCACAGGTAAAGCCTGCACACCCAGTAGTTAAGGGGTTCCTCGCTTCTCAGAGCATCCAGGCATTCCCTGAAGCTGGATCCAGAGGTTGGCTGTCTATGGGTTGGTTGCAAGAATAATCTCATATCCAAATTGACCAACACATCTTCAAACCACCCTCTTCTTGCATGCGCTGTAGGATTAATACCCACAGCTACTTCTTTGTGGGTGGAAATTCCTTTGCCAGTGCCTGCAATAGCAGAATGCAGCATCTCTTGAAGCAAGGCCTGGAAATGCTGCATTCTGACAGCCCTCTGTGATGCTGGTAACATGTCCTCCATTTTGCGTTTGTATCGGGGGTCTTAGTACGTTTCCACCCAGTAGTGGTCCTTGCCCTTTATTCTCTTTATATGGGGGTCCCTCTTCAAACACTGGAGCATGAAGGCCCCCATTTGCATTAAATTGGAAGCAGTGGAGTGACCTGGCTCCTGCTCATTGCTCATGAGAATTTCGTCCACGGTCTCCTCCCCACCAGACACAGACAACACCAGGGATCCCAAAAAAGTTTAAGGCCTTCTCTTACTGCTCTTCCTCCTCCCCCCAGGCACCATCCTCCTCTGACTCCTCTTCTGACTCATGCTGACTTGTCTCAGATGGAGTAGTTCCCCCTAGAAATTCATTCAACATTGCGACTTCCTCATCTTGCTGCTCCTGCTCCTCGACAGCTTGATCAATGTCACAACGCAATGCACGCTACAGAAAGAAGGTGTAAGGAACGATGTCACTGATGGCGCCCTGGCTGCAACTGACCAGTTTGGTGATCTCATCAAATGGCCACAGAAGTCTTCATGCGTTGCGCATGTGCAGCCACTGGCACGGTGGAAAAAAAAACAAGCGCCCTAGAACTTGTCCTGCCACAGAGTTTGTACAGGTAGTCGTTAATGGCGCGTTTCTGCTGGAGCAGCCTATCAAGCATATACAAGGTGGAGTTTCAGCGCATCGGGAAGTCACAAATCAGACATCTGATGGGCAGGAGGTGTCGCCTCTGAACGTCAGCACATGGCCATGTAAGATCTTCTAAAATGGCCATTGATTTTCCTGGCCTGCTGCAAGACGTCCTGGACCCCAGGGTATTTTGCATTAAATCGCTGCACGACTAAGTTCAGGGCGTGTGCCATGCACGCCATGTGTGTCATTTTGCCCTGTTTCAGTGCACTCAGCAGATTGGCACCGTTGTCGCACACCACTTTACCAACTGTCAAATTGAGCGGGGTTAACCACTGATCGGCCTATAACCGCAGAGCCGAAAGGAGTGCAGGACCGGTGTGGCTCTTGTCTTCCAGGCACAACAGCCGCATCATAGCCTGGCAATGTCTTACCTGGCACTTCGAATAGGTTCTGGTGAGCTTGGGGGGTGCAACGAAAGAGGTGATAGCAGTGAAAAAGGAGGAGTCAGCAGAGGAGGAGACGGAGGATGGAGTAGGAGGAGGAGAAGAAGAGGCAGGCCTGCATGCAATCCATAGCTGTAATACCAAATCCACATGGGTGCCACGGGTTGCATGCTTGACGGCCGTCAGAAGGTTCACCCAGTGGGCAGTAAAAGTTATGTACCTTCCCTGCTTGTGTTTGCTAGACCTCGTGTCTGTGGTCAGATGTATCTTGGCACCGACAAAGTGTGCCAGAGATACATTCACTTGCCGCTGAACATGGCCATATA
This sequence comes from Bufo gargarizans, assembly GCF_014858855.1. Lineage (NCBI taxonomy): Eukaryota > Metazoa > Chordata > Amphibia > Anura > Bufonidae > Bufo > Bufo gargarizans. Next base: position 486,927,034 of record NC_058080.1, on the reverse strand, counting down.
GCTCTGGAATGCCTTTCTGGGAGAAATATTTCCTTCAGGGGACCTTCCATTGTGGTATGCCAATGGCCACAAATTTTCTAAATGCCACCAAGTCCACCAGTTTATATGGCAGTAGTTGGTGGGATAGCAGTTCTGACAAGCAGGTGGTGAGCCATTGGGCGAGAGGGTTATCCACAGTCATCAGCTTTTTAAGTTTGAACATTTGGGTCATGGAAGTCTGCCTTGTGCCAGATGAACGTGATGACGGCATGGTGGAAGGTGGAGTGGAGGACAGATGGGAGGAGAAAGGAGAAATGGCAGGACCTGGAGCGCCGGGAGTGTGGCTTTGTGGGTTCTTACGGCGTTGCTCCCACTTGGCTCGGTGATTTGAGGCCAGGTGCCCTTTTAAGGCGGTCGTCCCTAGGTGAGTGTTGGGCTCACCGCGACTTGTGCGTTGACAGCACAGGCTGCAGATGACAACACTATTGTCAACAGCTGACACTTTGAAAAAAGACCACATGCGGAGCCATGTGCCGGCGTCCTGGGATCGCAAGATGTGACCGAACATGGTGGATAGCTCGCTCCAGTGGCTATGGTGGTGGGGGTGTCTTTGCGGGTGCACACAGCAGAGAGTGAGGAGGGTGCTGATACAGAGGATGAGGAGGGTGCAGAATCGGAAGCAGGGGCGTAGCTAGAAATGACTGGGCCCCATAGCAAAAAAAAATTATGGGCCCCCCCCGGATCTCCCACCCCAACATACCACTCAGATTTCCCACCCCTTCCAGAGCTCCCACCCAAACGCCCCTCCAGTACCTCCCACCCCAACATCCCCACACCCCTCCTAGACCTCCCACCCCCACACCCTTCCTAAATCTCCCACCGCCAGTCCCCAGATATAATGGTCCAGACATCAAGTGTCCTGCTCCCCCCTCAATTTAATGGTCCAGACCTTGGAGATCCTGCAGCTCCCCCCTCAATAAATTGGTCCAGACCTCCAGGGTCCTGCTCCCCCCTAAATATAATGGTCCAGACCTCCAGGGTCCTGCTTCCCCTCCTCCCCAGATATAACCTGAATTCCTCCACTAAAGACGCACACTGGTTTACTGCAGACTGACTCTCTGGATTTATTTCCCAGTGGGATGCTGGATTTATTTCCCAGTGGGATGCAACATGCCTTACCATCCATTCCAGGGATAAAAAAAAATTAAAAAAACTAACACACATAAATAATGAATAAATATATCTTTATTGTTACCAAATAGTTAATTGAAATATCAAGTATAAAAACAGCAATGTCGGAGATACTGATCAGCACAGGTGTGTCACAGCGATACTCCCAGTAAAATTATGACCAAACCAAGAGACAATAGACTCGTGGCGAGAACTTGACTGTGTCCGATGGACCCAGCATAGCGTTGGGGCCATCCCAAACCAGGAAACTGCAAAAAACAAATGACCTATCCTTTCAGGTGTATCTTGTAAAAACCCCAAAATAAAAACTGTGCCAGAACAGCCATTTTTGGTTACCTTGCCTCACAAAAAGTGTAATACTGAGCGATCAAAAATCACATGTACCCCAAAATAGTACCAATAAAACTGTCACCTTAGTTTTCAAAATGGAGTTACATTTTGGGAGTTTCTACTGTAGGGGTGCATCAAAGGGTCTTATAAAGGAACATGGCAACTTAAAATTATGTCATCGACATCTGCCCTCCAAAATCCAATGTTGCTCCTTCCCTTCTGAGCCCTGCATTGTGCCCATATAGCAATTCACGACTACATATGGGGTGTTTCTGTAAACTACAGAATCAGGGTAATAAATATTGATGTTTATTTGGCTATTAACCCTTGCTGTGTTACAGGTAAAAAGATTAAAATGGAAAATCTGCAAAAATAATTCACCACCATTTTCCTTTCAACTTTTAAAATCAGTTTTGAATATCTTGAAGGGTATAGTTTCTAAAATGGGGAAATTTATGGGTGGTTTCTACTATGCAAGCCCCACAAAGTGACTTTATAAATGAACTGGTCCTTAAAAAGTGTGTTTCAAAAATTGTTTCTACAATTCTAAGCCTTCTAACGTCCTAAAAAAATAAAATGACATTTTCAAAATGATGCCAACATAAAGTATACATATGGGAAATTTAAAATAACAATTATTTTATGAAGTATCACTATCTGCCTTAAAAGCAGAGAAATTCAAATTTGGAAATGTATTTTTTTTTTCCTGTAAATTTTAGATTTTTTTTATAAATAAAGGTGAAACATATTGACTCAAATTTATCACTAACATGAAGTACAATGTGTCCTGAGAAAACAATTTCAGAATGGTTTGGATACATAAAAGCATTACAGAGTTATTACCACATAAAATGACAGAGGTTTGCAAAAATTGTCCTGGGACTCAAGGTAAAAAGTGGCTTGGTACTGAAGTGGTTAAAAAATGCATCAATACAAACATTTGTACTTAACACCTTAAGTACCCAGCCATTTTTTGCCTTAAAGACCAGGCCATTATTAGCAAATCTGACAAGTGTCACCTTATGTGGTAATAACTTTAAAATTTAAAAATAACTTTTACTTATACAGGCCATTCTGAAATTGTTTTCTCGGCCTATATTGTACTTCATTACTTTATTTATTTAAAAAAATACCAAATTTACCCAAAATATAAAAAAATGGCAAATTTCCAAATTTCTATTTCTCTACTTTTGTAATAGATTTGTAATAAATCCAAAATTACTTTACATTCCCCATATGTCTACTTCATGTTTGAATCATTTTGTAAATGCCATTATATTTTTGGGGGACATTAGAAGGCTTAGAAGTTTAGAAACAAATCTTGCAATTTTTAAGAAAATTTCCAAAACCCACTTTTTAAAGACCAGTTCAGGTCTGAATTCACAATGTGAGGCTTAGGCTTCTTTCACACTGGCGTTTCTGGGTCCACTTGTGAGATCCGTTTCAGGGCTCTCACAAGCGGTCCAAAACAGATCAGTTCAGCCCCAAAGCTTTCTGAATGGATAAGGATCCGTTCAAAATGCATTAATTTGGCTGCATTTGGTCTCTGTTGCGTTTTTTTAGGCGGTAACTAAAACGCAACTTGCAGCGTTTTGGTGTCCGCCTGACGATGCAAAGCCAAAAGGATCCGTCCTGACACACAATGTAAGTCAATGAGGACAGATTCGTTTTCACTAACACAATATGGTGCAATTGAAAACGGATCCGTCCCCCATTGACTTTAAATGTAAGTCAAGACAGATCCGTTTTGACTTAATTTTTTTTTTTAAAGAATAATGCAAACGGATCCGTTCTAAATGGATACAAGCATTTGGATTATCAGTGCGGATCCGTCTGTGCAGATACAAGACGGATCTGCACCGAACACAGGTGTGAAAGTAACCTTACATAAAAGTAACCACCCAAAAATTACCCCATTTTAGAAACTACACCCTCAAGGTATTCAAAACGGATTTTACAAACTTTGGTAACCCTTTAGGTGTTCCAAAAGAATTAATGGAAAATGGAGATGAAATTTCAGAATTTCACTTTTTTAGCAGATTTTCTATGTTAATCAATTTTTGTTTCCACTAACAAAGCAAGGGTTAACAGCCAAACAAAACTCAATATATATAAGCCTAATTCTGTAGTTTACAGAAACACCCCATATGTGGTCGTAAACTGCTGTACGGGCACACGGCATTGTGCAGAAGGAAAGGAACGCCATATGGTTTTGGGAAAGCAGATTTCACTGGGATAAATTAAGCTGCCACATTTTAAGACCCCCTGATGCACCCCTAGAGTAGAAACTTCAAAAAAGTTACCCCATTTTAGAAACTACACCCCTCAAGGTATTTAAAACTTATTATACAAACTTTGTTAACCCTTTAGGTGTTCCACAAGAATTAAAGGAAAATTAAGTTTCAGAATTTCACTTTTTTGGCAGATTTTACATTTTAATCCATTTTTTACAGTAACAAAGCAAAGGTTACCGTATTTTTCGCCCTATAGGACGCACCGGCCCATAAGATGCACCTAGGTTTTTGGGGAGGAAAATAAGAAAAAAATTATTTTTAACCAAAAGGTGTGCTTTTGGTGGGTTTGGAACTAATGGTGGTCTGTGGGTGGCACTATTACTGGGGATCTGTGAAGGACACTGTTATGGGGGGATCTGTGGATGACAGACACTGTTATGGGGGGATCTGTGGATGACGGACACTGTTATGGGGGGGATCTGTGGATGACGGACACTGTTATGGGGGGGATCTGTGGATGACGGACACTGTTATGGGGGGATCTGTGGATGACGGACACTGTTATGGGGGGATCTCTGGATGACGGACACTATTATGGGGGGATCTGTGGATGACGGACACTATTATGGGGGGATCTGTGGATGACGGACACTGTTATGGGGGGATCTGTGGATGACGGACACTGTTATGGGGGGATCTGTGGATGACTGACACACTGTTACAGGGGGGATCTGTGGATGGCACTGTTACAGGGGGGATCTGTGGATGGCACTGTTACAGGGGGGATCTGTGGATGGCACTGTTACAGGGGGGATCTGTGGGTGGCACTGTTACAGGGGGGATCTGTGGGTGGCACTGTTATATATGTGCCATCCACAGACCCCCCCCACCCCATAACAGTGCCATCCACAGCCCCCCAGCTCATAACAGTGGCATCCACAGCCCCCCAGCCCATAACAGTGACATCCACAGACCCCCCCACTTAACTGTGCCATCCACGGATCAGCTCGATCACCCACCCGCCCCCACCTCTGCCGCCCCCAGTATACTAATATTAAATGTCTTATTCAATTAAAATGTATTAGATATGCCCCCTCACTCCTAAATTCCTAATAGTACCTTACATCCTATTCCTAGGTTCTGTAATGCAGGCCGGGCGGCCGGCGCGTCACTCACTGACGTCACTTGCCTGCGCCGCCTGCTTCATTCATAAAGTAGGCGGCGCAGGCACGTGACATCAAGGAGTTATGCTGCCGCCCGCCCGGCCTGCATTACAGCACCTAGGAATAGGATTTAAGGTACGATTAGCAATATAGGAGTGAGGGGGCATATCTAATACATTTTAATTGAATAAGACATTTAATATTAGTATACCGGAGCGGCGGGGCGGGGCTATAGTACATTGATTGCACCGCCCCGCCACTATTCCCGGCCCCCAGCTCCTCCTCCCAGTCCCTCCCCCGGTCCCCGCTCACTCTACATCGCATCCAGCGATGTTAAATTGTCAGCATTCGCCCCATAAGATGCAGGGGCATTTCCCCCCGATTTTTTGGGGGGGAAAAGTGCGTCTTATCAGGTGAAAAATACGGTAATAGCCAAACAAAACTCAATATTTATTGCCCTGATTCTGTAGTTTACAGAAACACGCCACATGTGGTCATAAACTGCTGAACGGGCACACGGCAGGGCACAGAAGGAAAGGAACGCCATATGGTTTTTAGAAGGCAAATTTCACTGGGATAATTTCAAGTTTACATGTCACATTTGAAGACCCCCTGATGCACTCCTAGAGTAGAAACTCTCAAAAAATTACCCCGTTTTGGAAACTATGGGATAAGGTGGCAGCTTTCTTGGTACAATATTAGGGTACATATCATTTTTGGTTGCTCTCTATTACATTTTATGTGAGGCAAGGTAACAAAAAATAGTCTTGGCACCGTTTTTATTTTTTGTTATTTACAGTGTTTATCTGGCAGGTTAGAACATGTAGTATTTTTATAGAGCAGTTTGTTGCGGAAGCAACAATACCAATACCTTTTCTCTTTTGTGTTTCAGTTTTACATAATAAAGCTTTTTTGAAAGCCATAGTTTATCTTTTAATTTTTTGCGACGGTCTTATATAGGGGATCATTTTTTTTCGGCATGAGATTACGGTTTGATTATTACTATTTTAGGGTGCATACGACTTTTTGATCGCTTGCTATTACACTTTTTGTGATGTAAATTGACAAAAAAATAGCTTTTTTTACAGTTTTAATTTTTTTACGGTGTTCTCGTGAGAGGTTTAGTCATGTGATATTTTTATAGAGCAAGTCGTTATGAACGTAGCAATACCTAATATATATATGCTTTTTTATTTATTTAAGTTTTACACAATAATATTTTTGAAACAAAAAGAAATCATGTTTTAGTGTCTCCATATAGTATTGCCATAGTTTTAGATTGGCACCATTTTGGGGTACTTATGACTTTTTGATCGCTTCGTATTACACTTTATATGATGTAAGGTGACAAAAAAATGGCTTTTTTGACAGCGTTTTTCTTTTATTTTTTTGGACGGTGGTGGCTAAGGTCATGTGGTATTTTTATAGAGCAGTTTGTTACGGGAGTGGCAATACCTAATATGTCAACTTTTTTTTTTTTACATTTAACACAATAACAGCATTTGTGAAACAAAACCCTATTTAAAAAAATAAATAAATTGGGGCGGTGTTGCACTTTAAGTGATGTAAGGTGACAAATTTTTTTTTAGCGCAGTTTTTTTTTTTTTACGGTGTTCATCTGAGGGGTTATGTCTTGTGATATTTTTATAGAGCCAGTCTATACCGATGCAGCGATACCTAAAATGTTTTTTTTACTTTAGTTTGGGAAAAGGGCGCTTTTTTATTTTTTTTCTTGAAACTTTTAATTTTTTTGTAAAACTTAATTTTTTAAACTTTTTTTTCACTTTTATTTTTTGTCCCTCTATGGGACTTCAAGATGTTAGAGTCTGATCCCTGTTTCAATACAGCACAATACATCTGTATTGTGCTGTATTGAACAGTCACTGTAAGACGCTAACAGTTGACTAGGAGAGCCAGCCCTGATACCAAAATTTACATTTTCTGAGACTGACAGCATATTATGTGTATAACATATGGCCTAATAATTCATGCACACAACTAACTTCATGCAACTTCGCAGCAAACGGTGGTATATAAAAAACTGACTGAAAATACAAATTTGAAACTACAATGCAAACTCTAATATATATCTTATGCAAATCACATATAGTCTGCAAAAATAACTGTAAGATGTGAGGAGTTCACACATACTATATGTTTGCATTCACTGCTATATATGTTAAAGAAATGCAAAAACCACATGAATGCACTAAACAATTTTTTCATGCAAGTATAGGGAATTGTCTTCTAAAGTATGATGTATATATTGTATGTGTGTGTGTATGTATCTATGTTCTGCGATCACACAAAAACGCAACCATCGATTTTAACGAAACTTGGTATACACATCCCTTGCTACCTGGAAAGATATCTTGTGGGGGTCATACGCCCCTCCACAGCAACTGCATGGAGTTTGTATGCTCCAACTGTTTTTGCTACACACATATTGCTCTGTAACTCAAAAACTCATTGATCAATTTCTACTAAACTTGGTACACATATCACTTACTATCTGGGAAGGAATACTGTGGAGGTAACATGCCGGTACCCAATGAGTTTCTGTCTTTCTGTCTGTTCTGTATGCGCAACCAAAAGACTGGACCGATCTTCACCAAATTTGGAACACAGGCAATTCAGGTGTCCAAGTACCGTTCCTGAGATATTCCCCAAAAATGACCTGCATTAGCCTGCAAGTCTTTCTCTCCATATCCCAACTGCCTTACACATGGTCACATATCCTTTATCAGCCAATAGAAGCTCGCAGGCCCTTAGTCTCCACATACACCCAGTGTTACTCCAGGTTTCCATAACAACCGAGCCATTTTTCTTAACTGCTGTAGGTCAGCTTTAGGCTAGGGCTACACAAAAACATGTGTCGTGCATCAATAAGTCGCACGATACATTGGGCACAACTACACTGCTACATGTGTCGCACAACATTGATGTCGCACCAATTTCACGCGAAAATTTTTGTAATGATAGTCTATGGTGTTTCACTGTGACATGTGACATGCTGCGATGTGACAGTCGCAGAAAAATCTATCTTGGATGGAGTTTTTGCGACTGTCATGTCGCAGTCGCAGGCAAACTATCATTATAAAAATTGCTGAGATAAAATGTTGCGCGACACATGTCGTCGTGTAGCCCTAGCATTTAAGGGGCAGGGCGCTGTGGAGGTCACTGTTAAAGGGGCGGACAATGTGGAAGTCACTGTTAAGGGGGCAGGGGCCACTATTAAAAGGGAAACTGCTGTGGAGGCCACTGTTAGGGCAGTAGGGTACTGTGGGGTCACTGTTAAGGGAGTGGGGTACTCTGGAGGTCACTGTTAAGGTGGCGGGCCCCTGAGGAGGTCACTGTCAAGGTAGTGGGGTGCTGAGAAACTCACTGTTAAAGGGGCGGGCTGCTGTGGAGGTCCCATTTTAAGGCGGCGGCACATTTTGGGGGAGTCAGTGTTAAGGGGTGGGGGACTGTGGAGTTTACAGTTAAATGGGCGGATACTGTCAATATCTTTTAATGACACACACAAACATTAAATGAAATAGATGAAATATACCCGTGCGAAGCCGGGTCCTTCTGCTATTTTAGTATATAATTTTCCATTCCCTATGCAAAGTGTAATCCTGATTAAAGTTACACAATGATACAGTCATGTCCTGTCTAGTAAAACCTATCTCTATGTCAATTAATTGTGCATCTAAGTAGACATTGTCTTCTCCTCAATGTGCTAAAGCCTCTCTGACACAAAACCAGCTGTATTCTGTGTTTCTGATCTCTTTCCTCTATCTAACAGACACACTATTCCTTCAATGTACAAGCCCAGAAAAACCTGTCAGATCCTGACTGGATTCTAATTTAGTTCCTATGACACTTCCATTGACAGTATATCTATAGTTTCTCATGATTTGCTGAAGGGGACTGCAGTGCATTTTGAGCAAACCAGCCAAAATAGGGTCATGTGATTCTCCTTCTTCATCTTCTATCTTCCCTGTGTTGTTATATATAAAATAGTGGATACCATTTTGATCAATTTATGAGGGACAAATCCCAAAAGCTTAAAATTTGTTGAACATCAAAGCTATTTCTGAAATTTATAATACATATGATTTCTTTAGAATAGATGTATTTATCTCTAGTTGAAAACTCTCTCTTCCAGTCCTCCCATACTCACACCAGCATGGCCCAGCTGACTGTACATGTAGTCAGAATGGGGAACAAGTTATTGGCATATTTGGTGGTGTTTTCTGTCCCCTACAGCAAAAGGATTAACCATGTTGAAATCCAACTGCAAGATCTTTCAGACTTCTGCAGCAGGGGAAGAGTCCAGAGATTCCCACACAATACATGTTAGGTAGTTGGCAGGTCCAGACAAAAAGGCAGGCTTTGCTGACATAAATCTAAGATTTGATATGGATGGCAATGAGAAAGTTATTTCTGTTCTCAGAAACTGACGTCTTGGGAGGTCTATAGCTGAATTTACAAGAGGGAGTTATACTAGACTGCCACATATAAAGATTCAGAGCAATATGGAATATGTTGTGAATGCAAAGTATTGTTTCTGAAATATGGAACTTAAAGGGGTTACCTAACTGAAACAATCTACTCTCTAAATAAAGACTTGCTGGCTGGTGCAACATAAATGTGGTAAGATATTGTGCCCATTCAAATTAACAGGCAACCTCTTTCACACCTGATTGTGCTGAACACTCCAGAGTCAAATCGCGTTTCATAGAATGTAAGGCATTACAGGGAACATTGTATGTGTCTTAAATTGGCACCCCCTTTAAAGTGACAAATGGTCTACCTGGATAGTAGAAACCAGCTCCTAGTGGCAAAATAAGGAGGTGGAATTCGTCATCAATCAATCAGAGTTCATGCAATACAATAATCCAAGCAGACAAAGTGGAAGGCAAGTGACAGCAGTTCAGTACTGAAAGAGTTAAGGATTGTTTAGTTGTTGAACTGAGTATGCTCAGGCAATATAGTAGAGTCAGGAAGCACATATTACAGAGTTGAATTTGAAACATATCCTGTAAGTGGTGATAGACGAGTGTGAGTGTGTGTGTGTGGGGGGACAGACATATGGTGCAACTGGTAATTGGTCATAATGTAACAATTGCTGTTTTCAATGTATTACTTTAAGGTTGATTGTAGCTTGCCATTTGTCTATATTTCAGCAGAAAAAAGAATTACCTCCCCAAAAGATCAATTATTTGTGAAGAACCCCCTTCCCCTCAAGACCAGATTTTGTTGTGAAAGATTTTCAACTTCTCTATCTTCTGGGTTATAGTGGCCTCTTCCTTGTAAGGATGAGCACCTAAAAGAATATTTTTCACTATATAGCATGGGACCTCTTGAAAAGTACTCGTCAAGATATGTTTATGAATCAGACAGACTAATCAATATTGCAGAATAATGAAAATAAATGTAATGAATACATAGTTATTTTTCTCTAAAGTTTAGCTACTATTAATATTATTGCAGAATTACAGACAAAACCATTCCTTTATGAGTAGGTCTGTATTTTTTTAACATATGTTCTGCCATGTAATTCTTGTTATTCAGCATAACACTTCATGGTGTAAGGACGGCACAACAATAAGCCTGCTGTTAGGTGTTTTCTTTATATTATTGCTGTTATTATCCTGCTGTCTTGGTTGGATACTTATGCTAAAGATAGAACATATTTTTATGCAAATTCTTCTCATAAGATAACATTTGAAGCAGTCTAACAGTAAAGTCAGCAGAGGGCAGTCTAGAGCTAGAGCTGATTTATATCACAAATAGTAGCATCTATATTTTTATTAGTTTGAGAACATCTTGGGGCTAACTTGGCCACCCAGAATATTCAGCTATTACTTACAGCACAACAAGGAGAATTGAACATGTCCTACTTTTCTTGTTGGATTAAAGATGTGTAATTTCTAATCTTCTGCATAATTATTTACTCAAAAGTCTATATAGGAATAAATCTGAATTTTAAGTAGGATTTTTTCATCTGCTGTTGCATATGCAACCTTTCTTTGACAATTTAGCGTGTTTGTTCAGCCAAATGTCTTTATAAATGCTGGCTAATATCCCCCAAGGCAATAAAAAGGTCAGATTTTAATTGATTCAGGTCAAGATTCAACACATTATCTCTCATGGCAGTTTTCATAATATAGTTCATTCTGGAAAATGTTATGTAGTAAAGGCAATGATCTGTAGTTAATTCAAGCTTAGGAAACTATAATACAAAGAAGCTTATAAATAAAATGATGAGCAGAGCTGTAAGTCTGTGATGTCATTTGTGCTTTATTGGCTTTGATCTTTATTTAATCCTGATTACTGCCTGAAAACCATCACATCAGGATCAGATAGGAGCTTAACAGCTTTTCTGTCTTTATATTGTCTAAAATTTTACATAAAGGTGTTCTTCGGGAATCTAGTATCCATATTCTGTGTGTTTCTGTGACATATACTGTCCTGCATCCGAAAACTCTTTCTTTAGGGCAAATTACAATAATCTGGGCCTAATATAGTGTCCATATTCTGTGGGTTTCTGTGACATATACTGTCCTGCATATGAAAACTCTTTCTTTATGGCAAATTCCAATATTCTGGGCAGGGCCGGCTCCAGGTTCATGTGGGCCCTTGGGCGATAAATCCCAGTGGGCCCCATTGAGGCAATGTTTTACATTTATATGTCCCCCTATGGCTCCCACATGGTATAATGACCCACAGTGGCCCCTATACAGTATAATGACCACTAGTGGCCCTTCACACAGTATAATGACCCCCCAATGCCCCCCCACTGTATAATGACCCCCCGTGGCCCCACATACAGTATAATGACCCCACAGTGGCTCTCCATTCAGAATAAAAACCTCCAGTCGCCCCCCCCCCCCCCATTCAGAATAATGACCCCCAGTAGCCCCCACACTGGGGGAATACTGTATGGAGGGGGCACTGGGGGTCATTATACTGTATGGTGGTCACTGGGGGTTATTATATTGAATGGGGGCTCATTGGGGATCGGGAGACAATGGGGGTCATCATAATATGTAAAGGGTACTCACAGTATAATGGCCCCACAGTGGCCCTCCATTCAGAATAATGACCCCCATTCGCTCTGACACTGAGGGTTATACTGTATGTAGGGGGCACTGGGGGGTCATTATATTGAATGGGGGCTCTGGTGGTCATTATACTAAATGGAGGGTCAATAGGGGTCATTATACTAAATGGGGGACACTGGGGGTCATTATATTGTGTAAGGGGCCCTCACAGTGTAATGACACCCCAGTGGCCCCCTGACATACCTATCATTGCTGGAGTGCAGGGGAGCCGGCGGTCCAGTCATTTACTAACCGCAGCTCCCCGTGCTCTTTCTCTCTTCAGGCTTGCTGCAGCAGTGGGACACACGTCATGAAGTTACCGCTGGAACGGGCCTGGAGGAGAGAAGGAGCTGAGCTAGTACTGACTGGGCCCCACAGCAAATTTTAGTACGTACCCCACATCACGTTTTTCCTATCGGTTTGATGTATACAAATGTGCAGCAATCCACATTTTTGTATCCTGCAGAGTCCAGTAAACAATGCATACGTTAACGTATATGTTTATTTTACAATGGAACTGTATGGTGAACGGACGCCACTGTACGGCATCAGTCTGAGGCATCTGTTAATGTATACATTTTTGGTATGCATTAAATGGATGGCACAAATGGGATGTGAAACCAGCCCCAGTGTCAGAAGAAACACCAGTACACAGCGGAGCAGCGTGGCGGAGAGGGCTACCTGGTCCTGGTAGTCAGGGATGAGGACTGTACTTCCCAAGGATCATTTATCTATTGGGAAATACAGGGCACAGTATAATACACTAGAATCTATATACTATAAACATATTAGCCCTACCCCTGAATAATAATACAATTAGGGGTTATTTATTATATAGAAATACGTCTATATTAGGCGTATTTCTGACTGAGATGTGGAGCAAAGGTCCTTCGCACCGCAATCTGTATCTTTTCCTGCTCATGCCAGGTCTAAAAAAAAGTGGCGTGGGCAGGGAAGGGGATACAGTTATGGCCATACAGTTGTTGGAAACCACCGCCATACAGTGATAACACCGCCATACAATGATAAAACCACCATACGGTGACCGGATAAAAGGGTATAAGAGGGCACAGTACAGGGAATGACTAGGGGCACTGTACAGGGTGTGGTAAGAGGGCACAATGCAGGGTATAAAGTGGCACATTACGGGGTGAGGGGCACAGTACTGGGTGGGGGGCACAGTCACATGACCCTGTGACATTAGAAGGTCCTTATGGTGAATGCGGTTTAGATGCCACCATAATGAGAGGCAGAGGAGTGAGACAGGGGCCCTGGATGGGCAGGAGGGGTGGATACAGCAAGTAGGTGGAAGGGGCTCTGAGGGGAATTCATACAACAAGTAGCGGCAGGAGGTCTGTGCAGGGCAGCAATAGGAAATAGGAGGGTGGAACAGGAGCTCTGGATACATGAGGGAGGAAAGGAGACAGCAGGGGCTCCATGAGGATGAGATAGGACAGGATATGGGGGGGGGAGGAGAGTTGTCATGGAAGCAAACTGCCTAATTAAGCAGTAAAAAAACTAAATAGAATGAAGCAGCATCCAGCAGCAGATCGAAGAGTCCCCCCCTCCTGTCTCACAGAGAAGAGACAGTCACAGTCACAGTTCAGACTCACTGACAACCTGTGTTTACACTTCTGCTCCAGCCCTGCACAGTGCAGACTCACTGACAACCTGTGTTCACACTTCTGCTCCAGCCCTGCTGGTCTCTCTCCTCAGGCAGCATGTCCTTTGTAGAAGGGGCGTGTCTGAGTCTCTGCAGCAGCCGGCCAGATTGTGACTCAGAGGGCCCACCAAAGGGGTACTGCGTAAGTGAAATGACAGCAATGAGAGCTTCCATCTGTATTGATGATGGAAGTGCTCATAGCAGCTCAGTGGGCCCCCCCAGGAGCATTGGGCCCTGACACTTGCCCGGGTTTGCCGGGTTATGACACTGGCCCTGATTCTGTGCCTAATATAGTGTCCATATTCTTTGTGTTTCTGTGACATATACTGTCCTGCATCAGAAAACTGTCTTTAGCGGACTGTAAAAAAATCTGTGCCACATCTACAGGGAGTGCAGAATTATTAGGCAAGTTGTATTTTTGAGGATTAATTTTATTATTGAACAACAACCATGTTCTCAATTAACCCAAAAAACTCATTAATATCAAAGCTGAATATTTTTGGAAGTAGTTTTTAGTTTGTTTTTAGTTTTAGCTATTTTAGGGGGATAGCTGTGTGTGCAGGTGACTATTACTGTGCATAATTATTAGGCAACTTAACAAAAAACAAATATATACCCATTTCAATTATTTATTTTTACCAGTGAAACCAATATAACATCTCAACATTAACAAATATACATTTCTGACATTCAAAAACAAAACAAAAACAAATCAGTGACCAATATAGCCACCTTTCTTTGCAAGGACACTCAAAAGCCTGCCATCCATGGATTCTGTCAGTGTTTTGATCTGTTCACCATCAACATTGCGTGCAGCAGCAACCACAGCCTCCCAGACACTGTTCAGAGAGGTGTACTGTTTTCCCTCCTTGTAAATCTCACATTTGATGATGGACCACAGGTTCTCAATGGGGTTCAGATCAGGTGAACAAGGAGGCCATGTCATTAGATTTTCTTCTTTTATACCCTTTCTTGCCAGCCACGCTGTGGAGTACTTGGACGCGTGTGATGGAGCATTGTCCTGCATGAAAATCATGTTTTTCTTGAAGGATGCAGACTTCTTCCTGTTCCACTGCTTGAAGAAGGTGTCTTCCAGAAACTGGCAGTAGGACTGGGAGTTGAGCTTGACTCTATCCTCAACCCGAAAAGGCCCCACAAGCTCATCTTTGATGATACCAGCCCAAACCAGTACTCCACCTCCACCTTGCTGGCATCTAAGTCGGACTGGAGCTCTCTGCCCTTTACCAATCCAGCCACGGGCCCATCCATCTGGCACATCAAGACTCACTCTCATTTCATCAGTCCATAAAACCTTAGAAAAATCAGTCTTGAGATATTTCTTGGCCCAGTCTTGACGTTTCAGCTTGTGTGTCTTGTTCAGTGGTGGTCGTCTTTCAGCCTTTCTTACCTTGGCCATGTCTCTGAGTATTGCACACCTTGTGCTTTTGGGCACTCCAGTGATGTTGCAGCTCTGAAATATGGCCAAACTGGTGGCAAGTGGCATCTTGGCAGCTGCACGCTTGACTTTTCTCAGTTCATGGGCAGTTATTTTGCGCCTTGGTTTTTCCACACGCTTCTTGCGACCCTGTTGACTATTTTGAATGAAACGCTTGATTGTTCGATGATCACGCTTCAGAAGCTTTGCAATTTTAAGAGTGCTGCATCCCTCTGCAAGATATCTCACTATTTTTGACTTTTCTGAGCCTGTCAAGTCCTTCTTTTGACCCATTTTGCCAAAGGAAAGGAAGTTGCCTAATAATTATGCACACCTGATATAGGGTGTTGATGTCATTAGACCACACCCCTTCTCATTACAGAGATGCACATCACCTAATATGCTTAATTTCGAGCCTATACAGCTTGGAGTAAGACAACATGCATAAAGAGGATGATGTGGTCAAAATACTCATTTGCCTAATAATTATGCACTCCCTGTATTGACAAAACAATTAATGTGAAGAAGGCGAGCACTAAGGGATGGGGAAGTGGGCGTGATGCTGATGGTGCAAGCAGAGGAAGTGGCCTTGGGCACAATGAAACTGTGCCTGCTGCCAGTGCACCAGAAAAAAAATAAAAACATCCACCGTAACCAGCTTCATGTCTAACTTAGCTGGGCAGCGCAGGACAACACTGTCCAAGTCAGACAAGTGTGAACAGTTAATTGGTTGGGTTGCTGAAGATAATGCTTCTAGTCGGTTAAACACCATCCTCTCTTCCACCAAGTCCAGTCTCTGTAGTCAAGACTCTGGTCAACCAAATCCTCTTTGATCATCCTTCCTCCCACCATGGAGTGATCCCACACTCCAATATTCCAAGGAGCTCTTTCCAGCGCCACTATTACATTTGGCCCTCGCACCAAGTACACTTGAAGAGGGTCCTGAGATATTGTGCCGCCCTGATTCCCAACCTCTTGAGCATTCACAGTCTCAAGAAGATGACGGTGGTGAACGGCAATCATTCGTTCACGAGGTGGATGATGATGAGACACAGTTGTCAATCACTGAGGTTGTGCTTAGGTCAAGTAAGGAGGATGAGCAGAGTGAGGAAGTGGAAGAGGAGGTGGTTGATGATGAGGTCACTGACCCAACATGGGAAGGTGAAAAGCCGAGCGAGGATAGAATTACAGAGGGGGAGGGATCCGCAGCACCGCAACAGGCTGGAAGAGGCAGTGTGGTTGCAAAAGGGAGAAGTCAGCCCACACCAAACAGGCCCGCAACCGTTACACTGAGCACCCCCATGCATAAATCTACCTTGCCAAGGGGTAGGTGTTCCGCAGTATGGTACTTCTTTTTAGAAAAGTGCAGACGACAAAAGAGTGGTAGTTTGCAACCTGTGCCGTACCAAAATGAGCCGGGGTGTGAACACTAGCAACCTCACCACCACCAGCATGATCCGCCACATGGCATCAAAGCACCGTAATAGGTGAGCCGAATGCCTGGGTCCACAATCTGTGTCTGGGGGTCACACCACTGCCTCCTCTTCCCCTGTGTTACATGCTGGCCGATCCACTGTCGAAGGCGCAGGCCCGGATGCCCCTATCCCTGCACCTGGACCTTTGCATGAATCATCAGCAACAACATCCACTTCCCTGTCCCAGCGCAGCATCCAAATTTTCATAACACAGTCATTTGAACGCATGTGCAAATACCCACCCACAGGCCATAGCACTAAATGCGCAACTTTCCAAATTACTGGCCCTTGAAATGTTGCCATTTAGGCTTGTGAACACTGAGGCCCTCCACAGCCTAATGTCGGTGGCCGTCCCTTGGAACTCAGTCCCCAGCCGCCACTATTTTTCATGGTGTGCCATGCCCGCCTTACACCAGCATTTGTCCCAGACCATCACCCATGCCCTGACCAATGCAGTTACTGGGAAGGTCCACTTAACAACGGACACATGGACAAGTGCTGGTGGCCAGGACGTTACATTTCCCTAATGGCATACTGGGTGAATGTTGTGGAGGCCGGGAGTGATTTGTACCCTATGATGGCACAGGTGCTACCCACGCCCAGGATTACGGGCCCTACATCCATCAGGGTCTCCGCCAGCAGCTATGTTACTGGCTCCAACCCCCACTTCTCCTCCGCCGCCTCTTCCTCCACTTCCACCTCCAGCAGCAGTCAGCTATCAGTCGCTAGTTGGAAGCAGTGTAGCACTGCTGTGGGTAAGCATCAACAGGCCGTGCTGAAGTTGATCTGTTTAGGGGACAAACAGCACACCGCCGCAGAGCTTTGGCAGGGTATAAAAGACCAGACCGAGCTGTGTCTATCACCACTCAACCTATAACCAGGCACGGTTGTGTCTGACAATGGCCGTAACTAGGTGGCGGCTTTGGAGATCAGTAACCTGACACACATCCTATGCCTAGCCCAAATCTTAAACTTAGTAGTCCAGTGGTTTATCAAAACCTACCCCAATTGCCAGAGCTACTAGTGAAGGTGTGTCGTGTGTGTGCCCATTCCCGCAAGTCGTCCACAGCTTCAGCTAGTCTGTTAACGCTGCAGCAGCGCAAGCGGCTTCCAGCTCACAACTGTTAGAAGACATGAGCATGCACTGGAACTCTACGTTCCACATGTTGGCCAGGATTTGTGAGCAGCAGAGGGCAGTTGTGTAATACCAGCTGCAACATGGTCGTCGCCTTTCGAGTCAACCGTCACTATTCACAAGCGAGGAGTGGGCAAACTTTGATGAATCCACACAGATGGTTAGTGTCTATAATGCTATTATCAGTGTAACTATCCCACTGCTGTACTCAAACGATCGTTGCTCACAATTAAGGACAATGCTCTGAATGTGGTAGATGAGGAAATGGGGGAGGACATTATACAGGGTGATAGCCAGCCCACCCTCAGTTCGTCTTCTCAGTGCAAATTGGACCATGAAGAGGAGAAGGAGGAGGAGCTGGAGACAGTTGCCTCTGCTACAGAGGGTTGTACCCATGGAATTTTAATTCTATATGTTCAGCGTGGATGGACAGAAGAGGAGGAGGAGGAGATGGAGAGTCATCCTGATGTCGTCATCGACGTCTTGCCTGTTGGTACTCTGGCACACATGGCTGACTTCATGTTAGGCTGCCTTTCCAGCGACCCTCGCATTATACGCATTTTAGATAACACGGATTACTGGGTGTTCACCCTTCTTGGCCCCCCCTACAAAGAGAACTTCTCATCTCTCATTCCTCTGGTGGAGAGGATGAGCAAAATGGTGCAATACCAGAAGATCCTTGTTGGAAAATTGCTCAAAAATTTTCCATCTGACAATGCTGGCGGTAGAGTCCATACTTCCTTGGCCAACTGAGTAGATGAGACAAGGGGAACACACAACAGTTCCAACAGAGGCAGGGCAACACTCTCCAAAGCCTGGGACAATTTTATGACACCCCGCCAGCACCCTCACCCTGATGTGTGGCCTACTGCCACAAGGAGAGAACATTTTTGGAAGATGATAAAGGAGTAAATAGCATCCTCAATGATCCCTCAGTGCCTTACAACTACTGGGTATCTAAGCTGGACCTGTGGCACGAACTGGCGCTCTGCACTTTGGAGGCGCTGGCCTGCTCTGCGGCCAGCATTTAGTTTGAGTGGGTATTTAGTGCTGCTGGTGACATTATAACAGATAAGGGTATCTGCCTGTCAACTGCAAATGCTGACAGGTTGACTCATATACAAATGAACAAGGCCATGACTTCTCGACTCCACCATGCTGATGAATGCTGATGAACATAAAGGCACTTTACATGCGTTGTTTTTAATGTAGTTAATAGACTGTATTCCCATGTACCGCTTCCACCACAAACAAGGGTATATGGTTGAATCTTCCTTTCCTCCTCCTCCTCTTCCCTTATATCAGGCATCTCAAACTGCGGCGCTCCAGCTGTTGCAAAACTACAACTCCCAGCATGCCCGGACAGCCTACAGGTATCAGCCTACAGCAGGGCATTGTGGGAGTTGTAGTTTTACAACAGCTGGAGGGCCGCATTTTGAGATGCCTGCCTTATATCAATATGCATTTCTTATTCGTCACATATAATGCCTTCGCATATATGGCCTTTGAATATAATTTTTTTAAGGGTCCGCTCACCAGCAGTCCCTCACATCTAATTTTTTAGAGGGTCCACTTACCAGCAGGCCCTCACATCAAATTTTTTACAGGGTCCACTCACCAGCAGGTCCTTACATCAAATTTTTTAAAGGATCAGCTCACCTGCAGGCCCAAACCTAAAATCTTTTGCAGGTTCAGCTCACCTGCAGGCCCGCAACTCAATGTGAACGAGGCCCTCCTTTACTTGCACTTTATATACAAGTAAGAATACAGGAAAGAATGTTTTTAATAAATTTTTCCTATAAAATAGATTTTTTTACTTTGGTTTTGTGCGTAAAACCTTAATTAGATTGTGGGCCTGGTGATCCGTTTAAGGCCTTTTAATCAGCATCAGTGATAAAAATGGGTGACATGGTGTGGACTCTGTGGAGATGGCAGCATGTGGAGGCCACATAGTCTGAATAAAAGACAAAGACTGCAGAATGTTTAGAAAGATGCAGATGGGAACAATCTCCAACAAGCTCACCAGCAGGCCCAAGACTGAAATATTTTACTGAGTCAGCTCACAGCTTTTATTTTGTCAGCTCACCGTCAGGCCCGCAACTCAAATCTTTTACAGGGTCAGCTCACCTGCAGGCCCGCAACTCATGCTGCCTTGCTTTGAAATAGTAGCCGTTTATCAGGCTCCCTCTTCGAAATCGAACACTGCTTCCTGGTGGTCACCATGTTAGGCTCATAAAAAAACATTGAAAGTTGATAGGGAAGATATCCAAATGGATCGTGGACGTCACGGGGACGTGCGATCAGGCAAAAGTTATCTAGAGTCAACAAAGCGGTAGCAGGGCCTCTCCCATATAACGTTTCCTCATCCAAAATACTGCAGTGACATTCCCTGTAATTTTTTAATACTTATTCCAATAACAGTGCATCTTAAGTGTCCTGTATTGTTATTTATCTTCACTAACTCCCTGATTCGGGAGTGAGTAATTGGTGCATGCCTGCTGCCTTCCTTGTATGTTTCTGCTTTAATAACTTGACCACCCTGTCTGGGTGGTTCACAATTATGAAAAAAAAGTGGCAAGGCAACAACAGCCAATCAGATTTCAGCGATTGACCTCCCTTGGAAGTGGTATCCCTTTCTCAAGCTCCCTCTCCGGCATTGAACCCTGACTCCCCGTTACCTGTGATCACCATGGTAGGCGCAGAAAAGAACATCGAAAGCTGATAGGGCAGACATCCAAATGGATTGACGCCATCACAGGGACGTGCAATCGCCCAGAGGTTATCTAGAGTTACTAATGCGGCAGCAGGCCCTCACCCCTAAGGTTTTAGATGGTCAGATCAGCGGGCCCTTGCTCCAAATGTTTTAGAGGGTAACCAGCAGGCCATCAATCATACATTTTCAAGGGTGTTTATGGTGCCCTCTTTTATGTGTAACAAAGGGTGTTTTGGAGGGCCAGGTTCCTTGTAATTTTTGGCAGCCCTTTCACTTAGTGCATAGGCTTTATGAGTGTAGGAGTCCAACTACATGAACAATTGTACCACAATGTAAATGAGGCCCTCCTTTATGTTATATACAGACTGTTCTGGAGTGCCTCTTGCTTGTAATTTTTTGCAGCACTTGCACATTATATACAATTGAATATACAGGAAAGACTGTTTTCTAACAATTTTTCCTGTAAAATAGTTTTGGGGGGTTTTGTGCGTATTTTTGTCAGTCTGTAAAAGAGGCGTAGAACTCAGACAACATGCTTCCCAGCAGCGACCTAGGAGTCCAAGAGGCATCCAAACATCGTCCCCATGGTGTTCCCTATCCATTTCGGTGGTGTTTCTGTCACTTTCTGACCCTTTCCAATGGACCAGGCACCCTTCCCTCTTCAGAGAAGGGGGTGTCTTGTTGTCTCCCATTAACTTCCATTATACTTGGGTGCTCGGCCGAGCACACGAATATAGCAATGTGTTCGAGCCGAACACCCAGGGCCGGCCTTTGGGGTGGGCGGGCTGTGCGGCCGCACAGGGCGCCATAGCAACAGGGGTGCCGGCGGCCGACAGCCCGCAGTGTAATGGCGGCGGCGGCTGGGCACAGGGAGATGAGCGCTTCCATTGTGGAAGCGCTCATCTCCAGTCATCTGTATCGCCGTCCTCAGGACAGCGATACAGATGCCTGCCTGTGCTGCGGTAGGGGAGGGAGAGGCGTGTCCCTTTCCCTTCCTCTGATAGGCTGCCGGCACTAGGCCGGCAGCCTATCAGAGGCCGGCGCAGGTGGCATGATGACGTCATCGCGCCGCCTGAGCCATACAGCGTGGGACACAGGCCAGAAGAGGCCTGCATCGCATCACTGACATGGAGGTAAGTATGTGTTTTTTTATTATTTTTATTATGTACAATACTATTACTGGCAAAGGGGGGGGGGGGGCTGTTATTACTGGCAAAGGGGGGGGCTGTTATTACTGGCAAAGGGGGGGGGCTGTTATTACTGGCAAGGGGGGGCTGTTATTACTGGCAAAGGGGGGGGCTGTTATTACTGGCAAAGGGGGGGGGCTGTTATTACTGGCAAAGGGGGGGCTGTTATTACTGGCAAAGGGGGGGCTGTTATTACTGGCAAAGGGGGGGCTGTTATTACTGGCAAAGGCGGGGGCTGTTATTACTGGCACAGAGGGGCTGTTATTACTGACACAGAGGGGCTCTTTTTACTGGGGGCTGTTATTACTGGCATAGGGGGCTATTATTACTGGCACGGGGGGGCTGTTAATACTGGCACATGATTGGGGGCACTATAGGGGCATCTACTGAGGCCACAAAGAAGGGGTATTTTATATGGGCTCTCTGTACAGTACAATTTTATACTGGGACACATGGTGGGTACTATGGGGAAGGGGGGAGAGGAGTACTATGGGGTCATCTACGGGGGCACTAAGGGGTATTTTATACTTGCAAATTATGGGGGACACTGAGGGCATCTACTGGAGCATTTTATACTGGTACATTATGGGGGGCACTAGGAGGAAGGAGGGTGTGGAGCACTATGGGGTCATTTACTAGGGGCACTGTATAGGGGTATTTTATACTGGCACATTATGGGGGCACTATGAGGACATTAGCTCTAATGGGGGCATTACAAGGGGGTATTTTTTGCACTGTCACATTATAAGGAGAATTATTACTACTGGGGGGCATTATGGTGGGCTTTATTACTCCCCCATGGTAGGACCCCCTAGTAGCAGCACTAGCCTCCCCCTGCTCTGCTATCCCTCTGCCTCTTCTCCAAATACTTATTATGAAATCTTTCTCATTAGGATAAAACACCTCATCAGCTCCGCCGAGCCCCCGGCCAAAGTGTTGAAGTGGTGTCCGAGATCCCCAAGGGCCAAGCCAAGTAATTGTAAGATTTCATGTGAAATATGTTTGTTATACACATATAGCCTACACTGTGCCACACAATATATATATAATTTTTTTTTTGAGGGGGGGGGCGCCACAAGGTTAGCTCGCACAGGGCGCCTGAACACCTAAGGCCGGCCCTGCGAACACCCGAATACTTTGGTACTCGATCATCACTACATAGAGACCAAAATGTCACAAAAACGCCATCTCCAACTTTTTAGACCAGAAAACATGATTACCATAATTCATAAATGAGCCTCATAGTACCCAAGAAAGTGAACACTGTGTAAAGTCCATATAGGGGGTCATTTACTATCAGAAATAAGCTAATATTAGGCGTATTTCTAACGCAAATTGTGGAGGAAAGCTAATTTGTGCCGTAATCTACAACTTTTTACCGATCATGCCAGGTCTAAAAAAGTGGTTGTGGCGTGGGTGAGGAAAGGGAAGGGTTGGCAGCCTGTCTCATTTATCATTTTTTTTACAGCGTTTTTAGGCATATAAAATGGTCTAAATTTAAGCCAGCAAGGAAGCTGTCTTACATTTAGACCAGCAGTAGATACACCGAAGTTATGATATGCCTCTACATAACATTGGTGGATTCACTGCTAGGTAAAGGACGACTTTTTAAGACCACTTCTAAAATGCCGGTCTTAATAAATGACCCTCATAATCTTTAACCCTTTCCAGACAAGGTAATTTTTCTCTTAACAGCCTATATTTGCAAATCTCACATGCCACTTGAAGTGGTAATAACTTTGGAATGCTTTTACTTATACAAGTGTGTGGCGAAACCAACCTCGCCACGGTGTTTTGGAGGGGGCTGTTTGCCAGCCTCTTGCCTCAGGATTATGGCCCATACTAACTTTAAAGGAGAAGACAGACCGGCTGCACAGCTTAAATCTGTCTTTGGAATTGTATTTTATGTTATTATGCATTCGGTTAAATTGTATGTTATGTGAGGGTATCCAGATAGCTAATATTATTGTATTCGTGTATTCTGAGTGCCATTCACCTAATGATATGCACTCAGACTTGAGCTATCTGGGGATATGTTAAATGTCTGACTTTGCTGTGGAGGTGTGACATTGTGTGTTTTGTGTGGTGATTCCTGTCCTGTTGTCTCCACATGTGTATTGGCGATTTTCCTTTGTCCTGAGAGATAATTGGATTGCTCCTCGGGTGTCGCCAGGGCAGAGAGGAGGAAACCATGATGCATTGTGGGGATGTGTTGTGTCTGTGTATCCTGAATTGCTGCATATCTTTCCTGTGTCACAGTCTCCATTCTGGTCCACTAGGGGCGTGGCCGTGGGGACCTGCATAAATACGGGCGAGTAGCCCTCAATAAAGTGTTCCTGTTTTATCCTTCATCATGTTGAGACTGGTGTTTGGATAACTGATCAAAACTGGGGGATTGCTATACGCTGAAGATTTGCTATACTCCCCTGGCATAACTACTAGCTCTTGTAAGAGCTGTTCCTGCTCTCTGGTTTTAGGAGAGGTTCACCCACTGGAGCCTGGAGCCTTGTCGTAGGTCCAGGGTGGGTAGGAGACGGTGAGACCTCAACCAAGCTACGGTGGTTCGTGGGGTCTGCAGTGCGTACGGTGTCAAGTGAAGTCCTTGGAGTCCTCGGAAAGCACTAGGAGCATCTAGCAAAGGAGGTACTCAGTCGGGGTGCCTGGTGATCCGTTACAAAGTGATTCTGTGATTGTTTTTTTTCATAACGTCATGTTACTGATAAATTTAGCTTGATATGTTTAATAGAGTTTAGAAACACCTGCTTTTAAAAAATGAAACATTTAATTTTTTTCCAATAAAATGTTTATTTAGTCCCAGATTTTTCATTTTTAAAAGGGGTGACAGCAGAAAAACCACCTCATTATTTTCTCCTGAATATGACAACACGATATGGGAAATGGCACGATTCAAAAGGGAAGGAGCCATTTGGCTTCTGGAGTGCCGATTTTGCTGGAATTATTTTTGGGATCCATGTCTCATTTGAAGAGTAATTGTGGAAAATAAGCTCCTCAAGGAATTTATAGAGGTGTGTAGTGAGTGCTTTGAACCAACTTGTATTTAATCAAATTTAGAAACTATTGACTATAAAAATGAAAAAATGACCGTATTTTTCACTTTATTGGATGCAAGTGGGGAAAGATGGCCATGCTCTTATAAAGCGAATATTAGTGAGTGCGACTTCTGCTGGAGGTGGAGAGGAGCCACGGCGCAGGACAGATAAGAGGAGGTTTTAATCTGATCTGAGGTCTGATGGGATCTAACATTGAAGGATGATCTAAGTTCTGATGGGGGTCTGACAATGTTGGCTGATATAAGGTCTGATGGGGGTCTAACAATGTGGGCTGATCTTAGGTCTGATGAGGGTCTGACAATGTTGGCTGATATAAGATCAGATGGGGGTTTGACAATGTGGGCTGATATAAGGTCTGATGGGGGTCTCACATTGAGGGCTGATCTGAGGTCTAATGGGGGTCTGACATTGAGGGCTGATCTGAGGTCTAATGGGGGTCTGACATTGAGGGCTGATCTGAGGTCTGATGGGGTTCTGACATGGAGGGCTGGTGTGATGTCCTGATAAGGGGGTCAGATGTGATGTCCTGATATCAGGGCCTGATCTGATGTCCTGATATTTATGGGGGCCTGATCTAATGTCCTTTTATGGGGGTCTGATCTGAGGTGCGTCTTATCATCGGGTGCGTCCTATAAAGCGAAAAATACCGTACATTTTTTACAAGATAGGTCTTCTTCTCGCTTTCATTTTCATAAGAGTTAACAGAAGAAAAAGCATTGCACAATTGGTTACCCATGTGCTCCTGAATATGGAACCAACCCATTTGTGGTCATATACAACTGTATATGATATACAACTCAGAAGGGAAGAAGTGATATTTGGCTTTTGAAGGTCAGTTTTCACTGGATTTGTTCACAGGTACCATATAACATTTGCAGAGCCCCAGAGGTACCATTACAGAGTAAAACCAAAAAATATTACCCCAATTTGTAAACTAAACCCTTCAAGAAATGTACTTAAGGTATAAGGATTTGCTTGACCCCACAGATGCTTCAAATATTTTTTTAAGATTGGAACATGAAATTTAAAATTACATTGTATTTCAAGTAAAGTTTTAGTGTCAAATGTCTCATTTTTAAGTGATAATGGGAGTAAAAGCGCTTTTGTTGAATACATTTTCCAGAGTATGACAATACCCCTTACGTGATCATATTCTGCTGTTTGAGCACACTGCAGGGTTCAGAAGAGAAAGAACACCATGTGCATTTGAGGCCTAGTTTGGGGGTTTATACAGCACTGGCCGACAACTGCTGAGACTCTGAGGTGAATTAAAAAAATAAGTGTCCCCATTTTGTAAACCAGACACCTCCCAGAACGGGTGTAGGGAGCATTTAAACTCCACATGTGTGTTGCAAAAATGAACTCCTTAGTGACCACCAATACGCCTTTTTACAGTGGTTGCTAGGGGGACAGGTTGGGCCTCCTCATTTTCACAGTGGCCCGGTCTATGCGCTTCATGATCTGCTGATCTGGGCTGTTTAACTCCATACATGCTGTGGACTCCCTCTGTCTCACATCGGCACCCCACAAATGCGATTGCAGGGTGCCGATGTGTTTAAAGGCTAGCTGGGGTCTGGTATAGGCCCTAAGCCTGCCTTTAGTGTTTTCCAGCAGGCTGTGCCTCTCAATGTCAGTATAGCACTGACATTAAAATGCAATGCACTATAGGGATATTAAGTGGAAAAAAAAACAAGTAAAAAAAGTCCAAACTATAGCACTCTGGTACTAAATATGCAGTTTTCTACTTATCTTGAGATATCCAATAAGGGTGTTTCTCACTCGCAGCAGGCAAACTCTCTACGACATTATTTGCAGGATGCTGTCCTGAAGTATTCATTTTCACTATATCCTATAGAAGACTTCTAAGTGAATAAGGATAAATATGGCCTTTAATCATCCAGTCATATCCTGGAACTTGGAAAGTTACTCTTGGTCACTTGTGCTTGTGAAGTCCATAGGCCAGACTCAGCTCTAACCTTCACTAAGGCTTACTTCATATTTAGACATAGACTTACTGTCTAGTGCTAATTTGCTGTAACTACTCTTAGTTTATCATCTCCAGGATTGATCAGGTCCCAGAGAAAAGAAATTGTAGCTACATCGTGGATAAGGTCTGTTTTTCGCCTCTTCTCACTTCCTGTTAACTAACTTTATTAGCAAACCCATAGCTATACAAATTATGTGGTGAAAGAACCACCTAGGGGGGATTGGGTGTAATGACATTGTCAGCCTGATAAATAGGAAATACCATACATTGCAAATACATTAGATAAATAAGCAGAAGTTTAGTGTCCATTTTACACACATATGTGGTACGCTGCATTAATCATTTTGTACCCCAAGATATGTGGTACGCTGCATTAATAATTTTCTCTCCTCTTCTCACTTCCTGTTAACTAACTTTATTTGCAAACCCCTGGCTATATAAATTATGTGGTGCCAGCACCACCTAGGGCCGAATGGGTGTAATGACATTGCCAGCCTGATAAATAGGAAATACCATACATTGCAAATACATTAGATAAATAGGCAGATGTTTAGTGTCCCTTTTACACAAATATGTGTTAATCTGCATTAATCATTTTGTACCCCAAAATGACACTATTAAAACTATATTTTGTCCCATAAAAAAACAAGCCCTCATATAGCTACATAGATTGAAAAATAAAAAAAAGTTATAGTTCTTGGAAGGTGACAATTAAAAAAGAAAGACAAACGGTTGGTCAGTAAGACCCAAAACAGGCTGGTCACTAAGGGGTTATTGCAAAGCAGATGGTGCACAGTGAAAACTGCAAGTTTTATACAGATATGCCATTTCGGTGCCCAATAAGTGGTGCATATCATTTGCCAGTGTAAAAAAATAAGTCCCGTGGAGTGAGCTACTGTATCATGCTGTGCATCCTGGTTTTAGAAACACACTACATTCGACTCTTATCTTTAGCTTGGACATACAACAGGTCTTAGGAGAAAAAAAAAGAGCACTATGTTCATTTGAGGCCCAATGTGGTTATTTAAGCAGTTTGTGCTGACAACTGTAGAGGATCTGATGTGAAATAATAAATGAAACGCAAGAGAAGTGACCCCATTTTATAAGATACATCCCTCAGAGTATTTATTAAGGGGTGGAGTGAGCATTTTACTCCACAGGTGTTTTAAAAAAATTAATGCATAATAGTAAAAATTGCAATTTTTCCACAGATATGGCATTTCAGTGCCCAACATGTTGTGCCTAGTTGATGCCCACGTGAAAAGTACACCCTCATTATGCTTCCTGGTTTTAGGTCCTATTCTTTTTCCTGAATGTATGAGATGGCTCAGGAGTAAAAGAGCGCCTTGCATATTTTTTAGGCCAAATGTGGTGATATGCACCACTTGTGTTGACAAATGTAGAGGCTCTGGAATGACATAATAAATGGAAACCCTGGAAAGTGACCCCATTTTCTAAACTCCACCCCTCAAAGTAATAAGGAGTGAAGTAGGCCCTTTTATGTCACAGATATTTTTCAGAAATTAAAATGCAGAATGAAAATTTAAATTTTCCACAGAATGACATCGTAGTGCCTAATATGTTGTCATGCTAACTGACACTCACACCATACTACTTGAATTCATAGGCATGTACTACTCTTTAAAAATTGCTATAAATGTGGATATAGCCTGCTGTAATGACACATGATTGAGGTTGATATGACCACTTTGACACCACAGATATTTTGCAAAAATTACTGAGCAAGTGACCATGTAAAATTAAAACTGCAAGTTTTCTCACAGATATACATTTTCAGTGCCCAATAATGCTGTATCCAGCTTGTGTAATCTGTGAGACACCACACCCCTTATATTGTTAGGTGGGTTCTACTGGGTCCTCCACCCTCCCTTAGCTCGTGAATGCAATAATAGCAGTAGTAAATCATGTCTGAGTGACATTGACATACACAGCTATGGGTAAACGCACGTTTGATGGCATTAAACAACGTGTATTATTCTTTTTCATATTCCAAAGCGCCCAAAAAATGATCCTTTATCGGGGGCAGATGGTGTGCACACAGTGTTAGAAGATAAAAAAGATTTTAAAAAAGCAGGAGCTTGTAGTAGTAAAAGTAGTGGTATTTTTAGAAGTGGCAGATGCATAGTGTTAATAGTGGTGGCAGTAGGCAGTAGTAGCAGCAAGGAGCAACAGCCATATGGAATGCAGGCAGCAGCATGATGGAGGCAGCACCAGTCTTACGGAACATGATAGTAGACAGACAGTGGTAGTGACATGATGGAAGCAGTAGCAGCAGCAGCAATATGGAATGTGTTGGTAGGTGGGCAGTGGCAAGATGGGGCACTGTGGCAAGGCCAGATCTATTCATTGGCCTCAGCCAGAGGAGTGTGAAGATCCTTCTCAATCTAAGCTCATTTTGACATAAGTGATGTTTTGGACAGTGGACAAGAACAACTTAGTCTGTTTGGGTGCCACCATCCCCCTGTGGCACTAAAAACCCTCTTTGAGATGACATTGGAGGCTTCATGCTGCCGCCACCTCAACACTATGTCTTTGAGCCACTCTGTGGTCTCCTCATGCTGCTGCCCTTTCGCCACTCTGTGGTCTCCTGATGCTGCTACCACTTCACAACTCTGTGGTTTCCTCATGCTGCTGCCACATTATTACTCTGTGGCCTCCTCATGCTGCTGCCACATCATCACTCTGTGGTCTCCTCATGCTACTGCCACATCACCACTATGTCATTGAGCCACTCTGTTGTCTTCTCATGCTGCTACCACCTCATTAGTATGTCATTGGGTCACTCTGTGGACTTTTCATGCTGTTCCCAGCCTCCCCACTTAAAGGGGTATTCCCATCACAGACAATGGGATCATATCGCTAGGATATGCCCCATATTGTCTGATAGGTGCGGGTCCCACCTCTGGGACCCGCACCTACAATGAGAACGGAGAGGGGAAATAAACGGAGGGCACACTGAGCATGCGCAGCCACCCTCCATTCATTTCTATGGGGTCGCTGAAAATAGCCGAGCACTGGCTTGGGTATTTTCTTCTGCCCCAAATAAATAAATAAAAGCAGGGGCCGCGCGTGCGTGGTGCGCTCCCATTTACTTCTGTTCTGGTTGGCAATGGAGCAGAGGAGGAAAAGTCTGAACGGGAGAAGCAGAAAGTGGTGATGATGATATGAAAGACACCGTACTTCCCATGAATGTGGCTTGGCTGTTGCAAGGTAGACTGGGTTAAGGAGGGAACTCCTTCTCCTGTAGCTGGCTGCCACTTTTGCTTGCACTTCAATAGCGCTGTGGTGCCTACTAGAGATGAGCAAATTTCTAAAAAAATCAATTTGGTCGGTCCGCTGAATTTTCTGAAAAGATTTGATCCAAATTTATTTTTGGCGAATTGCGTTAAAAAACTGCTATTTCCTGGCTGCAGAGAGCCTATCTAGTGGTGCAGAACACTGTGCCCTGCAGTAACACACATAGGGAGTCTGCTGTGGTATTGAAACAATACTGTGAGTCAGTATGACACGTACATGACAGGTGTCGCTCTTAGAATCACTGCACACTTCACTTATTTGGGCAGTTACTGTGCCAAAACTGACCAAATAACTCAAGTTTGAACTCAGCCTTACAGGTTGATGTTAGCGTCAAGAAGAAGCGCACTCCGTTTACACTGTCGTTAGCTGATTCCACATAGAATTCTACAAAACCTGTTCTATTAAAACGCTTATACAAGTAGAGCCCCCCGACAGAGTAGAGAGGGCAACAGGAGTAAGTTTGCATTAACATCACTGATTATTTTGCCCATTGTCTAAACCATCAGAACAGTCTTCACTGAGTTAGCATTTTGTCAGTATTCCATTAGTATTGCTAAAGCCCAAAAAAATGGAGTGGATCCAAAACAGAGATGACATGTGAATAGAATATTTGCACGTCTTCTGTGTTTTGTACCCACTCCTGCTTTTGGCTACCAAATCATAAGCCAATTCTGATAGGACCATTCAGGCCTTACAGCTGCTACATAGACAGGATCCATTGTGCGTCTCATTTTTCCTTCCTTTTGACAGATCAGAAGAAGGGTCAAATAAATGATGATGTCAACCAGGCCAAAAAGGCAAAATAGTGGCCCAGTCATTAAAGGGGTATTCCTGACACAGACAATAAGGGCATATCTCTAGGGTATGCCCCCATTGCCTGATAGGTGCGGGTCCCACCTCTGGGACCCGCACCTACAACAAGAACAGAGCGGGGAGAGCTGTGGCTGGAGGACCCCAAATTTCCCAGGGTCTGTCCACCACCAAGCTCTGCTCCCCGCTGCTCCCATAGAAGATAATAGGAGCACACGCGCGGCCCCTGCTCCCATTCTTTTCTATGTTGCAAACGGAAATAGCCAAGCCAGCGCTCAGCTATATTCGGCGGCCCGGTAGAAATGAATGGAGGGCGTCTGCACATGAGCAGTGCGCTCTCCATTCATTTCCCTGCTCCATTCTCATTGTAGGTCCAGGTCCCAGAGGTGGGACCTGCACCTATGAGACAATGGGGGCATATCCTACCGATATGCCCCCATTGTCTGTGATGGGAATGCCCCATTAAGTTGGGAGGGTGGGAACAGCATCAGAAGTCCATAGAGTGGCCCAATGACATACTGGTGAGGTGGCAGCAGCATGAGGAGAAAACAGAGTGGCCCAGTGACATAGTGGTGATGTGGCAGCAGTTTGAGGAGACTACAGAGTGATGATGTGGCAGAAGGATGAGGAGAAAACAGAGTGGTGAAGTGGCAGCAGCATGAGGAGACCACCGAGTGGCTTAGAGACATACTGTGGAGGTGGCAGCAGCATGAGGAGACCTAAGAGTGGCGAAGAGTCAGCAGCATCAGAAGACCACAGAGTGGTGAAGTGGCAGCAGCATTAGGAGACCACAGAGTGGCTCAGAGACATAATGTTGAGGTGGCAGCAGCATGAAGAGACCACAGCGTAGTGATGTGGTAGCAGCATGAAGAGACCACAGAGTGTGAAGTGGCAAGTAATATCTCTAAATAAAAGACTTAAAGGCTGTCTGGGTTCAGAGCTGAACCCGGACATATCCCCTTCTTCAACCAGGCAGCCCCTCTGAGATGAGCAACAGGATAGGGCAGTGCTAAGCCTGCCCATCTGTGCCAGTGGTAAGTTTGTAAACAAAAAAAAACTTGCCCTGCACTATACAGCACAGGGCAAGGGAGAGCATCTGAGTATGTCATGCTCTGGGCTGCCTGGGTGAAGAAGGGAAAAATAAAAAAAATAAAAAAATAAATACAGCACCCACCACAGGCTTCAACTCTAAAGTCTGGATGCATGCCCGTGTCAGAGCTGTATCCAACAGCTCCCTTTAAAAACACATATGAACAAAATGGAGGTAGCGTTCCAGGAAATGAAAATAGTGCTTTTAATTCATAAGTGATAGTCCAATAACAAGCAGCCCAAGTACATGCAATGTTTTGGCGACTCCTTAGTCTTCCTCAAGCATGTATACAACAGTGTAAACTCAAATTATATACTGTAAGAAGGTACCTGGAATCATTGTGGATGTAAGGTACGGTATGAGTCATCGAGGTTCCTGGCCTCGGTGAAGTAAGAGCTGGTATTTTATGTGTCATCAACAGCTATTGCTAATTCACACCTAAAGATTTAGCATGGCTGTTATAGTTGATCCGGGGCGGCTCTTACTCAAAGTGCTTGGTGGGTGACTACTCCCCATGTTCCAGGCCGGGTTTTGCCAGGCATAAAAACCAGCCAGCACTGCCAGGTGTGTGGATTTACCTCCCTCTGACAGTGGAGCTCAGGAGTCTGTGAACTCAGGGCTGTGCTGTGATTTGATGTTTGAGCTGGGCTGGAGGATTCAGGACCCTCTAAAGGCGAACAGGCCGCCTATGGACTTGGTGAGGCTTAACAGCTAACAGGGTGTGAATTAACACACAGGAAAAAAGGTGACTTTTATTGTTTATGGACTTTCCTTGTGTGTGAACAAACACCAAGCCACCTGCGTTTTGTGATACAGCTTATCTGCATTTTGTAATACATCAATGTGTGAATAAACACTGCAGTTTGATTCAAGAACTGTGTACTTTGCCTCTATACTGCATCCGCTAGTCCTATCTACCAGAGCGAATCCCCACAATACCCATATGCAGCGACATCACTGGGGTGAACCCGTAATCACATCGCCATGTGCTCATAGTAAAAAAGACATGAAATAAATCCATTTCAATTACTGCATCCTTTTGGCCAACAGAAAAACTGCTAGTGTATAATAATATTCATAAATTGACATAAAAGAATCTAAACATTGTTCTACCTGCACTTAGTATGCATGTCTCCTGACCCCTCCACTTGTATTCACCTTCCATTTTTTTCATATGGGTGAAGAAGAGATATGTCCAGGTTCAGCTCTGAACCTAGACAACCCCTTTAAATAAATAGTACAAGTGCTAGTGCATTAAATTGACAAAAGAATATAAATAAGAAACAATATGTGATAATTTGCTAACATACCAGCAATAGTGTTAGGTATTTAATAAAGTGCAAACGCTGTATTAGAATGAATAACTAGCAACCAGGATGGGACATGCTGTGCAGTTGACTGTATGCTACCTCAATGAGTTTTGCTTATTACTTTTCTGTTGTTCAGGAGGTATGGCTACTCATACATGCCATTCACTGAAGAAGCACATTAAGATGTGGACCCATCCCTATCATAAAAGGCATCATCATGAAACAGCCAGAGCCTTTTCTAATATGGACTCTGCAGATGGATTTCTGGCTGTGAACCAGTCAGCTAATCCATTCGAATCATTTGGGTTATCTGATGGTCATGTCTGCAATTACCCCTTTGTCTTTTACTGTGGATGTCAATAAGGTGACAGACAGATGTGATTGGCCACCGGTATATACTGGGGCTTTTGGGAATACAGCAGATCCTCAGGTTATTTCTTCTATTTCTGTTCTCTTGGTCTTCCAAGTGAGAAAGTAGGGTGTTAAGATGTGAATGGCAGGAGTGAAGAGCTGCTGTCGTGGCCTCCCCAAATAAAATTATGGATTACTGGTTTGCTTCCAGATGTTCTACTCTTTGTCCTATACTCCGGACGTCGTGTTTTATATCTGAAAGGTCATTTTTAATTGGCTCGAGGGCACTTTCTATTATTTGTTGCATGGCTGCTTGGGAAATTGAAAGAATATTTTCAGCGTTTTAAGAGTCTTTGTTGTTAGAGCTTTCTAGTGCGGGGTGTTCTATAGAATCCTGGTCGTTTCGGGTAAATTATTTCTCTATAGAGTGGACTCCTGGTTTTGTGCTCCCCTTCTTCCAGAACCTCTCCATCTCTGGGTGTGCCTTCTTCTTATCAGGTGAATGCAGTCTTTCTGGTTTGCCCACTTTTACCATTTTGTGTCTGAAGAGAAACGGGCGGTGATAGGACAGGTTGCACCTTTATCTTGTGTAAAGTATAGAGTGATGAGTAGCGCTATTTTTTAAAAGTTATATATGAAACAGGTTATCTTCCCCTCCAAGTTGATGTGGTATTACCCCTCCATCCCTTTGCATATGGGGAGAGGGATGAAATGAAGATTAAGCCAAGGACTCAGGTGATCTGCTGATAAAGGTTAACTCTGTTTCAGAAGATGTTGATTGAGGGTGCAGAACCGTTGCCTTTCCAGGTGATGGTTCAGGAAAAATTAAGGCTATGCCTTTTCACCAGTAAATGGCCCACTTATTTGATGATGTTGCGTTGTTATTCAGTAAGCGCACAGTAGTGAGGGCGCATTAGAAGTAAAAGGTTGGGAGGAGGGGAAGGAGGTAAATAGCAGACTACAGAGTCTGGGGCCTATTTTTGTGCAGACCTTTTGATAGGGGAGGTAGTCCATTAACCCCTCCAGTACTGAGTGTTTGAGGGTCTTGTTAGTGGCTGTACAATTTTTCTATGGGATCCGGCTGCTTCTGTGTCTCTCTGCACGCCACATGCAGGCCCTGGATGGTGGATTCCCACTTTCTAAGATGGCACCGCCGGGTGCAAACAACCTCAAGATGGAGCGGTAGGACGTGAAAGGTATGCGGGAATGCCGCCCTGTGAAAAGTCTGCTTCTCCGCTGGTCTTGTGTGAGGCCTTTCTGGGAAGTTTTGTGTTCATCGCGCTCCTCTTAGGTTTAGTTTCTCTTATGGAGATAGTGCCATAGCCCTTTTCTTTTTGATTCTTAAGGAGAAGTTGTCTTCCAATAAGCAGTCCCACTAGGGGCACTTATTGCTTTCTGCTAGTCTATTAAAGAGGCAGGTTTTTATGTTTCTATTTACGCCGTCTTTTAATGTATACCAATTAAGATATTATTTTTCAGTTACTCAATGACTACTCATACATATAATCACATATTATTTTTTATTTATATTATCTTGTCACTTTATTTCACTTGCACTATTTTTTAAGTTTTATTAGTTTGAACGTTTTTGCCCAAAATGATTGCTAAATATTAAGCATAAAGTATAATCATGGGAATATATGATTTTTTGTTAATAAAATTGAAAAAAAATTGGTAGTATTATTTCTAAAGGTTTTTTTAACTGCCCGAAACCATCCCTACAATGAAGCATGGTGGTGGCAGCATCATGCTGTGGGGGTGTTATTCAATGGCTAGGAAAGGGAGACAAATCACAGTTGAGGTAAAATCTGAATGGAGCAAAAAGATATTCTTAATGAAAACCTGATCCAGAGTGCTCTGGACCTCAGACTGGACTGAAGGTTTACCTTCTAACAAGACTGTGACCCTAAGCACATCACAAAGGCAACATAGGATTGACTTAGGGATGAGTCAGTGAATATCCTTGAGTGGCCAAGCAAGTTTTTGGGCAATTATCTTGGGTAGGGTCTCATTTTTTGTGGGATGAGATGACTGTTTGATTGGCACTATTTTGGGGTGCATATGACTTTTTGATCGCTTGCGATTACACTTTTTGTGTTGTAAGGTGACAAAAAAATGGTTTATTTAGCACAGTTTTTTTTTTTTTTTTTTTTTTTTTTACGGTGTTCATCTGAGGGGTTAGGTCATGTGATATGTTTATAGAGCTGGTCAGCCGGTCGATACGCACGCGGCGATACCTAATATGTCTATTCTTCCCCCACTATGTTTACCAATTTTTTTTAACTTTATTTGGGAAAAATGACGTTTTTGTTTATTTTTATTTGAAACTTTGAATTTTTTGGGGGGGGAAACTTTTTTTTTTTCACTTTTTTTTTTTCACTTTTTTTTTTTTCACTTTTTTTTTTGTCCCGCTTTGGGACTTCAACTTTTAGGGGTCTAATCCTTTACAATGCATTCCAATACTTCTGTATTGGAATGCATTGGCTGTATGAGTAATACTATGTGTATTACTCATACAGCTTCCGGCCTGTGAGATCCAGGGGGCTGGATCTCACAGGAAGGCAGCGGCGATGCCTCAGGAAGGCATCGCGCTGCCTTCCATGCCATCAGGTGCCCCCTACAGCCCCATGGGGACCCGATGGCACCGCCGCCGCCTGCACAATAAAAAAGCCGCAAGCCGCAGGTCTGAATTGACATGGGCGGTGATCGGAAATAAACAAGGCGTACCGGTACGCCCTGTGTCCTTAAGTACCAGGACATCAGGGCGACAGGATGAAATTAAAAAGACAACCGGTCGGTAGGGGCATTACTGGGGTCTCAAAAGATTCGGGGCCCAAGCCCCAATGAATATATCCCAGTTCTCTAAGTCGCCACCCCCCCCCCCCCCACACACACACACACACACACCCACACACCGCATATACAGCAGCACATACCTGTTACATCTAGAGCCTCCCAGGTGACCTCTCCTCTGATGTAGATCTTCTCTGTCATCATCATCTTCATTTGGTCCGGACAACTACTTTCAGGCGCCCCTCGTCTCTGCAGAGTGTGACACACAGACATCTTAGCTTCCTCACTTTTCTAATATCATCCCCCAACCTGGAGCCCCACACAGTGTTATTCTGATGCTCACTCTGCTCCCCAATACCCCCAAATACTATCCTGAAAAAATCTGAGTGCCCATGTTAATGTTGCTCCTCCAAGTCTCACCAATAGTAATTCCTTTCCAGAATGCCCCCTCTACAGTGCCCCCAACAGTGATAATGCTCCCCAAGAGTACCCCTATTAATAGAAGAGCTCTCCAATATTAATAATGTCCTCACAGAGACCCCAGTATAAATATGCCCCCCTATTGTTCCCCATTAGTAATAAAGTTCTTTACAGACCCCTCAGTAGTAATAAGGGCCCCATAGTGCTCTTAGTAAAAATAAGGAGAATCTATAAGTCCCTCCTATAGAGCCCCCAGTAGTAATAAGAACACCTATAATGTCCCCTGAATTTGCAGTACCTCCTGTAGTTATATTTCTCCCTCCACCATACAGTCCCATGTAAATAACATCACACATCTCTCCTGCCCTCTCCAAAATACAGTCCTATGTAAAGAAGATCACTACCCTCCCTTCAGCCCCTCCAACATATAGTTCCATGTAAATAACACTATTTCCCTACCTCGCCATAGAGTCCCATGTAAATAACATCACCTCCTCCCCAGCAACCTTCAACATAAAGTCCCAAGTAAATAATATTACCCCCTCCCCAGCCGCTTCCAACATGCAATCACATGTAAACATCATCCCCTCAACATTCAGTCCCATGTAAATAACATCATTCCCCCAGCTACCTTTTACAAACAGTCCCATGTAAATAACATCACTCCCTCTCTCAGACCCCTGTAACATTCAGGCCCATGTAACTAACGGCACTCCCTCCCACAGCCCCATCAACACACAGTCCCATTTAAATAACTTCCCACCCTCCCCCAGCCCCCTGCAACATGACTCCCTCCCCAGCCACCTCCAACACACAGTCCCATGTAAATAACATCCCTCTCTTCAGCCCTAACATACAGTCCCAGTTAAATAACCACAACTCCCAGCATTGCTCTGCCTCTCCCTTCACTTACCTCTCCTCATGTAGCAGACATCACCTCAGCTTCTTCCCCCAAGACTTCTCCTCTTCACTGCCGTCCTCCCCTGCACAGGTCACATGATATGAACATCATGGCAGGTCCTTCTCAACTACTGCCTGTTTTACTGGTCACATGACCTGTGATGTCACCACAGGTCCTTCAGATCTTCCACTGCATTAGATTCAATTGTATTGCCATCCTGAGAACGGAAATACAGTTGTATCTAGCTGGCAGGCAGGACATTCGGGGCCTGGGATAAAACATCAGGGGCCCAGGCCCCGAATGTTTTGACCTAGCAACGCCCCTGCTTGTCGGAATGTTTCATATATGGAACTATTGTAGCTTTAGATTTATGTTCTGAATGGTAAGACTTTCTTATAAATACAGTATTTTGGGACTTTATGTGCACACTCCTATATTTGATGCAATTAAAAGTTAAATTTTATTTAATCAGAAAGTTTCAAAATCAATCCACAAATTAGTAATAGGAGGCAATATCAGTAATGTGACTATAATCTGACATTTCTGTCAAATCCCAGACCTTGGTTACAGAGAAAGGAAATAGCGAGTTTGTAGGGCCTGGAGAACAGCAATATCACACTGCAGGGAGCAAGCACATGTGGCAGCACAATATCACTGTTTTCCATGGCCTCTTCGCTAGTTCTTCTCCCTGTGACTCTGTGACCAAGGTCCAGGATTGGACCGAAACGTCATATTATAGTCACATTACTGATATTGCCTCCTATCACTAATTTGTGGATTGATTTTGAACCTGATTAAATAAAATTCGACTTTTAATTGCATCATGTATCGGAGTGTGCATTGTTGACCGTATACATGTGACTGTCCGTTCCACAAAGTAACTCATGTATTAGGACACAGAGTGCAGCCCTATATATCTTTGTGCTTCTTTGATTCTCTGATCTATGTATACATATTTTTTGTTTTTGATTCTTATTAAATCAGCTGCGCACAAAAGTTTATAACATTGCAAATCCTGAACATCCTGAGTCATGTACATGAGGTCAGAAAAACACCATATGCTGAGAACACCTGTATGTCAAACAATACATTAGAGCCATATCATGG
Source organism: Bufo gargarizans (assembly GCF_014858855.1). NCBI lineage: Eukaryota > Metazoa > Chordata > Amphibia > Anura > Bufonidae > Bufo > Bufo gargarizans. The sequence goes on along the minus strand of NC_058080.1, from coordinate 486,888,277 downwards.
CTATGTTCAACTCTGAGGTTGTACAATACCATAATGTGGTTGTGTGCATGAGCCCTCATAATAACTAATCCAAGAGTTAACCGATGTAACAAAGTTTTGGAGAATTAAATCAATATTCTTATTAAATCTATATAATTTATGGCTAAAGAATCTAAACACTTTTGATTATCACGTAAGCGCACACAGTGCATGCATAAAAAAAAACACATTAAAACAGGATAACACCACTAGTCATCATAATAACACCTGCTGTTTGGAGTTGTAACATTACTATCAATAAAATATATTAAAGCATAGCAATTTTTGCTAATTCTCTTATGAAAGTACTGGAGCTCTGCAAATTCCCTACTGTCAGCATAAACTGCGAAGTATGGCAAAGTGAGTAATATCTTTTAAGCTTGTTAATGTCTTATCCTGATGTTGCAAATATTAGCTCAAAGCAACATGAAGAATGTTTCTAAGCATAATCACCTTAAAGTACCATTTTAAATTTTGCACCTGAAATACATAAGACGTACATACACCGATCTCCTCCAGCTCCCCCAGAGTTTGGGGAGGAGCAATCACTGAGGCCATCGCTCTTCCCTATAGAGACTCGGCACTGCCTCGGATTGGAGAGGAAAAAGTTCAGTCTCCGGAAGCGTCAAAGCTTCTTTACTGTGCGAACTGTGAATCTGTGGAATAGACTTCCTCAGGACGTGGTCACAGCAGGAACAGTGGACAGTTTTAAAAAGGGTTTAGAGGAATTCTTAAAAGTAAACAAACAGCATTAATGCTTCTGAAAATGTGTAGGAATCTGAGTCTTTATTCCTTCTGGGATTCGCGTCCCCACCTATCCCTTGGTTGAACTTGATGGACTTATGTCTTTTTTCAACCGTATTAACTATGTAACTATGTAACTATGTAACAACCATCTGCTTCCATTCTAAACGGACCCGGTTGTATTATCCGTCATGAAACTCAATGGGGACAGATCCGTTTTCTATTGTGTCAGATTGTGTCAGAGTTAAACAAATCCATCCCCATTGACTTATCTTGCTCCGCATCCCATGATGGAAATAAAACCGGTATGGGAATGCAACCAAATGGAACGGAATGCTTTTTGGAGCATTCCGTTCTGTTCAGGTACGTTTTGTCCCAATTGACAATTAAAACGGAAGTGTTTTTCTCCGGTATTGAGACCCTATGACAGATCTTAATACCGGAAAATAGAGAGGCTAGTGAGAAAGTAGCTTATAGTTTCTCTCGTCCAGGCTCATCAATAGTAATACGGCATAGCAGCGCTTCAACTTACACAAGCCACTGACATGCAAAACATTTACCCAGTGGGCCCAAAAAGATATGCACCATACTTGGCCGTAATTGCTGCTCCATGTTACGATGGTGATGTGCACCTTGCTGCACAGTGACAATTCCAAGGTGCGGCCCTTGATTCCAGCTATGTGAAATGGCATGGCAGACATGGCTTTTTTATAGAGATGAGCGAACCAGTCGAGATTCATTTCGGGTCCGGTTCTCCAAATTTTTGAAAAATTTTGGACCAGAATCATTGGGCTAAACTAAAGTTTCTTAAAATTGCCCTTAAAGTCAGTATATAGTATCATGATGCAGCAGCAGCCGTACAGGACGTGATGGTTGGAAAGTGATGGTCTGGACATTCAAAAACTGCTGATATTGAAGCAGTGATGACGTACATGTATGCTGTGCTTTAAACAAATTTAACCCCCCCATTTAAAATTTTCTAATTTCAATCATGTGGAAAGTGAGTACATGGAAACTGATCTCAAGTATTAGTGGCAGTGGCATAAAGCATTGCAGGCTCCAGCTTTGTCTGGACTGTGAGAAAATGGCGATATTGATGCAGTAATCCACAAAAATTATGCTGCACCAGTGCACCTACAAGAAAAATTTAATGGATGGGGCAAAAATTTGTTATCTCAACTATGTTAAAATTTCAAAAGTGTGGAAAGTGAGTACTTGGAACTAACCCTCAGGCTACACGGTGACAAAAGAGGTACAACTACACTCTGACGTGTTGCACTACATTTTTTCTAATGATAGTCAATGGTGTCGCACTGCAACATGCGAAATGCTGCATCTCGATAGTCACACAAAAAATCTGATTTGTATGTTTTTTGGGGACTGTCATGTCACAGTCACAGCAGGCTGTAGTGCGACACCATTGACTATCAGTAGAAAATAAATTGTGCGACTTTTCTGCAACAAGAAGTTGTACAACATCGTCGTGTGGCATGATGCACTGCAGGCTCCAGCTTTGCCTAGACTGTAAGGAAATGTTGCTGTTGATACAGTGATCATGCTCATCTATGCTGTGCCTTAAAGAAATTTACTAATGAGAGGCGTTAGTAGCATGATACAGGCTGCAGCAGCTGTAAAGAACATGATGATAGGCAGACAGACAGCAACAGTGTCAAGATGGGGCACCACCAGCAAGGCGAGGGGAAAGGTCTATACATAGGAATCAGCAGAGGAATGTTAAAATCCTCCTGAATCCAGGCTTGCTTCATTTTGACAAAAGTGGACACTGGTAGAGGACAACCTGGTCCATTAAGGTGTCACCACGTCCCCGTGGCACTAAAAACCCTCTCCAAGACACTGTAGAGAGCATGCTGTGCTAGTTCTGTCCACTGTTCCAGACTGCCTGCCCAGAAATCAATGGGGTCAGGGAACTGGGCATGTGACATAGACTAGCCATAGTTTAGGTAAGCCTGAACCTCATAATTAAGAAGGGAGCTGTCGGCTTGCTGACTGGCCTCAGCCGGCCGCGGTACATTGAAGAAGTGCTCCATTATATGGAGGAGACCAAAATAGCTGCTGCAGCTTCTGCTGCTCGTGGTGGCAGGAGAGGAAGGGATTCTGCAGGGGACGGGGCCCTCACTTTTAGTCACGCTGGTGACAGGCGCCTGTTCGCCGCAACCTACATACACAGTGTATCCTGGTAGCAAAGTAATTTGTCCTTCCTTTCTGCCTGCTAGAGCAAATCATTCTCCCATTTTGCCTTGGCTATCCAGTAATCATCAGACTGCTTGATATCAATGATATGCCTGTCAGTTAGCAAGCCAGCATAAAGGTGGCCATTCTGGCCAGTGTGCCTGAGGAGCCACTTATTTCTGGTTCCGCCCCAACTGAGATGTTTTGGTGTCTTGGCCAGTTCGATTCTGATCATCCTCCACCTCTGACTTTTCCTCCTCTTGCAGTGGCAGCTCCTCATCCTCATCCACCTCATCTTCGTTATCCTCCTCCTCCATAACAGATTCCCTTTGTGTTTCCCCAACAGCTATAGGGTGAACAGTAAGATGCATCAGCTGCTTTTCTTCGTGGTCTATTGCAGCATCTGTTCAAAGATAAATGTGAGAGGGAAGATGTTGTAGGATTATTGCTGGGTGTGGACACAACATTAGGATCCGTGCTTGAGAAGGCTAATCAAGGATATGCCACCTGAGAGCTAGACTTCACTTATTATTTTGTGATAATGCTTGACCTGACACATACAGTCAGGTCCATAAATATCGGGACATCGCCACAATTCTAAATTTTTTGGCTCTATACACCACCACAATGGATTTGAAATGAAACAAATAAGATGTGCTTTAACTGCAGACGGTCAGTTTTAATTTGAGGGTATTAACATCCAAATCAGGTGAACGGTGTAGGAATTACAACAGTTTGCATATGTGCCTCCCACTTGTTAAGGGACTAAAAGTAATGGGACAATTGGCTTCTCAGCTGTACCATGGCCAGGTGTGTGTTATTCCCTCATTATCCCAATTACAATGAGCAGATAAAAGGTCCAAAGTTAATTTTAAGTGTGCTATTTGCATTCAAATCTGTTGCTGTCAACTCTCAAGATGAGATCCAAAGAGCTGTCACCATCAGTGAAGCAAGCCATCATTAGGCTGAAAAAAACAAAGCAAACCCATCAGAGAGATAGCAAAAACATTAGGCGTGGCCAAAACAACTTTTTGGAACATTTTTAAAAAGAAGGAATGCATCGGTGAGCTCAGCAACACCAAAAGACCCAGAAGACCACTGAAAACAACTGTGGTGGATGACCGAAGAATTCTTTCCCTGGTGAAGAAAACACCCTTCACAACAGTTGGCCAGATTAAGAACACTCTCCAGGAGGTAGGTGTATATGTTTAAAAGTCAACAATCAAGAGAAGACTTCACCAGAGTGAATACAGAGGGTTCACCACAAGATGTAAACCATTGGTGAGCCTCAAAAACAGGAAGGCCAGATTAGAGTTTGCCAAACAACATCTAAAAAACCCTTCACAGTTCTGGAACAACATCCTATGGACATATGAGACCAAGATCAACTTGTACCAGAGTGATTGGAAGAGAAGAGTATGGAGAAGGAAAGGAATCGCTCATAATCCTAAGTATACCACCTCATCAGTGAAGCATGGTGGTGGTAGTGTCATGGCGTGGGCATGTATGGCTGCCAATGGAACTGGTTCTCTTGTATTTATTGATGATGTGACTGCTGACAAAAGCAGCAGGATGAATTCTGAAGTGTTTCGGGCAATATTATCTGCTCATATTCAGCCAAACGCTTCAGAACTCATTGGACGGCGCTTCACAGTGCAGATGGACAATAACCCAAAGCATACTGCAAAAGCAACCATGGAGTTTTTTAAGGGAAAGAAGTGGAATGTTATTCAATGACCAAGTCAATCACCTGCCCTGAATTCGATTGAGCATGCATTTCACTTACTGAAGACAAAACTGAAAGGAAAATGCCCCAAGCCACAAGCAGGAACTGGAGACAGTTGCAGTAGAGGTCTGGCAGAGCATCACCAGGGATGAAACCCAACGCCTGGTGATGTCTATGCGTTCCAGACTTCTGGCTGTAATAGACTGCAAAGGATTTGCAACCAAGTATTAAAAAGTGAAAGTTTGATTTATGATTATTATTATTCTGTCCCATTACTTTTGGTCCCTTTGCATATGTGCCTCCCACTTGTTAACTGTTGTAATTCCTACACCGTTCACCTGATTTGGATGTAAATACCATCAAATTAACGCTGACAGTCTGCAGTTAAAGCACATCTTGTTTGTTTAATTTCAAATCCATTGTGGTGGTATATAGAGCCCAAAAAATTACAATTGTGTCAATGTCCCAATATTTATGGACCTGACTGTACATGTTTCCCCTTAAACCACTCAAGTGTTGCTTTAGCAGTCTGTTTGGGGTCATTGTCCTGCTGGTAGGTGAACCTCCATCCTAGCCTCAAATCACGCACAGAGTGGTACAGGTTTTGCTCAAGAATATCCCTGTATTTAGCACCATCCATCTTTCCCTCAACTCTGACCAGTTTCCCAGTCCCGGCTGTTAAAAAACATCCCCACAGCATAATGCTGCCGCCACCATGTTTCACTGTGGGGATAGTTTTCTTTGGGTGATGTGATGTGTTGGGTTTGCGCCAGACATAGCGTTTTCTTTAATGGCCAAAAAATTCCATTTTAGTCTCGTCAGACCATAGCACCTTCCTGCATACATTTTGAGAGTCTCCCACATGCCTTTTCGCAAACTCACAATGTGCCTATTTGTTTTCAGCTGAAAGTAATGGCTTTCTTCTGGCCACTCTGCCATAAAGCCCAACTCTATGGTGCGTACGGCTTATTGAGGTCCTATGTCATTTTCCATATGATGCACCACATTTACCAAAACTAAGTGGTACGACAGCAACTGAATTGTCTGCAACGTGACCAGGTGGGAGTTCAGCTTGCACATAAGCTTATTACTGGTCTAGTTTTCTCATGGCCACACATTCTGTTAAGGATGTCTCACAATGTTATTTGTTATTTGCATTTAAAAACGCAGTTTCAAAAAAGATCTTTATCTTCTGTAAAACACACATTCCAAAACTCATAAGTCGATTATTCACCCTCCAGAACACACATATAATGATCCTGGAAAGGCCAGTGTAAGATTTGACTGTGTTATTTGTTTTAAAGGGTAGTTTCAGAGAAGATCTTTCTCTACTGTAAAACACATGTTGCAAGTTTGTAATGCGATTTATTCTCCTGCACACACCAACAATATAACAATGCAGTAAAGGTGGTAATATTTCTGTCTATGGTGTAATTTGCTTTTAATAAAATTGCAAAATGCCATAGAATGCTTTTGCTGTAATGCAACTCTTTTACCTTAGATTGTGAGCCCTATAGGGGACAGCTTGATGCTAATGTCTGTAAAAAGCTGTGGAATATGTCAGAGCTATTTAAGTGAGTATAGTAATAATAACATGGGATAAATATAATGCACTGAAAAAAATGTGGAATTGTTCAGCAACAGAATACTATTGGGTGCTGTGCTGGAAATAGTAATATGTAGAATCTAGAGGGTTTGTGAAAAAATGGCTGGTTTTGTATCGCTGAACAGCAAGAATGATGCTCTGCAGCAGTTGTATTATTAAGCACGGTGTCCCAGACCCTCACTTACTGCTTTACATGATCAAAGTCCCTAGTATTTTACACAATTATTTATTTATATTCTTTTCCTACCCTGTCACACTAGAAGAGATGCTTGCTTATTACTCTGTATACTGTTTAATATCATTTTCTTTTTAGATACTGCATTCACCTATCCACAATCTTAAAAACACCATGTTTTGCTTTCTCTGCACAGGCATCTCCCTGCTTGCTCCACCACTGATTGGCTGATCCATGCTGGCCTGTAAGCCAATCAGCATCTATTGTTGTGTACATATTATTGCATTCATGTGAATGACTAATGATTAGGGTTGAACTTTGTGAGTTCGGGTACCCGGACCTGAACCCGGACCTTTTCACTGAAGTTCGGGTTCGGTGTTCGGGTGATTTTATTATTTTCCTTTTTTTTTTCCATAATAACATGATTTGACTTAATGGGGTCCGGGTTCGGGGTCATGTTCGGGTCCCAAACCCTGAAGTTCAGTCGAACCCTGCGAACCCAAGCTTCCACGGGTTCGCTCATCCCTACTAATGATGGAATGGAGGAGGATAACAGTGGAAGCGGTAGATTACGATGCTAATAGTGAGGATGACAATGTGGTTTGGCTACTATAATGACAACTAGAAGGAGAAGGATGGTCCTGCTCACATTGCTGGACAGTTCAAATTTTCCTTGTGAGCATGTTCTGATCTTACACACTGTGATGGTTTTATTGACCCACAATGTTGTGAAAAATTCCCACAAGGGAGATGTCCACATAAAGCAGCTACCACCAGAGCTTGCCCTGGTCTAACAGCTTTTGACACTACCCAAACAACAGCAGTGGCATTTCTCAAGATGACCACAGTAGAAGCACATCTGCCCCAGGCAGATTTTTTTTTTATGTTTTACCTTTACATTGGCTTGGCTCTTTTTTGCTGCCACCACCCTCCTCCTCTTTGTCATTGTGATCTAATTCTGCCTGCCAGTATTTATTCTGCCCCCTCTGTTATAATGGCTCGCCCTGAAGTTCCCCCAGTATTTATAATGGCCCCAACAGTGCCTGTGCAGTTATATTCCTCCCTCCACCATACAGTCCAATGTAAATAATATCACACCTTCTCTCCAGCTCCCTCCAATATACAGTCCCATGAAAAAAAACATCCCTCTCTATCTACAGCCCCCTCCAAAATACAGTCCCATGTAAATAACATCACTTTTCTCCCTTAAGACCAGGGGTGCACAACCCGCAGGCCGCGGGCCGCATGCAGTCCCCAGAGCTAAAGCTTGCGGCCTCCGTCCTCCTGGACAGAAACACAGATGATCGTGCGATCAGCTGTGGTTTTGTCATGAGCACTGCACAACAGAGCATTACAGCTCCTGCTCCCGTGCTGTAGCAGGAGCAGCTCTGTTGCCGGCGGGTAAGATGAGGAGAATGCAGAAGCAGTGTATCATAGTTTCTGCCTTCTCCTCAGATTTGGTGAGTGGTGTGCTATGCGGTGTGGACCCAGCTTGGGGGCAGAGGAGCACAGAGCTGCAGGGTCAGGAGACCCTGCTCAGCTTCCACAGCAGGCTGGTTTCCCTTGTAACTGGAGCTATTTTGGATGTCCCACTTACAGTGAAAATAGTGCAAAAATAAGTCTTCCATTGTCTCCTAAAGGTCTTTCAGTGACCTCTTGGAGACAAATTATGTGGAAAAAAATATATAAAAAAATAAGTTTAAAAATTATAAATAAATAAAAACAGATTATTAAATTGTGGAAAAAATAGGAAAAGAAAAAAGAAAAATTGCAAAATATAAGAGTGCTCAACAAGCTTTTTATGATCCCTTGGGGACAAATTATGTAGCACAAATGTATAAAAAAAAAAAAGAAAATTATTTAAAAAAAATAAGAGATAAAATACAAATAAAAGAAAAAAAGAAAAAGTTCAAAATAATAGAGTGTTCATTGTCCCCAACAGTCTTTTTATGATCTCTTGGGGGACATATTATGTGGCAAAAATATATTTAAAAAATAAGTAATAAAACAATTATAAAAAACAATACAATAAAATATTAAAATAAATACAAATAAAAGGAAAAAATAAAAGGAAAAGGTGAAAAATTAACAAAAAGTGTCAGTGTCCCCAAAGGTATTTTTAAGACCTCTTGGGGATATATTTTGTAGCAGAAATATATAATAAATTTAGTAAAAAAATATATAATAATAAAATACATAAAAGAAAAAACACCCACATTAACCAAAACCATCAAGTGAAACTATATATATTATATAACAAAATTACTAACACAAAATAGGGAACTATTTTGGTGTCAGTTTGCATATTTAAAGAATAAGGAACTATTGTTTGAAAAAAAAACTTTTCTAAAATGTTTTGTACAGTTTTTTCCCCCAAATAAAACTAAAACTTGAATTGTAAGGCCCTATGTGTCAAGAAAAAAATTTGTACAAAAATTATTTTGGTAGTCCCAACACATAAAACATAAAGTTCCAACCGTTTGAACCACCATGTGTGCTAAATCACCAAAAAAAGTCTGTTTAGGCCTGGTTATTAAAGTGTTAACCGATTGGCGCACGAGCATGGGAGCGTCTGACTCTTAATGCTGAGCTCCACCCCATCCCCGCCCTTGCAGCTTGATCTGGGGTTGGCGTGCTATGTGGGAACTCATGGAGAGGTAGCTGGGGGAGGCGCTGTCTAGATACCTGTAGTGGCGATCCCTGCTTTGCCTGACGGGCTTGGGTCCCCTAGAAGTAGACTCTGCAGCGTTGACTGGAAGTGAAGCGCATGTGTTTGAACGGCAGTACCTGGCTCTGTGAAGTTTGGAGATGTGCCTTGGGAGTTGGTGAGGAACGGAGCGGATTTATGGAGGGAGCGAGAAACAGGTGAGAGTGGGCTGACAGTGCGTGTCTGGTTCAAAGGTGTGCGGGTCAAGCAAAAGAAAAACTGTCAGGTCTGGAGAAGGAGAAGGAGGTTGAAGTTGTAGGTATTATCTGTGGATTATGATTGTGGAAAGCCTTGGAATTGTACCTATCCACAAGACTATAATCTTACAAACTTGCTCAGTATTGCTCAGTATCCTCTAACTATTTGTTCAAACCCTCTAACATTGAGGACACCTTCTAACCCTCGCTTTCTATATTTTGAATTCTGGACAATTTCCTCTTACTAATAAGCGATTTATGGCATTTCACTAATCTACAAGCATTAATCCTATATTAAACCCTATTTGATAATCTCCTAACTGACAAGTATATAATTAAGGAACTGTGGTATAAACTATGATTTAAACACTTTATTTACTATGTATACTTTCCACAATGCCGCAAAATAAGGAAAGAAGACCAGCATGGGCCTAATAGATGCTCAGCCGGAAGTTCTGGTATAGAATCAAGACAAAAACAAAATGTACTGAGCAAATATCTAACAGCTACAACCTCTCTTTCAAGAACCCCCAATCCAAGGAAAGACGGGGAGGAGGGGTTAGAAGCTAATTTGGAAGGAAATACACAGTTAAATATTCTTGAAGGGAAAGAAATGGATGTTAAAACATGTGATTCTGACCCAAGAATGGTGAAAGAGATATTGGGTGTGGTCACAAGACTGTAAAGTATTATGGGGAAGGCGGTAACTCAGATAGGGGGGGATCCAATCAGATGTGAGCTTAATTAGAAACGATTTGGTAAAATTGCTCGATTGTATGCAAGATATGGAGAGCAGATTATCACCAGTGGAGGATTTACTAAGCAAACTTGAGAAAGACATAGTGACTCTCAAACAGATTAATAGTGAACAAAATAATGGATGTGGATGATAGGTCTAGAAGAGTAAATTTAAGATGGGTGGGAAGGAGGCGTCAGACTGTATTGAATTTATGGAAAAATTGTTTTTTGAGAATTGTAAGCCTGGGAAACTGTCTAACTCCTTCACTATAGAGAGAGCGCACATAAATCCAAGCCAAATGAGAAAGCCAGGAGAATATCCAAGAACAATTTTGACTAAGTTTGTAAACTATAGAGACCGTGAAGCTGTGTTTAAGGAAGTTAGAGTCTCTAAGAAGTTTGCAATTGATGGAATAAGAGTATATCCAGATTATTCAGTGGCTACTAGTGTCCAATGGAAAATATATGATGGTATAAAAAAGAAATTGAGGCAAGTTGGTATTAAATACAGTTTGCTATTTCCAGCCAAATCGTGAATACAGTACCAAGATAAAGTATTGCTTTTTTATTCTCCAAAGGAAGCAAATGAATGGCTAGATCTGAAGGGCTTGTGTGAAAAGTTGTAGCGTAAGAAGGAGGGTGGGGCGGGATATAAGGAGTTTATCATTTGGGGCTGGATTAGGTTCTCTGAGAGAGAAGGAGTTTTGGTGTTTTTTTTTTTGTTTTTTTTCTGTCTCCGACCTGGGTGCTTGTATTGCTCTCTAAATGATAAGAATTATTTCAATTAATGTACGAGGGTTAAGAGAGAAATTATAAAGGTTTGCTGTTTTTGATTGGCTGGGGAGGTACTTGTCAGACATCATTTGCCTATAGGAAAGACATAAGGAACTCTTGAATTGGGTAGAAAAAAGATGGATAGGAGCACAATATCATTATACTTAATATTCAAGAGGGGTTTCTATTTTAGTAAATTTTAAAGTGAATTATGAGTATATCGCAGTTAAGGCAGATGATTGTGACAGGTATCTCTTTCTTCAGTGTAAAATGAATGGTACTCTGATGGTAATTAAAAACATCTATATTACACCTCCGTATAAACCTGACATACTATATGAGTTACAGAAATACATGATCGAGAGATAAGAATGTATATAAATCGCAGTTGGGTATTATAATGCAGTGATGGATCCAAGTAGAGCTAAATCATCCAATAGTAAGCCTTCGCTAAATAATACTGATCTGGCTAGATTGATATCCAAATTTGGTTGGGTTGATGTGTGGCGATTATATAATCCGGAAGATAAGGTTTTTTCCTGTTATTCAAAGACCCAGGATCGACATGATCTTTGTTAACAGGAAATTGCTAGATATAAAATATTTATCCATGGTTATGACAGAGCATTGTGCAGTAGTAATGGAGATGGGGCCCCTGATTAAACAGGATCCTATGATATTTAGATTTAACCCTCATTGATTAAAATTGTTTAAAGGTCAGTGTGGTATTAGGGAAGAATTGAGGTTTGTTTGTTTTATGTAACTAGAGGGTCAGCTAATAAACAGGTGGTTTGGGATACGGCGAAGGAATTCTTGAGGGGTATATTATATAAACAAGTAAGTAATAAAAAAAAAAAAAAAGTTAAAAGTAAAACTTAGATTGCAGAACAGAAAAAAAAGAAAAGCCCAAGAGCTCTGTGCAGAAGATGCTTTACCGGAAAACCGGAAAAACTGGGGAGAGGAATATACGAAAGGTTAAAGAAATATATACTGAAAGATCTAAAACATTATTAATCTTTCAGGTTTTTTCCTGAGGGTGAAAAAGTAGGTAAGTTATTGGTAAATATAATCAAAAATCAACAACAACAACAAAAAACTGGGTAGGTGAATTACAAAATAGTAGGGGGCCGGAACAGATTAGTAGTGTTTTTTCGGGAGTATTATCAGAATTAGTATATGTCAAAAATCTTGTATAAAAATGAGGATTTGTGTCAATATCTCAATGGTATCCCATTTAAGAGGCTTGCTGAAGATCAGAAAAATCTGTTGGAGGAGGACATACGATTGGAGGAATTGGTGAGAGCCTTGAATTCAACTAAAGACAGAAAAGGCTCCAGGAGGTGATGGATTACCATTTGAGGTTTATAAAGAGTTTCGTCAGGAACCCCTTCTGGAATTAATGGATGCCCTGGTTGAGTCCAAGAGATCAAAAAAGTTCTCTGAGTCTTTGGAGGAAGCCATTATTATTTTGATTCTGAAGACTGAAAAAGATTTACTAAAGCCAGAGTCATATGAACCAATTTCCTTATTGAATACTGATATTAAATTGTTGGCTAAGGTATTGGCAGATAGGTTATTAAAAGTAATAAAAACAATAATAAATGAAGATCAGGATTTATTCACAGGCGATTGATACATTCTAATATTAGAAGGTTATTCATGAATATAGAAGGAAATAAAGACAAAGACAGTAAAAAAAAGGGATATTGTCATTGGATGCAACCAAGGCATTTGATTGCGTGGAGTAAAAATATCTGTGGGAGGTCCTTAAAGGTGTTGTCCGGGTTCAGAGCTGAACCCGGACAGCCCCTCTGATGTTAGCATCGGAGCATTTCATGCTCCGATGCTATCCTTTGCCCTGTGCTGGAATGCCCAGGGCAAGGGCTCTTTTATTTACAATAACACACTGCCCAGCAATGTGTATTCGGTGACGTTACCGGCTCTAATGGGCGGGCTTTAGTGATGCCCTAGCCGTTTTATAGGTTAAGGCAGCGCTAAAGGCCGCACATCAGTGCCATCAGTGTTGGTGACGTCACGGGGGCTCAATGCCGGGCAGTAGCCTCTGCCTGGCAGCCCTATAGAAAGCCTGGTTCGTCACTGAAACTCCAGAAAATGCGCGATTTAGTGCAGGGCAAAGAAGAGCATCGGAGCATGAACTGCTTCGATGCTCCAGTCAGGGGGGCTGCCTAGGTGAAAATGGGGATATGTCTGGGTTCAGTTTAAGTGTTTTGGATTTGGGGACTTTTATAAGTTGGATTAAGCTTATTTATAGTGTTGATCACGAATATTCAAATTGCTAATTTTATCGCGAATATAGGTACTTTGAAAATTTGCGACTATTTAGAATATAGTGATATATATTCGTAATTTCGAATATTCGAGATTTTTTTATTGCGAATTTTCGTAATGCTAATTGTTATCACAAATTTTTCAATTGCCGAGTAAAAACATGATTCCTCCCTGCTTTTTCCTTGTGGGCCAATGACTCATTAGCCCACAAGCAAGAAGCAGGGGGGAACCATGACTTTAAATGGGAAAAATGATGAATATTCTAAAAACCGAATATATATTACTATATTGAATATATTAGTTTTTTCGAATATTTGTAATATTCTAAAACCAGAATATAGAAATTCAGATTGGAAAAAAATTTCAACTATTGAAAAAAAAGATTTTAGCACTATATTAGCTAAATTGCTCTCTTTTTTTTATTTTTTTCGAATATTAGCTATATTGCTATATATTCTTGTTTTAGACTATTAAGAATTTTCGAAAAAACTAATATATCCATTTTTTTGAATATTCTTAATATTCTAAAACAAGAATATATAGCAATATAGCAAATATAAAAAACAAATATAGAGCAATTTAGCTAATATAGTGCTATAATCTTTGTATAATAGTTGTAATTTTTTTCTTATCTGAAGTTCAGATTGGAAAAAAAATACAACTATTAAAAAAAAAGATTATAGCACTATATTACCTAAATTGTTCTACATTAGTTTTTTTTTCCCGACTATTCGCTGTATTGCTATATATTCTTGTTTTAGAATATTAAGAATATTCTAAAAAACTAATATATTTGTTTTTTCGAATATTCGTAATATTCGAAAACAAGAATATATAGCAATATAGCGAATATAAAAAAAAACAAATATATATAGTGCTATAATCTTCTTTGTCTAATGGTTGTAATTTTTTTTCTCATTTGAAGTTCAGATTGGAAAAAGATTACAACTATTAAAAAAAAGTGTATAAAATGTATCTGCCCACCCACGCTACCGTGACCACTTGACACTCCTCACCCGTAAGGAAATCGCTGCTAGGTCCCCAAACACAGTCTGCTGCTTGGACTTGTAAAATCTGAACACAGGTATATAAAACAAGTCTGGTTTTTGAAACAACCAGAGTGGGAGCCTGCGCTGATTACGGTGTAGTCAAGGGTTTAGAGACACAATACTGATATAAAATTGTGTGGATTGGTACCTTGTAGAGAAGCGATATATGCGTAGAAGATCCTCCTTGTTTTTGCAGGGAAGCTGGTGTCCGGATGGCTTCTGGTTCAACCTTCTAGTGTGAGTGGTGCTCCGGCCAGCAGTAAATCACTCGGGTGAGGGAACCACCAGTTTGAAGTCCGGGAATTTTGGCGTGTGACGTCATCACACTCTGTATGGATGCCTCCTGGCTCTGTATTGCTGGTTCTTGTGTCCTCAGCCAGGCTCCTCCCCCTCTTATAAAAAAAAAAAAAATAGCACTATATTACCTAAATTATTCTACATTCATTTTTTTTGAATATCCTCTGTATTGCTATATATTCTTGTTTTAGAATATTAAGAATATTCTAAAAGATGAATATATTAGTTTTTTCGAATATTCGCAATATTCTAAAACAAGGATATATAGCAATATAGCGAATATAAAATATACATAAAAAAGAATATAGAGCAATTTAGCTAATAAAGTGCAATAATCTTCTTTGTCTAATAGTTGTCATTTTTTTCTCATCTGAAGTACAGATTGGAAAAAAATTACAACTATAAAAAAAAATATTATATCACTATTTTACCCTTTTCTTTTGAATATTCGCTGTATTGCTATATATTCTTGTTTTAGAATATTATGAATATTAAAAAAAAAGCGAATATATTCGATATTGTGCTATGACTCATTGTCCAACAAGCAAGAAGCAGGGAGGAATCATGTTTTTACGCGGCAGTTGAAAAATTTGCAAAAAAAAATCTTATTACGAAAATTTGCTTATTACGCGATCATTACCTTGTCAATTTTTTTTGTATAAAAATCGTAGAATATAACGAACATTCGAATTCACAAATATTCTACGAATATTCTACAAAATATTCACAAAATTTTTGCGAATTCGAATATGACACCTGCAGCTCATCACTACTTATTTATTCACATTGGGTCACTGTCACTAGTGGAGTACCTCAAGGGTCAGTAATGGGCCCTATTCTCTTCAATCTATTTATTAATGATCTTGTAGAAGGCTTGAAGAGTAAAATATCAATTTTTGCAGATGACAATAAACTATGCAAAGTAATTGACACAGAAGCGGACAGTATACTGCTACAGATGGATCTGGATAGATTGGAGGCTAGGGCAGATGAGGTTTAACACTAACAAATTTAAGGTTATGCACATGGGAAGCAATAATGCAAGTCACCCGTACATACTAAACGGTAAAACACTGGGTAACACTGACATAGAAAAGGACCTTTTAGTGAACAGCAAACTAAGCTGTAGAATCCAGTGTCAGGCAGCTGCTGCCAAGGCCAATAAGATAATGGGTTGCATCAAAAGGGGCATAGATGCCCGTGATGAGAACATAGTCCTACCACTTTACAAATCACTAGTCAGACCACACATGGAGTATAGTTCTGGGCTCCTGTGAACAAGGCAGACAAAACAGAGCTGGATAGGGTACAGAGGAGGACAACTAAAGTAATAACTGGAATGGGGGGACTACAGTACCATGAAAGATTATCAACATTAGGGTTATTCACTAGTAAAGAGCAGCAGGGGCAATATTCGAAATCACAATATTTTGTGAATATTTGATAGAATATTTGTCATACAGTACAGACCAAAAGTTTGGACACACCTTCTCATTCAAAGAGTTTTCTTTATTTTCATGACTATGAAAATTGTAGATTGACACTGAAGGCATCAAAACTATGAATTAACATACGTGGAATTATATACATAACATAAAAGTGTGAAACAACTGAAAATATGTCATATTCTAGGTTCTTCAAAGTAGCCACCTTTTGCTTTGATTACTGCTTTGCACACTCTTGGCATTCTCTTGATGAGCTTCAAGAGGTAGTCACCTGAAATGGTTTTCACTTCACAGGTGTGCCCTGTCAGGGTTAATAAGTGGGATTTCTTGCCTTATAAATGGGGTTGAGACCATCAGTTGCGTTGTGGAGAAGTCAGGTGGATACACAGCTGATAGTCCTACTGAATAGACTGTTAGAATTTGTATTATGGCAAGAAAAAAGCAGCTAAGTAAAGAAAAACGAGTGGCCATCCGAAAAATTGGGAAAACTTTAAAAGTGTCCCCAAGTGCAGTCACAAAAACCACCAAGCACTACAAAGAAATTGGCTTACATGCGGAACGCCCCAGGAAAGGAAGACCAAGAGTCACCTCTGCTGCGGAGGATAAGTTCATCCGAATCACCAGCCTCAGAAATCGCAGGTTAACAGCAGCTCAGATTAGAGACCAGGTCAATGCCACACAGAGTTCTAGCAGCAGACACATCTCTAGAACAACTGTTAAGAAGAGACTGTGTGAATCAGGCCTTCATGGTAGAATATCTGCTAGGAAACCACTGCTAAGGACAGGCAACAAGCAGAATAGACTTGTTTGGGCTAAAGAACACAAGGAATGGACATTAGACCAGTGGAAATCTGTGCTTTGGTCTGATAAATCCAAATTTGAGATCTTTGGTTCCAACCACCCTGTCTTTGTGCGACGCAGAAAAGGTGAACGGATGGACTCTACATGCCTGGTTCCCACCGTGAAGCATGGAGGAGGAGGTGTGATGGTGTGAGGGTGCTTTGCTGGTGACACTGTTGGGGATTTATTCAAAATTGAAGGCATACTGAACCAGCATGGCTACCACAGCATCTTGCAGCGGCATGCTATTCCATCCGGTTTGCGTTTAGTTGGACCATCATTTATTTTTCAACAGGACAATGACCCCAAACACACCTCCAGGCTGTGTAAGGGCTATTTGACCATGAAGGAGAGTGATGGGGTGCTGTGCCAGATGACATGGCCTCCACAGTCACCGGACCTGAACCCAATCGAGATAGTTTAGGGTGAGCTCGACCGCAGAGTGAAGGCAAAAGGGTCAACAAGTACTAAGCATCTCTGGGAACTCCTTCAAGACTGTTGGAAGACCATTTCAGGTGACTACCTCTTGAAGCTCATCAAGAGAATGCCAAGAGTGTGCAAAGCAGTAATCAAAGCAAAAGGTGGCTACTTTGAAGAACCTAGAATATGACATATTTTCAGTTGTTTCACACTTTTTTGTTATGTATATAATTCCACATGTGTTAATTTATAGTTTTGATGCCTTCAGTGTGAATCTACAATTTTCATAGTCATGAAAATAAAGAAAACTCTTTGAATGATAAGGTGTGTCCAAACTTTTGGTCTGTACGGTAAATAAAGTCATCAATAAATAAATATATTAATAATCAAATCGATAAATAAATAAATTCCTCAATAAATACATAAATGAATTCATCAATACAGAAATATATAAAGTTATCAATAAATAAATATTAAAAAATTAATCCATAAATACATTATTACACAAATAAAATCATCAATTAGTACATAAACAAATTCACCAATACAGAAGTTAAAAAACAATATGGTTTGGGAGTGAGAGCCAAGGAGAGGGATTGACAAGGGACCCTTCAGCACCCGCCGTCGGTTCGGCGGGGGCCAAAATGTTGCTGCCGATCGAGGAGTCGTTCATTTTGATAAATGTAAGTTTGTCTACAGAGTCAGTGGACAGACGGGTCCGCTTGTCGGTGACCACCCACCTGCCACGCTGAATGTCCGCTCAGACAGTACGCTGAAGGGGGGGCAAAACAGTAGTTCCAGCGCATACTGAGAAAGCTCACGGCAGGTGTCCAGCCTGGCAACCCAGTACTCCATGGGGTTGTCAGAAGCACCAACGGACCCCATGTAGTCTGCCACCATGCGGTCCAGCTGCTGGCGGTGACTGCTGCTGCTGCTACTGGATCGCGCAGACTGGTAAAATAACCTAATCTTACCCATGAGATGCCCTACTCGGCTGGAGCTGCTGGAGCCAGCCACCTGCTGGGTGAGTTGGGCGGGGACAACTGGAGCGTCAGCCTGAGGGTTTGCCTGCTCCAGCCGGAGGATCAGACAGGCCACAAGTTTTGCTTGCGGGTATCCATCCGAATGGCTGGGATGAACTGCTCCAGTTTCCTCTTGCAGCAGGGGTCTAAAAAGGTGGCCAACCGAAACTCATCCCTCTCCTTAATTTTACTAATCCGTGGATCCCTCCTGAGGCATCGCAACATGTGGGCAGCCATGGTGAAGAGGACAGCCTGCTGTGAGTCTTCTTGGCTGTTGGGAACCATGACCTCTTGGTCCTTCTGATCACTGTGGGAGCCGCCCCACCCCCGGACTAACCTTGACCACAGCACAGGCTCTACCTCCTGACCAGGCCCAGACTCCTGGATGTCGGCAAACTCCTCAACAAATTCTTCCTCGTCCTGGGCATGGTCTTGGTGGAGCATTGTTGCCTCTTCTTGCTCCACCAAGGAACACTATGGGGAGCACGTCATTGAGGCCAACACGTGGCAGACCTGGTGGTGTACCTGACCCCACTCCGCATTGGTGATGTAGGGAAGTGGGTGTGATGGCCTGGAAGTGCCTTGGTCGAGCAGGTATTCTTTCACTGCCCGTTGCTGCTCCCACAACCTCTCCAGCATGTGGAGGGTGGAGTTTCACCCCATCACGCTGTCCACAATCAGCCTGTAAGGTGGCAGACTGTTGTCCTGCTGCAGTTTGGACAGAGACGCGGTGCCGGTTGGGGAGCGTTGGAAGTGGCTGGCAATCCTATGTACCATTGGCGCAATGTTGCTCAACCTTGGGTATGTGCGTAGGAACTTCTGTACCACAAGATTGAGGACATGTGCCATGCAGGGCACGTGTGTGAGACTGCCAGCAAGGAGGGCGGCGTGAAGGTTGCATAGCTACGGGGACACTTGCTGGGGGGCTCAGAAGCGGTGGAGACAGTGGCTTGAGGGAGAGCAGCAGGTCTCCCCTGGACACCCCGGGGCGGCACCACAAACTGGGATGCCTCCACATCTGATGATCCCTCCCCGGAGCCTCGGAGCCAATGGGCAGTAAAGCTGATGTATCATCCCTGCTCATGTCTGCTGGTCCATGCATCCATTGTCAGATGTACCCTGTCACTGACAGCGTGATCCAGTGACAGGGATACATTATGCACAATGTGCTGGTGTAGGAAAGGGACGCCGATTCTGGCAAAGAAATGGCGGCTGGGGACATGCTATCTGGGTTGGGCCTTCTCCAACATCTGCCGGAATGGATTGCAGTCCACAATATTGAAGACCAGCAGATGTTAGGCGATAAACCTTGCAAGGAGTATATTGAGTGAACGCACGCGTCGGTCCCCAGGGGCGTAGTGCGTTCAAATGCGTCGGCAACCGACGGCTGGCACCGGATGGCAGTGGAGGGTGCAAAGGAGGCAGAGGTCTGGCTACTGGTACCAGTACCTATAGGAGAAGGAGTGGGGGAGTGGGTATGCATTGTTGGAAGGGGGTGGGGTGACTGCAGGACAGTGACAGGAGCTGTTGTCCCCTGCACACTGCTGCTGGCACTGCTATGACCACCCTGCATCTGTTCCCACTCCTGCCAGTGGTTGACTCTCAGGTGCTGAGTAAGTGCAGTGGTATGCAGCCGAGCATCAGACCTCCCTCTCCTCACCCTGGCATGGCAGAGCTGACAGATGGCAATTGTTAGATCGTCTGCTGCCAGGGTGAAGTAAGCCCAAACAGGCGACTTTCGCACCGACCTCCTGTCAGGTGGGGTGGGGCTGACTTGCTCCTGTTCGGGCTCGGTGAGCACAGGTGGAGCCAGCACCTGCTGCTGCCTCCTCCTGCTGCCATTACCAGTGGAGACCCTGCCACTGGGCTACCTGGTGACCTGGCGCCCTGTTTTCCTCGGGTGCCTACCTTCCTCATCAGTACTGCTGTCATCTGACAAGGGAGGTGGCACTTATTCTAAATCCCCCTCCTCTTCATCGCTTGTAATGTCAGACCCAAGGGCGACCAGTGGTTGACTGAGGGGAACAGCAGATGTAGAGACCCTGACCTGGCTCCACTGTCCCCTCGCTGATGCCTGGGTCTGACTAGGTGCAGAGGTTCTGTGGCTGAAACCACCCGCACCAGTTGGAAGGTATGTTACTAGGGTACTGACGGGCGGTAACACCTCCTCCTCCTCCATCCCTTCCAAATGGCCCTGACCATCTGGACCAACCTCTAGCTCACTCTCCTGCATTACCACCCCCAAGATGTCCCTCTCACTGTCGCTGTCAAACAGCATTAGGGTAGATTATTGGTGGCTGGGGGCTGGTCCTGCAGGAGGCAGCGAGCTGTTGCTGCTGAGAGCTGGGACAGAGTACTCCGTGCCACTGGTTTAGGTCACGAATGACACCACTGCTTTGGCGTCCTGAGATAAAAATGGGGCAGCTGCTGTGCCCAAAGAAATCACGGATAGAGCAGCGGCCTCCATGCTGGAAGCGGACCAGCACTAGAACCAACTCCCCTTCCACTACTATGGCTGCCTGCACGGCCACGTGCACTCATGATGTGGCTTTATATGTACACCCCAAAAAAAATAAAGAGGGATTTTGGGCAAATTATATTGGGGTGGGGACAATGGGGCAATAATGAACTAAAATAAACCAAAAAACTGTAAAACTATTTTTTTTTCCACTGACAAAAGACGCAAACACTAATTACTACACAAACTAAAGCCTAAAACACTAAGACTAAAATATTTTTTTGTTGTTATTTTTTCCACTAACAAAATACGCAAATACTAATCACTACAGAAATTGAACAATAAAATACTAAGACTAAAATACTTTTTTTGTGTTTTTATTTTTTTTTACTGACAAAAGATGCAAACACTAATCACTACACAAACTAAAGCCTAAAACACTAGGACTAAAAGACTTTCTTTTTCCAACAAAAGACTCAAACAATAATCACCACAGAAACTGAACACTAAAACACTATGACTAAAATACTTTTTTTCTGTTTCCTTTTACTGACAAAAGATGCAAACACGAATCACTACAGAAACTGAACACTAGAACACTAAGGCCCCTTTCACACGGGTGAGAATTCCGTGCAGGTGCAATGCGTGAGGTGAAAGCATTGCACCCGCACTGAATACGGACCCATTCATTTCAATGGGGCTGTGCAGATGAGCGGTGATTTTCACGCATCACTTATACTTTGCATGAAAATCGCAGCATGTTCTATATTCTACTTTTTTGCAAGCAACGCAGGCCCCATAGAAATGGATGGGGCTGCGTGAAAATGCAAGAATCCGCAAGCAAATGTGGATGCGGTGCGATTTTCACGCATGGTTGCTAGGAGATGATAGAGATGAGCAACGCAGGACCCTATTATTATGTCTATTCACTGTATTATTTTTTCTTATAACATTGTTATAAGGGAAATAATAGCATTCTTAACCACCTCCCGACCGCCTAACGCACCGATGCGTCCGGGAGGTGGTTGTTTTACTCCCCCTGGACGCATCGGCGCGTCATCTAGCGATAGCCGAGATTTCCTGTGAACGCGCGCACACAGGTGCGCGCGCTCACAGGAACGGAAGGTAAGCGAGTGGATCTCCAGCCTGCCAGCGGCGATCGCTCGCTGGCAGGCTGGAGATGTGATTTTTTTAACCCCTAACAGGTATATTAGACGCTGTTTTGATAACAGCTTCTAATATACCTGCTATCTGGTCCTCTGGTGGTCCCTTTTGTTAGGATCGACCACCAGAGGACACAGGCAGCTCAGTAAAGTCGCACCAAACACCACACTACACTACCCCCCCCGTCACTTATTAACCCTTTATGAACCACTGATCACCCCATATAGACTCCCTAATCACCCCCCTGTCATTGATCACCCCCCTGTAAGGCTCCATTCAGAGGTCCGTATGATTTTTACGGATCCACGGATACATAGATCGGATCCGCAAAACGCATACGGACGTCTTAATGGAGCCTTACAGGGGGGTGATCAATGACAAGGGGGTGATCACGCATATAGACTTCCTGATCACTTCCCTGTCATTGATCACCCCCCTGTCATTGATCACCCCCCTGTAAGGCTCCATTCAGACGTCCGTATGATTTTTACGGATCCACTGATACATGGATCGGATCCGCAAAACACATACGGACGTCTGAATGGAGCCTTACAGGGGGGTGATCAATGACAAGGGGGTGATCACGCATATAGACTTCCTGATCACTTCCCTGTCATTGATCACCCCCCTGTAAGGCTCCATTCAGACGTCCGTATGATTTTTACGGATCCACTGATACATGGATCAGGTCCGCAAAACACATGCGGACGTCTGAATGGAGCCTTACAGGGGGGTGATCAATGACAAGGGGGTGATCACGCATATAGACTTCCTGATCACTTCCCTGTCATTGATCACCCCCCCTGTCATTGATCACCCCCCTGTAAGGCTCCATTGAGACGTCCGTATGATTTTTACGGATCCATGGATACATGGATCGGATCCGCAAAACACATACGGACGTCTGAATGGAGCCTTACAGGGGGGTGATCAATGACAGGGAGGTGATCACCCATATAGATTCCCTGATCACCCCCCTGTCATTGATCACCCCCCTGTCATTGATCACCCCTCTGTAAGGCTCCATTCAGACGTCCGTTATGATTTTTACGGATCCACTGATACATGGATCGGATCCGCAAAACACATGCGGACGTCTGAATGGAGCCTTACAGGGGGGTGATCCATGACAAGGGGGTGATCACGCATATAGACTTCCTGATCACTTCCCTGTCATTGATCACCCCCCTGTCATTGATCACCCCCCTGTAAGGCTCCATTGAGACGTCCGTATGATTTTTACGGATCCACTGATACATGGATCGGATCTGCAAAACACATACGGACGTCTGAATGGAG
This sequence comes from Bufo gargarizans, assembly GCF_014858855.1. Taxonomy (NCBI): domain Eukaryota; kingdom Metazoa; phylum Chordata; class Amphibia; order Anura; family Bufonidae; genus Bufo; species Bufo gargarizans. The sequence continues at coordinate 486,865,119 of NC_058080.1, read as the reverse complement.
CCTTACAGGGGGGTGATCAATGACAAGGGGGTGATCACGCATATAGACTTCCTGATCACTTCCCTGTCATTGATCACCCCCCTGCAAGGCTCCATTCATACATCTGTATGTGTTTTGGGGATCCGATCCATGTATCAGTGGATCCGTAAAAATCATACGGACGTCTGAATGGAGCCTTACAGGGCGGTGATCAATGACAGGGAAGTGATCAGGAAGTCTATATGCGTGATCACCCCCTTGTCATTGATCACCCCCCTGTAAGGCTCCATTCAGACGTCCGTATGCGTTTTGCGGATCCGATCCATGTATCAGTGGATCCGTAAAAATCATACGGACGTCTGAATGGAGCCTTAAAGGGGGGTGATCAGGGAGTCTATATGGGTGATCACCCCCCTGTCATTGATCACCCCCCCTGCAAGGCTCCAGTCAGACATTTTTTTGGCCCAAGTTAGCGGAAATTTTTTTTTTTTTTTTTTTTTCTTACAAAGTCTCATATTCCACTAACTTGTGTCAAAAAATAAAATCTCACATGAACTCACCATACCCCTCACGGAATCCAAATACGTAACATTTTTTAAACATTTATATTCCAGACTTCTTCTCATGCTTTAGGGCCCCTAAAATGCCAGGGCAGTATAAATACCCCACATGTGACCCCATTTCGGAAAGAAGACACCCCAAGGTATTCCGTGAGGGGCATATTGAGTCCATGAAAGATTTACATTTGTGTCCCAAGTCAGCGGAAAGGGAGACTTTGTGAGAAAAAATAAAATAAAAATTTCCGCTAACTTGTGCCCAAAAAATTTTTTTCTATGAACTCGCCATGCCCCTCATTGAATACCTTGGGGTGTCTTCTTTCCAAAATAGGGTCACATGTGGGGTATTTATACTGCCCTGGCTTTTTAGGGGCACTAAAGCGTGAGAAGAAGTCTGGGATCCAAATATCTAAAAATGCCCTCCTAAAAGGAATTTGGGCCCCTTTGCGCATCTAGGCTGCAAAAAAGTGTCACACATCTGGTATCGCCGTACTCAGGAGAAGTTGGGCAATGTGTTTTGGGGTGTCATTTTACATATACCCATGCTGGGTGAGAGAAATATCTTGGTCAAATGCCAACTTTGTATAAAATAATGGGAAAAGTTGTCTTTTGCCAAGATATTTCTCTCACCCAGCATGGGTATATGTAAAATGACACCCTAAAACACATTCCCCAACTTCTCCTGAGTACGGCGATACCACATATGTGACACTTTTTTGCGACCTATGTGGGCAAAGGGGCACACATTCCAAAGAGAACCTTTAGGATTTCACCGGCCAATAACCCTTGTGGGTTATTTGGAATCATGAATCTCAATTCATCGGCGCATATAACCTTATCATCAAAGGCCCGCAATAAAATAGTTTCCTAGTTTCCAAACATGTGGTAAAGGCCTCAGTAGGATTGTTAGGTGATATCCCATAACAGGTTTTGTTGTTTAGAAGATCATAACACATGATCTGATACATAGAGTGATCCATAAGGACCACATTACCCCCTTTATCTGAGGATTTGCAAACAAATGTTGCGTCCTCAGTTAATGCTTTTAAAGCCTTCCATTCTTCCTTATTAAGATTTTTTGTAATATGAAAATTAGTAGAAAGAATGGCTTCCAACTGTTCCGTAACTAGTTTCTAGAAAACATCAAGTACCTAGGTATCCTGTAGCGGAGGCATTTTACTGCGCAATCTAAGAGAGGTAAAGGGTCCCTGACCAGGAGTTCTCACGTTCTCTTCTAAGAGGGAGCTAAGTGTATGAACATCCTCAAGATCTGAGAGGGATATACTTAGTTCCTTACATGTCTTATTATCATGTGTTCTGATTTTTTTTTTTGCCATTTCAATTTTTGAATGAAGAAATTCCGATCCTTAATCCAACAAAAAGAATCAAATCGTGTAGTGGGGACAAAGGAGAAACCTTTCATCAATACCCTACATTCAAGGTCTGTTAGTGAACGGTCAGAGAGGTTGATCACTTGATTGGTCACGGAAATTATTTTGGTTTTAGAGACCGGGTGATGTGAGTGCTATCTCTGTCTCTCAATTGATAAGGGGGGACATTTAGACCCGTCTCTAAAAAAGAGGAGGAAGAAGAAGGTGGGTATGTAGACGATGAGACAGGGGAGCCAGATGCTAGTGCCACACCCGTTAATGCCTGTGGGACAGACTGGAATTGGGTGACAGCGCCTGTACGGGCACCTCTGTATCCCTTTTGGGGCCATCGTTGTCTCCCTCTACCCCGATTCTGAACAGTACCCTTAGGTGTCAAGTTGGCCCGTCTTTCAGTGTCAAATGAGTCTATGTCTGTCGTGGACGAATCAACAGCCTGGTCACCTTGAGTGGAGGAATCAAAATTTAAAACACGCTTTTCACGAAATTCAATGAGATCTCGTACAAATTGCCTGTGTTTTCTTTCTTTGAGGGTAGTTTGATACCGTTCAATATTATTTTGGAGTGTAGTTTCCCTCCTGGCAAAGACACTTTCTGCTTTATGAGTCAATGCTGCTTCTATAAGGGAATTAAGATGTGTAGATTTCTCCAAAATTTGACGTTCCTCCTCCAGTAACAAATTCATGAACCAGAGGGAACTATCTAAAGATTCCTGCTCCCACTTGGTAAGCAAAGACACAGACCTAGAACTCTCTGCTGGAACCAAATGTACCCTGAGACCTTTGGGGACAATTTTATGTTGAATGTATTTGTCCAATGACTGTACTTCCCACCAAGATGTAAGATTGAGTTTATATGCCTCAAACAGGTCTTTGAAAATTGCTTTTAACATAGGTAACCCCCCTGAGCCACTCTCGCCTTCCCTCTCTGAGAACACCTCCCTTGCCTCACAAATCCATGATTCAGTGTTTATGGGGCCTCTGAGGAAACCTGCCATGTCAATTATTATTATTATTATTATTGTGGCACACAGCATAAAGAAAAACATACAAATAAACTCCTTCCTGTCTAGGCGCTACCTAAACAAAATCTGTCCCTACCTCACTCGTAGAGCAAAGTTCACACATGGACATCATATGCGGCTTTCCTCAGCCAACCTCAATACAGCAGCCTCCAAGCTGTGGCAATTCCAGTACCTTTTGGGGGAGTGTGGCCCAGTAGTCCTCCAGATGCTGGCTGTGCAACCCTCGTTCTCCAGGCTTTGCTATGTCCCCCAAACTTCAGGCTATTGCATAGCCTTGTGGCCCCTCGGCCTTGCCTAGCTAAGACCACGCTGACATAACCTCACCAGGCTTCTGTCTGCACACTCTCCAGAGTGAGACACACCCAATTGCAGAAACCAGAATAAATGGAATCCCTGGACGTGAGCATGTCCTAAGTCCCGTACTGGAGCATGGGGAACAGGCACCCACCCAACACATTGCCTGTTCCCAGTAAAAGCCTACCCTGAAATAGCTGAACCAGCTACACTATCTATATGATGTCTGTCCCCAACTACTTTAGTGGACACCTGGACTAGGGCTTTTACTCCATCAAGGCCGGGCCTCTTGGTGACACGCTCCTGTTGCAAACAACACCCCTTTTATCATGCTTCCCCAGACCTTTACTGCACACCTCAATGTTCACATTGCCACACCCTCTATTGACATTATACTAAGCATTCTGTATTAAAGAATGCTATTATTTTCCATTATAACCATGTTATAATGGAAAATAATAAAATCTATAGAACACCGAACTCAAAACCGAATTTCAGTGAAGAAGTCCGGGTTCGGGTCTGGGTACCACATTGCATTCGAGTGGAAAAAGCTGAACAACGGAACGTAATCACAGTCAAAACTGAGTGAAATGACGTGCCTTCTCACACGATTTTCCCTCAACACACCTGCATCGCATCCGGCCCTCACCCGCAACACCCGTGTGAAAGAGACCTAATTATTTTTATTTTTTCGCTGACAAGACCCAAAAACTAATTACTACAGAAACTAAAGCCTAAAACACTAGGACTAAAATACTTTTTTTTTTTTTTTCCACAGACGGATGAAACAGACAGCTAAACCCTACACTATTCTATATCCCTATCTAACCTAAAGTACACCCTGCCCTGGAAACTATCAGCTACACTATGCCCTAACTAACCTACACTATCTAGCACTAACTATATGGATTATATATTTCAGCTACCTAACTCTATAACCTACACTACACCCAGCACCGGACCCTATCAGCTACACTATGCCCTAACTAACCTACACTATCTAGCACTAACTATATGGATTATATATTTAAGCTACCTAACTCTATAACCTAGACTACACCCTGCACTGGACCCTATCAGCTACACTATGCCCTACTAACCTACACTATCTAACACTAATTATATGGATTATATATTTAAGCTAACTATCTCTATAACCTACACTACATCCAGCACTGGACCCTATCAGCTAAGCTACAATATCCCCTACTAACCTACACTATCTAGCACTAACTATATGGATTATATATTTCAGCTAACTAACTCTATAACCTAGACTACATCCAGCACTGGACCCTATCAGCTAAGCTACAGTATTCCCTACTAAACTACACTATCTAGCACTAACTATATGGATTATATATTTCAGCTACCTAACTCTATAACCTACACTACATCCAGCACTGGACCCTATCAGCTAAGCTACAATATCCCCTACTAACCTACACTATCTAGCACTAACTATATGGATTATATATTTAAGCTACCTAACTCTATAACCTACACTACATCCAGCACTGGACCCTATCAGCTAAGCTACAATATCCCCTACTAACCTAGACTATCTAGCACTAACTATATGGATTATATATTTCAGCTAACTAACTCTATAACCTACACTACATCCAGCACTGGACCCTATCAGCTAAGCTACAATATCCCCTACTAACCTACACTATCTAGCACTAACTATCTGGATTATATATTTCAGCTAACTAACTCTATAACTGTCATGGAACCATGAACCAGACATACAACAAGAGATGAGTGGAAATAAGAAGGCTTTATTGAAAATAAAGCTGTAAGGTAAAAGTCCAAACGGATGGCTAAACCGAAGCAGGGTCTTGCGAAACCAGGGATCAGGAACCAGAAGGGTAGTCAGACGAAGCCAGGATCAGGAATCAGCAGGGTAGTCAGACGAAGCCAGGATCAGGAATCAGCAGGGTAGTCAGACGAAGCCAGGATCAGGAACCAGAAGCAGCAGCAGTCTTAGAAGCATGTGAGCACAGGAGGACCAAGCAAGGAACTGAAGCCACAGACCTCCTATATATATGAGCTAGGCATCCAGCTCCTCCCAGTGGGAAGGAGGAGCCGCAGGGTGGGAGGCTACAAGAAACCCAGAAACCAAGATGGCCGCCAGAACATGTCAAACGAAGGAGGACAGCAAGGAGGTAAGACCATGACAGTACCTCCCCCTCAAGGGCCCCTCCTCCGCGGAGTAAGGAACGGTTTCTGAGGGAAGCGTGCGTGGAAGGCTCGGAGCAAGGCAGGAGCATGGACATCTGCGGAGGGAACCCAGGAACGCTCCTCTGGACCATAACCACGCCAATGGACCAAAAACTGCACCCGGCCGCGGACCAGGCGTGAGTCCAGGATATTGCTCACCTCATACTCCTCACGATTGCCCACTTGGACCGGACGAGGCCGAGGAATCGAGGAAGTGAAACGATTACACACCAGTGGCTTCAACAGGGAGACATGAAACACGTTGGAGATCCGCATGCCAGGAGGAAGCGCAAGGGCATAGGCTACCGGGTTTACCCTGCGAAGCACTCGGAAGGGACCAACAAAGCGAGGCGCCAGCTTGGGAGTGGGCACTCGAAGGTTGAGGTTGTGGGTGGACAACCATACGCGGTCTCCGACCTGGTAGGAAGGAGCGGGCGCTCGTCTGCGATCAGCCTGGAGTCTCTGGCGCTGCACAGAGACCTCAAGGGACCTCTGGATCTGTACCCAAGAAGCACGTAGGACGGAAAGGTGATCCTCCACAGCCGGAATATCCTGGGGAGAGAATACCTCCGGTAACACGGCAGGTTGGAACCCATAATTGGCCATGAAGGGAGACGTCCCAGAGGAAGAGTTCACCGCCGTGTTCCTGGCAAACTCAGCCCAAGGCAGGAGGTCAACCCAATTGTCTTGGTGATCGGAGACATAGCAACGAAGGAATTGCTCCAAGGCCTGATTGGATCGTTCTGCGGCCCCATTGGACTGAGGGTGGTAGGCCGAGGAGAAAGAGAGATGAATCCCCAACTGGGAGCAAAAGGCGCGCCAGAACCTGGACACAAACTGACTCCCCCGATCCGACACAATCTCCTTGGGCAAACCGTGCAACCGGAAGACCTCCCTGGCAAAAATCGAGGCCAACTCTTGTGCAGAGGGTAACTTCTTAAGAGGAACACAGTGGCACATTTTGGAAAACCGATCCACTATCATGAGAATGACCATATGGCCTCGGGATGCAGGGAGGTCCACAATGAAATCCATCCCCAGGTGTGACCATGGACGCTCCCCGGTGGCTATGGGTTGCAAAAGGCCCAACGGAAGGTGCCGAGGGGACTTACTCTGGGCACAAACGGAGCATGCCGCTACATATGCGGCGATGTCGGAACGTAGAGAAGGCCACCAGAACAGACGTGAAACAGCCCAGGACAGCTGATTCTTTCCAGGATGCCCCGCGGCCTTGGAGTTATGGTAGGTTCGCAACAACCGAGTGCGCAACTCCTCAGGCACAAAACACCTGCCGTTGGGTCTCCCAGAGGGAGCACCAGATTGAGCCGCCAAAATCTGCTCACCCAGGGGAGAGGTCAGGCTGGTGCGAATGGCGGCCAGGATCTGATTCGGAGGTATGACCGAAGTCGGAATCGACTCCTCCCCGGACAGCTCGGAGTACTGCCGTGATAAGGCATCCGCTCTGATGTTCTTGGAACCGGGTAGGTAGGAGACCACGTAATTAAAACGTGACAAGAACAGAGCCCATCTGGCCTGACGTGGTGTCAATCTCTTGGCCTCAGAGAGGTAGGTCAGATTCTTGTGGTCCGTCAGGATGAGAACCGGAACCACCGAGCCCTCGAGCAAGTGCCTCCATTCTTTAAGGGCCTGCACGATGGCCAATAACTCCCTGTCACCAATCTGGTAGTTGCACTCCGCGGAAGACAGTTTCCGGGAGTAAAACCCACAAGGAAGCAGAGGACCCTCTGGTGTTCTACGCTGAGACAGGAGGGCGCCTACTCCCGTCTCAGACGCGTCCACCTCGAGGACAAACGGCAACCCAGGGTTGGGATGCGACAGAATCGGAGCCGACACAAAGGCGGACTTTAGAGCCTCAAAAGCTCGGATGGCCTCGGGCGGCCAGACCTGGGGATTACTGCCCTTCTTGGTCAGATCCGTGAGAGGCTTGGCTAGCATGGAAAAGTCCCTGATGAACTTCCGATAATAATCGGCGAAGCCCAAAAAGCGCTGCAGGGCACGAAGACCACTGGGCTGTGGCCACTGTAAGACAGCCGAAACCTTCTCAGGATCCATGGAGAACCCCTCAGCGGAAATGATGTAACCTAAGAAGGTTACCTGGGATCGGTGAAATTCGCATTTCTCAAGCTTACCGAACAGCTTGTTCTCTCGTAACCTTTGCAACACTCGTCTGACATCCAGAATGTGGGCCTCCATGGATTCAGAATATACCAAGATGTCATCCAAATAGACCACCACACACTGCTGCAACAGGTCACGGAAAACATCGTTGATGAATTCCTGGAAGACTGCGGGCGCATTGCACAACCCAAAGGGCATAACCAAGGATTCATAATGACCGGTCCTGGTGTTAAACGCGGTCTTCCACTCATCGCCCGCCTTGATCCTTACCAGGTTATATGCCGCCCTCAGGTCGAGTTTGATAAAGACTGTGGCCCCTTTGAGGCGATCGAACAGCTCGGAAATCAAGGGTATCGGGTAAGCGTTCTTGATCGTGATGCGATTGAGACCCCTGTAATCGATGCAAGGCCTCAACTCACCGCCCTTCTTTTTCACAAAGAAAAATCCAGCCCCTGCCGGGGACGAGGATTTGCGAATGTGTCCGCGTGAAAGCGCCTCCCTCACGTACTCCTCCATGGCCTCATTCTCCGCTACCGACAGTGGATAGACTTTGCCACGAGGCGGAACGGCACCAGATTGTAACTCTATGGCACAATCGTATGGGCGGTGCGGAGGTAGGGCAACCGCACGCACCTTATCGAATACATCCCGGTACTCCTCATATTCAGGAGGCAACAGAGAGTCCGAGGAAGTACACAGCAACTTGACAGGCCCATGGATGCAACTAGCCCCACACTGCGGTGACCACGAGAGGATCTCGGCCGATTTCCAATCGAAAGTCGGATTATGCTTCTGGAGCCAGGGGTACCCCAAGACCACCGAGTAGTGTGGAGACTAAATAACCTGGAGACAGACCGACTCTCTGTGAACGGCACCAATGGCCATCCCCACTGGAAGGGTCTCATGAGTCACGTGTGGCGGCAGAAGGGGTCTGCCGTCTATCGCCTCAAGAGCCAGTGGGGAACCTCGAGGCTGCAGAGGAATGGAATTGGCGGCAGCGAACACACTATCAATGAACAAACCACCAGCACCAGAGTCCACCAACGCCTGGGTCGTCACCGAGCCCCCGACCCAGGAGAGGACAACAGTAATCAGTGGTTTGTCAACACGGGAAACCGGGGACGAGGAGACTCCACCCAAGATCTGCCCCCGACAGGATCTCAGGTGCGAGCGTTTCCCGGACGGTTCGGGCATGCCAACCGAAAATGCCCACCGAGACCACAGTACATGCATCGGCCCTCGCGTCTCCGGAGTACCCTCTCCCCCTCGGACAGGCGAGCAAACCCCAGCTGCATGGGTTCACCCCCAGACAAGTCATCCCCAGGAGGCGTGGGAGGAGAGGGAGGCACGGGTGGGACAGCAAACGTAGGCGCCAATCTGTTAGAAGGCCTCCGCAGGCTCTCCTTAAAGGAAGGTCTCTCCCTGAGTCTGGTGTCAATCAAAATCAGGAAAGAAATAAGAGACTCGAGCTCCACTGGTAGGTCCTTAGCTGCAACCTCATCCTTCAAGGCATCCGAGAGACCATGAGAGAAAGCAGCGACCAGAGCCTCATTATTCCAGCCCACCTCTGCTGCCAGGGTACGAAACTCAATGGCGTATTCAGCTACGGATCGTGAACCCTGTCTGATGGACATAAGGAGCTTCGCAGTAGAGGCAGCACGAGCCGGCACATCGAATACCTTCCGAAGAGAAGCAACAAAACCAGAAAACTCGGCAACCACCGAATTGTTGTTCTCCCATAAAGGGCTGGCCCAGGCCAAGGCCTTGTCCGAGAGCAGCGAGATCAAGAAGCCCACCTTTGAACTCGAAGTAAATGCCCACCTGGTTAAGGAAACCTCGGCACTGAGTTGGCTCTCCCCCAAAGCGCTGTGGAAGGGGGGCAGAACCGGTCATTCCCCGAAACACCGCAGGCGCAGCAACAGGTGTCGGGGTAGACTCTGGCGCAACAACCGGAGCGGCAGTAGGAGCGGGCCCAGGAGCGACAACCGACCCATCGGCAACGGAAGATAAATGAGCCGTGCGTTCAAGCAGGGTTTGCAATGCCACAGCGAACCGACCCAACAGGTGATCCTGCTGATCAAGTCTGGCAACCAGCGTAGGTAGCGAGGATGGCCCTGTACCGTCAGAATTCATGGCTTGGTCCTAATGTCATGGAACCATGAACCAGACGTACAACAAGAGATGAGTGGAAATAAGAAGGCTTTATTGAAAATAAAGCTGTAAGGCAAAAGTCCAAACGGATGGCTAAACCGAAGCAGGGTCTTGCGAAACCAGGGATCAGGAACCAGAAGGGTAGTCAGACGAAGCCAGGATCAGGAATCAGCAGGGTAGTCAGACGAAGCCAGGATCAGGAATCAGCAGGGTAGTCAGACGAAGCCAGGATCAGGAACCAGAAGCAGCAGCAGTCTTAGAAGCATGTGAGCACAGGAGGACCAAGCAAGGAACTGAAGCCACAGACCTCCTATATATATGAGCTAGGCATCCAGCTCCTCCCAGTGGGAAGGAGGAGCCGCAGGGTGGGAGGCTACAAGAAACCCAGAAACCAAGATGGCCGCCAGCACATGTCAAACGAAGGAGGACAGCAAGGAGGTAAGACCATGACAATAACCTACACTACACCCTGCACTGGACCCCATCAGCTATTCAGCTACACGATTCCCTATTACTATATAATAACTATCAGGATTATTTATATGTGATTTGGAATGTAATTTGAAAAAGCACAGTATTCAAGCTCCTCTCTCTCTCACACATAAAACTCCACAAAATGGCTGCTGGGGAGTGTCTTAATTTATATAGTGAAGGGATAGGCAACTTTTCTATTGGTTGCTAAGGATGTTGCTAAGCTGTGACAAAGCCTTCTCATTGGACCACAAGCTATAAGAAGGGAGGGATGATCACCTGATGTGTACTGTGTTAAAAAAATGAAAAATATTCATCATAACGAATATATAGCACTATATTCTAAATGCCGATTTTCGCAATAAAAATTGGTAATATGAATATTCGTGCTCAACACTATAAGTAACTGTCTCATTAATATAAAACAGAGGGTAGTTATTAAAGGGTTTCTACCACTTGAATATCACATATTTGGTGTTCAGACACTAGCGATCTGCTAGTGTCTGTTCTTGCCTACAAGCTAATTATCACATTAATCCGGCCTGCCGATATCTCAAAAAAAGCACTTTTATCTTTATGCAAATGAGCCTCTAGGTGCTATGCAGGCGTTTTTCATAGCACCTAGAGGCTCCGTCTACCTTGCAGTTTGCCGCCCTGCGCCTCGCTCCAGCACGCCCATCTCTGCCTGTAATCGATCCTCCCCCTGCTTCAGCCTTCCGAAATCTCGCGCCTGCGCCGTCCGTCGCGGCATTCGGAGGCATTCGGCGCAGGCGCAGTCCATGTCTGATCGCTCCGTGCTCAGACATTTCCACTGCGCCTGCGCCGATGTCATCGGCGCAGGCGCAGTGGAAATGTCTGAGCACGGAGCGGTCAGACATTGACTGCGCCTGCGCCGAATGCCTCCGAATGCCGCGACGGACGGCGCAGGCGCGAGATTTCGGAAGGCTGAAGCAGGGGGAGGATCGATTACAGGCAGAGATGGGCGTGCTGGAGCGAGGCGCAGGGCGGCAAACTGCAAGGTAGACGGAGCCTCTAGGTGCTATGAAAAACGCCTGCATAGCACCTAGAGGCTCATTTGCATAAAGATAAAAGTGCTTTTTTTGAGGTATCGGCAGGCCGGATTAATGTGATAATTAGCTTGTAGGCAAGAACAGACACTAGCGGATCGCTAGTGTCTGAACACCAAATATGTGATATTCAAGTGGTAGAAACCCTTTAATGGTACACACTCAGATTGGGTCACTGTCACTAGTGGAGTACCTCAGGGGTCAGTATTGGGCACTATTCTCTTCAATATATTTATTAATGATCTTGTAGAAGGCTTGTACAGAAAAATATACATTTTTGCAGATGACACTAAACTTTGTAAAGTAATTAGCATGTAAGAGGACAGTATACTACTACAGAGGGATCTGGATGCACTAAAAACACATTTGTTAAATAAAAAAAATTCCAGTAAAAAAATATATACTTTTTTTGCATTGAAAATGCGCTTTTCAATTTAATAAAAATTGCAAAAACAAAATTTCCCCCCTTTTTTTGGTATTGCCTCATCCGTAAAGACCCGGACTATCATGTAAGTTATCCCCTGTGGTGAACTCCATAAAAAGAAATATGATAGAATTGCTAATTTATTCTTAGTTGCCACCAAAAAAACTTAATAACAAGCGATCAAAAAGTGTAATTTACTCCAAAATGATACCAATGAAAAATACAAGTTGTCCCACAAAAACCAAGCCCTCACACAAATCCATAGAAAGAAAAATTAAAAAGTTATGGGTCTTGGGAAGCAGCAATGCAAAAATATTTTTTTCCTTTAAAAAAAAATATTTTTTAGTGCACAAAACTAGTAAAACAAACTATATGTATTTGGTATCACTGTACTCATACTGACCCAGAGAATAAAGATATTGTTATTCATACCGAAAAATGAACCCCGTAAAATTTCTAACATAAAAATACTGAGTTTCCCATCTCCCTCCCAGGAAGAGTTAATAAAAGTTAATCAGATATTTATGTGCACAACTTAGTTTGGCATAAAGTGCATGTGCATGAGGCCTACATATAAACAGGTAATATTTGTATATAACTAACGGCAGGGAAGGCCCTTAGTCCCCTTTCACACGAGCGAGTTTTCCGCGCGGGTGCAATGCGTGACGTGAACGCATGGCACCCCCACTGAATCCAGACCCATTCATTTCAATGGGTCTGTGTACATGAGCGTTGTTTTTCACACATCAGTTCTGCGTTGCGTGAAAATCGCAGCATGTTCTATATTCAGCGTTTTTCACGCAGCCCTGGCCCCATAGAAGTGAATGGGGCTGCGTGAAAAACGCATTGCATCCGCAAGCAAGTGCGGGTGCGATGCGTTTTACACTGATGGTTGCTAAGAGATGTTTGTAAACCTTCAGTTTTTTATCACGCGCGTGAAAAACGCATCAAAACGCATTGCACCCGCGCGGAAAAAACTGCCTGAACTTGCTTGCAATATAGTGCGAGTTTAACTGAACGCATCCGGACCTAATCCGTCACGCTCGTGTGAAAGAGGCCTTACCCTGGGTTCACACCTGAGCGTTTTACAGCGCGTTCAAACGCGCTGTAAAACGCTTAAGACATGAAAACCAATGCTTCCCTATGGGAAGGGTTCACACCTGGGCGTTTTACAGCGTGTACGAACGCGCTGTAAAACGCCCGACGCTCAAACAAGTACTTGAGCTTCTTTGGGGCGTTTTGACGCGCGTTTGTGGCCATAGGACACTGCAGTCAATGACACAAACGCGCGTCAAACGCGCGTTTACTATTACAAAAAACGCGCATAAAAACGCGTTTGAGGAACGCTCAGGTGTGAACCCAGGGTTAGAGTCAGCTCTACTACTTGGCCCTGGGTACAGTATTAAAAAAAATATATAATGTATTTGTTTTTATTATAAAATTAATTTAGACATTAGTGTGGGAGATACATACTCTTGTCAAATGATGTGCTTGTATTTCTGGGAAAAAAAACAAAAAAACTTTTTTTGTAGCTCAGTAGTTTGCATAGTTCTCTTTGGCTATGAAGTAATTTATCTTAAATGATGTACTCTGGCAATTGAACAGTAAATCTTTGCTATCTAATTTCAATGCCCGTAGAGGCAATCGCTTAGGGTCCCTGCAGATACGCCTAGCTCAGAAATCATTGTTCCGACAAACTGGAGTGCATTGCAAGTTCTTAATCAATTAGATTCCTACCCACCCTCATACCTTTAAGGTTTCCTTTCTGCTTTAAGAAAAAAAAATAATACACAGTTCATAGTGTGCTTTTTCTGCAGCATCCATGATTTGGAGCTGGGCCAGCTGAGCCAAGAACTATGTCACAGCTTGAAATGCAGTGGGATAAAGCTGAGACTTAAGATGAACTATCAGAATGGAAATCAGAAAATCCCTGGAGAGAAAGTATCTGAGCTCCTGTAGATATCTATTTTCTTTGTACCCGATAAACATAAGCATTCTGCATCCTTTCTCATCTGCTCTGTACCAGCAAAAAACATGCAATTACATTTCAATAAATACATAAGTATATATTTATTTGTGCTATTTTCTCCACTTGAATTTGAACCAACTGCATTCCTTTCACAACTGCTATTATGCAATTTATACATTTTTCCTTCTAGAATCAAAAAAATGCACAAATGCACAAAAAGGCATAATATTGTGACAGTATTTAAACATAACATATATAAATAATAGGGGATTTTGGCAGAAGGTGTGTATGGAGCACACTCAGGAACTGAGCCCAATTTATATGCGGCAGGTGCTGGCTCTGTTATAGTTGCCAATTTTGTTTATTTAACCCCTCAGATGCTGTGATTGCTATTTACTTCTTCTGTCCTCTAATGACCCCCACAATACAATGGTTACCATGGTAGTCAGGTTCTTGCAAGGGCCTACAGGCCTTCAGTTTCTTGTTATATAATGTTCCGAAGTATTGTATAACCCAATATAATTCTGTATGGATCAGTTAGGGTTAACAATCCTGAATATGCATTCGTAGCAAGTTAGTTGATGGACTAACCCCTAGTTCACTCTGATGATAGCTGAGGAAATGAGAGGAGCGACACGTGCTCATTGCATCAAGAAAGCCATCTCTGTTTTACAGTACTCCAGAAAGAGAGAGAAAGAAAGAACTCGAAGGTCCTGAATCTGCATTGAGCACTAGAGTTAGTCAGTAAGGTATTCACTGCTTAAGGTTGATAAACACTTTTCTGCAGGGAGAGGGATTTTACTAATACATACCCTTCCAAATGGTCCTGGCCAGCTGTGTCTTAATCCTTTACCCCCCCCCCCCCCCACCTGGGAATAATAGACAAGTTTGCAAGAACCTTATTGCGAGCCCTAGAGAGTGAGAGAGACTTTGAAGAGATAGAGGAGGGAGTACTACAACCCCCATCCTGGCGTATAACTATACATTGTTATGTAAGAATATTTACACTATCAATTGTTTGAAACTGTGTTTGATACCGCTAGCTGTACTACAACTCCTATTCTGCACTTTACCGAAGAGAGATTTATCTATTTTCTACAACTGGCATGGTTACTGATTCCAGCAACATCTGCCGGCAACAGCATCTACATCTCCTGCTCTACACCCATACAACACTAAGACCACCAAGGGCACTCAAACTACCATCAGGCAAGAGCCCTAGCATTAGGCTGTGCCCCAATGGAAGAAAGTGTGCGCCCTCCTGTCACTTCCCTAGGCAGTATCGGTGTGAGGATTGAACTGTTGCAGCCAAAGCCACAAACACCCAAATCCTCCTCTCTGCTCCTCCAGTGCTTTTGGCAGAAGCTCATAAGCTCTAATAGGATTTTGAATTGAAACAGTTAAAAACAAAAAATACTTTGCAGATAATACCCCGGCCAAAGCAGTGATGCTTACTGGTTCCCTTCCCCTACCACCCAGTCCCCAGGCACATGCACCCACCTCCTGCCCCTTTGCTGTGCACCTGTTGCAATAGTTCATTGTCTGAATAATAATATTTGAGCATATCCAGAGAAAACCTAAAATATATTTCTGCTTCCTGTCATAACTAGTTACAAAGAAGGAATTTTGACATGTTCCTTGTAATATATCTTTTTTATGGCCTCATGCACACAACCGTTCCGTTTTTTGCGGTCCGCAAACCGCAGATCCGCAAAAAACGGAAGCCACCCATGTGCTGCTTTCCATAATTTGCGGAACGGAACAGGCGGCCCATTGTAGAAATGCCTATTCTTGTCCGCAAAACGGACAAGAATAGGACATGTTATATATTTTTT
Source organism: Bufo gargarizans (assembly GCF_014858855.1). Lineage (NCBI taxonomy): Eukaryota > Metazoa > Chordata > Amphibia > Anura > Bufonidae > Bufo > Bufo gargarizans. The sequence goes on along the minus strand of NC_058080.1, from coordinate 486,849,595 downwards.
GCGGGGCCACGGAACAGAGCAACAGATGCGGACAGCACATGGAGTGCTGTCCGCATCTTTTGCGGCCCCATTGAAGTGAATGGGTTAGCATCCGAACCGCCAAAAATTCGGCTCAGATGCGGACCAGAACAACGGTCGTGTGCATGAGGCTTATGTCTGAGAGACGTTTACAATTAATTTCCAATTATGTGTAAGAAGAAAAATCATGAAAATTTTTCCAACTTTTTATGTTTTTCTCATTTCAATAATTGCTGAAAAATAAATCCTGTACATTCAAAACATCAGTTGTATTTCTTACTGTCACCTAAACACTGTAGGAGATGCATATATGTTTTTGTCACATTTTTTCCTGTAGAATCATGGTGTATGGTATCTGGAGGGAAGGTCACAGTCAAGAATGGGGTGCTGGAAGTGATGTAAGAGGCATCGTCACCTCTTATAACTCACAAATGACAAGTTTAGATTGTCTAAATCATGATGGCGAAGCTTTATTTATACATTTCTGCTGTAAGATCAGCAAATTGATATACAGAAATTCTATTGCTTGATGTTCTTGCAGTAATGTTATACCACATACAGTTGCAAGAAAAAGTATGTGAACCCTTTGGAATGATCTGGATTTCTGCACAAATTGGTCAAAAAATGTGATCTGATCTTCATCTAAGTCACAAAAATAGACAATCACAGTCTGCTTAAACTAATAACACACAAAGAATTAAATGTTACCATGTTTTTATTTAACACACCATGTAAACATTCACAGTGCAGGTGGAAAAAGTATGTGAACCCTTGGATTTAATAACTGGTTGAACCTCCTTTGGCAGCAATAACTTCAACCAAACGTTTCCTGTAGTTGCAGATCAGACGTGCACAACGGTCAGGAGTAATTGTTGACCATTCCTCTTCACAGAACTGTTTCAGTTCAGCAATATTCATGGGATGTCTGGTGTGAATCGCTTTCTTGAGGTCATGCCACAGCATCTCAATCGGGTTGAGGTCAGGACTATGACTGGGCCACTCCAGAAGTTGTATTTTCTTCTGTTTAAGCCATTCTGTTGTTGATTTACTTCTATGCTTTTGGTCGTTGTCCTGTTGCAACATCCATCTTCTGTTGAGATTCAGCTGGTGGACAGATGGCCTTAAGTTCTCCTGCAAAATGTCTTGATAAACTTGAGAATTCATTTTTCCTTTGATTATAGCAATCCGTCCAGGCCCTGATGCAGCAAAGCAGCCCCAAACCATGATGCCCCCACCACCATACTTCACAGTTGGGATGAGGTTTTGATGTTGGTGTGCTGTGCCTCTTTTTCTCCACACATAGTGTTGTGTGTATCTTCCAAACAACTCAACTTTGGTTTCATCTGTCCACAGAATATTTTGCCAGTACTGCTGTGGAACATCCAGGTGCTCTTGTGAAAACTGTAAACATACAGCAATGTTTCTTTTGGACAGCAGTGGCTTCCTCTGTGGTATCCTGCCATGAAATCCATTCTTGTTTAGTGTTTTACGTATCGTAGATTCGCTAACAGGGATGTTAGCATATGCCAGAGACTTTTGTAAGTCTTGAGCTGACCCTCTAGGATTCTTCTTCACCTTATTGAGCAGTCTGCACTGTGCTCTTGCAGTCATCTTTACAGGACGGCCACTCCTAGGGAGAGTAGCAGCAGAGCTGAACTGTCTCCATTTATAGACAATTTGTCTTACTGTGGACTGATTAACAGCAAGGCTTTTGGAGATACTTTTATAACCCTTTCCAGCTTTATGCAAGTCAACAATTCTTAATCGTAGGTCTTCTGAGAGCTCTTTTGTGCGAGGCATCATTCACATGAGGCAATGCTTCTTGTGAAAAGCAAACACAGAACTGGTGTGTGTTTTTTATAGGGCAAGGCAGCTGTAACCAACACCTCCAATCTCATCTCATTGATTGGGCTCCAGTTGGCTGACACCTCACTCCAATTAGCTCTTGGAGATGTCATTAGTCTAGGGGTTCACTTACTTTTTCCACCTGCACTGTGAATGTTTACATGGTGTGTTCAATAAAAACATGGTAACATTTAATTCTTTGTGTGTTATTAGTTTAAGCAGACTGTGATTGTCTATTGTTGTGACTTAGATGAAGATCAGATCACATTTTATTACCAATTTGTGCAGATAACCATATCGTTACAAAGGGTTCACATACTTTTTCTTGCAACTGTATGTCCCGCTATCCTATGATATGTACCTGCTTGACATGATACCTACAGCATACACAACCTAGAACCACGTGCTCAGCGTCCCCTTATTGGATGTACTCGAATGCCTGCTAAATCTTCTGCGCCTAAACTACATCTATAAAAAAAGGTAGCAGCACTCCAAGGATTTCAAATGAAAAACATGTGGTTTATTCACCCAATGTCAGTAGCAGCGACGTTTCAACCGCTTGTTGCGGTCTTTCTCATAGCTTGAGAAAGACCGCAACAAGTGGTTGAAACGTCGCTGCTACTGACATTGGGTGAATAAACCACATGTTTTTCATTTGAAATCCTTGGAGTGCTGCTGGCTTTTTTTTTTTTCATTTTTTCTGAATTGGACCGTGGTGCTGGTCCACACTGGCCTGATTGCACCCGAACAAGATAGTGTGCTGCATCCCCATTTTCCAAGTTTAAACTACATCTCAGTGATGGCAGAACAGAGACCACAATATAAAGATAGATGAACTTTACCACAATGGAGTGGATGTAAGTAGAGGAGGCGCCTTCCCTTCTACGCGTGTTTTGCATAATAGGTTTTTCAGGAGGAGAGGCTTGTAGGGGTAGAGGGGAGTGTTTAAAATCTTATCCTGGCCAATCGGAGACTAATATGACTTGCATTTGACCTGCGTCACTTAGCTGCCCTATGAATGGCACATGGCCAATCTCTGCCTGCCATCTGTACGTGACTTCCGTCCTTCCCCTGAGTGTTATGCCGAGAAGGGCAATCCTGCGCCTCAGAAGAAACTCTGATTGACGTTGTCGGTGTCCCAACTCCTTGGAGATGCAGCGGAAGCACTGTGGCCGCAGTATCAGTTATACGCGGACAGGCAAATTCAAATGTTAACTACAGGGGTGGGAGGAAAATATATTTTAATTTAATGAAACCTATATTGCACACGCTACCCATAAAGTGCTTTAGTGCAAAAATATTATTATTATTATACATGATTACTAAAGTGCAATTTGATAAAGTGCTATTGTGCAATTACTGAACTCATATATCTCGCTAATTGTGCTGCCTTTACAGGCTAATTAAGTTATAGTTATCTATATAGACTATGTAGTTTATCACTGCCATCTAGTGGCAAAAGTGAGTGGCAGATTTACCCAGGTTAAGAAAATCACTCAGGCAGGACATGACCCTTGGTTTAGGAAGTGTCTTCAGCCATTTTAGATTGCTATTCTCGATGGATGCAGTCTGACTGCTTCTCTCCCAAGGGGCTTGAGACATCATCACCTATAAGTGCCTTTCTGTGGTGTTATCTGTTATGCTATACTAGTTTATTCTATGTGTACTGATATGTTCTTATTGTATTTTATTTCAAATTCACAAAAAATAAAATGGAATAAAGTTTGATTCCTTTGGTAGACAACACAAGCAGTGGGCTTCTATTTACTTGAGTCTCGGACAAGTGTTAATCTGTCCTTTTGGAACCACACATAGTCTGTGTTTTGAGAGTGGAACAGTGAAAAGGTGTAACGCAACAAATCTGGAGATAGGAGTCACTGCACAGACATAATGTATTTAAGATCAGGAAGACAGTATAAGGCTGAAGATCAGCTACCTGGGACACATCAAGGCAGGGAGAGCATGCCAAGTGTCCAGCAAGAAGATACACGCTCACACCCGTCTAGATCATCAAGGCCCAGTCAGATTTCATCAGCAAGTGCCCTTTTAGTCAGGGCTCATGCAAAAGCAGAGGCAGCTCGTGTTCAGCTAGAATTTGCTGGGAAAGAGGCCGCTATTATGAAGGAAAGAGAAGAGAAAGAAAAAGAAAAATTAGAACAGGAAGCAAGGTTGCATATTCTTCAGCGTCAGTGTGCAGCCGCCTCTGCAACAGTAGAGGCCGCAGCTTCTGCTGATATTGAGAGGTCTACAAGTGGGTCTATCTACGAAAGCCCAGATGTGCCTGAGAAACCCATTTGCTCAGTAGAGCGCATTAAAAGAGCATGTCCAAGAACTTTCAAACAGCAATACCCATCCTGTGGGAGAGACCAGCCGGTTTGAGGGACTGATTGGGGGGAATCAGTGACCCCTCCCAAAATCATATCCACGATATATAAGAATCTAAAGATTCCTCCCCCCCCTGGTAAAACCTGCTTTGATTAGCCTTTGGGAGAAAGATTTAAAACAGACCTTATCAACCGCTGAAATTACAAAAATGCTGGTTACCCCACATAAGATCTCCAGATGCATCCGCATCCAAGAAAACAGCTACAAAATCCTGTCACGCTGGTACAGGACTCCAGATAAGACCTCTCTCTATAACCCTGAGGCCTCAGATGTTTGCTGGAGATGTCATAAGGAAAGGGGTACATATTTCCATATCTGGTGGTCCTGCGGACTAGTTAAAGCTTGGTGGTCCAAAACAGTTAAGATTAGTAACCAGATCTGCCAGACTTCCTTCCCCTGCACCCCTGAACTGACCTTACTTACTCTCGGTGTTGGGGGTGTAGGCCCACATAAAACATCACTCTTTTCCCTTTTGTTGGCAGCAGCCAGAATACTCCTACCATCCCACTGGCTTTTCTCTGAAACCCCCAGTGTGATACATTGGGTTAATAAGGTAAACCAGCTTTATAGACTAGAGGAAATTTCCCACTGGGAGCAACGATCTAGATCCACCTTCCTCCAGATCTGGACCCCCTGGAGGAGATATTGACAATTCTCCTAGACTCCACCTTAGTATTATCCCTTCCTTCCACTACATGGATCACAGGAACCACACATTAGAGTATACCCAGCTTCTAATACAAGTAAACATTCCTAACTACTCATGCCTTAATTCTTGTTTTGAAGTTGGTAATATCTGTTTATTGTCTGGTTTGACTGGCTTAAACCGGTCACTATATGTATAAAAATTGTTAATTAAAATAAAAGAATATAAAAAAAAAAAATGAACTTTCAAACAGCAATGCAACAAAACTGTTCCCCAATCCAGAGTCAGCTGCATTTAAACCAAAACTAGCAGAACCCCTGAGTGTACGAAAACAAACCCATAAGGTCAGCAGTACCAGAACAATTAAAGATGAACTCTAAGAGACGTATAGGAACAGGCATGGTGAATCCTTACTACAGAAACCCAAACACCAGAGAACACAAGATGTCACTAAATATCTTATCCATAAAGAAATGGTTAATTCAGGCTTTCTCAAGTTTGGTGACTACTAGGGATGAGCGAACTCGAACTGTATAGTTCGGGTTCGTACCGAATTTTGGGGTGTCCGTGACACGGACCCGAACCCGGACATTTTCGTAAAAGTCCGGGTTCGGGTTCGGTGTTCGTCGCTTTCTTGGCGCTTTTGTGACGCTTTCTTGGCGCTTTTTGAAAGGCTGCAAAGCAGCCAATCAACAAGCGTCATACTACTTGCCCCAAGAGGCCATCACAGCCATGCCTACTATTGGCATGGCTGTGATTGGCCAGAGCACCATGTGACCCAGCCTCTATTTAAGCTGGAGTCACATAGCGCCGCCCGTCACTCTGCTCTGATTAGCGTAGGGAGAGGTTGCGGCTGCGACAGTAGGGCGAGATTAGGCAGATTAACTCCTCCAAAGGACTTGATTAACTGATCGATCTGCAGCTGTGGATCATTGAGCTGCTGATCCTCAATTGCTCACTGTTTTTAGGCTGCACAGACCGTTTGTCAGTCTCATTTTTCTGGGGTGATCGGCGGCCATTTTGTGTCTTGTGGTGCGCCAGCACAAGCTGCGACCAAGTGCATTTAACCCTCAATGGTGTGGTTGTTTTTTGGCTAAAGCCTACATCAGGGTGAAGCTGTCACACCAAGTGCATTTAACCAGCAATAGTCTGTTCATTTTTTGGCCATATACAAAATCAGGGGCAAGCTGCGCCTGTCACCAAGTGCATTTAACCCTCAATGGTGTGGTTGTTTTTTGGCTAAAGCCTACATCAGGGTGAAGCTGTGACACCAAGTGCATTTAACCAGCAATAGTCTGTTCATTTTTTGGCCATATACAAAATCAGGGGCAAGCTGCGCCTGTCACCAAGTGCATTTAACCCTCAATGGTGTGGTTGTTTTTTGGCTAAAGCCTACATCAGGGTGAAGCTGTCACACCAAGTGCATTTAACCAGCAATAGTCTGTTCATTTTTTGGCCATATACAAAATCAGGGGCAAGCTGCGCCTGTCACCAAGTGCATTTAACCCTCAATGGTGTGGTTGTTTTTTGGCTAAAGCCTACATCAGGGTGAAGCTGTCACACCAAGTGCATTTAACCAGCAATAGTCTGTTTATTTTTTGGCCATATCCCAGTCTAATTCTGTCACTAAATCCATACCGGTCACCCAGCGCCTAAATACTAGGCCTCAAATTTATATCCAGCTAAATCTGTCCCTAGTGCTGTAGCTGGGCGAGTTATTTAGTGTCCGTTCAAGCACATTTCTTGTTCTGGGTTGAAATACAATTCCCAATTTAGCAATTTCATAATTTAGTGGTTCCTGCTATATCAGAGCTATTTGAAATCTATCCCAAAAAGGGTATATAATATTGAAGGTGCACATTGGGTCATTCAGAATAACTTCACACACACCCGCTACTGTGTATTTCCAAGTCTAATTCTGTCACTAAACCCATACCTGTCACCCAGCGCCTAAATACTAGGCCTCAAATTTAAATCCCTCTAAATCTCTCGTTACCGCTGTACTGTTGTTGCTGGGCAAGATATTTAGTGTCCGTCAAAGCACATTTTTTGTTCTGGGTTGAAGTACAATTCCCAATTTAGCAATTTCATAATTTAGTGGTTCCTGATATATCAGAGCTATTTGGAATCTATCCCTAAAAGGGTATATAATATTGAAGGTGCACATTGGGTCATTCAGAATAACTTCACACACACCCGCTACTGTGTATTTCCAAGTCTAATTCTGTCACTAAACCCATACCTGTCACCCAGCGCCTAAATACTAGGCCTCAAATTTAAATCCCTCTAAATCTCTCGTTACCGCTGTACTGTTGTTGCTGGGCAAGATATTTAGTGTCCGTCAAAGCACATTTTTTGTTCTGGGTTGAAGTACAATTCCCAATTTAGCAATTTCATAATTTAGTGGTTCCTGCTATATCAGAGCTATTTGGAATCTATCCCTAAAAGGGTATATAATATTGAAGGTGCACATTGGGTCATTCAGAATAACTTCACACACACCCGCTACTGTGTATTTCCAAGTCTAATTCTGTCACTAAACCCATACCTGTCACCCAGCGCCTAAATACTAGGCCTCAAATTTAAATCCCTCTAAATCTCTCGTTACCGCTGTACTGTTGTTGCTGGGCAAGATATTTAGTGTCCGTCAAAGCACATTTTTTGTTCTGGGTTGAAGTACAATTCCCAATTTAGCAATTTCATAATTTAGTGGTTCCTGCTATATCAGAGCTATTTGGAATCTATCCCTAAAAGGGTATATAATATTGAAGGTGCACATTGGGTCATTCAGAATAACTTCACACACACCCGCTACTGTGTATTTCCAAGTCTAATTCTGTCACTAAACCCATACCTGTCACCCAGCGCCTAAATACTAGGCCTCAAATTTAAATCCCTTTAAATCTCTCGTTACCGCTGTACTGTTGTTGCTGGGCAAGATATTTAGTGTCCGTCAAAGCACATTTTTTGTTCTGGGTTGAAGTACAATTCCCAATTTAGCAATTTCATAATTTAGTGGTTTCTGCTATATCAGAGCTATTTGAAATCTATCCCTAAAAGGGTATATAATATTGAAGGTGCACATTGGGTCATTCAGAATAACTTCACACACACGCTTCTGTGCATTTCCAAGTCTAATTCTGTCACTAAATCCATACCGGTGACCCAGCGCCTAAATACTAGGCCTCAAATTTAAATCCCTCTAAATCTCTCGTTACCCACCGCTGTACTGTTGTTGCTGGGCAAGATATTTAGTGTCCGTCAAAGCACATTTTTTGTTCTGGGTTGAAGTACAATTCCCAATTTAGCAATTTCATAATTTAGTGGTTTCTGCTATATCAGAGCTATTTGAAATCTATCCCTAAAAGGGTATATAATATTGAAGGTGCACATAGGGTCATTCAGAATAACTTCACACACACCCGCTACTGTGTATTTCCAAGTCTAATTCTGTCACTAAATCCATACCGGTCACCCAGCGCCTAAATACTAGGCCTCAAATTTATATCCCGCTGAATTTGAATACAATACATTGGGCCAAATAATATATTTGTTGTTGTGGTGAACCATAACAATGAGAAAAACATCTAGTAAGGGACGCGGACGTGGACATGGTCATGGTGGTGTTAGTGGACCCTCTGGTGCTGGGAGAGGACGTGGCCGTTCTGCCACATCCACACGTCCTAGTGTACCAACTACCTCAGGTCCCAGTAGCCGCCAGAATTTACAGCGATATATGGTGGGGCCCAATGCCGTTCTAAGGATGGTAAGGCCTGAGCAGGTACAGGCATTAGTCAATTGGGTGGCCGACAGTGGATCCAGCACGTTCACATTATCTCCCACCCAGTCTTCTGCAGAAAGCGCACAGATGGCGCCTGAAAACCAACCCCATCAGTCTGTCACATCACCCCCATGCATACCAGGGAAACTGTCTCAGCCTCAAGTTATGCAGCAGTCTCTTATGCTGTTTGAAGACTCCGCTGGCAGGGTTTCCCAAGGGCATCCACCTAGCCCTTCCCCAGCGGTGAAAGACATAGAATGCACTGACGCACAACCACTTATGTTTCCTGATGATGAGGACATGGGAATACCACCTCAGCATGTCTCTGATGATGACGAAACACAGGTGCCAACTGCTGCGTCTTTCTGCAGTGTGCAGACTGAACAGGAGGTCAGGGATCAAGACTGGGTGGAAGACGATGCAGGGGACGATGAGGTCCTAGACCCCACATGGAATGAAGGTCGTGCCACTGACTTTCACAGTTCGGAGGAAGAGGCAGTGGTGAGACCGAGCCAACAGCGTAGCAAAAGAGGGAGCAGTGGGCAAAAGCAGAACACCCGCCGCCAAGAGACTCCGCCTGCTACTGACCGCCGCCATCTGGGACCGAGCACCCCAAAGGCAGCTTCAAGGAGTTCCCTGGCATGGCACTTCTTCAAACAATGTGCTGACGACAAGACCCGAGTGGTTTGCACGCTGTGCCATCAGAGCCTGAAGCGAGGCATTAACGTTCTGAACCTGAGCACAACCTGCATGACCAGGCACCTGCATGCAAAGCATGAACTGCAGTGGAGTAAACACCTTAAAACCAAGGAAGTCACTCAGGCTCCCCCTGCTACCTCTTCTGCTGCTGCCGCCTCGGCCTATTCTGCTGCTGCCGCCTCGGCCTCTTCCTCCGCCTCTGGAGGAACGTTGGCACCTGCCGCCCAGCAAACAGGGGATGTACCACCAACACCACCACCACCACCTCCGTCACCAAGCGTCTCAACCATGTCACACGCCAGCGTTCAGCTCTCCATCTCACAAACATTTGATAGAAAGCGTAAATTCCCACCTAGCCACCCTCGATCCCTGGCCCTGAATGCCAGCATTTCTAAACTACTGGCCTATGAAATGCTGTCATTTAGGCTGGTGGACACAGACAGCTTCAAACAGCTCATGTCGCTTGCTGTCCCACAGTATGTTGTTCCCAGCCGGCACTACTTCTCCAAGAGAGCCGTGCCTTCCCTGCACAACCAAGTATCCGATAAAATCAAGTGTGCACTGCGCAACGCCATCTGTAGCAAGGTCCACCTAACCACAGATACGTGGACCAGTAAGCACGGCCAGGGACGCTATATCTCCCTAACTGCACACTGGGTAAATGTAGTGGCAGCTGGGCCCCAGGCGGAGAGCTGTTTGGCGCACGTCCTGCCGCCGCCAAGGATCGCAGGGCAACATTCTTTGCCTCCTGTTGCCACCTCCTCCTTCTCGGCTTCCTCCTCCTCTTCTTCCACCTGCTCATCCAGTCAGCCACACACCTTCACCACCAACTTCAGCACAGCCCGGGGTAAACGTCAGCAGGCCATTCTGAAACTCATATGTTTGGGGGACAGGCCCCACACCGCACAGGAGTTGTGGCGGGGTATTGAACAACAGACCGACGAGTGGTTGCTGCCGGTGAGCCTCAAGCCCGGCCTGGTGGTGTGTGATAATGGGCGAAATCTCGTTGCAGCTCTGGGACTAGCCAATTTGACGCACATCCCTTGCTTGGCGCATGTGCTGAATTTGGTGGTGCAGAAGTTCATTCACAACTACCCCGACATGTCAGAGCTGCTGCATAAAGTGCGGGCCGTCTGTTCGCGCTTCCGGCGTTCACATCCTGCCGCTGCTCGCCTGTCTGCGCTACAGCGTAACTTCGGCCTTCCCGCTCACCGCCTCATATGCGACGTGCCCACCAGGTGGAACTCCACCTTGCACATGCTGGACAGACTGTGCGAGCAGCAGCAGGCCATAGTGGAGTTTCAGCTGCAGCACGCACGGGTCAGTCGCACTACAGAACAGCACCACTTCACCACCAATGACTGGGCCTCCATGCGAGACCTGTGTGCCCTGTTGCGCTGTTTCGAGTACTCCACCAACATGGCCAGTGGCGATGACACCGTTATCAGCGTTACAATACCACTTCTATGTCTCCTTGAGAAAACACTTAGGGCGATGATGGAACAGGAGGTGGCCCAGGAGGAGGAGGAGGAGGATGAGGAAGAGGGGTCATTTTTAGCACTTTCAGGCCAGTCTCTTCGAAGTGACTCAGAGGGAGGTTTTTTGCAACAGCAGAGGCCAGGTACAAATGTGGCCAGCCAGGGCCCACTACTGGAGGACGAGGAGGACGAGGATGAGGAGGAGGTGGAGGAGGATGAGGATGAAGCATGGTCACAGCGGGGTGGCACCCAACGCAGCTCGGGTCCATCACTGGTGCGTGGCTGGGGGGAAAGGCAGGACGATGACGATACGCCTCCCACAGAGGACAGCTTGTCCTTATCCCTGGGCAGCCTGGCACACATGAGCGACTACATGCTGCAGTGCCTGCGCAACGACAGCAGAGTTGCCCACATTTTAACCTGTGCGGACTACTGGGTTGCCACCCTGCTGGATCCACGCTACAAAGACAATGTGCCCACCTTACTTCCTGCACTGGAGCGTGATAGGAAGATGCGCGAGTACAAGCGCACGTTGGTAGACGCGCTACTGAGAGCATTCCCAAATGTCACAGGGGAACAAGTGGAAGCCCAAGGCCAAGGCAGAGGAGGAGCAAGAGGTCGCCAAGGCAGCTGTGTCACGGCCAGCTCCTCTGAGGGCAGGGTTAGCATGGCAGAGATGTGGAAAACTTTTGTCAACACGCCACAGCTAACTGCACCACCACCTGATACGCAACGTGTTAGCAGGAGGCAACATTTCACTAACATGGTGGAACAGTACGTGTGCACACCCCTCCACGTACTGACTGATGGTTCGGCCCCATTCAACTTCTGGGTCTCTAAATTGTCCACGTGGCCAGAGCTAGCCTTTTATGCCTTGGAGGTGCTGGCCTGCCCGGCAGCCAGCGTTTTGTCTGAACGTGTATTCAGCACGGCAGGGGGCGTCATTACAGACAAACGCAGCCGCCTGTCTACAGCCAATGTGGACAAGCTGACGTTCATAAAAATGAACCAGGCATGGATCCCACAGGACCTGTCCGTCCCTTGTCCAGATTAGACATTAACTACCTCCCCATAACCATATATTATTGGACTCCAGGGCACTTCCTCATTCAATCCTATTTTTATTTTCATTTTACCATTATATTGCGATGCTACCCAAAGTTGAATGAACCTCTCCTCTGCCTGTGTGCTAGGCCTAAATATATGCCAATGGACTGTTGCAGTGGTGGCTGACATGAAGCCTGATTCTCTGCTATGACATGCAGACTAATTCTCTGCTGACATGAAGCCAGATTGTCTGTTACGGGACCTCTCTCCTCTGCCTGGGTGCTGGGCCTAAATTTATGACAATGGACTGTTGCAGTGGTGGCTGACGTGAAGCCTGATTCTCTGCTATGACATGCAGACTGATTCTCTGCTGACATGAAGCCAGATCCTCTGTTACGGGACCTCTCTCCTCTGCCTGGGTGCTGGGCCTAAATTTATGACAATGGACTGTTGCAGTGGTGGCTGACGTGAAGCCTGATTCTCTGCTATGACATGCAGACTGATTCTCTGCTGACATGAAGCCAGATCCTCTTTTACGGGACCTCTCTCCTCTGCCTGGGTGCTGGGCCTAAATTTATGACAATGGACTGTTGCAGTGGTGGCTGACGTGAAGCCTGATTCTCTGCTATGACATGCAGACTGATTCTCTGCTGTCATGAAGCCAGATTGTCTGTTACGGGACCTTTCTCCTCTACCTGGGTTCTGGGCCTAAATTTATGAAAATTGACTCTTACAGTGGTGGGTGACGTGAAGCCTGATTCTCTGCTATGATATGAAGACTGATTCTCTGCTGACATGAAGCCAGATTGTCTGTTACGGGACCTTTCTCCTCTGCCTGGGTTCTGGGCCTAAATTTATGAAAATTGACTCTTACAGTGGTGGGTGACGTGAAGCCTGATTCTCTGCTATGATATGAAGACTGATTCTCTGCTGACATGAAGCCAGATTGTCTGTTACGGGACCTTTCTCCTCTGCCTGGGTTCTGGGCCTAAATTTATGAAAATTGACTCTTACAGTGGTGGGTGACGTGAAGCCTGATTCTCTGCTATGATATGAAGACTGATTCTCTGCTGACATGAAGCCAGATTGTCTGTTACGGGACCTTTCTCCTCTGCCTGGGTTCTGGGCCTAAATTTATGAAAATTGACTCTTACAGTGGTGGGTGACGTGAAGCCTGATTCTCTGCTATGATATGAAGACTGATTCTCTGCTGACATGAAGCCAGATTGTCTGTTACGGGACCTTTCTCCTCTGCCTGGGTTCTGGGCCTAAATTTATGAAAATTGACTCTTACAGTGGTGGGTGACGTGAAGCCTGATTCTCTGCTATGATATGAAGACTGATTCTCTGCTGACATGAAGCCAGATTGTCTGTTACGGGACCTTTCTCCTCTGCCTGGGTTCTGGGCCTAAATTTATGAAAATTGACTCTTACAGTGGTGGGTGACGTGAAGCCTGATTCTCTGCTATGATATGAAGACTGATTCTCTGCTGACATGAAGCCAGATTGTCTGTTACGGGACCTTTCTCCTCTGCCTGGGTTCTGGGCCTAAATTTATGAAAATTGACTCTTACAGTGGTGGGTGACGTGAAGCCTGATTCTCTGCTATGATATGAAGACTGATTCTCTGCTGACATGAAGCCAGATTCTCTGTTACGGGACCTCTCTCCTCTGCCTGGGTGCTGGGCCTAAATTTATGACAATGGACTGTTGCAGTGGTGGCTGACGTGAAGCCTGATTCTCTGCTATGACATGCAGACTGATTCTCTGCTGACATGAAGCCAGATTCTCTGTTACGGGACCTCTCTCCTCTGCCTGTGTGTGTGCTGGGCCTAAATATATGCCAATGGACTGTTGCAGTGGTGGCTGACGTGAAGCCTCATTCTCTGCTATGACATGCAGACTAATTCTCTGCTGACATGAAGACAGATTCTCTGTTACGGGACCTCTCTCCTCTGCCTGGGTGCCGGGGCCTAAATATCTGAGAATGGACTGTTCCAGTGGTGGGTGACGGGAAGCCAGATTCTCTGCTATGGAACCTCTCTCCAATTGATTTTGGTTAATTTTTATTTATTTAATTTTTATTTTAATTCATTTCCCTATCCACATTTGTTTGCAGGGGATTTACCTACATGTTGCTGCCTTTTGCAGCCCTCTAGCTCTTTCCTGGGCTGTTTTACAGCCTTTTTAGTGCCGAAAAGTTCGGGTCCCCATTGACTTCAATGGGGTTCGGGTTCGGGACGAAGTTCGGATCGGGTTCGGATCCCGAACCCGAACATTTCCGGGATGTTCGGCCGAACTTCTCGAACCCGAACATCCAGGTGTTCGCTCAACTCTAGTGACTACCCCGAGAATTACTGGACATGGAGGTCTTCTTTTCTGAATGCAGTCAAAGACTTAGACTTATCAGCAGCCGAGATGCTAGACCTGATGATAAAATTGCTTGGGACTGAGTCAGCAGAGCATGCAAGAAGGATGAGCAGGATACACATTTTTAACCCTTCAGCAGGGCTTGATATGGCCTGGCAAAGACTAGAGAAAAGATATGGATCACCAGAGGCAATTGAAGGTGTTCTAATGCAGTGGTCCCCAACCTTTTTTGCACCAAGGACCAGTTTCATGCAAGACAATTTTCCCAGGGATCGGGTGGGGTGGGGTGTTCTGGGGCCTAGGGGTGCTGGTCGGCGCTGACTGATTCACGCGCATAACAAAACACAGGGTGCATATCAAAATATATAACACTATATAACGATTGGGTTAATGGCATCAGGTACATGCTGGAGTAACTTGCCGTTAATATGAGGCACATTGTTTTATCAATTTGGACCTGCATGTGTCTCACATTAATAGTAAGTAACCTCATCATGTGTACATCACATTATTGGTTAACCCAATGTTGTCCATTATTTGATGAGGTGTTTGGGGGCCACTTACTTTTAATGTGACGTACATGGGGGTACTAATGTAATAGCACCATCTACCTCAGATTAACAATAGGTGACCCCATCTTCTCAAATTATGGCTACTGGCAATATTGCCGTTAATGAGTCACATTAACCCCAAATCTTGCTGGCTGCCTGATACATGTTTTTTGCCTGCCTTTATTTTGAGGCAGGCTAATAATCTTGCAGTGTGTGGGACAGTGTGTGGGTAGCTGTGCTTTTCAGAGAACTAATGGCTGGGGACTGGAGAACACAAGAATCAGGAGGAGGCTGCTTCTGCTGCCATTCACCAAGCACAAGCTGAGACGGCTCAGCGGTAAACCCTCCCCATCCCTCCTCCTATTTTAATATTAGACACACATTCATTGGTGGCAGTGGTGCGGCGCCTCAGAGCCCGCTCATTGTATTGGGCTCTTCGGCGGCCACATCATGGGAGGGAGGGATTACCTCCCTCCTTCTCCATTGACTCTGGCCCGATGTGCGCGTCGGGCGCGCATGCGCCTGGCATCTGCGTTCCTCTCTCCTCTGCGGCCTGGAAAACTATCTCCCAGGTCCTGGTCTGCGGCCCGGCGGTTGGGGACTGCTGCTCTAATGAAAGACTTGAGTCTTTCCCTAAGCTAAACAGCAAAGACAATTTGAAACTGCAAGAGCTGGGTGATCTTCTTTGGGAAGTCCAGTGTGCCAAAGAAGAAGGCTATTTAAGAGGACTTGCACATTTAGATACCGCCAGCAGTACTAAGCCTATAGTGGAGAAACTACCTCACAACCTACAAGAAAGATGGGTTAGTATTGGAGCCAAATACAAAGAAGAACAAGATGTTCCCTTCCCCCTTTCTTTGTGTTTTAAAGGTTTGTGCAGCTTCAAGCAAAGATCAGGTGTGATCCCAGCTTCTCCTTCACCACCAGCAGTCAACTGCCGAAGGCAGAAAAGCCACCTAGATCCTACAATACGACTTTAGTGATCGCCCATAAGACAACGGAACCCTGTAAGGACCCAGACTGTCAAAGTAGCTACAAGGTAAACACCTTTAAAGGCCATGAGAGACTTTGCGCATTTTATAAAAAAGCCCCATCCTCTAAACAGGTGCAAAGGGTTCAAAAGTAAACCTATCAAGGAAAGGTTAGCCTTTCTTAGACAAAGCGGCATCTGCTTCAAGTGTTGTGAATCCACTAAGCATATAGCCAAATACTGCAAAATGCAAGCGAATTGCTTTGAATGTGGCAGTAACAGACACATCATAGCTTTACACCCTGATACTTTGCATCACCCACTAGAGGTTACTGGAACCACGAAAGATGAGTGCAGCGAGCAAAAATATAATTCAGCTACCTCAGTAATGTCCAATTGCACTGAAATCTGTGGTGACAGTACAAATCCACATTCATGTTCCAAGATCTGCCTAGCAACAGTGTACCCCACAGGGAAATGTATGTGGCTCTTGATTAACAGAGTAACAGGTCACTAGCAAGGTCAGACTTTTTTGATGCCTTCAACATTACATTGAGTGCAGTCCCGTACACCCTAAAGACATGTGCAGGAGTGATAAAAACTTCAGGAAGAAGAGCTACTGACTTTATTATTGAGTCTCTTGACAAGAGTCCATCTCTCACTTTCTATTTTGATACAGTGTGATATGATACCAGATGATAAATCAGAGATCCCTTCACCAGAAGTGGCCCTTCATCATCCTCATCTCAATTTAATATCTCACCTCATTCCAGCTATCCAGACAGATGTCTCTATTCTACTTCTCGGAAGAGACATTCTACAGGTACATAAGGTAGGCCAACAAATTAATGGGCCCTTTAATGCCCCCTATGCTCAAAGACTTGATCTAGGGTGGGTTATAGTGGGAGAAGTTTGTCTGAGGGCAGCACAACGGCCTGACAGTGTCAATACTTCAAAGACATCTGTGCTAATCAGGGGTGTTGCTAGGGTCTCAAAAGATCCAGGGCCCAAGCCCAATGCATATGGCCCAATTCTCTAAGTCGACCAATATTCCTACGTTTTCTATCCTCAGAAATTATAATTCCTCAGACCCTCCACCATACAGTCCCATGTAAATAACATTATTTCCCTCCTCCGCCATAGAGTCCCATGTAAATACCATCACAACATCTCTCTAGCCCCCTCCAAAATACAGTCCCATGTAAATAATATCACACCATCTCTCCAGCCCCCTTCAATATACAGTTCCATATACGGTAAATAACATCCCTCTCTATCTGCAGCCGCCTTCAACATACAGTCCTATGTAAATAACATCACCCCCTCTATATGCAGTCCCATGTAAATAACATCACTCCCTCATGCAGACACCTTCAACATGTAGTCCCATGTAAATAAAACCACCCCCTCCCCAGCCACCTCCAACACGCAGTCCCATGTATATAGCATTACCCCTAAACATTCAGTCCCATGTAAATAATATTACTCCCTTTCCCAGACACCTTCAAAATATAGTCCCATGTAAATAACATCACCCTGCCCCAGGCACCCCCAACATGCATGCCCATGTAACTAACATCACCCCCTCAACTTTTAGTCCCATATAAATAACATTCACTCCACCCTACTGTCCCATGTAAATAACTTACCTCCCTTCAGCCATAACATACAGTCCCAGTTAAATAACTACAATTCCCAGCATTGCTCTGCCTCTCCCTTTACTTACCTCTGCGCATGTAGCAGACATCACTTCAGCTTCTTTCCAGGAATTCTCTTCACTGCTGAGCCCTCCTCTCCTGCAGTGGTCACACGATGGTGACATCATTGCAGGTCCTTTTCAGATACTGCATTTAGAACTGATCATATGGACTGTGATGTCATCACAGGTCCTTCGGCTCTTGCAGGGCATTAGATTCAATTGAATTGCCGTCCTGAGGATGGCAATACAGTTCGATCTATCTGGCAAGCAGGAAATTTGGGGCCTGGGACAAAACATCAGGGGCCCAGGCCTCAAATTTTTTAACCTAGCAACGCCCCTGGTGCTAATGAATGGGAGCACGTCCCTATTAGTGCATGCCAGAACAGCGTTCTTGTTAAAGAAACCCTAAAACCATACTGTGACTCTCCTTCTAGTCACAATAGAGATATTAGTAGTGGCCTGAAGACTGACACTTAAGGGAACACAATGTCTATAGAGGATCAAGCCGTTCTCCATATCATGGATGAAAAAAACGATTGGGTAGCCCCCTTACCTTTTCGCACACAAGGTGTTATTTACCTAGTAACAGAGAGCAAGCCATGAAGCGCCTGAACACACTATGTTAAACTTTGCAAAGAAAACCTGAAGTGAAAAAAGACTTTACAGAATTCATCGAAAGAATGCTTGACAATAATCATTATGAAGTAGCATCCTCACTGGATGAAGGTAAAGAACACTGGTATCTGCCAATGTTTGGCGTTTACCATCCACACTAGCCAGACCAAATAAGAGTTGTGTTTGATTCCAGTGCTCAACACGAAAGTGTTTCATTAAATGATGTACTACTGAGTGGCCCAGATCTAAACAGTACACTTCTGGGTGTCCACTTACGCTTCAGGAAAGAGCCTATTGCCTTCACAGGGGATGTGCAACAGTTGTTTTATTGTTTCCTAGTGAGAGAGGACCATTGTGACTACCTGCTTTTCCTGTGGTACAAGAATAACGACATAGCTAACAGAGTATAAAATGAGAGTGCATGTTTTTGGTAACAGCCCTTTTCCTGCTGTTGCCATATACTGCATGCGCAAAGCTCCCAAGAAAGGTGCAGAACATTATGGTCCAGATGCCAAACACTTTGTGATGAGACACTTCTATGTAGATGATGGACTTGCTTCAGTTAGCACACCTGAAGGAGCTATGTTACTATGTTACATACGATTGCCTCTAACAGCAAACAAGTCATGGAAGATTTCACCGCAGAAGACAGAGCTAAAGATCTCAAAGACCATTGCTTGGGAACAGACACCCTTCCTTTACAGAAGAGATTAGGCCTAAGCTTGGATCTAGATAAAGACTGTTTTATGTTCCAGGTTTCTTCAGCAGAAAAGTCATTCACAAGAAGAGGGATCCTATCCACTGTGAACAGTCTCTATGATTCTCTTGGGTTTGTATCACCAGTCACCATAAAAGGTAAGGCCTTAGTTTGTGAACTGTCAAGTGGAGAAAGTGAGTGGGATGACTTACTTCCACAAGAGAGACTCCATGAGTGGGTCCAATGGACAGAGTCTTTACAATTCTTAGAATGTTTACAAATATCCAGGTGTTATGTTCCTGTTTCATTGTCACAAGCCTGCAAAAGAGAACTTTACATCTTTTCAGATGCATCTATTATAGCAATAGGTGCAGTTGCTTACTTGAAGGTAAACTATGCAGAAAATGTCTGCCATGTTGGATTTGCTATGGGAAAATCCAAACTGAGCCCTAAGCCGGCACATACAATTCCAAGCCTAGTTATGTGCAGCTGTGCTAGCAGTTGAACTATATGAGCTAGTGAGAGACAAGATAGACCTAAGCCTAGATGCTGTGAAATTCCTTGCAGACAGTAAAACAGTCTTAGGCTATATCTGCAACGCTACAAAGAGATTCTTCTTATATGTCTCTAATCGGGTGAATACGATCAGACAGAGCAATGGTTATATGCGCCCACAGACCAAAATCCTGCAGATTATGCTACCAGGCCTACACAGACAGCTTGCCTCTAGAACTCTATATGGTTCTCAGGCCCAACTTTTCTGTATCAGACAGTTGTAGATAATCCAGATAATCCAACAGCTCTTACTCCTGCTATGCTCTTGACCCAAAAGGTAGACTCTTTATCGGCCCCTTGCGGGGACTTTAGTACAAAAGAACTTCATGTAAAGCAATGGAAACAAGTCCAGAGTCTGGCTGATACGTTTTGGAAGAGATGGAGGAGAGAATACCTGTTTACCTTACAAAGTCGCAGGAAATGGACTAAGACCAGTCCCAATGTTAAAAGTAGTGAAGTAAAAATGATAATGTCAGAAAGTAAAAATGACTAAACAAGGGACTGCTAAAGTGCACGCCAGACCAGTTTCAGATGCCATTGTTCTCCTTTGAATAGATATTTCTATTATGTTGCTGGCACAATACATAACAGAGCTGGTCACTGATAGCTTTCAGACGTGACATTCGCCATGAGTTAAATTCCATCCTGTGATTTACAATTGGCATTGGAGATAGTTTGGCCTAGTGCGGCTTCTCCAATCTGAAGATGGGTTTATGGACAAAGCTATTTCTTCATGTGGGCTACCAGCTTGAATTACCACAGTCAAGAGACACTGATATTGTGGACTCATGTTATAGTTTATGTTACCAGTTCTAGTCGGGAATGTATTTTCTTATTAGTGTCTTTTCCCTGTACAGTAGATATGTATAGGTAATGATATAATGTATTATATCAGGCAGGGCGTGTGCTGTCTTTACAGGCTCTATTAAGTTACAGTTATCTATATACCGTATTTTTTGCTTTATAAGAAACACTTTTTCCCCCACAAAAGTGGGGGAAATGGTAGTGTTTCTTATAAAGCGATGGTGTCATTTTTACATGGCTGACACTGATGTATCACGGGCCGGTATGCTGCACAGCGCGGCCGGCGATACATCAGTTACAGTTATGCAGGGTGGGTGGAGGGGCTGGAGGCTGGCAACTCGCGGTGCAGTCACTGTATTACACCAGGCCCCGTGCATAGCAGTCTCTTTGTATGTAAAGTCTATTTCTTTAATGCTGAAGCAATCGCTCTCCTTTGATAAACTAGCCTAATCGCCTGAAACAGTACTCACTCTATGAATGCAGGGGTCTGGCCGGTGCGAGACATCACTCAGTCAGTCGTGCTCCTGCTTCATTAATTAAGTGGGAGGAGCGTGACTGACTGAGTGACGCAACGCGCCAGCAAACCGCTGCATTCATAGAGTGAGTACTGTTTCAGGTGATTAGGCTAGTTTATCAAAGGAGAACAATTGCTTCAGCATTAAATACATAGACTTTACATACAAAAAGAATGCTGTGCGTGGGGCCTGGTGTAATACAGTGACAGCATCGGGCCCCGCCGTGAGTTGCCAGCCTCCAGCCCCTCCTCCCACCCCGCATAACTGTAACTGCTGTGCGCAGAGTGTAATGGGACACATATATATAATCAGATGCGTCTTATAAAGCAAAAAATATGGTAGGCTATGTAGTTTATCACTGCCATCTAGTAGCAAAAGTGAGTGGCAGCTTTAACCAGTTTAACAAAATCACTTAGGCAGGACATGACACTTGGTCTAGGAAGTGTCTTCAGCCATTTTAGATTGCTATTCTCAATGGATGCAGCCTGACTGCTTCTCTCCCAAGGGACTTGAGACATCATCACCTATAAGTGCCTTTCTGTGGTATTATCTGTTAGTTATGCTATACTAGTCTATTCTATGTGTACTGATATGTTCTTATTGTATTGTATTTCAGTTTCACAAAAAATAAAATGGAATAAAATTTGATTCTTTCGGTGGACAACACAAGCAGTGGGCTTCTGTTTACTGGAGTCTCGGACCAGTGTTTAGCTGTCCGTTTAGAACCACACATAGTCAGTGTTTTGAGAGCGGAACACTAATCATGATCCAAAAGTACTATTTGTACTGAAAAAATTTAATAGCAATTTAATTCTGAATTTTCTTTATAGTGTCCTAAAAAGAAATATAGTTCCTCCCTCCTTTCCATTTCTTTCGTCACCAATTCTCCAGGTCGATCAGGATAATTCTTCCCCATATTAATTCTCTATATGGATAACCAAACTTATCAATTAAAATCATTTTATTTAAAAACCATTAAAACCAACATCCTGCTAGAATAAAAGAAGCCTCAAATTCACAATGCTAACTTTTTAGAGAAAGACACTAGGTTTTCATTAGGTTTACACTAGGTTTTCATTGGTGCCATATTACCCAATCTAAAAATCCATTTACTCTCTATCTGGGCTAATTTTTTACCCTTATCACCCCCTCTGGATCCCAAATGTACCATGTTGATTCCTTTGAATCGCAGAAGATTTGGATTTGCTATTATGATGAATCCTGAAATGTCTGGGAATCGTTTTTAAGCTATTCAGATCTTCTTCATCTTTAGCTTTTTCAATTTCTCTTCCATGTTCTCTCACCCTTTTTCTTAATACTCTTGTCGTGAGAACCACATATATTTTATCACAAGGACAAGTGGCATGATACACTGCTCCTGTTGAAGAAAACAAGAAATATTGTCTGATCTCATATACTCTCTTTTTTTCACATCACTGAAGTTCTTAGAATTTTTTTATATTTCTGCAGGTCTTACATGACCCACATCGAAAGTAACCAACTGTTTGTACATGCGTCCTTTCTTTTATTTTCGGTATATGATGGCTATGAACCAAAATGTCCTTTAAATTCCTCGATCTTCTAGCTGTCATTCATGGTCTTTTTTTATTTATTTTTTATTAAATTAGTATTTTGAGTACTCCCATAAAATATACATGTAATCACTTAGTGGATCATAAAGTGTATATGTAATTACTATTCTGTTTTTCATAACAGATTACCGATCCATAGGATGGATTTAGGAGCTAGAGAATTAGAGTGGCTCTCACAAGCAAACAAAATTTTTAGTAGGGAAACAAATTTGGTTTCAAAAGATGCTACCTTAAAGGGAAAGAAATTGATGAAAAATTCAAAAATCTGTGTCATAAAAAAAACAAGATTATGGTGGAATAGGATGTCATTAGAAAATTATAGAGAGCAAAAAATGATCCCAAGAGGATTAAGGATTCAAAAATTCCTCATATTTGGACTGAAAGGTGAAGATCTGAAGGAGAAATGGGAGGAAGTTGCTAGCAGGTGCCTTCTGGATTGTTTAATCGTATAAGTTAGTAGTAGAATACTAGTCGCATTGGAAATTGAGAACAATTTTTTTACAAAAACAAATCGAAAGAGATTTAACAGGTGACATGAGAAGAAAATTTAAGGAAGAAATACATAACTAGAAAAGGTACAATTTCTGGGGAAATTGTGTGAAGTGTTCTTGCCTCCACCAGTAGCTTACAACTGGAGTGGGCGGAGTAACTGGGTGGAGTGTAGACTCCGCCCACTTTTATACATTTTGACCTTTGTCTCACACTGACCCACCCTGCCGAGTTTGGGTGCTGTGGCTTAAATACTGTGAGAATGACAGCTGTTTAAAGGTTTCTTATTGAAGTCAATAGGGAAAATCTGATTGGTTGTTTGTGGCTCCGCCCACTTTTTAGCATCCCAAAATGAGATATACATTGGCACAGTCCTCCAGTGACCAACTGTGCCAAGTTTCAGAACCCTGCCATTAACAGTCTAAGAGCAGGGCAGTTTGAATTTTTCCCATTTAAACAAATAGCTGAAATTTGATTGGCCGTTGTAGACCCCGCCCACTTTTTTTTTTTTTTTACCCCAGTCACCCAATGACCTACGGTGCCAAGTTTGGGTATTCTGGCTTAAATATTGTGAGAATGATAGCAATTTAAAGGTTTCTCATTGAAGTCAATAGGAAAAATCTGATTTGTTGTTGTTGACTCCGCCCACTTTTTCCATTTTTGAAGCCAAAGTAATCTATGACCTGATTTCTGAGATTTGAAGCCCCTGACATCAATAATGGCAGCATTTTTCAATTTTCTGCATTTTTCAATTTTCCCATTTAAATCAATCAAAGAAATCTGATTGGTTGTTTTTGGCCCCACCCACTTTTCTGAAATTTAATCCTAATCCTAATTTGTCCAACTATACCAAGTTTGGGGATCCTGCCATTAACAGTCTAAGAGCAGCGGCAGTTTTAAATGTCCCCATTAAAATAAATGACTAAAATTTGATTGGCCGTTGTAGACTCCGACCACTTTTTTATAAATTTTTGAATCCAGTCACCCAATGACCTACGGTGCCAAGTTTGGGTATTCTGGCTTAAATATTGTGAGAATGACAGCAATTTAAAGGTTTATCATTGAAGTCAATAGGGAAAATCTGATTTGTTGTTGTTGGCTCCGCCCACTTTTTCAATTTTTGAAGCCAAAGTAATCTATGACGTGATTTCTGAGATTTGAAGCCCCTGACATCAAAAATGGCAGCATTTTTCAATTTTCTGCATTTTTTAATTTTCCCATTGAAATCAATCAAAGAAATCTGATTGGTTGTTTTTGGCTCCGCCCACTTTTCTGAATTTTAATCCTAATCCTAAATTGTCCAACTGTACCAAGTTTGGGGATCCTGCCATTAACAGTCTAAGAGCAGCGGCAGTTTTAAATTTTCCCATTAAAACATATAGCTGAAATTGGCCGTTGTAGACTCTGCCCACTTTTAAACATTTGAATTCTAGTCACCTATTAACCGAATATATTAAGTTTAACAACCCTGCCATTAACAATGTTGAAATGGCAGCAATTTAAAATTTTCTCATTGAAGACAATAGGGAAAATCTGATTGGTGGTTTGTAGCTCCGCCCACTTTTTAATGTCCCCAAAATGTGACAGAAACTTTCAGGTTGACCCCATGACTAAGTGACCCAAGTTTGGTGAGTTTCACTCCGAAGCTGTATGAGTGACAAACGTTTGCTGTTTACCAATAAAACTCTATGGGAGAAAAAAAAAGGGTTTTGGGGGCCCGCCCCAGGGGCCCGGAGGGTGGGATCGGTTAACAAAGCACAAGCAAGATACTCGGGTATGTGCCGACCAAGAGTGCAAAGTTCGGTATTGATACTCCTAAATCTGTGGGAGGAGTAGCAATTTGAACGTCTCATTGTAGTCAATGGGGAGAATTTGATTGGTTCTGTGTGGCCCCGCCCACATTTTCGGGTCTCCGAAATGTTCTAACAAATTGCGCGTTGACCCCATGACTAAGTGACCCAAGTTTGGTGACTTTAGTTTAAAATCTGTGCGAGTGGGAGCGATTTGAAAATTTTCCCTGTCAAAGTCAATGGGAAAAACGTGGATTTTGGGGGCCCTGTCCCAGGGGCCCGGAGGGTGGGATCTGGTAACAAAGCACAAGCAAGGTACTCGGGTGGGTGCCGACCAAGTCTGCAAAGTTTGGAATTTGTACTCCTAAAAATGTGGGAGAAGTAGCAATTTGAAGGTCTCATTACAGTCAATGGGGAGATTTTGATTGGTTCTGTGTGGCCCCGCCCACTTTTTGGGGTCCTCGAAATGTGCCCAAAATTTTTGGGTTGACTCCATGACTAAGTGACCCAAGTTTGGTGACTTTAGTGTCAAAGCCTGGCGAGTGGGAGCGATGGAAAAAAGGGGGCTACGGGGGCCCCGGGGGTGGGATCGCTCCACAAAGTAATAGCAATCCGATCGGGAACAATCTGCACGTTTTGGTAAATTTTTGTCTATGTAGTGTAAAAACTGTGGGAGGAGTTAGGGTGGCAAATTTGGCTATAATAAGAATAAGAATAAGAAGAAGAATATATATGTGAGATAACATTATGTGGTCTTGCTATGCAAGAACACTTAATAATTTACAATCTGGGAAAATGAGATAACCACTCAAAAAAAATATATAATAATGATCAGGATTTCCTTATTTATAATAGAAAAAGGGTATTCAGATGGCACAAAAAGATGAAAATTATGACTTTAGATCAAGAACATCATCCCTATCTTTAGTAGGCTCATCAATGTCAGAAATAAATCCCAAAAATTGACAGGAAACTATGCAAAGATTAGGAAGAGGGAAAACCAACTGGACCAGTAGAAACCAAGGAGGAAAACGCAAGATAGAGGAAAAAACTGAAAACAGGAATAAAAAAGAAAAGGAGGATGCTTACAGGTAATTCATTTATCTTCCATACAGTTAACTACTGATCAAATGAATGTGTTGAAAAAAGGTTTAAGTTTTTCACCGTCCGGTAATATGGATTTATTCACAGTAACAAAAGACGTCCATCTGTTTGCAAGAAAATTGCTTTAAAAAAAAATTATATAGTAAAAAATACAGGGAGGAATGGTTCAATAAGAATGAAGAAAGGGATGCTTTGAAGATTTTGGAGGATTTGACCTTATTTTGGATCTGTTGGATTTTGTTTTAAAACATATTTGATTTTATTTTTAAGGATAAATATTATTTGCAAATCCAAGGAGTGGTCATGGAGGCCACCTGTGTCCTATCTTATGCAAATTTATTTCTGGGGGCCTGGTAAAGAGAAATGTTTCACAATAAGAAAATTCCAGGAATCAACAAGGTACATAATTGGATGAGATATATAGATGATGTTTTATTTTTGTGGGCGGTGACTGAAGAAGACTTGAAGGAGTTTATGAAAATCTTAAAATAGGAATGATCTAAACATCAAATTAACTTTTCAGGCTGCAAGAGAAGTGGACTTCCTGGACTTAAAGAAGATCCAAGTAGGTCAAAAAGGAAAATTGGAGACAGACATCTATTGAAAAGAAACGGCGGTGAACGGCCTTCTCCATGCAGAATCAGCACATCCAAGATAAACAATCAAAGGCATCCCCACTGGACAGTTTTTAAGCTTAAAGGGAACCTGTCATGTGGATATTTGATTATAATCGAACTAATTATATACAATCATTAACTACTAAAAAGTACCTTAGATGTATTTACTTACTGGTGTGACAGATGGTTACCTCATAATATACACACAAAGATGCCACATGCTAATGAGCTGATTCGAGTCCGGCGTGATGTCATTGAGTCCAGCGTATATTTAATTCAGAGCTATAGCTACTCCCCTGCCCACCTGCTGCTGATTCATATGGAAACAAACTGTCATTCAGCAGCAGGTGGGCGGGGAGAGTCAGGAGCTCATGAATATTCATGGCTCATCATTATCAGCTGGAGCTTTTCAATACAAGATGTTGGCAGATTGACTGGGTCAATTAAAGAAAGTGACCCAGCATTTTGCTAAGAGAATCAGTCACTTATTTATGTTGCCCTTAATTAGGACACCATAAAACTGGTGACAGGTTCCCTTTAAGAGAATTTGCTCTAATGAACAACTTTAAAAAAATCAGGCTGGTAATTTGAAGGAACGTTTTGAATATAGTAATAGACAAAACAAAAAGGGAATCCAAAAGGCTAGAGAGAAATCTAGAGAACAACTAGCATGCCCGAATGTAACAAATAAAATGGTGGAAGGTCAAGAACTGGGGTGGATCGATATTTGGTGGGAGATGAATCCTAAGTTAAAAAGATATTCATGTTTTTCCAAGACATATAAGAGTTTATCACCTATTGATTTCGTTTTTACCAACAATAAAGGTGCACAGGATGTTGAACAGGTTAAGTATGGAAGACGAGGGATTTTGCATCACAATTTAATTATTATAAAGACAAAAACAAAAAAAAGAGGGATGAAGATAAGTATAGGTTAGATTTATATAATGGGTATTCACGATAAGGTAATAAAAGAGAATACTTTAAGATTAAAGGGGTTATCCGAGTTATTTTCTTTTTGTTCTTTCTATGTTCCTAACTAAGCAAATGTAACAGCTTTCCAATTCACTCACTTTATCTCCGGTGGCTGGTTTCTCAGATTTCACTGAGGGTCACATGACCTGTGATGTCAGCTTCTCTCCCTGCTCTGATAAAGGTCGTTTACAAGGCTGTAAATGAGACTTCACTGTGCTGGCCACGCGCCCGCCCCTTCAATGCTGTCTACTCTCTGCTAGGATTCTTAACCCCTTCAGCTGCACAGCTCTGCAGGCAGTGAGAAGATAATGCTGGACACTGGAGCTGACATACTAGAGAAAGCATTACAGAAGAAGGTAGGGGGAAGATCCTGTGTGTATTAGCAGTGTCATTATACAGATGGGACATGTAGTCCTACACATACAACATGCTGCAGAGTCTCCCAGCACTCAGGGCAGCTCTTGTATCCACTCCCTTAGCAGTGTCATTATACAGCTGGGACTTGTAGTCCTACACATACAACATGCTGCTGAGTCTCCCAGCAAGCAGACATGTCACTCAGGGCAGCTCTTGTATCCACTCCCTTAGCAGTGTCATTATACAGCTGGGACTTGTAGTCCTACACATACAACATGCTGCTGAGTCTCCCAGCAGGCAGACATCTCACTCAGGGCAGCTCTTGTATTCACTCCCTTAGCAGTGTCATTATACAGCTGGGACTTGTAGTCCTACACATACAACATGCTGCTGAGTCTCCCAGCAGGCAGACATGTCACTCAGGGCAGCTCTTGTATTCACTCCCTTAGCAGAGCAGGGGGAGGGACAGAAATTGTTTTTATTGCATGTAAACAAATGGCCATAAAAGAACCAGGGAAATTAGGAAATATATATATATTTTTTGCATAAAACTTGCTTAGCTCAGTTATATATCAGATTTTCAGTGCTATATTATTATTTTTCATAACTCGGACAACCCCTTTAATGAGGGGTCAACTAATAATAATATAGTATGGGACGCCGCAAAGGCTTTTATAAGAGGGATTGTCACTAAATACACTATGGTATATAGGAAGAGCATAAAGAAAAAGATTATGGGTTTAGAAAGTGAGGTGGAAAGACTTGAAAATAAATATATAGATGATCCTACTGCCCCAAATTATAGCTAAATTTGAAACAGAGCTGCTTTTAATGGCCAAACAACAGAAAGAGAACTATGTAAGGGATAATTTTATACATGCACATATACCCGGTAAAAAGTTGGCAGCTTTGGTGGCAACCCCCATTAAAAATAAATATATCCATAGTTTGATAGACAAATCTGGTCACAAAATCATGGAACAATCAGCTAAAATAATATTCCTTAAGGAATACTTTGAGGATGTGTATAGTAGTAAGATAAACAAGAGTGGGGGGAACTACAACAATTTTTAGGCAAAGTCTCTACCTCCATGCTAACAGCTGATCAAAGAGAAAGTTCAGAAGCCTCTATAAATTCGGTAGAGGTGGAGGCAATATTGTCAAGGATAACCAAGAATAAGACCCCAGGAATAGATGGGATCCCATTTGAAATCTATGTACAATATAAAGAGTTATTGATTCCGAAACTTCTTACAATGTGGACTGCCTCGCGGGAGATAGGGAAACCCAAATTCTGTGAGAGAGGCTTTGATCACACTTATTTTAAAACCAGGGAAAGATCCAACATTACCGGACTCATGCCGTCCTATTTCATTACTAAATACTAACATCAAAATATTAGCAAGGATTTTAGCAAATAGACTTGGGAGAGTGGCTCTGGGGATTATTCATGAGGATCAATCGGGTTTTATGTCAGGCAAAACCACAACTGATAACATAATAAGATACTTTATGGGCACCCAGCTGGAGCCCACAAATGTCGGAGAACGTATAATTGTAACTATGGATGCATCTAAGGCCTTCGATACGATAGAGTGGCCCTTCCTATTTGCTACATTGAGGAGAATGGGGTTTGGAGATCATTTTTGGATTGATTCAGGCTGTTGTACACCGAGGCCTCTGCAAGGGTAATATTGAATGGTGAGTACTCTGATAAAATAAGCATTGGCAGGGGGGTTAGGCAGGGTTGCCCCCTGTCCCCTTTGCTATTTGCTATAGCCATGGAACCCCTAGCTGATTTGATTAGACAAGATAAAGAAATTGTGGGTT
Organism: Bufo gargarizans; assembly: GCF_014858855.1. Lineage (NCBI taxonomy): Eukaryota > Metazoa > Chordata > Amphibia > Anura > Bufonidae > Bufo > Bufo gargarizans. The sequence continues at coordinate 486,820,166 of NC_058080.1, read as the reverse complement.
TCAGGTTTGGGGCCCTCGAGGAAAAAAATTCCCTATATGCAGATGACATCATGCTGTTTGTGGGATCAATTAGCTCACTAGGGAGGATTTTTCAAGTATTATAGTAATAATTATAGTAATTATGCGGGACTGAATATAAATTGGTCGAAATCAGTTTGTATCCCGATGGATCCTCTGAATGTTTTTTTACCGGGTCGACTCGAAATTAAAGAAGGGCAGGAACTGGTTAAGTATCTAGGAATCCAGATAACATCTAATCCTGGGGACTATGTACAGTTGAATGTACTCCCAAAAATATATGCGTAAAAGGATAGAGGTTTTGAAAAAAATACACATTTCGATGGCGGGTCGGATTTCACTTGTGAAAATGTGTATGTTGCCTTCCTAGAACTATATATTTTGGAATGCACCGATAATAATCCCGAAGAGATTTTTTTTAAAATAATAGGCACTTTAATAACGGATTTCATATGGCAGGGGAAAAAAACGAGAATAAGAAGACAGATATTGTATATTCACAAGAAAGAGGGTGGATTATCTGTTCCCGATTTGGAACTTTACTTTTTGGCCGGGCAGATCAAAAATTTGATTTGATGTAAGCACATGATAGCGAGGCTTAAGAAAAACTTTGAAAAGTGTAGTATTTTTCAGCTACTAGAAGCAGATATTTTCTCACAACAACAAGTTAATAAAATACCCTTATTTTAGTTGTGGAGAAGATCCTGGAATACGGTAAAGGAATTGTGGTCCCAGAAGGGCCTACACTCAGATAGGCTGCTATGGCATAATATCCATCTAAGGGAACTTAAATCAATAGTAAAAAAAGGTTGGTGGAAATATGGAATTTTTTAATTGGGCCAGATATGGAAGGAGGGAGATATAATTCCTTATCAAGTCCTTATTTGGGAATAGAGATTTGAGTTTTTTTATTATCAATTAAAACAAGCCGTACAAGCAGAGATAAGAAAGGGAACGCAAATTCCCTTCCACCACTCTTAGCCAATATTACTAAGCTAGCTGTCGGGAAGAAATTGATCTCTAGGATATATAGATGCCTACTCCACCAGAAGACAAAAAAAAAGCTGTTACTACTTTAAATCATAGATGGCAAGAGGTACTTAACCTGCAACAGGAAGAATTCTGGGAAAAGGCTATATAATCCAAAAATAATGTGTCAGGTAACTTCTCTTATAGAATCATGCAATTTAATATATTATATCGCTTATACTACTCTCCTAAGATATTAATGAAATGCTATAAAAATAAACAATTTAACTGCAAAAAATGTGGAGAAGAGGGAGTAGATGATATCCATATAGTTTGGACATGTATAAAGATCCAGCAATTTTGGAGGGTGGTGAACGAAAAAATAGAGAGGCACCATGAATTTAAGGTCCCGACTTGTTTTGAAGTTTGTGTTCTGGGAGTGATGGATAAAGTAGAAGTTGATTAACCCCTTAGGGACACAGCCTTATTTCACCTTAAGGACCAGGCCATTTTTTGCAAATCTGAACACTGTCACCTTAAGTGCTGATAACTTTAAAACGCTTTGACTTATCCAGGCCGTTCTGAGATTGCTTTTTTTGTCACATATTGTACTTCATGACACTGGTAAAATGAAGTCAAAAAAATTATTTTTTTTTGCACAAAATAATACCTAATTTACCCAAAAATTGCAAAAATTTGCAAATTTTAAAGTTTCAGTTTCTCTACTTCTGTAATACATAGTAATACCCCCAAAAATTGTGATGACTTTACATTCCCCATATGTCTACTTCATGTTTGTAGCATTTTGGGAATGATATTTTATTTTTTGGAGATGTTACAAGGCTTAGAAGTTTAGAAGCAAATTTTGAAAATCTTCAGAAATCTTCAAAATCCCACTTTATATGGACCGGTTCAGGTTTGAAGTCATATTGTGAGGCTTAGGTAATAGAAACCTCCCAAAAATGACCCCATCTAAGAAAGTACACCCCTCAGGGTATTCAAAACTGATTTTACATACGTCGTTAACCCTTTAGGTGTTGCACAAGAGTTATTGGCAAATGGGGATGAAATTTGAGAATTTAATTTTTTTGTCAAATTTTCCATTTTAACCCATTTTTTCCACTAACAAAGCAAGTGTTAACAGCCAAACAAGACTGTATCTTTATTGCCCTGACTCTGCCGTTTACAGAAACACCCAATATGTGGTCGTAAACTTCTGTACGGCCACACAGCGGGGCGTAGAGTGAAAGGTGCGCCGTTTGGTTTTTGGAGGGCTGATTTTTGTGGACCGGTTTATTTACACCGTGTCCTGTTTCAACCCCCCTGATGCACCCCTGGAGTAGAAACTCCCTAAAAGTGACCCCATCTAATAAAGTACACCCCTCAAGGTATTCAAAACTGATTTTACATACATCGTTAACCCTTTAGGTGTTGCACAAGAGTTATTGGCAAATGGGGATGAAATTTGAGAATTTAATTTTTTTGTCTAATTTTCAATTTTAACCCATTTTTTCCACTAACAAAGCAAGGGTTAACAGCCAAACAAGACTGTATCTTTATTGCCCTGACTCTGCCGTTTACAGAAACACCCAATATGTGGCCGTAAACTACTGTACGGCCACACAGCGGGGCGTAGAGTGAAAGGTGCGCCGTTTGGTTTTTGGAGGGCTGATTTTTATGGACCAGTTTATTTACACCTTGTCCTGTTTCAACCCCCCTGATGCACCCCTGGAGTAGAAACTCCCTAAAAGTGACCCCATTTTGGAAACTACGGGATAAGGTGGCATTTTTGGGGGGGCTATTTTTAGGGTACATATGATTTTTGGTTGCTCTATATTACATTTTTGTGAGGCAAGGTTACCAAAAATTTTAATTCTGAAATTTCATCTCCATTTGCCATTAACTGTTGAGGAACACCTAAAGGGTTAATAAACTTTGTATAATCAGTTTTGAATACCTTGAGGGGTGTAGTTTCTTAGATGGGGTCACTTTTAGGGAGTTTTTACTCCAGGGGGGCATCAGGGGGGCTTCAAAAGGAACATGGTGTCATTAAAAAAGGCCATCAAAATCGGCCTTCCAGAAACCATGTCGGTCCTTTCCTTTTGCGGCCTCCCTTTTACTGATACAGCAGTTTACAACCACAAATATGGCATTTCTATAAACTGCAGTATCAGGGTAATAAATATTAACTTTTGTTTGGTTGTTAACCCTTGTTTTGTTACCGGAAAAAAACGGATTGAAATGAAAAAGTGCCAAAAATTGCGTTTTTGGCACCGTTTTCTTTATTATTTTTTAACCGTGTTAATCTGGGGGGTTAGGTCATGGGATATTTTTATAGAGGAGATTCTTACGGACGCGGCAATACCTAATAAGTATACTTTTTTTTACAATTGTTTAGGTTTTTGACTATATTATACTTTTTGATACAAAAATAAATTTTTTGTATCTCTAAAGTCTAGGTGTCATTTTTTTATTTATTTTTTATCCGATTATCTTATGTGGGGGCTCATTTTTTGCGGGGCGAGCGGACATTTTTTTGGGCACTATTTTGGGGGCGATATGACTTTTTTTATAGCTTGCTATTACATTTTTTGTTATGTTTGGTGACAAAAAAATTATTTTTTTGCACTTTTATTTTTTTTTGGACCGTGTTAATCTGGGGGGTTGGATCATGGGGTATTTTTATAGAGGAGATTCTTACGGACGCGGCGATACCTAATAAGTCAACTTTTTTTACATTTATTTAGGTTTTAGACTATATTATCCTTTTTGATACAAAAAGATAATTTTGTATCTCTAAAGTCTAAGTGTCATTTTTTTCTTATCCGATTATCTTATGTGGGGGCTCATTTTTTGCGGGACGAGCGGACGGTTTTATTCGCACTATTTTGGGGGCTATATGACTTTTTGATCGCTTGCTATTAAACTTTTTGTTAATCTGGGGGGTTAAGTCATGGGGTATTTTTATAGAGGAGATTATTACCGACGCGGCAATACCGAATATGTCTACTTTTAATAAATTATTTTAGTTTTTTTGGGTGTCTCAAGTCTGAGAACCAGTTTTTTTTAATGCGATGTCAGTCCTAAATTGGGATATAAATATAGTACTCCATGGAAGTGTGATACCCCCTGAAGCAACCAATAATGCAGAGGCCCGGATGATCGGGGCACGTGTCACATTGAGTTGTGGTGTCCTTCCGTATCCCCTTCCTGTGACACACTCTGCACCTTTTTTGGGTTTGTCCCTTCTTTCCAGTATGGGGGACCACACCTGGAAAGTGTTGGCCAGGGACGATCCGGGCGCCTACAGTTCCCGAGGTACTCCGGCCTGCTCTTTCCCGGTCCGAAAAGATCAGGGCCTTGAGGACTGCCTCATAGAACTGGAGGAATGTCCCTGTGCTGCCAGCGCTTCGGGATAGTACAAAAGAGTTGTACATGGCAACCTGCACCAAGTAGACCACAACTTTTTTGTACCATGCCCGGGTTTTGCGCATGGTGTTATATGGCTTGAGGACTTGATCAGAGAGATCAACTCCTCCCATATACCGATTGTAGGCGACGATACAATCGGGCTTGAGGACCGTTGCCGCGGTACCTTGCACAGGGACAGGGGTGATGCCGTTACCATGAATTGTGGACAGCATAAGGACATCCCTCTTTTCCTTATACCTGACCAGCAACAGGTTTCCAGTGGTAAGGACACGGGTCTCACCCCTGGGGATAGGTACCTGGAGGGGGAGGGCAGGGAGGCCGCGTTGATTTTTCCGCACGGTCCCACAAGCGAACGTGGATCTGGCGGCAAGGGACTGGAACAAGGGGATACTGGTATAAAAGTTATCCACGTACAGGTGGTAACCCTTATCCAGCAGTGGGTACATAAGGTCCCACACAAGTTTCCCGGTAACACCCAGAGTGGGGGGACATTCTGAAGGTTGAATCCGGGAATCTCGCCCCTCATATATACAAAATTTTTAAGTGTACACTGAGGTACTCTCACAAATTTTGTACAGCTTCACGCCATACGTCGCCCGCTTGGAGGGCACATACTGGCGGAAAATGAGTCTCCCCTTGAACGCAATGAGAGACTCATCAACCGTGACCTCTCTTCCAGGTAGATAGGCCTCCATGAATTTGGCCCCAAAGTGATCGATGACCGGCCATATCTTATACAGACGGTCAAGGGCAGGATCACCTCGGGGGGGGGGGGGGGGGACATGCTGCATTATCGGAATAATGCAGACATTTCCGGATGGCCTCAAACCGGGAGCGTGTCATGGCCGTACTGTAAAGTGGGGTCTGGTAGAGGACGTCGCCACTCCAGTACAGCCTGACACTGGGTTTCTTGACCAGGCCCATATGCAGCACGAGGCCCCAAAATGTCCTCATTTCGGCTGCACTGACCGGCGTCCAGCCAACGGGCCTGGCCAAAAAGGAGCCCGGGTGTTGAGCGACGAACTGTTGAGCGTACAGATTCGTCTGCTCCACCATCAGATTTACCAGTGGGTCACTGAAAAAATGAAGAAAAAAGTCATATTCAGTGTAGCCCACTGTGGAAATCTGGATTCCTGACTGGCCTACAAAATCAGGAATCACGGGCTCGTATCGCTCTGGGCTACACCAGACAAGTTCACAGGCAGGGTGCTCCGGTGGATTTAACTGGTGTGGAGTGAGGTGTGGAAATTTTTTATTTTATTTTTTCACCTCCTCTCTACCTCCCCCAGAACAAGACAAAGCAACAGGTAAGGCATAAGTGGTTTTGTAATTATACAGAGCTGTTTACTACTTATATTGTTAATGAACATGAACAAGGGAAACAATTTGTCACTCTTTGATATACTGTATATGTATTTATTAAAACTAAAAAAGATTAAAAAAATAAAATTAAAAGATAAATGAAATATTAAATAAACACTGGGAAATACTGAAAGCAGACACTACCTTAAGGAGATGTGTCACCGATAGACCATTAATGACAGCTAGAAGGTCGAGGAATTTAAAGGACATTTTGGTTCATAGCCATTATATACCAGAAAAAAATGAAAGGACACATGTACGAAAAGTTGGTTCCTTTCATGTAAGGCCTGCAGAAATATGGAAAAATCTAAAAACTACAGTATATGAGCTCAGAAAAGATATCTTGTGTTCTTCCACAGGAGTAGTGTACCATGCCACTTATACGTGGGTCTTACGACAAGCGAATTAAGAAAAAGGGTGAGAGAACATGTGAGAGATATTGAAAAAGCAAAAGATAAAGAAGATCTGAATAGCTTGAAAACGATTCCCAGACATTTCAGGATTCATCATAATAGCAATCCAAATCTTCTGTGATTCAAAGGTATCGACATGGTACATTTGGGATCCAGAGGGGGTGATAAGGGTACAAAATTGGCCCAGATAGAGAGTAAATGGATTTTTAGATTGGGTACTATGGCACCAATGAAAACCTAGGATTTAGTGCCTTGTGAAGCATTGTGAATTTGGGGGTTCTTTTATTCTAGCAGGATATTGGTTTTAATGGTTTATAATAAAAATGAAAAAATGTAAAATGATTTTAATTGATAAGTTTGCTTATCCATATAGAGAATTAATACGGGAAATAATTATCCTGATCAACCTGGAGAATTGGAAAGAGTCAGATATAGGAGAAGACTGCGGTGTAAAAAGAAGAATTTTTGGCGACGAAAGAAACAGGAAGGAGGGAGGAACTATATATCTTTTTTAGGACACTATAAAGAAAATCAGAATTAAATTGCTATATTATATAGTGGGTCATTAAAAGTCTATTGATGTTTTAACCACATAGTGGGTTATCTTCATGAATTTGATGTTTTTGAGATATTTATGAACTTATGCATATGATTGTTTTATTTCATTATTTTATATTTTATATTTATATTCAATGCACAATTAATCAAAATATACCTGAATTTTTTCAGCACACAGTTTCATATTTTTGGATCATGATTAGCGAGATATATGAGTTCAGTAATTGGCACAATAGCACTTTATCAAATTGCACTTTAGTAATCATGTATAATACTAATAATATTTTCACACTTTATGGATAGCGTGTGTAATATAGGTTTCATTAAATTAAAATATATTTTCCTCCCACCCCTGTAGTGAACATATAAATTTGCCTGATACTACGGCCACAGTGCTTCCGCTGCATATCCAAGGAGTTGAGACGCTGGCGACGTCATTCAGCGCCTCTTCTGAGGCGCAGGATTTCCCTTCTCGCCGTAACACTCAGGGGAAGGGTGCAGGTGGCGGGCAGAGATTGGCCATGCGCCATTGATACGGCAGCTGAGTGAAGCAGTCCTATTAGTTTCCGATTTGCCAGGATCATTTTTAAACACTTCCCTATACCCCCTACAAGCCTCTCCTCCTGAAGAAGCTATTACATGAAACGCACATAGAGGGGAAGGTGCCTCCTCCGCTTACTCCATTAAGGTAAAATTTATCTATCTTTATATTGTGGTCTCTGTTCCGCCATCACTAAGATGTAGTTTAGGCGCAGAAGCGCAGAAGATTTAGCAGGCATTCGAGTACATCCAATAAGGGGAAGCTGTTTAGCACCTGAGCACGTGGTTCTGGGGTATCTATACTGTTAGCATTGTGTCAAGCATTTACCACATCATAGGATAGCGGGACATATGTGGTTTCCACATGGTTTATATGCTAGAGACCGCCTTTAATTTAGAGAGCAATTGACTATCATCATATATATTGATGTAGTGAGTAGTTGGCACCTTATCATTGTATCCCTACTATGTATTTCCATGATTTTTATGACTATTTAAATAGAGATTTTTAAAGGGAATTAATTTTACTCTATTTTTGGGTATTAAATATGATAAATATAGTATAAAATATGTTAGTCTAGAGACAAGCCAAGGTTAATTTCAAGGAGAATAGATATAAGCAGGAACAACAGCCACAGTGATAATCCAAAAACAACCCGGAAATCAGATCACCATAGCAGTCAGTAATAAGTGTAGAGCCCTAAATATAAAGCACAATTTACACAGAAAAACGTATTTCCTAATACCCCTGTCTAATTCTAGGATTGGGCAAAGAATCAGAACACTGATTGGTTTAGCTACCGTTCACACTGATATTTTTTGACAATTAGAAACAATATGCCAACAATAATTGTACGCACTATTAAAACTTACAAACCCACGATTAGTTGTGTTTATTTTAAGCAATATATGTACTTGTTTAACCCCTTCCCGCCTAGAGTGTACATGTAGGGCACAGAGGAAAGTGACTTGCTGCCCATCGCAGTACATGAGCTGCGCTCGCTCGGTCAGCAGCAGGGACCCGGGTGTTTCTACAGCCGGGCCCCTACTGTATCCACTGGCATTATTGGAAAAACAGATTCCAGTGGATTAACTCCTCACATACTGTGGTCAATGCTGACCACATAATATATGAGGTTCGCAGAGGAAGGGGGCTTCCTCTGTCTCTCCATCGGCCCCCTATGCTGCGATAAAAGAGGGGTGATGGTTGCTATGTCAGCCTAAGGCTTTACACAATCATTGGGGCTTGTCAGCTACGTAAGCCTATGAGGCTCAGCCCCCAGGATGGGTCTCATAGGCATACTATCAGTGTAGACTAACTATCAACATGTATTCTACTGCATTTAAACAGGGATCAGACCCTGGAAAGTCCTATACTGGGACAAAAATGAAAAGTAAAAAAAGAAAGTGTTTTTATAAAAAATAAAATAATACATTTAAAAAGAAGTGCCCCTTTCCCCTCATCAAACTATTTTCAATAAAAAAAAAGTGTATTCAGTATTGTTGTGTCAGTAACAGCCAACGATATAAAATATCACATGATCTACCCTGACAAGTGAGCGCAATAAAAAAAAAAGCTAGATCAGCCATTTTTTTGTTGCCTTGTCATAAAAAAGAGTAATATAAACTAAATCCACAATAAATGAGCCCCCACACAAGACAATTGCTAGAAAAAAAAATATGGCTTTCAGGAAATGGCAACAAAAAAACTAGCTTTTTTATTTTCAAAAATGCATTCATTGTGTAAATCTTAACAAAAGTAAAAAAAAAAGGTAGTCCTAAGTAGCTCAAATAAAATATCAAATGATCTACTCCATGAGGTGAATGCTGTTAAAAAAAAAAGAACAGCCATTTATTGGTCACCTTGATTCACGGAGCAATGAAAAACTACCCCAAAATATTAGCAATGAAACCGGAAAATCATCTTGCAAATAAGTAGTCTTTACACAAAACCATTGCCATAAAAAAAATTGGCTTTCAGAAAACATGTCATTTTTCCTGCACAATGTACGCCGCAGTAACAAATCCCAAAAAACAATGGCAGAATTGCCAGCAATGATGGTAACTCATCCCACAAAAAATAAACCTTCACACAGCTCTGTTCAGAGGAAAATAAATGTATGGTTGTCAGAAAAAAACTATACTGGTACCCAGGAGGCTGGTCAATCTTCAGAGCAAAAGCCCTGCAATGTACCCAAACAGCAATTTACGTCCACGTTTATGGCATTTCAGTACCCATTAAAACCCACCTAACAATTTAAAGGGCATAGTGAGCCTCAGATGGCACACTCTGGGCATAACATATTCGGCAGTGAAATGCCATATTTGTGGAAAATGTACAATTTTCACTTTGCACTCATTAAAAAAACAAAAACAAAACATAATTGCAGCTTTGAATTGCTTACTCGACCCCTCAATGCTTTGATGGGTGGAATTTCCAAAATGTGGTCACTTCTCAGGGATTGCATTGATTTTTTCACATTATAGCCTCTACAGGTGTCGCCACATTAGGCCTCATATGCGCATTGTGCACTTTTACTCCTGAGCTCTGTTGTATGTCCAGGCCACATTTCGGGTGTTTGTAAAACCAGTAAGCACAGTATAATTATAAGAAGACTGACTGGTACACACTGGTACATGATGGGAACATATTGGGCACTCAAATGGCATATCTGTGGAAAAATTGCAAATTTAACTTTGCACCATCTGCTGTGAATTAATGTTTGCAAAGCACCTGGGGTTACTATGCTCACTACACCCTTTGGTATGTTCTGATAGGGCTGTGGTTTCTAAAATGGGGCCACTTCTTGGGGGTTTATTTTTTTATTTAACCTCAGAGCCTCTACAGTTGTCGGCCAGTAATGTATAAATCACCAAACTAAGCCTCAAACGCACATGATGCTCTTTCAATTCTGAACCATGTGGTGTGCACAAATAGCAGTTTACGATCACATATAGGCTGTTATCATATTTAGGAGAAAATGGGTAACACACTGTGGGGTAATTTTCTCCTGTTATTCCTTGTGAAAATGAAAAAAATTGGGCCTAAGGCCTCTTGCACACAAACGTTTTTTTTTCCGTGTACGTTTCCATTTTTTGCGTTTCGTATACTGTCTGTATACGGAACCATTCATTTCGATGGGTCCGCAAAAAAAACGGAATGTACTCTGTATGCATTCCGTTTCCGTATTTCCATTTTCCTGTTCCGTTTAAAGATAGATCATGTCCTATTATTGTCTGCATAACGGACAAGGATAGTACTGTTCTATCAGGGGCCAGCTGTTCCGTTCAGCAAAAAACGGAATGCACACGGACGTTATCCGTATTTTTGGCGGATTCGGTTTTTGCGAACCTCAAAATACTGAAAAAAAAAACATTTTTATTTAATTCTGATGGAGTTAACAAGGTTTGTAAAATCAATATTGAATAACTTCAGGGGTGCAATTTCTAAAATCGGGTAATTTATGGGTGGTTTCTCTCTCATGTAAGCCCCTCAAAGTTACTTCATGGTCCTGGTCACTTCAAAGTCATGGTCCTTAAAAAATGGGTTTTATAAATTTTCTTGAAAATGTGAAAATTGCTTCTAAAATTCTAAGCCTTCTAACGTCCTAAAAAAATAAAATGACATTTACAAAAAGATGCCAACAATGATGCTTGTCTTTTGTGAAAAATGTTTTACTTTCTAATAGCACCACTTAATATTACTTAGGCCTAATACACACGGCCGTGTTTCGCGGTCGAGAGTGGTCCGTGGTAACACTGCCTGGATTCCTGTTGAGAGCAGGAGCGCACGGCGTCATTTGTTGCTATGACGCCGTGCGCTTCATACCGCCGCTGCTCTACAGTAATACACTCGTTCAGTGCAGTTTTTCTAGTTTTAATACTTGTAAATATGTATTGTATGATTTTTTTCCTTTTCATCACCTTATTCTGACCCCCATAACTTTTGTTTATAGTTAAATTTAAGGAGCTATGTCCATGTTTTGTGGAATAATCTGTCGTTTTTATTGTTACCTTCTGAAGTGTGTGGGACTCTTTGATCACATTTTACGCCTTTCGCCATATAGGATAAATAGTTTTGTCTTTTAATAGTTCAGTTATTTTGGGATGTGCTGGAACTCAAGGGGTTAAACAGGCTATTTAAGGACTCATGACCAAAAACTATGGGTCTCAGACTATGGAGACACTAAAACATGATTTTTTTTTGTTTCAAAAATGAAATCATTGTGTAAAACTTACATAAATAAAAAAAAGTTGATATATTAGGTATCGCCGCATTCGTAATAACCCGCTCTATAAAAATATCACATGACCTAAACCCTAAGGTGAACACCGTAACAAAACAAAAAAAAAGATGTGAAAAGCCATTTTTTGTCACCTTACATCACAAAAAGTGTAATAGCAAGCGATCAAAAAGTCATACACACCCCAATATAGTGCCAATCAAACCGTCATCTCATTCCGCAAAAATAATACCCCACCTAAGAAAATCGCCCAAAAACTGAAAAAACTATGGCTCTCAGACTATGGAGACACTAAAACATGATTTTTTGGGTTTCAAAAATGAAATCATTGTGTAAAACTTACATAAATAAAAAAAAGTTGACATATTAGGTATTTCCACGTCTGTAATAACCTGCTCTATATAAATATCACATGACCTAACCCCTCAGGTGAATGCCGTAAAAAAAACTAAAAAAAAAAAAACTGTGTTTAAAAAGCAATATTTTTGTCACCTTAAATCACGAAAAGTGTAATATCAAGCGATCAAAATGTCATATGCACTCTATAATAGTACGAATTAAACCGTCATCTCATCCCCCAAAAAATGAGCCCCTTCTAAAGACAGTCGCCCAAAAAATAAATAAAACTGCGGCTTTCAGAATGTGGAGACACTAAAAAATCTTTTTTTTTTTCAAAAATGCTTTGTTATGTAAAACAGAAATAAACAACCAAAAAAAGGTGTCAAATTTGTTATTGTCGCGTCCATAACAACCTGCTTTATAAAAATACCACATGATCTAACCTTTCAGATGAATATTGTAAATGACAAAACATAAAAACGGTGCCAAAACAGCTATTTCTTGTTACCTTGCCTCACAAAAAGTGTAATATGGAGCAACCAAAAATCATATGTACCCTAAAATAGTACCAATAAAACTGCCATCTTATCCCATAGTTTCCAAAATGGTGTCCTTTTTGTGGAGTTTCTACTCTAGGGGTGCATTAGGAGGGCTTAAAATGTGACATGGCAGCTTAAAATGATCCCAATGAAATCTGCTTGGCGATGATTGGTGCAAAAACATTCAGGCCATAGAGCTCCACGTATTTTTGGGTTACACTTACATTTTAGGAATATTTTATTATATTTTAGGAATATCTATCTATATATATATATATATATATATATTCCTAAAATATAATAAAACAGCCAGTTGTAACATTCTGCCTTAATTTAATGTTCTTACTTATTAGTGCATGTGAGGATATATATATATATATATACATATATATATATATATATATATACACACACACACACACATAATTTGAAAATAATTACCCATTTATTTCTACTAATGTAAGTTATGTTTTTGATATTTCTATCATCTGATTCCTCATATATAACACCTGGTCACTGGTTCTAAAATATTCTCTCACTCATCTGCTCCCTAATTTTGTAACATAGAAATATAGTAACACATTTTATACGGCTGAAAAAAAGACATCTGTCCATCTAGTTCAGCCTGTTATTCTGCAAGTTGATCCAGAGAAGGGAAAAAAAAAAACTGTGAGGTAGAAGCTAGAGTTGAGCGGACACCTGGATGTTCAGGATCGACGGGTTCGGCTGAACTTCACAAAAAAGTCAATGAAGTCAATGGGGACCCAAACTTTGGAGCACTAAAACGGCTCCAAAAAAGTCATTGAAAGGGCTAGAGGGCTGCAAGTGGCAGCAAAAAGTGGTTAAGTGCATGGCAAGTGCTCTGCAAACAAATGTGGATAGGGAAATTACTTAAAATAACATAAAATACGGAAAAAATAATAATAATAATAATCTTGATCTAGGAGGAGGAGGAGGTCCATATGGAGTAGGAGGTTCAGAAGGGGGTAGATGTGGCGGTATAGGTGAAAGCGGCGGTGGATGAGGTAGCCAACACTGTTTTTTGCTTTTTTATTTTATTTTATAAATTTTTTGTTCAAATTTGGGTAGACCCCAAAACATTGGGAAATATAAAAAATAAAACAAAGAGAAAGTGCACTGGAGTACAACAATGGCTGGGTGAGGCCGGTATACATGTCTATTCTGCACAAGGTACGGAAAAGTCAGCTGGGATCCCTGCCTGGTTCATTTTAATAAACACAAGCTTGTCCACATTGGCTGTGGACAGGCGGCTGCTCTTGTGTGTGATAACCCTCTCCTACCGTGGTAAACATACGTTCAGACAATACACTGGCTGCAGGGCAGGCCAGCACCTCCAAGGCGTAAAGGGCAAGCTCAGGCCATGTGCCCAATTTGGAGACCAATAAGTTGAAGGGGGCAGACCCATCAGTCAGTACGTGTAGGCGTGTGCACACATACTGCTCCACCATGCTGCTGAAATGCTGCCTCCTGCTAAGACGCTCCATATCAGCTGGGTCTGCTGGTTAATCTGGCGTGCTGACAAAGCTTTTCCACATTCCGACCATGCTAACCCTGCCTTCTGAGGTGCTGGCAGTGCCCCAGCTGCGTTGGGGTCCTCTTCCTCCTCCTCTGCCTTCACATTGTACTTCCACTGTGCCTTCACCGTCAGGTAGGAATGCCATCAGCAGCGCGTTCTACCAGCGTGCACTTGTACTCGCACATCTTACGATCACGCTCCAGTGACGAAATTAAGGACGGTACATTGTCCTTGTAATGGGGATCCAGCAGCGTGGCCACCCAGTAATCAGCACAAGTTAGAATGTGGCCAACTCAGCGGTCATTGCGGAGACATTGCAGCATGTAATCACTCATGTGTGCCATGCTGTCCAGAGGCAACGACAAGCTGTCCTCTGTGGGAGGTGTATCGTATGTGTCCTCTGTATCCACCCAGCCACGCACCAGTGATGGCCATGAGCTGGTTAAGGTGCCACCCTGCTGTGAACACGATTCCTCCTCTTCCATCTCCTCCTCCTCATCCTCCACCTCCTCATCCTCCAGAACTGTGCCCTGGATGGACAATTGTGTACCTGGTGTATGTTGGTGCAGGAACTCACCCTCGGAGCTACTTGTGAATGACTGGCTGGAAACCCTTTTAAATTATCCCTCTTCCTCTTCCTGGACGGGCATGACACAACAGACTGATGAGTGGTTGGTGCCAGTGAGCCTCAAGCCCAGCCTGGTGGTGTTCGATAATGGGCGAAATCTCATGCCTGACCCATGTGCTGAATTTGATGGTGCAGAAATTCCTATGTCAGAGCTGCTGCATAAAGTGCAGGCTGTCTGTGCGCGCTTTCGGTGTTCTCACCCTGCTGCTGCACGCCTGTCAGCACTGCAGTGTAACTTCGGCCTTCCCTCTCACCACCTCATATGCGACATCCCCACAAGGTGGAACTCCACCTTGCACATGCTGGCCAGACTGTGCGAGCAGCAGCAGACGATAGTGGAGTTTCAGCTGCAGCACACACGGGTGAGTCGCTCTGGGGAACAGCACTACTTCACCACCAATGACTTGGCCTCCATGCGAGACCTGTGTTCCTTGTTGCGCTGTTTCGAGTACTCCACCAATATGCAACATGGACTTGTCCGTACCTTGTGCAGAATAGACATATATACTGACCTTCACCAGCCATTGTTATACTACAGCGCAATTGCTCATTCTTGTATTTTGGATATTTCACACTCTTTTGTAGTGTTCCCTAATTTAAAAATTAAAAATGCAAACCAAAAAGCAGTGTTGGCTACCTCGTCCTCCTCCACCGCCGCTTCCACCTACACCGCAACGTCCACCGCCTCCTCAAACTCCTATTCCATATGGACCTCCACCTCATAAATCAATTTATTTTATTTTATTTGTACGTACAGTACAGAACAAAAGTTTGGACACACCTCATTCAAAGAGTTTTCTTTATTTCATGACTATGAAAATTGTAGATTTACACTGAAGGCATCAAAACTATGTATTAACACATGTGGAATTATATACATAACAAAAAAGTGTGAAACAACTGAAAATATGTCATATTCTAGGTTCTTCAAAGTAGCCACCTTTTGCTTTGATTACTGCTTTGCAAACTCTTGGCATTCTCTTGATGAGCTATAAGAGGTAGTCACCTGAAATGGTTTTCACTTCACAGGTGTGCCCTGTCAGGTTTAATAAGTGGGATTTCTTGCCTTAAAAATGGGGTTGGGACCATCAGTTGCGTTGTGGAGAAGTTAGGTGGATAGTCTTACTGAAAAGACTGTTAGAATTTGTATTATGGCAAGAAAAAAGCAGCCAAGTAAAGAAAAACGAGTGGCCATCATTACTTAAAGAAATGAAGGTCAGTCAGTCTGAAAAATCGGGAAAACTTTGAAAGTGTCCCCAAGTGCAGTCACAAAAACCATCAAGCGCTACAAAGAGACTGTCTCACATGCGGACCGCCCCAGGAAAGGAAGACCAAGAGTCACCTCTGCTGTGGAGGATAAGTTCATCGGAGTCACCAGCCTCAGAAATCGCAGGTTAACAGCAGCTCGGATTAGAGACCAGGTCAATGCCACACAGAGTTCTAGCAGCAGAAACATCTCTAGAACAACTGTTAAGAGGAGACTATGTGAATCAGGTCTTCGTGGTAGAATATCTGCTAGGAAACCACTGCTAAGGACAGGCAACAAGCAGAAGAGACTTGTTTGGGCTAAAGAACACAAGGAATGGACATTTGACCAGTGGAAATCTGTGCTTTGGTCTGATGAGTTTGAGATCTTTGGTTCCAACCACCGTGTCTTTGTGCGACGCAGAAAATGTGAACAGATGGACTCTACATGCCTGGTTCCCACCGTGAAGCATGGAGGAGGAGGTGTGATGGTGTGGGGGTGCTTTGCTGGCGACACTGTTGGGGATTTATTCAAAATTGAAGGCATACTGAACCAGCATGGATACCACAGCATCTTGCAGCGGCATGCTATTCCATCCGGTTTGCATTTAGTTGGACCATCATTTATTTTTAAACAGGACAATGACCCCAAACACACCTCCAGGCTGTGTAAGGGCTATTTGACCATGAAGGAGAGTGATGGGGTGCTGTGCCAGATGACCTGGCCTCCACAGTCACCGGACCTGAACCCAATCGAGATGATTTGGGGTGAGCTGGACCACAGAGTGAAGGCAAAAGGGCCAACAAGTGCTAAGCATCTCTGGGAACTCCTTCAAGACTGTTGGAAGACCATTTCAGGTGACTACCTCTTGAAGCTCATCAAGAAAATGCCAAGAGTGTGCAAAGCAGTAATCAAAGCAAAAGGTGGCTACTTTGAAGAACCTAGAATATGACATATTTTCAGTTGTTTCACACTTTTTTGTTATGTATATAATTCCACATGTGTTAATTCATAGTTTTGATGCCTTCAGTGTGAATCTACAATTTTCATAGTCATGAAAATAAAGAAAATTCTTTGAATGAGAAGGTGTGTCCAAACTTTTGGTCTGTACTGTATTTTATTTCATTTTATGTAATTTCACTCATTTTAAATTCAGCAATTTTTGGGTGTGATATACCACTGCTCTACCTAGTAGACAGGTAAAAGAAAATCACAAATTTGTCTGTTACATTCTTGGGTGACATTTGACAATTTTTGCCGTGATTAAACCCCTGCTGTGCATAGGTGATAGGGACCTAAATTTCAAAAAATCATCTGTTACAAGATGACATTTTACCAATGTTGCTGTATACAAAACCCCTGCTCTACATAGTTGAAAGGGAATTAAATTTCAAAATGTCTTCTTTAATTGATGCGCGCCACCTCCTTTCATTCAATGCTTAAACTTTTTTTTTTTTTTTTTCTAAATATGAACAATATAAAACAGATATATGGTCACAGGGAATGAACACGTATGACAAATACATTTAAAACAGTGTGTCACTTCCATACCGAAGAGCATACATATATAGAATGCTTAAACTTTAATAACTTGTCCCACATTTGCTCTTCAATAATTTGTCCCACTTTTCTGCTCGATCATATTTAATTTTAAACAATTAACCTCCCTTGGATGTGGTCTCTCTTTCTCACGCTCCCTCTCCAGCGTGGAACCCTGATTCGCCAATAGCCGTGATCAACATGGTAGGCTCAGAAAAGAACACCGAAAGTTGATAGAGAAGATATCCAAATGGATTGTGGACATCACAGTAATGTGCAATCAGGCAGAAGTTATCTAGAGTCAACAAAGCGGCAGCAGGGCCTTTCCTGTCTAACGTTTCCAAATCCTAAATACCCCAGTGACATTCCCTATAACTTTTTATTAATCATTCCAATAACAGGGCATCTTAAGAGTCCTGTATTGTTATTTATCTTCGCTACCTCCCCAAGTCGGGAGTGGGCAAATGTCGCGTGCCCCCTCCTTTCATTCGATTCTTCTAACTTTTCCCATATTTTCGCTTGATCACATTTAAATTTCATCCATTGATTTCCCTTGGATGTGGTCTCTCTTTCTCAAGCTCCCTCTCCGGAGTGGAACCCTGATTCGCCGCTGACTGTGATCAACATGGTAGGCTCAGAAAAGAACATTGAAAGTTCATAGAGAAGATATCTAAATGGATCGTGGACGTCACGGTGACGTGCGACATGGTGGGGCAGTATGTGTGCACACGCCTACACGAAACTGACTGATGGGTCTCTAAATTGGGCACATGGCCTGATCTTGCCCTTTATGCCTTGGAGGTGCTGGCCTACCCTGCAGCTAGTGTATTGTCCAAACGTGTGTTTAGCACGACTGGAGGGGGTTATCACAGGTTATATTTCTCAATGTTTTGGGGTGTGCCCTAATTTAAAAAAAATAAAAAATAAATGTAAAACCAAAAAGCAGTGTAGGCTACCTCCTCCTCCTCTACCGCCTCTTCCACCTACAACGCCATATCCACCGCCTCCACAACCTCAAGATTATTATTTTTTATTTTTACATATTTTATGTTATTTAAAGTCATTTCCCTATCCACATTTGTTTGCAGAGCACTTGCCATGCTCTGACCCACATTTTGATGCCATTTGCAGCCCTCTAGCCCTTTCCATGACATTTTTACAGCCATTTTAGTGCTCAAAAGTTCGGGTCTCCGTTGACTTCAATGGGGTTCGGGTTCGAACCCGAACATCCAGGTGTCCGCTCAACTCTAGTGGTTTTTTTTAAAACCACAATATAACAGCAGTAATTAACGCTTGTATTGGACTGTCAGAAATGCAGCAAAGGCCGCAAATGTAGTATCTAAAAAATCGGTGTTTAAAATAAAAATATATATAACAGGAGTATTTAACGGTGCATTGGACTGTCAGAAATGCAGCACAGGCCGCAAAGGTACTTTATGGAAAAAAAATATGATTTTTTCACCCACAGAGAAACAGTTGGATTTTCAGATTTTATTTCACTATCAGATTTGCAGTGCAGGCTGCAAAGGTACTTTCTGGCAAAAAAAAAAAAAGATTTTTTCACCCACAGTGAAAGAGATGGATTTACTGATTCCATTTCACTATCAGATTTGCAGTGCAGGCAACAAAGGTACTTTATGGAAAAAAATAATATGATTTTTTTCACCCACAATTAAACAGATGGATTTAACAGATTTTCTTTCACTATCACAAATGCAGTGCAGGGCACAAATGTACTTTTTAGCAAAAAATAATAATTTGTACCCCCAGATGGATTTATTTGGATTGTACTTTACTGAAAAAATATGAATATGTCACCCCCTGGGTCCTTGAACTCACAGACGGATTACTTATATTATTTTCCCTTCCCCTGGCACATATGCAGGGCAGGTGCACTTAAAGAGGACCTTTCACCTGGAAAAACATTGTGAACTAAGTATCCTGACATATACAGCGGCACCCAGGGATCTCACTGCACTTACTATTATCACTGGGCGCCGCTCCGTTCTCCCGTTATGTCCTCCGGTATCTTCACTCAGTAGGTTATAGTAGGCAGAGACTTAGGACTCTAGGTTATAGTAGGCGGAGTCTGCCGTTGTTCTGCTGGGCGTCTCCTCCTCCTAGGCTGTAGCGCTGGCCAATCGCAGCACACAGCTCACAGCCTGGGAGAAAAAAAACAAAGTTTTGTAAAATATGTACACTATTAAAAAATATTACTATAGCAGTATATTAGCTTAAATACAATCTATGTGTATTTTACGAAATTTCGTAATATTGCTCTAACTTCGTCTTTTAGAATATTCGTAATATTCTAAAAGACGAAGTTAGAGCAATATTAAGAACATTTGCAAAAGCCGAAATTGCGATGCGAGTAATATAACACGAAATAATCGCATGAAGATTTCAACTTAGCACTGCTATATTCCATATTCTAGCCTAGTATGGAATATAGCAGTGCTAACTTAGCACTGCTATATTCCATACTAGGCTAGAATATGGAATATAGCAGTGCTAAGTTGAAATCTTCATGCGATTATTTCGTATTATATTACTCGCATCGCAATTTCGGCTTTTGCAAATGTTCTTAATATTGCTCTAACTTCGTCTTTTAGAATATTACGAATATTCTAAAAGACGAAGTTAGAGCAATATTACGAAATTTCTAAAAGACGAAGTTAGAGCAATATTACGAAATTTCGTAAAATACACATAGATTGTATTTAAGCTAATATACTGCTATAGTAATATTTTTTAACAGTGTACATATTTTACAAAACTTAAGTTCAGAAGAGGCAAAAAAAATTAGAGGAAAAAAAAGGGATTATAGCACTATATAAGCTAAATTACAATCTATATGTGTATTTTACGAAATTTCGTAATATTGCTCTAACTTCGTCTTTTAGAATATTCGTAATATTCTAAAAGACGAAGTTAGAGCAATATTAAGAACATTTGCAAATTTCGCAAGTTGCGATGCGAGTAATATAACACGAAATAATCGCATGAAGATTTCAACTTAGCACTGCTATATTCCATATTCTAGCCTAGTATGGAATACAGCAGTGCTAACTTAGCACAGCTATATTCCATATTAGGCTAGAATATGGAATATAGCAGTGCTAAATTGAAATCTTCATGCGATTATTTCGTGTTATATTACTCTCATCGCAACTTGCGAAATTTCGTAAAATACACATATAGATTAGATTGTAATTTAGCTAATATGGAATATAGCAGTAAGTTGAAAACACCACTGACTGGAGCAGCCAGGAAGCCAGGAATCCAAAGGACAGGTAAGAACAACTTTAGAGAAGTGGGAAAGAAAAAAAATATTATAATAAAAAAAAAAAAAAAACGAATATTCGAATTCGCGAATATATAGAACGATATTCTAAATATTCGCGAAATCTCGAAATTGCGATATTCGAGAAAAAAATTCGTAATTCGAATATTCGCGCTCAACACTATCAATGACCAACTCTAGTAGCTATAGCCTATAATATTATTACACTGCAGAAATACATCTTGAACTCTTTTAGTGAACTCAACATCACCACCTCCATAGTCTCACTGTTCTTACCGTAAAGAATCCTCTTCTATGTTTGTGTAGAAACCTTCTTTCCTCCAGATGCAGAGGATGTCCCCTCATCACAGTCACAGTCCTGGGGATAAATAGATGATGAAAGAGATCTCTGTGCTGACTCCAGATATATTTATACATACCGTAGTTATTAGCTCTCCCCTCGTTCGTCTTTTTTCTAAAGTAAATAACCCTAATTTGGATAATCTTTCATGGTACTGTAGTCCACCCATTCCAGTTATTAATTTGTGACTATAAGAATCTATTTTATGTGACATCCAGGAAAAGAACCAATGAGGCAAAACTCAATTATGACACCCCCATTGTTCATGACTTTGGTTAAGGTGCTTCAATGGCCTCAGGACTGTGGTACTCTCAGGTGACTCCAGTGTTTGGTTTCCTCTGTGTACGTCAATGGACCTGTAAATAACAGAGGTCAGACCAGTTGTCTCTCTTTAGTATACACTGGGAAGCATAGGTTGGAAGGTTCTGTCCTTCTCCATTCTCCATCTGCTATGGGTAAATGTAACTGAAAAAAGAAGCATTGCCCATTAATCTTGAAAAGAGCACACCATCCTAAAAGGACAAAGTAACCAGTAACGTGTATGCTGAATAAAACAAAGAAAAAATTTAAATAGGGGAAATATGTGGATTTTTATTATAGCTCCTTCTTACAAAACACTAGAAAATAGTATAGGCCAAGCATTGTTTAGAAGATATTCCAAATGATTCTTAAAGCTATGTGTATAAAGCAAAGGAAATAAATATGTTCAAGATGGCCTAATATAAGAAAGAGAGATGAGTAAATCAGTAAGAATTTGTTTTACGGTATTCTGCATTCTGGAAAACATTTTCTTCATAATACTGTACAAAGGAGACTGAAATAGGACTGAGCATTAACCCCTTTCAAATGCAATCATTTTCAGTCATTCCTTTTTTTTTTACATAACCATATAAGAGTTTTTTTGTTTGTTTGTTTTTTCAGGGCAGGTTGTACTTTCTAAAGGTACATAGAAACATAGAATGTGTCTGCAGATTCTTTTAAATATTCTCTCCTCTTTTACTGTGTTGATTTCCTTTATGTATTTAAAAGTTTCTATCATTTTCCCTCTGTCTCGTCTTTCTTCCAAGCTATACATGTTAAGGTCCTTTAATCTTTCCTGGTAAGTTTTATCCTGCAATCCATGTACTAGTTTAGTAGCTCTTCTCTGAACTCTCTCCAAAGTATCAATATCCTTCTGAAGATATGATCTCCAGTACTGCGCACAATACTCCAAATGAGGTCTCACTAGTGCTCTGTAGAGCGGCATAAGCACCTCCCTCTTTCTACTGGTAATGCCTTTCCCTATACACCCAAGCATTCTGCTAGCATTTCCTGCTGCTCTATGACATTGTCTGCCTACCTTTAAGTCTTCTGAAATAATGACCCCTAAATCCTTTGCCTCAGATACTGAGGTTAGGACTGTATTACTGATTTTATATTCTGCTTTGGGGTTTTTACGCCCCAGGTGCATTATCTTGAAATTATCAACATTAAATTTTAGTTGCCAGATTTTTGACTATTCCTCTAGTTTTCCTAAATCCTTTTCCATTTGGTGTATCCCTCCAGGAACATAAACCCTGTTACAGATCTTTGTGTCATCAGCAAAAAGACACACCTTACCATCGGGGCCTTCTGCAATTTCGCTGATAAAGATATTAAACAATATGGGTCCCAGAATAGATCCCTGAGGTACCCCACTGGTAACAAGACCATGGTCTGAAGATACTCCATTGACTACAACCCTCTGTTGTCTGTCCCTCAGCCACTGCCTAATCCATTCAACAATATGGGAGTCCAAGCCCAAAGACTGCAGTTTATTGATAAGCCTTCTATGTGGGACAGTATCAAAAGCCTTACTAAAGTCTAGATAAGCGATGTCTACTGCACCTCCACCATCTATTATTTTATTCACTCAATCCCCAAAAATCAATAAGATTAGTTTGACATGATCTCCCTGAAGTAATCCCATGCTGTTTTTCATCTTTCAATCCATGGGATTTTAGATGTTCCACAATTCTCTCTTTAAGTATGGTTTCCATTAATTTCCCCACTATTGATGTCAGGCTTACTTGTCTATAGTTGCCCGATTCCTCCCTACTAACTGTCTTGTGAATGGGCACAACATTTGCTAATTTCCAATCTTCTGGGACGAATCCTGTCACCAGTTAAAGGGGTTATCCGAGTTAATAAAAAAAAAACTCTTAAAACCCATCTGGATATACATATAATTTGGTTAAGTTAGATTTCATCAAGTTAAAACCCATATTTACACCTTTTCATGGTTCTGTTATTGCTTTGTTTACATGCTGAGGGGGCGTATAACAACAAAGCCTGAGCTCTGCCTCATGAATATTTCTGGACGTGGACAATCTGACCTTCCCCCTCACCCTGCTCTGCACATCGTAACTTTGCATAAACCAGTCACATGACCATCTCCTGGCTCACACAGACAGATCATCCTGTCACATTGCAGAAACACAGGCTCTATGTATCTAAGCTCTATGGCAGCTCTGTGTATCTAAGCTCTATGGCAGCTCTGTGCATCTAAGTTCTATGGCAGCTCTGTGAATCTAAGCTCTATGGCAGCTCTGTGTATCTAAGCTCTATGTATCTAATCTATATGGCAGCTCTATGTATCTAAGCTATATGGCAGATCTGCGTATCTAAGCTCTATGACAGCTCTGTGTATCTAAGCTCTATGGCAGCCCTGTGTATCTAAGCTATATGGCAGCTCTGTGTATCTAAGCTCTATTGCAGCTCTGTGTATATAAGCTCTGAGGCAGCTCTGTGTATCGAAGCTCTGAGGCAGCTCTGTGTATCTAAGCTCTGAGGCAGCTCTGTGTATCTAAGCTCTGAGGCAGATCTGCGTATCTAAGCTGTATGTATCTAATATAGCTTAGATAGATATAGGTGTCATATATGACACCTATATCTATCTAAGCTATATTACAGCCATCTTTATGTTGACTATATACTATGTAGTCACTGCCCCCCCTCCCCCCATACACAATGCAGTGTCCCCCACCCCTCCATACACACAATACACACAATGCAGTCACCCCCACCCCTCCATACACACAATATACACAATGCAATGCCCCCCTCCCCCACCCCATACACACAATAGACACAATGCAGTCACCCCACCCCATACACACAATGCAGTGTCCCCCACCCCTCCATACACACAATACACACAATGCAGTCACCCCCACCCCTCCATACACACAAAATACACAATGCAGTGTCCCCACCCCTCCATACACACAATACACACAATGCAGTGTCCCCCCACCCCTTCATACACACAATATACACAATGCAGTGTCCCTCACCCCTCCATACACACAATGCAGTGTCCCCCACCCCTCGATACACACAATACACACAATGCAGTGTCCCCCTCCCCCACTCTATACACGCAATATACACAATGCAGTGTCCCCCACCCCTCCATACACACAATGCAGTGTCCCCTTCCCCCACCCCATACACGCAATATACACAATGCAGTGTCCCCCACCCCTCCATACACACAATACAGTGTCCCCCTCCCCCACCCCATACACACAATATACACAATGCAGTCACCTCCACCCCTTCATACACACAATGCAGTGTCCCCCACCCCTCCATACACACAATACACACAATGCAGTGTCCCCCACCTCTCCATACACACAATGCAGTGTCCCCCACCCCTCCATACACACAATGCAGTGTCCCCCTCTCCCACCTCATACACACAATATACACAATGCAGTCACCCCCACCCCTTCATACACACAATGCAGTGTCCCCCTCTCCCACCTCATACACACAATATACACAATGCAGTCACCCCCACCCCTTCATACACACAATGCAGTGTCCCCCACCCCTCCATACACACAATACACACAATGCAGTGTCCCCCACCTCTCCATACACACAATGCAGTGTCCCCCACCCCTCCATACACACAATGCAGTGTCCCCCTCTCCCACCCCATACACACAATATACACAATGCAGTCACCCCCACCCCTTCATACACACAATGCAGTGTCCCCCACCCCTCCATACACACAATACACACAATGCAGTGTCCCCTTCCCCCACCCCATACACGCAATATACACAATGCAGTGTCCCCCACCCCTCCATACACACAATACAGTGTCCCCCTCCCCCACCCCATACACACAATGCAGTCACCTCCACCCCTTCATACACACAATGCAGTGTCCCCCACCCCTCCATACATACAATACACACAATGCAGTGTCCCCCACCTCTCCATACACACAATGCAGTGTCCCCCACCCCTCCATACACACAATGCAGTGTCCCCCTCCCCCACCCCATACACACAATATACACAATGCAGTCACCCCCACCCCTTCATACACACAATGCAGTGTCCCCCACCCCTCCATACACACAATACACCCAATGCAGTGTCCCCCACCTCTCCATACACACAATGCAGTGTCCCCCACCCCTCCATACACACAATGCAGTCACCCCCACCTTCCTCTCCCCGGGAAACCTAAGAGCCCAGTCAGAAGCACATGTCTTTACTCTCCAGTGTAAACTGCAGGGAGGGCGGGTCTTTATCTGATTGGCTGTCCTGACTTGCCTTCTCCCTTTTATTGGCTGAGCTGCTTATCCTTCATTCCTGCTCCTGGATCACAGATATACAGCGACTGGCAGCACCTGGGTAACCCTTTCCTTATCAGAGCTATCCTGTACACTCTTTCAGTGCAACACAGGAGCTTCTGTTTTGCACAGTACTGTCGGCCCTGTGTATGGTAATGACAGCCCTGCTGCTCTATGGATATGCTAATGAGATCGCGGCAGCCAGATACAGAGAGAGAGGGGGCGGGCACCAAAGGCTCTGACGTCTTGTTTATAGAGCTGGGCCACTCCCCCAAGCAGGGAGAAGCTTGTAAACGAGACGTCAGTGTCAGAGAAGGGTTGATGACGTCGGGGGTCTCATGACCCAAATCAGCAGTGTGGAAAATCAATAAAGTGAGTACATTAGAAATGTATCTTTAATGATGTATAAAGCAACCCTAACACATATTTTTTTAACTGTCAAAAGAAGATTGGCACACTCATACATGCGGAGCCCCACGGAATTTGAACAATTTATTATAGCTGTACTTAGTTAAAATATAATAAAATACAATAAAATACCTTTGAATAAAATATATAAAAAAGAATTAAACAGTGTATACAGTTGTTGCTATATTGTTCTGATTTGCTTATTGCGGATACTGGTGATATCCAAAATAAGTAAAATTGCCCTGATTATGGCTTGGTTACACGTATATTGTGGCTGCAGGGGTGTAACTAGAAGTGACTGGGCCCCACAGCAAATATTTGTAAGGGCCCCCCTCAGCGCGCTTCGCACCTCCCTCCTCCTGTGTAAACCCCACTCCTTTGGCACAGTGTAGCAGTATACTGTACATTGTGGGGCACAGTGTAGAGGTATACTGTACATTGTGGGGCACAGTGTAGCGGTATACTATACATTGTGGGGCACAGTGTAGAGGTATACTGTACATTGTGGGGCACAGTGTAGCGGTATACTGTACATTGTGGGGCACAGTGTAGAGGTATACTGTACATTGTGGGGCACAGTGTAGAGGTATACTGTACATTGTGGGCCACAGTGTAGAGGTATACTGTACATTGTGGGGCACAGTATAGAGGTATACTGTACATTGTGGGGCACAGTGTAGCGGTATACTGTACATTGTGGGGCACAGTGTAGCGGTATACTGTACATTGTGGGGCACAGTGTAGGCTATATGTGTATAACATAAACATATTTCACATGAAAACTTACAATTACTTGGCTTGGCCCTTGGGGATCTCGGACACCACTTCACCACTTGGCTGGGGGGCTCGGCGCAGCTGATGTTGTGTTTTATCCTAATGAGAAAGATTTCATAATAAGGATTTGGAGAAGGGGCAGAGGGATAGCAGAGCAAGGAGAGGCTGGTGCTGCTACTAGGAGGTCATACCATGGGGGAGTAATAAAGCCCACCATAATGCCCACCCAGTAGTAATAATTCTCCTTATAATGTGACAGTGCAAAAATACCCCCTTGTAATGCCCCCAGTTTAGCTAATGTCCCCATAGTGCCCCCATAATGTGCCAGTATAAAATACCCCTATATAGTGCCCCCAGTAAATTCCCCCATAGTGCTCCTCTCCCCCCTTCCTGCTAGTGCCCCTAATAATGTACCAGTATAAAATGCCCCATATATAGTGCCCCAGTAGATGCCCCTCAGTGTCCGACCTCTGATAGGCTGCCGGCCTAGTGTCACCCATAATGCCCCCCAATAATGTGCCAGTAAGTGTCCCCATAGATGCCCCCCCATCATGTGCCAGTATCAAGTGCCTCTCCCCCCCCACATGTCCCAGTATCATAGTGCCATCTCCCCCCATGTGCCAGTATCAAGTGCCTCTCCCCCCCCATGTCCCAGTATCATAGTGCCATCTCCCCCCCCCACAAAAAAGTGCCAGTATCAAGTGCCTCTCTCCCTCCCCCCTCCCCATGTGCCAGTATCAGGTGCCTCTCTCCCTCCCATGTGCCAGTATCAGGTGCCTCTTTCCCCCATGTGCCAGTATCAGGTGCCAACCCCTCCCCCAGGTGCCAGTATCAGGTGCCAACCCCCCTCCCCCCATGTGCCAGTATCAAGTGCCTCCCGCTCCCCCCCAGGTGCCAGTATCAGGTGCCTCTCCCCCCCTATGACCCAGTATCATAGTGCCATCTCCCCCCCCCACAAAAAAAGTGCCAGTATCAAGTGCCTCTCTCCCTCCCCCCCATGTGCCAGTATCAGGTGCCTCTCCCCCCCATGTGCCAGTATCAGGTGCCAACCCCCCCTCCCCCCAGGTGCCAGTATCCGGTGCCAACCCCCCTCCCCCATGTGCCAGTATCAAGTGCTTCCCGCTCCCCCCCCCCCCCAGGTGCCAGTATCAGGTGCCTCCCGCTCCCCCGTGGCAGTAACAGTCGGGTATTAAAAAAATAAATAATAATAAACACTTCTACTTACCTCCATGTCAGCGATGCAATGAAGCCTTTTCCTGTGTCCCGCCTTGTATGTCCATATATGGAGTCAGTGCTTGTATTTCAGAAAAGTTTCTGCTGGGATTCGAACCCACGACCTTCTGCTTCAGAGGAAAAGCAGCTAACCACAAGCCCATACCAGCTGCCTTGCTGCTAACTGAAAAAATATGAGACTTCTACTGTTATAGCTGGCTAAGTGTACATCTATACACATGACAGCTGCTCATATATAGAGATATAGCAGAGCTGAGTGTGCTGGGACAGCTGTCAGATACAGATATAGCAGTGCTAGGTGTGTTGGGGCAGCTGTCATGTGTATAGATGTACACTTAGCCAGCTATAACAGTAGAAGTCTCATATTTTTTCAATCAGTTGTAATGCAGCCTTTATGGCTGTGTGGGTTAATGCTTTGCCACTGATACATTGGAGGTTGTGGGTTCGAATCCCAGACACACCAGGAGACTTTAGCAGACAGTAAGATTAGATCACATTAGCGGCGGCTGCTGTAAAGGGGCCCTGAACACGATATTTAACTAACTTGAAAATAAACTGTCACACACGCTGCCGGGGCGCTGAAGCAGCTGCTTCCCCGGTAGTTGCGCCACTGTTACACCCAGCTGTATCTAGTGAACCTGTTAATTCTAACCACTGGTGACTCTCTGCTGATTGCGACAATAAACACCAACATACATATGTGACACTTCTTATCTGCGTAGTCCATACACTTCCCAAATGGTCTGTAATCAATTCCTCATGAGAATCTTCTCATGGGCTTTCATTGAAAGTTTCTGAAATAATTTTCGAAATTGACCAAAAGAGAAAGTTTTTTTCGAGAAAGTTTTGTACACAGACTTCGGTTTATCTTAGCATTCGAAAAAACAGCATCACAGAGTCAATGTAAAAGATTGCATGTGAATATTTTCTATAGACAGAAACCATGCTGGTATTTTTTGCAAAATATGCGTTAGAGTTATCGATACCAATAACCCACAACTGAGGGCTTACCTTTCCTTTTTATTCTGCAGTTTTTTTCGAGTAGTTGGTTCCGATTATAGGCCGGCGTCCCGGTCTTTACTATGTCGGTTTTTCAACACTCTATATTTCGCAGGGGATGTGTTCCCAGTAATCGCTTTCAGCTGATTAAAGGTAGATGTGTGCAAAGGCAACTTTCTTGAATATTCGATATCCTTTGATGTTAACAGTACACTGTTTGATCGGGTTGAAGTCTTTCAGGGGTGAAACTTACGCCAGACGTGTTTCGGGGATAACTCTCCCCTTCCTCAGTTGCATCACCCCCTACAAGTAGATGGTGGGTTTTTATATCCTTCATTAATCTTGTAGGAAAAAGGATCATGGGAGAAAAAGGTGGTATCATGGGAAAGCAGTACCATGGAAAAGAAAGAATACGGATTCCTTTCATGTGAATCCTTCACATATATGGTTGTTTTCTCAATGTTAATGATATTTCTTCTTCCTCTAACTGTCTATAGTTGTTTCAAGGTTCATAGACAATACAGTTATGTCAATTTTCAAGTATTGATATTTGTTGCATTTATTCATACTTAGGCCCCATGCACACGGCCGTGTTTCACAGCCGTGTGCGGGCCGTGGAACCGCGGCCTGGATCCCTCCTGAGAGAAGGAGCGCACGGCGTCACTGGTTGCTATGACGCCGTGCGCTCCTCTGCTGCCGCCGCAATACAGTAATACACTGGTATGATCTATACCAGTGTACTACTGTACTGTGCCGGCAGCAGGGAGCGCAGGGCGTCATAGCAACCAGTGACGCCGTGCGCTCCTGCTCTCAGGAGGGATCCAGGCCGCGGTTCCACGGCCCGCACACGGCTGTGAAACACGGCCGTGTGCATGGGGCCTAAATCAACTGTATGTCATATCTTTTTAAAAAGTCATTACTAAATCCAATTATAAAACAATTTCCAGTTTCTCCTTCAAAATCATTAACTTCAAGGTTGAGTCAAGTGGTGGTACATTAGATACATTCAGGGAAGGATCAGGGGACATACACCCATGGTCCAGGGAGGATCACAGTGCTGATAAACAGCCTGACATGTGATTCCCCGTGGACTCATGGGCGGACGGCCATATGTCTATAGAAATCCAAAAATTTCCAGCTCTGAGTTTAGCCCCATTGGCATCATGCTCCCAAAATCATAAATACGCCTAGATTCGTCTCTCGACATTTTTTCTATATGATTCCCCCCCTCCAGTGTGTGTCTATCTTCTCCAGCGCCATAAATGACAGGCCTGTACAGCTTTTGTTGTGCATCTCCTTGAAGTGTTTAGATAGAGGATTGTTTTCACATCCTTTTGTAATGTTGTTGAGATGTTCTGATATTCTAACTTTAAGCTGTCTTTTAGTTCGGCCAATATATTGTTTGGAACAAGGGCACTGGATTAGATAGACCACACTGGAGGAGTTACATGTCAGAGATTGTTTTACAGTCATTGAAAAGGCGTTCTGGGTTGAGGAAATTTACGTTGTTTTTTAGGAAATTTTGTTTTCCTACATCCTATGCACATTCCGCATCTAAAGAAACCGATGGGGTTTAGCCAACCTGATATATTGTTTTTTTTTCTTCTTTTTATCTTTTATTGAGGGGGCTATTTGTATACCCAGATTTGGAGCCCTGGTATATGTAATGAGTGGTTGGACCGGTAATATAGGGCCAATTATTTTATCATATAACACATGGTGCCAGTGTTGTTTAATCAACTGTGATATTTGTCTTGATTGTGCATTATAGGGCAAGATTATTGTAAACTCAGATTTTTTGTCAAAGTCCTGTGGGGGTTTAGTTATAAAAAAGGATTTTCTGCCCAGCTGTCTCACTTTTCCCAGTGCTTCCTCAAGTATTTTTACAGGATAATTCTTCTCTCTAAACTGCAGACTCATTTTAGTAGCTTCCTCCTCAATATTTTCATTTTCAGTACAGTTGCGCCTGACACGGCGGAACTGTCCTAATGGGACATTTATGAGCCATTTCGGTAAATGGCAGCTAGAGAAAAGAATAAATCCATGTGTAGATGTTGGTTTGTGATAGGTATTGCACAGGTATTTATTATCTTTTTTTGTAATTTGTATATCTAGGAAATCTACCTTCTCTCTATTAGTGCCTGCCGTAAAGCACAAGTTATAACGATTTTTGTTGAGATCCTGCATAAATTGTTGCAATCCATTCTCACCATCGCTCCAAATGAAAATAACATTGTCGATGTAGCGCCGCCATAGGACCAGGTCGCCCCCAAGCTTGGGATCTATGAACTCGCGTTCCCATTGGGCCAAAAATAGATTGGCATAGCTGGGGGCGAACCTAGTACCCATGGCGGTGCCCCTCAACTGTAAATAATATTCATCATTGAAGAAAAAATAATTGTGGTGAAGAATGTGATCCACACCCTCTAATATAAAATTTATTTGATCCTGCTGCAAACTACTATTGGAATTAAGTTGTTCTTTTAGGGCTAAGATTCCCTGTGTATGATCTATTATCGTATAGAGGGACTGTACGTCCAGTGTGTTGATAATCCACTCTGGTTGGACGTCCAGTCCCTCTAATACCCCAATAATTTGGGTTGTGTCCTTTATATAGGACTTGGTGATTTTTACCAATGGTTGCAGCAGGATATAAATATATTGTGATAGGTTCGATGTTAGAGAACCTATCGCCGATATGATCGGGCGTCCCGGAGGGTTTACTATATCCTTATGGATCTTCAGCAGGCAATAGAAGATCGGCAGTCTGCCTGATGTTCCTGTGATATAGTTATCCCTGAATGTATCTAATGTACCACCACTTGACTGAACCTTGAAGTTAATGATTTTGAAGGAGAAACTGGAAATTGTTTTATAATTGGATTTAGTAATGACTTTTTAAAAAGATATGACATACAGTTGATTTAGTATGAATAAATGCAACAAATATCAAATAAACGCATCAATAGAGAAAAAAAACGCATCATAAGAAAAAACGCAAGAAAATCGCATCTAAAAATCGCATGTATGAAAATACTTGAAAATTGACATAACTGTATTGTCTATGAACCTTGAAACAGCTATAGACAGTTAGAGGAAGAAGAAATATCATTAACATTGAGAAAACAACCATATATGTGAAGGATTCACATGAAAGGAATCCGTATTCCTTCTTTTCCATGGTACTGCTTTCCCATGATACCACCTTTTTCTCCCATGATCCTTTTACCTACAAGATTAATGAAGGATAAAAAAACCCACCATCTACTTTTAGGGGGTGATGCCACTGAGGAAGGGGAGAGTTATCCCCGAAACACGTCTGGCGTAAGTTTCACCCCTGAAAGACTTGAACCCGATCAAAAAGTGCACTGGTAACAACAAAGGATATCGAGGATTCAAGAAAGAAGCCTTTTGCACACACCTACCTTTACTCAGCTGAAAGCGATTACTGGGAACACATCCCCTGCGAAATATAGAGTGTTGAAAAACCGACATAGTAAAGACCGGGACGCCGGCCTATAATCGGAACCAACTACTCGAAAAAAACTGCTGAATAAAAAGGAAAGGTAAGCCCACAGTTGTGGGTTATTGATATCGATTATAACTCTAACGCATATTTTGCGAAAAATACCAGCACGGTTTCTGTCTATAGAAAATCTTCACATGCAATCTTTTACATTGACTCTGTGATGCCGTTTTTTCGAGTGCTAAGATAAACCGAAGTCTGTGTAGAAAAATTTCTCGAAAAAAACTTTCTCTTTTGGTCAATTTCAAAAATTATTTCGGAAACTTTCGAAAATTTTTATGAAAGCCCATGAGAGGATTCTCATGAGGAATTGATTACAGACCATTTGGGAAGTGTATGGACTACGCAGATAAGAAGTGTCACATATGTATGTTGGTGTTTATTGCTGCAATCAGCAGAGAGTCACCAGTGATTAGAATTAACAGGTTCACTAGATACAGCCACAATATACGTGTAACCAAGCCATAATCAGGGCAATTATACTTATTTCGGATATAACCAGTATCCGCAATAAGCAAATCAGATCAATATAGCAACAACTGTATACACTGTTTAATTCTTTTTTATATATTTTATTCAAAGGAATTTTATTGTATTTTATTATATTTTAACTAAGTACAGCTATAATAAATTGTTAAAATTCCGTGGGGCTCCGCATGTATGAGTGTGCCAATCTTCTTTTGACAGTTATTCAATTTGAAGGGTGAATCATCAGATTGTGCACCTCCTGTGATTGTGGGGTTGGTGAGCTATTTCCAAGACATCTATTTAGTGCACATATTTTTTTAAGTCGGATAACCCCTTTAATGGTTTTGCCAGTTCGCCGCTGAGCTCTTTTAATAGCTTTGGGTGTATCCCATCAAACCCCTGTGACTTATTTGTATTTATTTTAGACAGCTGACTTGGAACCTCTTCCTCTGTAAAGACACATGCATCAAAAGCTCCATTAGTCTTCCTCCCTAACTGAGGTCATTTTCCTTCATTTTCCTTTGTAAAAACTGAACAGAAGTATTCATTGAGGCAGTCAGCTAGTTCTTTATCTTCTTCCATATACCGTCCTTTTTTTGTTTTTAATTTGGTAATTCCTTGTTTAAATTTCCTTTTTTCATTTACGGGTATGTATCTGAAGAATGTCTTATCACCTTTTTTCACTGACTGAGCTAATTCCTATTCTGCCTGTGCTTTAGAAGCTCTTATAACTTGCTTGGCCTCTCTCTACCTAATCTTATAAATTTCTCTGTCATCCTCATTAAAATTTTTTTATATATTTACTAAATGCTATCTTTTTGTTTTTAATGATTTTGTCCACTTCTGCTGAGTACCACAGTGGTCTCTTCCTTTTTTTGCTTTCACTGACAAACCTAATGCAATTTTCTGTTGCCTTCAATAGTGCCACTTTTAAGTAGTTCTAATTCTCCTGGACGCCATTGAAACTGTTCCAGTCTGATAGGGACTCATATATCAATAATCTAATTTTAGAAAAGTCAGTTTTTCTAAAATTCTACCAATTACTATTTCATAAAATGTAGAGGGAAGCTATAAGAATTTTCTAAAAGTGGTAGAATTGTGAAAAAAAAATCAAGTTCACCATTGTTTTATGGCTTTTGTTTACTGTGTTAAAAATGAGATATTAACTTTATTACGTGTGCCAGCACTATTACAAATAATATTTTTTATAGTGTTTATGTTTTAATACTCAATTTTTTCTTAATCTTTGAAAATATATTTTTGCATCGTTATATTCTGATATTCATAACTTTTTTATATATATATATATTTAAATCTATTGAGCTGTGTAATTTTTTGCAGGGTGATCTTTTGTTTTTATTGATACCATTTTGGGGTATGTATGAATTTTTGATGGCTTCATTTTTTTTGTCAGTTTGATTTTTTTATGTTGTTCACCTTATGAGATAAATACTTCTGAAAATACTATTAAATATAGATTTTGGCAATTCCAATTAGGTTTATTTTTATTTGTAATGGAGAAAGGCTGTGATGTATACTATATCTATACTAAAACCTCCTTTGCCTCTGTATATGTATGGTAGACCTGATATTCATTTTTTCCACTGGTTTATTAATCTCTGTACTTGATATTCCTGCCCTTTAATATTGTATGTACTTCCTGCTGAGCTTGTGATAGACTTGCGTTATACAAAGCAGCTAATCTGAACAGGGATAGAAAGGAAGTAGCCTGCCTGAACCAATCGTGAGATGGGGTAATTCTTAGACTACTTCAGAACTATATAGCTAAGCTGTTACAGATTGTAGCTCTTTTCTAATGTATGTGAACTAAAAGCATACCTTTCAGTGTCCTATTTTTTGTGGCATTTTCCTGTGAAATTGGGGGTCAAAGAAGTCAGGGGGGGTTATGTAAACAAGCATGAAAGAGGATGTGTTACCTGGTGAATTGTGGAAGCAGCTTAACCATGTCTCATCAATAGGGATGTAGTTAATCCTGTTGAATAAAATAACAGATAAGCAGCACCTATAGGTACAGAGTGACTTACCATATTTTTCGGACACCCCCCCCCCCCCCAAAAAAAAAGTGAGTGTGTCTTATAGTCTGAATGTTATTGATCATCAGCATTCCTCAGCTCAGACCCCAATCACCTTTTAGGCACAGGAGG
Source organism: Bufo gargarizans (assembly GCF_014858855.1). Lineage (NCBI taxonomy): Eukaryota > Metazoa > Chordata > Amphibia > Anura > Bufonidae > Bufo > Bufo gargarizans. Next base: position 486,784,966 of record NC_058080.1, on the reverse strand, counting down.
CATGGGAACCAGTTATGAAAGTGCTGCGCTGGCTCTTTTCACCATCCCTGGTCATTTACTGGGACGCGCTCCACACTCTGTCCTTATTGTATACAACATTAGGAAGTACTTCACAAAGTGCGTACTATGACCTGATTCTTTGCAACGTCAGGTCACAGTGCAACGCAGGCCGGAAGAAGAAAAAAGGTAGGATGAGTGGATCTGCAGAGTAGAAGTGCCATCCGGAGCAAGAGAGGCAAGTTTATTTATTTATTTTAATGATTAGTCTAAGGTCTAATGGAGGTCTGAGCTGAGACTGATGGGGGTCTGAGATGAGGCTACTGGGGTTCTGAGCTGAGCCTGATGGGGGTCTAGTCTGAGGCTGATAAAGGTAGGGGGGGTCAGATCTGAGGCTGATGGAGCTTGGAGGTATTATTTGAGGTTTGATTTGAGGTCTGATGAAGAATGGGGGTCTGATCTGAGGTCTGAAGAAAACAACTTTTTAATTATTTTCCTCCTCTAAATTCTGGGTGTGTCTTATACTCTGGTTAGTATTATAGTTGGAACAATATGTTACATTATTTTTTTAAGCTCAGGCATTCTGAATGTCTGCAGTATTCATTAGTGGGAGCTTGTTACATACAAACCGGATTCCCAAAAAGTTGGGACACTATGCAAATCGTGAATAAAAACTGAATGCAATGATGTGGAGATGGCAAATGTCAATATTTTATTTGTAATAGAACGTAGATGACAGATCAAACGTTTAATCCGAGTAAATGTATCATTTTAAAGGAAAAATACGTTGATTCAAAATTTCTCAGTGTCAACAAATCCCCAAAAAGTTGGGACAAGTAGCAATAACAGGCTGGAAAAAGTGAATTTGAGCATAACGAAGAGCTGGAAGACCAATTAACACTAATTAGGTCAATTGGCAACATGGTTGGGTATAAAAAGAGCTTCTCAGAGTGGCAGTGTCTCTCAGAAGCCAAGATGGGTAGAGGATCACCAATTCCCACAATGTTGCGCAGAAAGATAGTGGAGCAATATCAGAAAGGTGTTACTTGCAAAGACTTTGCATCTATCATCGTCAACTGTGCATAACATCATCCGAAGATTCAGAGAATCCGGAACAATTTCTGTGCGTAAGGGTCAAGGCCGTAAAACCATACTGGATGCCCGTGATCTCCGGGCCCTTAAACGACACTGCACCACAAACAGGAAATCACAGAATGGGCTCAGGAATACTTCCAGAAACCATTGTGAGTGAACACAATCCACCATGCCATCCGCCGTTGCCAGCTGAAACTCTACAGTGCAAATAAGAAGCCATTTCTAAGCAAGATCCACAAGCTCAGGCGTTTTCACTGGGCCAGGGATCATTTAAAATGGAGTGTGGCCAAATGGAAGACTGTTCTGTGGGCAGACGAGTCATGATTCGAAGTTCTTTTTGGAAATCTGGGACACCATGTCATCCGGACCAGAGAGGACAAGGACAACCCAAGTTGTTATCAACGCTCAGTTCAGAAGCCTGCATCTCTGATGGTATGGGGTTGCATGAGTGCGTGTGGCATGGGCAGCTTGCATGTCTGGAAAGGCACCATCAATGCAGAAAAATATATTCAGGTTCTAGAACAACATATGCTCCCATCCAGACATCATCTCTTTCAGGGAAGACCCTGCATTTTTCAACAAGATAATGCCAGACCACATTCTGCATCAATCACAACATCATGGCTGCGTAGGAGAAAGATTCGGGTACTGAAATGGCCAGTCTGCAGTCCAGATTTTTCACCTATAGAGAACATTTGGTGCATCATAAAGAGGAAGGTGCAACAAAGAAGGCCAAGACGATTGAACAGTTAGAGGCCTGTATTAGACAAGAATGGGAGAGCATTCCTATTTCTAAACTTGAGAAACTGGTCTCCTCACTCCCCAGACGTCTGTTGAGAGTTGTAAGAAGAAGGGGAGATGCCACACAGTGGTGAAAATGGTTTTGTCCCAACTTTTAGGGGATTGGTTGACACCATGAAATTCTGATTCAACATATTTTTCCCTTAAAATGGTACATTTTCTCAGTTTAAACTTTTGTTCCGTTATTTATATTCTATTCTGAATAAAATATTAGAAGTTAGCACCTCCACATCATTGCATGCAGTTTTTATTCACGATTTGTATAGTGTCCCAACTTTTTGGGAATCCGGTTTGTAGTTTGACATGACCGATCGCTCATGAAGCCATGCTGATATGATGTTATTTGCTTGCTTTCATTGAGATCCTCCAAGATAGCATCTCTTAGAAAACCTTCAAACAGTTTACCCACAACAGATGTTAAACTTACTGGCCTATAGTTTCCGGTGTTTGCTTTTGCACCCTTTTTGAATATTGGCACCACATTTGCTATGCGCCAATCCTGTGGAACACTCCCTGTCAGTATAGAGTCTGTAAATATCAGAAATAAGGGTCTGGCTATGACATTATTCAATTCTCTTAGGATACGGGGGTGTATGCCATCTGGTCCTGGCGATTTGTCTATTTTAATCTTTTAAAGTCGCTGTTGTACTTCTTTCTGGGTCAGACAGGGCACTTTTAATGAGGAATTTACTTTTACATTCTGCATTTCATCTGACAGTTTATTTTCCTCAGTGAATACAGTAAAAAAAAAAAGCCCTGTTTCACCTCGTCGCTCTCTGCAACTTCCCCCTCATTGCTTTGTAGAGGGCCGACACCTTCAGATTTATACTTTTTTACAATTTATATGATTTGGTTTTTTTACATATTCTCTTTTTTTCCTTATAGTTTTTCAGTTCTTCCTCACTACCCACCTGTTTTAGTAATTTTAAATGCTTTCTTTTTTTAAATGTATTGCTTTCTTTGCAGTTCTATTCATCCACATTGGTTTCTTCTTGTTCCTTAACCCTTTATTCCTGTAAGGTATGTACCTCTCATAATTAGATTTTAGGATGCTTTTAAAAATATCCCATTTTGTGGGATAAGCCTAGGCTTTAGAATGTATCACTGCACTGCAGAACGGCAATTAGACCCTAATTTTTTTCTATTTTTACACAAAAGGCTTTTCAACAGATAAGTGTAATGATGAATGGTGAATATATTTTTATTTCGCCACTAATACACAACAAACTTACACACTCTTTTTTGCATGTATTAGTGGAAAAAGCCGCTCAGTGGTGCAGTGAAATATTTTACATACCGTGTAGAGCACCCGAGCATCGGGAAGTGTTCTACTCGAGCACCAGACCACACGAGCACTTTGGTGCTCGACCAAAACTAGTCGCCACCAGTCCTGCTCCAAGATATGGTGGGGAGCCCAAGAATTACGCTAACAGCCATCGCTGTTTCCTGCTCATGCTTGGACGTATGTGGGGAGAGCCAGAGTGAGAAATGTTGTGCCCGAATATGCTTAATCAAGGTCTACCCAGAGGGACTACCAGAAAAGGCAGTAAAAATGTATACCATCATCGACGACCAAAGCAACCGGCGCCTAGCAGGACCTAAATTCTTTGAAGCCTTTGGAATAAAGGGACCATCTGAACCCTACATCTTAAACACCTGTTCGGGCCGCATAGAGACTAGCGGCAGGAGGGTACAAGGATCCATTTCTTCTCCCGTCAGTGGGGATAAGGAAATATCCCTACCCAACCACAGGGATGAGATTCCTACCCTAGAAGCTGCATTTCATCCAACCACACCTAAGGCACCTAGCCAACGTTATCCCACCTATGGAAATCAACGCCGAGATTCTACTCCTGCTTGGCAGATACAATCAAAGGGTACACAAGGTGCGTCAACAATGCAATGGTTCCGACTATGCTCCCTACGAGACTGGACTTGGGATAGGTAGTCAGAGGAAATGTATGCTTGGATCAACCAGGAATCGACTCTTTCAAAACATATGTGCATGCAGATGGACACACAACTTGCATTAAGCCGTGTCCTCATCACTATGAGGTGAAAGAAGTCTACAGACCTCATGCAACCACCTGATGTTATTTCTTTCCTCTTTGCCGACAACTTGGGGAGATCAGTCTTTCACACAACCAAGGCTGACGATAAAGTAGCCATGCCAGTAGAGGACATATATTTTGTGAATATAAGACTAAACCAGTCACTGGGTTTCTCCATTACCCTTCCGATCTACCAGGGTAAGACTCCCAGACAATTGGGAACAAGCTCTGTCTAGATTCAACTCTCTTTAGCGTACCATGAACAGCAAGCCTGAAATAAGAGAACACTTTGTCACCTTTACAGATAAAATATTCCGTAACAACCATGCAGAACCAGCTCCATCCAAAGAACGACGAGTGCTGGTACTTTCCTTCATTCGGAGTGTATCATCCACGAACACCTAATCAAATTAGGGTTTTGACTCAAGCGCCAAACATCAAGGTGTATCTCTTAATGATATTCTTCTTACAGGTCCTAATCTGATGAATAACCTAGTCGGAGTGCTGATGAGGTTCAGGAAAGAGCTTGTTGCCATCACTGTTGACATTGAACAGATGTTCCACTGTTTCATAGTCTGAGAGGACCACTGGAATTTCCTCAGGTTTCTGTGATACAAGGACAATGACACCAACGCAGAGATGGTGGAGTATCGAATGACGGTACACTTATTTGGAAACAGCCCTTCATCTGTCGTAGCGACTTATGGCATTCGGAGAACTGGGTTAGAGGGAGAATCCGAGTACGGTACAGACGCCAGAGACTTTGTGGAAAAAGACTTCTCTGTAGACAATGGACTCAAATCACTACCGACTGAAGAAGCGGCTATGGATCTGCTCAAAAGGACTCAAAGTATGTTGTACCAAGCTAAACTTAGACTACACAAAACTGCTTCAAACAGCCTGACCGCAATGAGAGCCTTCGAGACAGGTGATCATGCACCTGGATTCAAGGAAATTAACCTGGGACTGGACAGTCCACCTGTGCAAAGAAGCTTGGGCCTCAGATGGGATTTCTCGGCTGAATCCTTTGGTTTTCAAATTAGTTGTGCAGACAAACCATTCACAAGTGGTGTCCTATCAATGGTAAACAGCCTATTTGATATGCTGGGATTTGTAGCGCCCATCACCATAGAAGGTAAATCCCTACTGAGACAGCTTTCTGAAACCATCAAGGATTGGGATACCCCACTTCCCTCCGATAAAGAGCAAAAATGGGAAGCCTGGAAGCAATCTTTGTGTGCTTTGGATGAGATCCACATCCCGAGATGCCATATTAAAACCTCACTTACCTCTAGCGTAAAGAAGGTACTCCATGTGTTCTCGGACTCCTCCACAGAGGCCATAGCAGCGGTTGCCTATCTGAAGGTCACAGAACCCAGCAATCAAAATCACGTTGAATTAGTCTTTGGTAAGGCTAAGTTAGCCCCCAAGCCTGATCATACTATTCCCAGACTTGAACTCTGTGGGACTGTCTTAGCAGTGGAGATTGCGAACTTCATACAAAATTAACTGGGTGTCGACATAGATGAAGTTCAGTTTTACACGGACAGTAAGGTCGTTTTAGACAGACAAAACGATTTTATGTGTAAGTCAGTAACCACATAGAGAGAATTAGGAGGTCCTCCAAACACGAACAATGGCACTATGTACCGTCCGAACTTAATCCAGCAGATCACGCCACTAGGCCTATGTCTATAGGTTCCTTTACTAACTCTACTTGGCTTACAGGTCCGGAGTTTCTGCTAGGACAGGCGGACGAATGTTTACAGGAAGTTTTATCTGGATAATGATACAGAAATCCACGCTGAAGTTAGTGCATTAGTCACTGGAACAAAGCAAACCTCAAGCCTCGGTTGTCAGCGCTTTAAACGTTTCTCTAGTTGGATGAGACTCGTCAGAACTACCGCAAGGTTAGTACACATTGCAAGATTTTATCACAATACTCACGAAGATAAAGATTGTCATGGTTGGCATGTCTGCCATAAACCCTTCTCTGCTGAGAACATCTCTCATAGTGAGTCCCTCAAAACGCGTCACATCCAGCAGGGAGAATTCAACAAAGAATGGAAGTGCAACAAACAGCAGATTCCAATAAAAAGGACTCTTTCCAACTTAAATCCAGTTATTTACAGTTTTGGCTTGCTCAGAGTTGGTGGTCATTTGAATCAAGCCCCCCTAGGAGTTGCAGAACAAAATCCTCTCGTCATTCCCAGCAAACATTATATCACCTTCTTGCTGGTCTGACACTGCCACAAAAAGGCTGAACACTAGGGCAGGCAAATCACTGAGGGCAAGTTATGGTCTGCAGGCCTTTGGATTATAGGTATGAAAAAACGTGTGGCCCAAGTACTGCATGACTGTGTGCACTGTCGCAAGGCTAGAGGAAAACAACTACACCAACAAATGTCTGACTTACCTGTGAATAGACTATGTAGTGAGCCGCCTTTCACCTACATTGGCCTAAACATCTTTGTGCCATGGATGGTGTCCGCACGCAGGACCCGCGACGGTCATGCAACCAGTAAGCATTGGGATGTTGTCACGGCTGAGGATGGGGAAAACCCTCAGCCGTGCGATGCCAGATGGTGTTAGGCTGCTCGGCCAGGAAGACAGGATTAGGGAGCAGGTCACCTCCTAAAGCGTCCCTAACCTGACCCTAACTCCTAGCTGCATGGGCCGACCTTTAAGGTAGGAGGACCCATGCTCCGGAACCTCGGATACCTAACTCACCCTCCGTCCGGTCCCTGGACTAGGAGTCAGGGTAAGATGACCTACTCCTCCTAGGCACGGAGGAGCAGGAGTCTCAATGGCCAAGCTGCTGGGAAAAGGGGAGCACAAACAGACTTACGGAAATGGCAGGCGAACTAAGTAGTTCCACCAACCTGCCACAGCCTTGCTGACTGGATCCCTGTGCACACAGGAATCCAGAACCATAAGCTGCACAAACCAACAAAGGAAGGTCCCAACAGAACATCAGATGGACATCTCACACAACATGACATAAACATAATGTGACAATATCTTTATGACCACAGGGGTGGCTCTCACTGGCAGGTAGAAAACACAGGAGGCTGCTCCAGCTAAGCATGGCTGAAGCAACCCTCAGACCTGTGCTAACAGTGAGACTTTATAGGCCAAGAAGCCACACCCCACAGTCGGACACACCCAGTGACACACACACACACACTGGGAAGGGAGTTAACCCTTCCAGCACCAGGGAAGGGAAAAGACAACTGGAAAGGAGAAGTGTCCAAAACACGAAACACACTGTGGCTGTTGCCGCAGGCAACGACATGGGTGGCACTCATGTCCTGGGAGTCAGCCCGAAGGCCGGGACACTGCCACCACATGTACACACAACGACCAAACGTTGCCACGGGCAACCACAGTGAGGGGAAGATGTAAGTGCACACCACACATAACACAGAGTGCACACAGACATACGAAAGTGCATACAAACACGCACACAACTCCAAGGGAACCGCACACATACCTGTTGTCCGCGGCAACCGCACCTGAGGCTAACAACATTATGCCTCCAGCTGCGGTTGACACTACAACCCAAACCGCGGGCAAGTGTATGCGGCTCCCAAGGAGTCACAGCCATAAACATGGTCGTGACACTCCCACCCCTCAAAGCCCCCCCCCCTGCCAAAAAAAAAAACTCGTGAGGGACTCAGACAAGGGGATAGGAGAAGGGAACATCCACTCTCAGGACATGGACACTCTGTGTGCGAGCTGTTCTATAGAGGTGATAGAATCCATGGACACATCCAGCCTTATTAATGCCTTAAGACGGTTCTTAGCAATCAGAGGACCAGTGAAACAGTTGAGGTCTGACCGTGGAAGCAACTTCATTGTAGCCTGTAGAGAACTGAACATTGACACCAAACCCATTCAAGATCAGTTGGCGGAAAAGGGTTGCACCTGGATTTTTAATCCTCCTCATAGTTCCAACATGGGGGGCTCCTGGGATAGAATGATTTGGATCTCACGCAACATCTTGAATTCTATGTTGATTGATGTAAACTCTTCAAGACTCACACATGAGACTCTAGTCACCCTTCTCGCTGAAGTTTCGTCCATAATCAATTTTAGACCCCTTGTGCCAGTGTCTAGACCCCTTGTGCCAATTCTAGACCCCTTGTGCCAGACCCCTTGACACCATCCGTACTTACTCTGGCTATTCTATTTACCCAAAAAAACTGAGAATACGCTATTGCCTAGTGGAAAATGTACTCATGCGAATATCTACCAAAAACACTGGAAACGTGTACAATACCTAGCGGATTACTTCTGGAACAGGTGGAGAAAGGAATATCTCAATATTCTTCAAGGAAGAAGAAAATGGCAACACCAGAAACCAAACTTGAAAGAAGGAGACCTCATGTTGATGAAGCAGCTACAAACCGAACGGATTGACTGGCCTATTGTCACCACCAGACATCTAAGAAGCTCTGACAGACATTCTTCAAAACCTCCTGCTTGAGGTTCTTTTGTTTTGCTTTCGTTTTGTCATCTCGTTTCCCTCTCTCAGCTGTCATCTAGTTGCACTGATTGCATCCCTTTAAATCCCCTCCCATACTGCATCACTTTGCGGTTTATACAACTTCCTGGAGTGTGTACATGCTGGATGCTACAACTGATGCTTCTACAGATAAGTCTGTTCATTTATTTGTGTTTTCCTGTTTGCTTGATCCTAGGTGACCCTGACTCCCTCCGTATTAAGTGTAGGGAGCCGGTGGTCGTGTCCCCTCACTATTATAGGGTGTTCAGGTGTCATACAGTTGAGGCATGAGGGCATGCAATTTTCTATCATAGAGATCTTTGCATGGGCTAAGAAGATAGGGAGAGTTTCAGGGCTTAAATAGGGGTCTCCCTTTTGTTCCTTAGTTTCGGATCAAGCCAGTCGGATCCTTATTTGTAACTTCTTCTTTTCTGTTACACCATCCGTGACACCTATGAGACTAATTACAAAAGTGTTTCCTAGCAAGGATGGCAAGGTCCGGAAGGTGGATTTGAAGATCTTCCGAAAGGGTGAGCTTAAAACGTTAGCAAGGCCAATTAATGAACTCATTTTGATACTACCCATTGAGAAGTCCCTGCAGGGTAAACAGGACTGAACTTGAACTTCATGGATCTTCTCCATTCCAAGTCAGAAACAACTATATTGTTATATTTATACTGCTTTCTAACATGTTCTTCATTACAGGTTTGTTCTATATTTTATGGACACTAGTCATAGTCAAATCCCCTACGGGAATTTCAGATGGGGAGTGTGCTGTTCTCCTCATATTTAATCATACTCTGCATTATTAATTCTTCTTTCTTCATGTTGTCATGAAGGCAAATGAAGATATAACTGATAATGGCTGCGTGACTTCCTACCTTCATATCCAAGCAGTGGAGCAGACTGGACCGGCATATGCTCGGGTTAGATGGATCCAAATGTAGACACAGGAACAAAATCAATGTGGGTTTATTTAATCCAAATACAGCGACAAACGATGATACAATACTGTCATATAGTAGTGGTATTGATACTGTCCTGTTGATGTTTTTCCTGAGGCTAACTGCTGGTCAAAAACTGATGCCTTCATGAACCTAAAAATGTTAGTAAATCCAGTCACACAGCTATGCAACACTGAGAATGGCTGCAGGAAGTGACATGGTCAGAGGCAGTGAAAACCACGCCCAGCAGAAAAAAAAACGTACTAGTAAAGAGCAGAGGCGTGCAGCATGCAATTCTGGCCAGCAGATGGCGGCAACAGAACAATACGTGGAAACAACATAGTGAAAGAAGAATTAAAGGGATTCTGTCATCAGATTTGTGCCCTATAAGCTAAACATATGGCCATGTCGGTGCTAATAACATGAATCCTAAACTGCCCTTATTAAAACAGTTTTTTGGGCTAATAGAGCGAAGTGCGCATGCGCCGGCCTGATGCGCACGTGCACTTCGCTCAACGAAGCCGCTGCCAGGAGTCCACGGCGCATCAGGCTAAGCCTAGTGTGCAGGCGCCGGATCTGGCAGAGGGACGGGTGGATTGAGGAGGTGGCGCTGAGGTGAGGAAGGCGGCGCTGGGCACCAGACGGCGAGGGGTGCAGGCGGGCACCCTGGATTAACGTAAAACCCCTTGGGCACCTTAGGTAGGTGAGTGACAGCTTATAAAAACCTGTTTTTTGGGCTAATAGAGCCACAAGCAGGTTTAATAAGGGCAGTTTAGGATTCATGTTATTTGCACCGACATGGCCATATGTTTAGCTTATAGGGCACAAATCTGATGACAGAATCCCTTTAATAATAGAGTATGATCAAATATGAAGAGAACAGCACACTGGTAGCAGATGCTATTTTGAGCTTTATCATAGTATGTGTTGTGCTTTTGAGGAAGGTAAGGTTTGTCCCTGACCACATGATTAGGCATTTTTGTATTCCACTTACATTTCCTTTCTTGTATCAATGGTTTACATAGGGGCATGACCAAGTAAAATAAAATTCACCTCCACAGTGTGCATTGTCCACCATTATTTTTATGCAATATCCTATGTGGGCTGGTGAAGTTTGTGTGCAAGGGCTGTTTCGTAATCCCATTCCAGCCTTTATGGCACACAATATAACACACAGCAGCAAGCACAGTTCAAGGTGCAAGGGGAGGGGCCAGGATTGTGTAGTGGGAGGGGCTATGAATGGGGCATGGGACCCCAATTTAGATTTTTGCTATGGGGCCCTGTGATTTCTATGTATGCCCCTGTTGAGTAGATTCACATTTACAGCCATTGGTAAAACGCATACCAGGCTATTTGAAAGATAGTAGGGAGGTGTAATGTACTTTAGCAGGTTTATGATAGGAAGAGGATTTTTCATGGCTTGTGATGTCAAGTCCCTTTACCCATCAATTCAAATTAACAAAGCCGAACATAACTATATTAGTGCCATCTCACTGCCTAAAGCTTTTATTGAGAACAACAAACTTTTATAATATGCTAAATACGCCCTTCTTCCTTCTTCTCTTGATTGACAGGGCCAGGGGGGCAGCGCTGCTCTCCTCCTGCCGGCCATGTCTACTAAGAAAATCTCACACCTGCGATGTCCTGTTCAGTATTCGGTGCAGGAGCAGAGAGGCAAGGACGTTCGGCAGCTGCTGGCTTCCTCACTGCGCCTGCGCTGAATACGTCACAGTGAGGAAGCCAGCTTCCGGAGAACATCCTTCCCTCACTGCCCCTGCACCAACTGAACAAGACGGCGCAGGTGCGAGATTTTCTTAGTAGACACAGACGGCGGGAGGAGAGCAGCGCTGCCTGACTCGGTCAATCAAGAGAAGAAGGGTGTAAAAAGAGGTGGGCAAAGGGAGCCTCTAGGAGCAGGTGCAAAGCCCAACCCCCCCCCCCCCCCCCCCCCAGAGGCTAATTAGCATATTATGAAAGTTGGCAGTGGGGTGGCACTAATACAGTTATGTTCAGCTAACATTAGCACATCGCTAACGTCAGCCAGCTTAATACCCATTTTTAGGTGACAGAAACCCTTTAAGAGTCTGCTGAGACTCACAGCACTTTGAGAAAGAAAGTGACAAAGCAGCTATTTAGCAGCACCAGGATCAACTTTATTAATACAGACATACTGGCTGGTAGGGCCCATTATGCTGATTAAAAAATACCTTTCTTTTGTGTGTATGCTAAACAGCTACAGAAAAAAATCTGCATTTCTATCCATAAGCAAATGAGAGGTTCAAGCACCAGGAGGAGGGGCTGAATCTTTAGAGCACTGCTTTGTATCATCCCCTGTGCTCTGCACACTCGCCCCTCCCCTTGATAGACAGGACTAGACATGCTGATGGCAGAGTCCTAGCATCTATATATTATATACTTTATGTGCTATAGCTTCACCACACTGAGATATGCTCAGAAAGCTAATATACATATCACTGCTTTATTCATAGGCACAACTTATGATTAGAAAGACACCAGTAATATGTGTTAGTTTATAAGCATAGAAAAAACATGCATCACTATGTGGTAATGCTATAGCTTGGTAATAAGTGCATAGTTTTCCAGGCCCACGGGGTTCAGGTGGCCATGAGATATAGGTGCCATGTCTCCTGTCCCAAGGCCAGTCAGTTTTATCAGCATCTTCTCCAGGATGTGTGGAAATGTCACATATGAGGCGATGTTGGGGAACACCATTCTGCCTCTGTGGCTCAAGGAGGCTGTTTTGTATGTAAGAGTGGCTGAAGTGCATGCACAGTTTTCTGGCCATTTTCAAGACATCTTGCAGTTGGGTGGAAGACTTTAAGAATCAGATTAAAGATGTGGGCCAGGCAGGGCGTATGGGTAAGCCTTCCTTGATGCAGCCGTTATCGGTGACCATGGTACCGATCTTCAGTTGGCGAGGAGATAGCCAGGATTCGATTTCTTCCCTGATGTGACTCGGTTCACCCCGACTGGCCAGGCACAGAACATCGTGACGTGGCCATGCTCTGCATAGGTTTTATGCTAGAGGACCATGAAGAACTGTGCCTATAGTGGAGGCTGAGGTCAAGGTAGAGGATGACATTGGCATCGGAATCACAGCATTGCCAAATTGCTACTGTGCCTGGGCAAGATGGTCTACCCAGGGCATGTTTGGCTTCTCTTCTCACACTGCTGCCACCCTGCTGGCTCATGGCCACGCTTGCACCCTGCTGGCTCAGCAGCATGCTGCCACCCTGCCGCTATCTCATGGGCAAGCTGCCACCCTCACCCACTGATGGTGATGATGAAGCCTGCTCTTAACCCGGCTCCTCGATGTGGACACTCCAATAACAGTAGAACAAGACAGGTTATTCACCCCAATTTTAGAATCAAGGCCTAATGGAATTGTTTCTCTATTAACCCCTTCCCACAATATCACGTACATGTACGTAGAAGAATCAGGGGCCTTACCCTATTTCCAAGTGCATGTTCGTGATAGGGTTACACTGTCAGCGCATGGAGCGATGAGCTTACAGTTCGGTTTTGTGACCAGTGACATTGGCGGGGAGCGAATTGCAGAACTCACCGGCCGGCGATCACTGTGATTGGTCCATCTGCAGTAATGGACCACTCACAGTGCATAGACGCTATTTAGAGAGGGACTGTGTGTACTCTCCTTCTCTGATTGTCCCAATTCCTGTCAGGGAAGCGATCAGAGAAGAAGCTATTGTCAGAATCCACTCTCCACAAAGTTTTAACCCCTTCAGTGCCGAAACACCGCTCTTCTGTGCCCCAATCAGTGACACAGATCTGTTCTGTGCCTCATCTGTCCTCAGCCTGTCATCTGTCATCATCAGTTCTGTGCCTCATCCCCTGCCTCACACATAATTAACCCTTTCAGGTGCCTATTTGCCACTCTTCTGTGCCTGATTAGCCGGAGTCAGTGATAGATCAGTCCTGTCCAGTCCTGTCATTACCTGTTCATCAAGACACCTGTCACTTTCACCTGTTTGTCCATCAAGACACCTGTCCCTCCAGCCTGTCCATCCATCAAGACACCTGTCACTCCAGCCTGTCTGTCAAGACACCTGTCACTCCAGCTTGTCTCTCCGTCAAGACACTTGTCACTCCAGCCTGTCTGTCCATCACACCTGTCACTCCAGCTTGTCTCTCCGTCAAGACACTTGTCACTCCAGCCTGTCTGTCCATCACACCTGTCACTCCAGTCTGTCTGTCCATCAAGACACCTGTCACTCCAGCCTGTCTGTCCGTCAAGACACCTGTCACTCCAGCCTGTCTGTCCATTAAGACACCTGGCACTCCAGCTTGTCCATCAAGACACCTGTCACTCCAGCCTCTCTGTCCGCTAAGACACCTGTCACTCCAGCCTGTCTGTCCGTCAAGATATTTGTCACTTTAACCTGTTCGTCCATCAAGACACCTGTCCCTCCAGCCTGTCCATCCATCAAGACACTTGTCACTCCAGCCTGTCTGTCAAGACACCTGTCACTCCAGCTTGTCTCTCCGTCAAGACACTTGTCACTCCAGCCTGTCTGTCCATCACACCTGTCACTCCAGTCTGTCTGTCCATCAAGACACCTGTCACTCCAGCCTGTCTGTCAAGACACCTGTCACTCCAGCCTGTCCATCTTTTAAGACACCTGTCACTCCAGTCTGTCCGTCCATCAAGATACCTGTCACACCAGCCTGTCCATCCGTCAAGACACCTGTCACACCAGCCTGTCCATCCATCAAGACACCTGTCACACACTCTCAAGTTACATTTAAAAAAATAACAATTAACCCTGTCAGTGGACAGTGTTGCCGCTTTGGACTGCATGAAAGTTTGTCTACCCATGCCATGTATGTATGTGTCTTTTTAGACGAAAAAATTAATTCTTTTTAACAAATGGTGAGTGTCGCCTTGCAATTTGCTCTATGTTTTGGGATTTATTGAAGACTATTTTGGCTGAGCACCGCATGATTTGTTTACAAGGACATACAGGATTGCCAATGTGTTTGTGTCCCTGAGGTTCAGGTAGTAATGCCCAATTCTTACCTTACATATATTTATATACAGGATTTTAGTTTGCTGTTCAATAAAAAAAATAAAAATAATCTATGTTAATTTACAGTTTAAAATGACTAAACGTCTTTTCACTGCTGAAGCTGCATATGCCATGCTTTTTGAGGACACTGACTCCAACAGTGGAGCTATAGTGACATTTTTAGGTTCATCTTTCTCAAATGATTCATCTAATGATGAACCCCCTCGTAGGAGTCCTAGGGGTAGTTCACAGTCATAGCCCTGTACAAGCGACTCTTTATGGATCCCCACAGATAACTATGTGCCCCAGGTGCCTGAATTTACAGCCACTCCAGGCATCAATGTAGATACCACAGGTTTCAGTGAAATTATTTTTTTCAAATTATTCTTCGCTGATGACCTAATTAACTTGGTGGTGGAACAAACAAATATATATGCAGAGCAATTTATTGCCTCCCATCCAGACAGTTTTCTTTCAAGGCTCCACAAATGGACCCCTACTGACACGACTGAAATGCAAAAGTTTTGGGGACTTCTCCTAAGCATGGGCAGTATAAAAAACAACAACAATACGATTATATTGGAACAAATATATTCTTTATCACACCCCTCTTTACTGTCTTTCCATGCCACAGGCCCATTTCAAAGCTATTCAAAGATTTCTACACTTCAGCAATAATAATGAATGCCCACCCCCAAGCGACCCCAGTTATGACAGACTCTTTAAAATTAGCCAGTGGTTGACAACTACAATTCCAAATTTGGTCAAGTATATACCCCCCAAAAATTCCTCTCAGTGAATGAATCATTGTTCCACTTCAAAGGCCGATTACATTTCCGCCAATACCTGCCCAATAAAAGGGCTAGGTATGGCGTAAAGTTGTATAAGGCCTGTGAAAGTGTATCCGGGTATACATTGTGCTTTCATATTTACGAGGGAAAATATTGAAAAATTGAGCCACCCGACTGTCCCCTGGTTCTGGTTATAAGTGGGAAGATAGTATGGGATATAGTCCACCCCCTGTTGGACCACAGATACCATCAATATTTGGACAACTTTTACAATAATGTCCCTCTCCTGAAGTGATAAGTGCACATATGGCGCAATTAGACAAAATCAAAAAGGGCTCTCTAAATGGTTTATAGACCAGACAGTGCATTGTGGAAAAAGCAGTGCTGTTTGCTAAAAAAAAAATGTATGTTGCTAAAATACAAGGAAAAACGGGATGTTCTTGTGTTATCTACCATCCATGCAATTCAGTCCACCCTAGTCCCAGTCCGAGGAACCACAGAGCAGAACACCAAGCCTGTGTGTATTTAGGATTACAACGAGTTCATGGGCGAAGTGCATCTTTCAGACCAGATATTACAGCCCTACAGTGCCTTAAGAAAATCTAAAGTGTGGTACAAAAAATTATCTGTGTACCTAACCCAAGTGTCACTATATATTGCCTTTGTCATCCATAGAACAGCTGATCATGGGGGGACCGACTTGGAATTTCAGGAAAAAAATAATAAAAAAATTGATTTTTGGCGTTCAGGAAGGAGAAGGCAGTATTTAAGTCAGCAATGCTTCTGGGGTCTCAAAAATAATACACGGGCAGCATTTCCCTGGAGTACTTCCCCCACAGGAAAAAAAAAGGTAACCCCGAAAAAGGTGTTGCGTTTGTTCGGTTAGAGGAATTAGGAAAGACACCACTCACTACTATCAACCCTGCCCCTCTAAACTGGGCCTCTGCATTGGAGAGTGCTTTCAAGTTTATCACACATCCACTGGTATCCATTAAGTTAATTTTATTTATTTATTAATTAATCAATGGGAAGACATTTTCAGTTTAGCATTTTTCCGTTTGGCAATTTAATAATAGCTCCCCCCCCCCCCCAATTTTTTTTAAAAATAATAAAAAATTCCCATTATACCCATAGATGAATACTTTGAAGCGTGTCATTTTATTAAATGGGCCATTTCTTCAATTTCCTTTATGTTCTGGCACCACTAAATCCTTGTTTTTTTGTGGTTTTCACTGTGCTTCAGGGTATATTTAAAGGCGACATGGTGCCTGAAAAATATTCCAGCAAAATCTGCCCTCCAAAAGCCACACAGTGTTCTTTCCTTTCTACCACTTAAAATGTTTGTACGGGGGTGCTCTTTCCAAAATGGGGTCACTTCTTGGTGTTTTTAATTTATGGGGACCTCAGGTATCTTTTAAATGCGACATGGCACCTAAAATTAATGTCTGCTAATTCAGGTCAGCAAAATCCGTATTTTACTGTTTGACTCTAGAGCCCTGCTGTGCGCCCATACATCATTTTTTGAGCACATATGGGGTGTTGCTGTATTCAGCTAGAAATGGGTAACAAAATGTGGGGTGAATTTTGTCCTGCTACCCCTTGTGAAAGTGGAAAATGTGGGTGTAAAGCAACTTTTTCCTGGAATTTTTATTTTATTTTTCCTTTTCACAGCCAAGTATTTCCTAATTCTGTGAAACGCCTGATGGGTCAATGTGTTCACTACACACCTTGAAAAATTCCTTGAGGGGTCTAAATTCCAGAGGGCCACTGTAAGGCCACCTCAGGGTGTCTTCATATGTGACATAGCTCCCAATTACCATTCCAGCTAAATCCACTCTCCAAAAGCCATATGGTACTCATTCCACCCTGAAGCCTTCTGTGGGCTCATACATAATTTTTTGAGTACATATGGGGTGTTGCCATATGGGAAATAAGTAAAAAAAATATGTGGGGTGCATTTTGTCCTTTTACCATTTGTGAAAGTGAAAAATGTGGGTGTAAAGCAACTTTTTCTGGAAAAAAAATAAAATTTTTCCTTTTCACAGCCAAGTGTCGCCTAAGTTTGTGAAACACCTCATGGGTGAAAGTGCTAATTGCACACCTTTAAATATTCCTTGAGGGGTGTAGTTTCCAGAATGGGGTAGCTTTTTGGGGGTTTCCACTGTAGGGCCACCTTAGGGTGTCTTCAGATGCGACCTACAGGTAGCTCACAATTACCATTCCAGCTAAATTCGCTCTCCAAAAACCATATGGTGCTCCTTCCACTCTGAAACCTGCTGTGCACCCATACATCATTGTTTGAGTACATATGGGGTATTGCCATATTCGGGGGGAAATTGATAACAAAATGTGGGGTGCATTTTGTCCATTTACCCCTTGTGAAAGTGAAAAATGTGGATGTAAAACAACTTTTTTTGGATAAAAATGTAATTTTTCCTTTTCAAAGCCAAGTGTTTTCTAACTCTGTAAAACGCTTGATGGGTCAAAGTGCTCACTACACACCTTGAGATATTCATTGAGAAGTGTAGATTCCTTAATGGGGTCACTTTTGGGGGTTTCCACTGTAGGGCAACCTCAGGGTGTCTTCATATGCGACATAGCTCCCAATTAACATTCCATCTAAATCCGCTCTCCAAAAGCCATATGGTGCTCCTTCCACTCTGATGCCTGCTGTGCACCTATACATCATTTTTTGAGAACATATGGGGTGTTGCTATATTCAGGTGAAAATGGGTAACAAAATGTGGGGTGAATTTTGTCCTGCTACCCCTTGTGAAAGTGGAAAATGTGGGTGTAAATCAACTTTTTCTTGGAAAAAAAATAATTTTTCCTTTTCACAGCCAAGTATTTCCTAATTCTGTGAAATGCCTGATGGGTCAAAGTGTTCACTACACACCTTGAAAAATTCCTTGAGGGGTGTAAATTCCAGAATGGTGCAATTTTTGGGGGTTTTCCACTGTAGGACCACCTCACAGTGTCTTCATATGCGACATATTTCCCAATTACCATTTCAGCTAAATCTGCTCTCCAAAAGCCTTATGGTACTCATTCCACTCTGAAGCCTGCTGTGCGCTCATACATAATTTTTTGAGTACATATGAGTTGTTGCTGTATGGGAAATAGGTAAAAAAAAATGTGGGGTGCATTTTGTCCTGTTACCATTTGTGAAAGTGAAAAATGTGGGTGTAAAGCAACTTTTTCTGGAAAAAAAATAAAATTTTTCCTTTTCACAGCCAAGTGTTTCCTAAGTTTGTGAAACGCCTGATGGGTGAAAGTGCTCATTACACACCTTTAAATATTCCATGAGGGGTGTCGTTTCCAGAATGGGGTAGCTTTTTGGGGGTTTCCACTGTGGGGCCACCTTAGGGTGTCTTCATATGCGACAAACAGGTAGCTCACAATTACCATTCCAGCTAAATTCGCTCTCCAAAAGCCATATGGTGCTCCTTCCACTGTAAAGCCTGCTGTGCACCCATACATCATTGTTTGAGTACATATGGGGTATTGCCATATTCGGGGGAAAATTGATAACAAAATGTGGGGTGCATTTTGTCCATTTACCCCTTGTGAAAGTGAAAAATGTGGATGTAAAACAACTTTTTCTGGATAAAAATGTAATTTTTCCTTTTCACAGCCAAGTGTTTTCTAATTCTGTAAAACGCTTGATGGGTCAAAGTGCTCACTACACACCTTGAGATATTCCTTGAGAAGTGTAGATTCCGGAATGGGGTCACTTTTGGGGGTTTCCACTGTAGGGCCACCTCAGGGTGTCTTCATATGCGACATAGCTCCCAATTAACATTCCATCTAAATCCGCTCTCCAAAAGCCATATGGTGCTCCTTCCACTCTGATGCCTGCTGTGCACCCATACATCATTTTTTGAGTACATATGGGGTGTTTCCGTATTCAGAGGGAAACGGGTAACAAAATGTGGGGTGCATTTTGTTCTGTTACCCTTTGAGAAAGTGAAAAATGTGGGTGTAAAGCAACTTTATTTGACACAAATGTAATTTTTCCTTTTCACAGCCAAGTGTTTCCTAATTCTGTGAAACACCTGATGGGTCAAAGTGCTCACTACACACCTTGAAATATTCCTTGAGCGGTATAAATTCCAGAATGGGGTAATTTTGGGGGGGTTTCCACTGTAGGGCCACCTCAGGGTGTCTTCATATGCGACATAGCTCCCAATTACCATTACAGCTAAATCCGCTCTCCAAAAGCCATATGGAACTCATTCCACTCTGAAGCCTGCTGTGCGCCCATACATCATTTTTTGAGTACAATGGGGGGGTGTTACCATATTCAGGGGGAAATGGGTAACAAAACGTGGGGTGAATTTTGTTCTGTTACCCCTTGTGAAAGTGAAAAATGTGGGTGTAAAGTAACTTTTTCTGGAAAAAAAATTACATTTTTCCTTTTCACAGGCAAGTGTTTCCTCATTCTGTGAAACGCCTGATGGATCAAAGTGCTCACCACACACCTTGAAAGATTCCTTGAGGGGTGTAGTTTTCAAAATGGGGTCACTTTTTGGGGGTTTCCACTGTAGGGCCACCTCAGGGTGTCTTCATATGTGACATACAGGTAGCTCCCAATTATCATTCCAGCTAAATCTGCTCTCCAAAAGCCATATGGTTTTCCTTCCACTCTGAAGCTGTCACCACCAGACATCTGAGTTGTTCTTCAGAACCTCTTCCTTGAGGTTCCTTTTGTTTTGCTTTCGTTTTCTCATCTCGTTAGCCTCTCTCAGCTGTCATGTAGTTGCACTGATTGCATCCCTTTAAATCCCTTCCCATACTGCATCACTTTGCGGTTTATACAACTTCCTGGAGTGTGTGCATGCTGGATGCTACTACTGAGTCTTCTACAGATAAATCTTGTTCATTCATTTGTGTTTTCCTGTTTGCTGGATATCAGGTGACCCTGACTCCCTCCGTATCAAGTGTAGGGAGCCGGTGGTCGTGTCCCCTCACTATTATAGGGTGTTCAGATGTTATACAGTCGAGGAACGAGAATCTGCGATCATCTACCATTGAGGTTTTTGCATAGGCTGAGCAGTTAGGGAGAGAGCCAGGTCTGTTGCAGGGCTCTCCCTTTGGTTCCTTAGTTTTGGATCCAGTCAGTCGGATCTTCATTTTGTGTCTTCTAGTTTTCTGTACACCTTCCGTGACAGAAGCCTGCTGTACACCCATACATCAGTTTTTGAGCACACATGGGGAGTTTCTGTAAATTTCAGATTTATGGTAATAGATTTTGAGTTTTGCTTGGTTGTCGCCCCTTGATGTGTTCGAGAAAAAAATAGAATAAAATGTAAAATCTTCTAAAAAAAAAGTAAAATTTTGAAATTTCATTCCCATTTTCCTTTAATTCTCGTGGGGCACCTAAACAGTTAACAAAGTTTGTAATCAGTTTTGAATAGCTTGAGGGGAGTAGTTTTAAAAATGGGGTGATTTATGGGTGGTTTCTAATATGTAAGCCCCAGAAAGTAATTGCATAGTAACATAGTAATATAGTACATAAGGCCGAAAAAAGACATTTGTCCATCCAGTTCGGTCTGTTATCCTGCAAGTTGATCCAGAGCAAGGCAAAAAAACAAACAAAACTGTGAGGTAGAAGAAAATTTTCCCCGCTTTAGGGGAATAAAAAATTCCTTCCCGACTCCAATCAGGCAATCAGACTAACTCCCTTGATCAATCACACCTCTTTAGTAGCTATAGCCTGTAATATTATTACGCTCCAGAAATACATCCGGGCCCCTCTTGAATTCCTTCATTCTACTTACCATCACAACCTCCTCAGGCAGAGAGTTCCATAGTCTCACTGCTCTTACCGTAAAGAATCCTTTTCTATGTTTGTGTACAAACCTTCTTTCCTCCAGGCGCAGAGGATGTCCCCTCGTCACAGTCACAGTCCTGGGGATAAATAGATGATCGGATAGATTTCTGTACTGACCCCTGATATATTTATACATATATTAATTAGATCTCCCCTCAGTCGTCTTTTTTCTAAAGTAAATAAGCCTAATTTTGATAATCTTTCAGGTTACTGTAGTTGTCCCATTCCAGTTATTACTTTAGTTGCCCTCCTCTGGACCCTCTCCAGCTCTTCTATGTCTGCCTTGTTTACAGGAGCCCAGAACTGTACACAGTACTCCATGTGTGGTCTGACTAGCGATTTCTAAAGTGGTAGGACTATGTTCTTATTACTGGCATCTATGCCCCTTTTGATGCAACCCATTATCTTATTGGCCTTGGCAGTAGCTGCCTGACACTGGTTTTTGCAGCTTAGTTTGCTGTTTATTAAAATTCCTAGATCCTTTTCCATGTCAGTGTTACCGAGTGTTTTACCATTGTGAGGCAGTGACAGGCCTCAGGGCTGCTAGGGGAGAGATATGGCAGGAGTTTCCATTTCTTCGCTTTCAATCAGCAGGTCAGAGGCCGCACCAGGTGGAACAATCAGTCTGGGATAAGAGCCCAGTCCAGACTGTTAGGAGGAGGAAGAGTCTGTGTGCAGCAGAGGCCTGGGAAGGCTCTGTACAAGTGGGCTCAGCCGTGCTGGCTGAGGGGCCCACGGGGCTAGGTGTTAGCCTGAACTTTAGGGGACTCCGCGAGGTCTTGGAATACTACTACAGAGATGCCTATGTAGTAGTATACTGTCCTCTTCAGTGTTAATTACTTTACACAGTTTAGTTGATACTTTACTATGCAAGCCTTCTACAAGATCATTAATAAATATATTGAAGAGAATAGGGCCCAATACTGACCCCTGAGGTACCCCACTAGTGACAGTGACCCAATCTGAGTGTGTACCTTTAATAACCACCCTCTGTTTTCTATTATTGAGACAGTTACTTACCCACATACAGAGGTTTTCTCCCAGTCCGAGCATTCTCATTTTATATTCTAACCTTTTATGAGGTACAGTGTCAAATGCTTTGGAGAAGTCCAGAGATACAACATCCATTGATTTGCCGCTGTCAAGTCTAGAACCTCCTCATAGATACTGATTAAATTCGTTTGACATGACCGATCCCTCATGAAGCCATGCTGATACAGCGTTATTTGCTTATTTCCGTTGAGATGCTCTAAGATAGTATCTCTCAGAAAACCTTCAAACAGTTTACCCACAACAGATGTTAAACTTACCGGCCTATAGTTTCCAGGCTCTGTTTTTGGACCCTTTTTGAATATTGGCACCACATTTGCCATGCGCCAATCCTGTGGGACATTCCCTGTTAGTATAGAGTCCGCAAATATCAGAAATAAGGGTCTGGCTATGACATTACTTAGATCCCTTAGGATATGGGGGTGTATGCCATCCGGTCCAGGCGATTTGTCTATTTTAATCTTTTTAAGTCGCTGATGTATTTCTTCCTGGGTCAGACAGGACACTTTTAATTAGGAATTTACTTTTACATTCTGCATGTCATCTGACAGTTTATTTTCCTCAGTGAATACATTGGAGAAAAAAATATTTAACAGCTTTGTTTTCTCCTCGTTGCTTTCTCCAACTCCCACCTCATTACTCTTTAAAGGGCCGACACCTTCAGATTTATACTTTTTAACATTTATATAATTGAAGAACATTTTATTGTTAGTTTTACTCTCTTTGGCAATTAATCTCTTGGGCTCTAGTTTGGCCGCTTTTATTTGTTGTCAACAAATTACTTAATTTGTCCAGAAAAAATTGGGTTTTGGAAATTTTCTTAAAAATTTTAGGGTTTGCTTCTAAACTTCTAAGCCTTCTAACGTCCCAAAAAAAATTCAATGTAATTTTCAAAATGATCCAAACATGAAGTAGACATATGGGTAATGTAAAGTAATAACTGTTTTTGTAGGTATCACTATCTATTATAAAAGTTGAGAAATTGAAATTTGCAAATTTGCTAATTTTTCCAAATTTTTTGTAAATTTGGCATTTTTATATAAATAGAAATGAAATATTTTGACTCATTTTTACCACTGTCATGAAGTAAAATATGTTACGACAAAACAATCTCAGAAAGGCCTGGATATGTAAAAGCGTTTTATAGTTATTACCACATAAATTGACACATGTCAGATTTGCTAAAAATAGTCTGGTCCTTAAGGTGAAAAATGTCTGGGTCCTGAAGGGATTAAACAATATGGACATCCCAATAATACTAGAACAAGACAGGTTATTCCCCTCAATTTGAGAATCAAGGTGTAATAGAATTGTTTTTCTATTAAACAAGGTGACCACCCCAATAACAGTAGAATTAGACAGGTTATTTACCCCGATTTAAGAATCAAGGCCTATTGGAATTGTTTATCTACTAAAGAATGTGGACACACCAATAACAGTTGAAGGAGACAGGTTATTCACCCCAATCTGAAAATCTAGCCCTAATGGAATTGTTTATCTATTAAACAATGTGGACACCCCAATAACAGTTAAAGGAAACAGGTTATTCACCCCAGTCGTTGTTTATCTATTATACAAAGTATAACCGAAACAATCATCAGAAAGATGAGAGGCTATGTGTCAGAATATACTTAATATTACCAAAAAAACAGAAACACACATATATGATAATGATAAATTACTGTACCCCCTAAAACACCTCTCTTTATGGCTTAGCAGCAACATGTATGAGGAGATGGCAGAACCTCCTCAGCAAACCAAAGGAGGGAGTATATTGCAATAGTACAGATAAACAAATTCGGACAAAAATCACAAAAGTTGCGGCAGCCAAATAGGGTAGCAAAAATATTAGCATGAAAAAAAACAACTTGCATCAAGCGACCCATATGGAGCCCTGCACTGCATGGTCGCTGTCACCGAGCACTTGCACTTGCACCTTTTTTCACCTTGTGCACTTATCACTGTATATTTATATTGATTTTTGATTATATCCCCTATGTAAATTTATATCGTTTTTGTACATTTTTATAAAGTATTCACACGTTCTGTCCCCCTTGGGGCAGTTCTATGTATATAATCATGTCTAATGTGTCTATGCAATATCAGATTGCACTATATATGTACATTTGTTCACATCAACATACATGGTATGTATTTATTATGGTATATATATTTATCATTATTGCTATTGGTCCATTTTCATATGCACTTGCACTTTATGGGGTTTACTAATTTAGCCCGCCCCCTCTCTCTCTTCTTTGTTTCTTTCTGTTCCTTTCTTTCCCTTTTCTCTTCTCTCCCCTTCTGCTTCCTTTCCACTATACCCTTGAGGTTAGTCCGGGAGTTGCGATTCAGGTATTATAGTTGCCAACATATCCCTGGTCTCTGTACAGCATTAAAACGAAGTTTGGACCGAATCGACTTCGGATCTAGGATCCAAAGCTTTATTCGCTCAACACTACCAATAATCATCCCTTTTTGCAACTCTGATACATTACCCTTTCACCCATGACAGCAATGAGGTGTATGTCTAAAGAAAGCCTATAGCACACCCTTATATACCCACCAAGACATCTCATGACATGCGACTTCCTTCATGAGCTAAGCTCTGCTGACATCATAAGTAGGAAGTAGTCATAACAATGTGACTCAACTGTGTATAATAAAAACATATATGGACATAAGATGCGACAAAACAGCAATTATGTGTGTGGTAGCAGAACCCGTGATTTAATATTCCACTTGTCTTTACTGTCTTGATTAAAGAAATAGTTATATGATTAATACTTATAATTACCTTTCACCGAAAAGAAAATCATCTGTATTTTTTAGTCTGATGATAACAGTTTCACCTAAGTTTTCTTTCTTGTTTTCCTTTGAATGTATTTTTAGTCTGTCAGTTCTACCCTATGATATGTCCTCTTAAATTGGATCTGTAAGCCCTTCATAAAGTTTAATAAATCTTCAGCATTTCACCCCAAGGAAATTATATTAAAAACCTTCAAATGTGAAGCTGGGCCCGCAGACACACAGCGCTGGGAATTATATCACCATAATCAGGTTGTAATGAAAGCCTCTGTCGCTGTTCGCTCCCAATCATAATCTGCCTGTCTTTATGAAAAAAGGGGGGGTTTGTCTGGGTTCATCTGCAAGCTTTAATTGGAAGATGTCTTCATTTCATTCTGGCCTACTGGTATAATAACTCAGCCCCATGTTTAAACACAGGCCCTTGCTGCTGATATTTTTTTTTCATTTAGTAAAGCATGCATGTTTAAATGATTTAGCAAATCATCATGAATGCCAAGCTGGCGTGATTGGCAGCTCATTGCTAGTGCACCATTTGCATGACATTTGTTCTTCAGCTAAGAATGCAGCAGCAGGTAAACAAGCAGGGCCTGTACAGACTCCCTTCGAGTCCTTTCCTGTTTATTTTCTCATAATCAAATGACATTTATCGAGAGGCAAATGCAGCTGCAAATATATGGAAAATCATGCAATCAGGCTAAACATGATGACTATATTCAGGTGATATTTTGATCAGAGAAAGAACATTTTTTATGACAGCCTGTTCCCAGTAAAATTCTAAGACAAAGAATAAAACTAGAGGCATGATCTCCTGTAATGTCTCTTGTTATTAATATTATTATTTTAAACCATTTCTTTAAAAGCATTAGTAGAAAACAAAATATTAAAATACAGTATAGATGTTTGCAGTCATTCTCTCTGAATTTAGTGAACAATTAGTTCTACCAAATGGGTCATACATATATAATGTGGCTAATGATGATCTTTATGCACATGGTATTAATATAAGCTAGTATTGTATATTGTAGTCTTTTATTATGAATTGTAGAATGGTGGAGCACGGAAATGTTACTGGTTGGTTCGCAATATGGACTCCAAGGATAATTGTACTGTTAAACCTGTGTAAGATAGATAGATAGATTTGCCTGGGAATAAACTGGTCATCACCTTTTATCACATTTGGAGTGCTGCCTATTCTTTGGATATGATAGATAGATAGATTGATAATCACTGGTTTAACACTGGTAGAGAGGTAGTCGTTGTACTTGTTGCTGCTCATTGACTTCAGGGTTTATTTGGCTGCTGCACTCTACTCCTACTAGTCCTGCCATATACTGGTCAAGGCGCAAAGGTGTGCACTTTGCAACAGGACAAGAACTGTTCGTATGTCATGTTAGGGCAAATATACATAATAGTTGTCTGCCATGTAACACTACATTTATAGTGATGTCTACTTTCTTTAACAAAGTAATCTGTTGCCAGAGGTCTTGGGATCCGAATGTATTGTAAATAACTGATAACCACAGCAGCTCCCACAGTTAACACATTATCAACCAATATAAAAAAATGAATTTGGGGGCTGTTAGTTGCCACACCATGACATACATTTTTGTCATGGCAGAAGCACCTGCGACTATGTAATACACAGCTCTGACATACTGTCCTGTGCACCATAACAGCTTGATAAAGGGCACAAAGCTAAGGTTTAAACGTTGCAGCATATATGTAGTATGTGCATATCGGTGGTGGATTATAAATAAAATTGCAAAAAATTTAATCTGATTAAATGAGTGCAAGTCCCTTTATTTTTTAAAGGGCACCATAAATACAGTTCTGGACAAAGGTCTCTATGGCTGTCTCATGTGTTTACCTGCTAGAGCATACTTGTAGTATGGTATAACTGGTGTCAACACATATCTCATATGAAGGTACTCTATGCTGTGATGCAGAAGTATGGACCGAAAAGGTAAAACAATAATAAAGTGTGAGGTAAAAAAATACATAAAATACACAGAAAGCACATTTTTACAAAACTATTTATTTTATAAAATAAATTTAACATGGAAAAGACCCATGCTATTTCCACACTATGTCACCTTGCCACTTTGTGGTCTCCTGATTCTGCTGCTAGGCATCCCCATGTACACAGTAACTAGAAATTAGCAAAAAACGGATCCTGTCTGTGGAGCATCCGCCTTCACTCTGTCAGCATTTGGTCAGCAATCCATCAGTATTGCTAATGCCAGAAAAAACAGGAGTGGATACAAAACAGAGATGACACGTGAATAGAATATTTGCATGTCTTCTGTGTTTTGTACCCACTCCTGCTTTGGGCTACCAAATCATAAGCCAATTATGATGGGACCATACAGGCCTTACAGCTGCTTCATAGACAGGATCCGTTGTGTGTCTCATTTTTCCTTCCTTCTAACAGATCAGAAGAAGGGTCAAATAAATGATGATGTCAGCCAAGCCAAAAAGTATAAATAGTGGCCCAGTCAAGAAGTGGGGAGGGTGGGAGCAGCATGAGATGGCACAATGACAGAGTGTGGAGGTGGCGGCAGCATCAGGAGGCCACAGAGTGGCACAATGACAGAATGTGGAGTTGGCAGCAGCATCAGGAGACCACATAGTGGCAAGGTGACATAGTGTGGAGGTAGCAGCAGCATCAGGACACCACAGAGTGGCAAGGTGTTATATTGTGAAGGTAGCAGCAGCATCAGGAGGGAGTACTGTTGATCGAGCACCGCAGTGCTCATGTACTCGGGGGCTCAGGCCAAACACATCGGGATAATGTTGAGCACCTGAGTATAATGGAAGTCAATGGGAGAACCTGAGCATTAAACCAGGTCCCCCCTTGCTCTGAAGAGGGGAGGGTGCCTGTTTCATAGGAAAATGGCTCTGGAACAACATGGGGAGGATGTCTGGATGCATCTTGTACTCGCAGGTCGCTGCTGGGAATGATGTTGTCCGAATAGTGCGCCACTTTTACAGACTGACAATAATACGCACAAAACCAAAGAAAAAAAATCAATTTTAGAGGAAAAATTTATAGGAAACATTCTGTATATTTACTTGTATATAAAGTGCAAGTGCTGCCTGAAAATTATAAGGAAGAGGCACTCCGATACAACCTGTATATCACATAAAGTAGGGCCACATTCACACTGTGGTACAATTGTTCATGTAGCAGGACTCTTACACTCATAAAGTATATGCACTAAGTGTAAGGGCTGCCAAAAACTACAAGGAACCATCACCCCAGTACACCCTTTGTTACACATAAAGGAGGGCATCATACACAGCCTTGAAAAATGATGATTGATGGCCTGCTTGTGACCCTCAAAAACATTTGGAGCAAGGGTCTGTTGATCTGATCATCTAAAACATTATGGGCGAGGGCCTACTGCTGATAGCGACGATCCTTTCGAATGTCTGCCCTATAAACTTTCGAAATTGTAGGTGAAGGCCTGCTGGTTAGCTAACCCTCCAAAAAATTATATGAGAGGGCCTAAAGGTGAGCTAACCCTGTAAAGGATTGTAGGTGAGGGCCTGCTAGTGAGATGACCCTCTAAAAAATTATATGCGAGGGCCTGCATGTGAGCTGACCCTGTAAAACATGCGAAGGGCATATACAAGGTATGCCAGGACATTATATGTGACGAATAAGCATGTTGATATGATGGAAGAGGAGGAGGAGGATGAGAAAAGAAAGAGTCAACCATATACCTTTGTTTGTGGCGGAAGGGCTGCATGGGAATACAGTGTATTCAGTACATTAAAAACAACACATTTAAAGTGCCTTTATGTTCAACCGCTTTCCTCTGGCGGAGTAGAAAAGTCATGGTCAATCCAGGCCTTGTTCATTTGTATATGAGTCAACCTGTCAGCATTTTCAGTTGACAGGCAGATACGCTTATCTGTTATAATGCCACCAGCAGCACTAAATACCCGCTCAGACAAAATGCTGGCGGCAGGGCAGGCCAGCACCTCCAAGGTGTAGAGCACCAGTTTGTGCCACGTGTCCAGCTTGGACACCCAGTAGTTGTAAGGCACTGAAGAATCATTGAGGAGGCTGACACGGTCTGCTATGTACTCCTTTACCATCTTCCAAAATGTTTCCCTCCTTACTAGGCCATGCATCAGGGTGAGGGTGCTGGCAGGGTGTCATTAAACTGTCGCAGGCTTTGGAGAGTGTTGCTGTGCCTCTGTTGGAACTGCTGTGTGTTCCCCTTGTCTTCCCTCCTCGGTTGGCCAAGGAAGTGCGGACTCTGCCGCCAGCGTTGTCAGATGGAAATTTTTGAAGCAATTGTCTTGTCGCGCGTTCCCATAGATATACTTCCGGGAACACGCGACAATAGGCGCTCGCTTGTCTCTGTATGCGTGATTGCAAATGCCCGTACAATCGCGCATACAGAGCGCTCCATCGCAAACGCTCAGGTGTGAACCCAGCGTTAGAGATAGCCTGGAGTTGGGGGATGAAACGACGCCTTGGAGGGTCACAGGGCCATAGTCAGGCAGACTACTGAGCCCCAATCCCCCACAAGAGACACCAGACTGGAGACAGTGGGTGTAATCTGCTCTGTACAGCTAGGAGGCTGTGGGGCATTGGCTGGGAAAGCTGCATGGGTTCATGTGTGTGTGAATGGTGACTTAGGTGAGTCAGGAATACTGTGTTTAGTTAGAGACTGGAAGGGAGACTGTTTAATGCTTTGTTTGTTTTGCTTTTGCTGGTGTGCCACAAAAAATGCACTGTTTGGACCTTAAACCTGGTGTCCTGAAGCCGTATATGTGAGGATGATCCCCTGAAAGAAAGCTACCCCTCACAATTAATATAGAAATAAAAATCTTTATAAATCCGTTGTTCCTGCTCACTGACCAACATGGCCAGCACTGTCAGTGAGCTCTTCTGTACTCCCTGTGCGCTAGGTGACTAACCAGGACATATTACCTTGCAGTCAAAAAGCTTGTAGGAAACACAGGACAAAATATTTCTCCCACACAGAGGCTGCCTTTATATGGGTAATGGATGCACCAAAAACAACCTGGACAACATAGACACAATTATACATTTAGGTGCAAAGGTCTCGCACTACAATTGCTAAGTACTATCAGGTGTAAAACACCTGTGCTGCAGACAAAATACGGCTCATTTAAGAACAGCTGTGGATGAGTATGAGTTGAGTTATGTTCTCATCTGGTGGAGTGGATCTTCAAAGCCTCTGGACAAGTGGCACTGGTGCAGCGGGATGAAGAACAGATGGAGCAGGGCTGGTAGCATAGCAGAACGTAGAGGAACTGGAGATGTAGCAGAACTAATAACTGAGCTGTAGATGTATTCGAGTCAGTGATGTTGCAAAGTTAAAAGTGGCAGAGATAAGAATGATGTAGGGTTGGTGGTGTAGGAAAGCAAAATGATGCAGATTCAGTGGTGTAGCAAAGTGAAGATGATGTAGGGTAAATGCAATAGCTAAAAATGACAACAATGTAGGGTCACAATTAGAAATTAGCAAAGTTTAAAAAAAAAATTTGATTCAGCTGCTTCTCCAAATTTCCTCAAGAAATTCGATCCTTTACCTATTACTTCGTAACAAATCACATTCCATTGTATGGAGTGGGCATAGTTAGATAAAGGCGATCACGCCGCCCTCCATCATTAAACCCCTCAGATGCCACGTTTAACACTGATCGCTGCATCTGAGAGTCACATCAACCTATCGGGGGGTGAAAAATATATACACTCACCCATTTGATCGCTGATAGGCCCTCGCGGACATCTTAATTGAAGAAAACGTGTCAATTCGGACATGTGATGACATGGTGATGTCATATGTTGGTGTGCATTAGAATTGGCACATTTTTCTTCAATCAAGATAGTCGCGACAGCCTCTTCACACTCAAATGGATGAGGTGAGTATTTTTTTTAAATCTCCATTTCAGGAAAAATTGATTCGTTATCACAAAGTGCCATGAAATCCGGCTGCACGGCAAATCAAATTTTTTCCTGAAAATTGGAATAATTCCACTTTGTTAACTTCGATTCACTCAGCACTAGTAACAATAACTGAGGCATCAAGGACGCACTCAAGCACTGTCTTAGGCCAGGTTTAAATAAGCCAGTGTGATGATGTCATGGGTGCATGTCGGGTTTCCATGGAAACCTGACACTCAGAAGAGGAGATGCACCCAGACTGAGGGAAGAAAGGCAGTGATCAGGACTGGAAATGGGACAGGTGAGTAGCAGTATGCAATGATAGGAAGTGGGCTCAGTCAATAATGTCTATGTGGCAAGCTCCATAATGTAGAGAAGCGTACATGATAGTTCTGAGCTACAGAAAGAAGAAAAGGAAAGCAAATAGGTACAATCAGATAAGACGCTAACCAAGAGTCATCATAGTTACAGCATAACTGTAATTGACATAGTTACATTTTTTATTTAATTTTTTTAATGCTTTATTGGAAGCTTTGCAGTAAACATAGATTTTCCATAACATCAGTTAAATCGGACGTTTGTGTTAACACGTGAATACAGTGAATGTTTCATGTAAAGTAAGACATTTGGCAGGGTGACAGTCAATGACAAACAAGATTAAGGCTTAATTTTCTTCTGAATTTCCTATATATTTCCAAGTCTTTCCATTGAGCTTGAAATCTAGGGAAAGTGTGTTTTTCCCATTCTGCTATTTCTTCAAATCTGTATATAGTGTCCACTTTCCCTATCCATTGCTCCAACGAGGGGAGCTCTGATGTAAGCCAGTATTGAGGCACCAAGATACGTGCTGCAATCATAAGCCTCTTAAAGAGGAGAGAGGCCACAGAGGAGAGAGGCCCAAAAGAGCCAATTGGGGAGAAAGAGGGATTTTTTAGTTGCAAACTTCATTGCTTCTTCTATAGATCTCACCCCACCACTTCTATATAAATGAACAGGTTCACCAGACATGATAAAAAGAACCCCTCTCCTCTCTGCACCACCAACAGACATCTGTATTCAATTGATAATATCTGTATGTGATATCGGGAGTTCTAAACCACCTTGTGAGAATCTTGTACTGGTTCTCCTGCACTCTAGTACATCTTGAGGAGATATGAGGCTCCAAAAATAATTTTGAGAATTCATCTGTGGAGAAAGAAGTCCCCAAATCTCCCTCCCAGAGACCCACGAAAGGCAACTTTGGTTTAGACATGGGGGTGCTAAGCCTCTTGTAAAGTTGTGAGATTGTTGGAGGAGTAAAGCTACATATCAAGCTTTCGAACCAAGTGAGAGGTCTAAGAGCTTGTTTTGGTATATGTTTTGATATGTATGCATGTAGGAAGGATATCAAGGGGTGTTGAAACTTTAAGTCTGGCTTTATGGAAATTAGGTCTTCTCCCTCTCCCCTCTCATTGAAGAGAGATAGTACAGAAACCTCTGACTTGCGAATGGATGTGGGGAGAGACTGTCTCAACTCATGTGGGGTTGTGCAAATCTCCCACCTGTATTAGTGGGAAGGGCAGTGGGATGTCCCAAGCTGATGTCTGAAACCAGTTCCATGTACCCAGGGTAGCTTTAACTATTTGATTGGCCTGGGAAAAGGGAACCGTATGATCCCTAGGGTCTATTAAAAATCTTCTGAAGGATGTTGAGAAATTTTTAACTTCCATTTCCATCCAGGACCTATGAGGAGGTTGCCTAAACCAGTCAATGATTCTGGACATAGTGATTGCTCTCCCTTATAACATTGGACCGGGAAGTCTCATTCCCCCAGAGGTTCTAGGCCTCTGGAGGATTAAAAGGGCCAGATGAACTTTTCCTCACCCCACCCCCCCACCCCCCCACCCCAAATAAAGGAGTGTATTTTTTTTTTATAGTGTTACATGGGACGGGAATTGGAAGGACTTGTAAATAGTTTAATCTAGGTATTACTAGTGATGTAACCAGGTTTTTGCGACCAAACCATGATAATATTGGAAAGTTAAATGAGGTAAGTTGCTCTTGTAGAGATTTCAACAATAGAATATAGTTGAGGTGGGTGAATACTATTGAAAAGGTGCCACCGTTGTAAGCCGTGGCATACCATATAGGGACCGAGATGTATCCTAACCCGGATCATCATAACCCACATTACTAATAGATGGAAAATCACCTTGTTAAGGCAAGTTCAAACCTGAATTATTAAAGCAAACAATTAAGGTAGCTAAAGGAATGCACATCTAAAGAACCTTAACATGTCTTATAACAAAAGACTCCTTATAGAAGGGTCCATACGTCTATAAGTACAAAACAGTATGATGAAAACTTAAGAGTGTGACAGAAATAACCTGAGGCGCTGCTGGAAGAAAAATCGCCATTGCTGCAGGCGGTACTGCGATAGTTCTCTCTAGGTCCATGCTATAGAGACTCTGGAAACAGCTCGTCACAAGTTCGGATGGAATCAGGTAAGGTCTCTCCTCCCCTGCATCTTTCTGTTGTTGGGCGATTTTTGCTTGGAGTGTATGGACCAAGCCTCTTGAATGAGTAGTTGAGGAAGTTTAGGAACCGAAATATCCACTGCGAGCCAGCTATCCATCTTGATGGGAGAAACATCTAAGATCTTCCAGGCCTGGGGTAAGTCCTGTGGAGAACGAATAATGCAGCGTCGACCATTCTTGGCAAAGGTAACCCCGAACGGATATAACCACTTATACAATAGGTTGTGATTCCTTAAATGATCGGTCAGGGGTTTTAAGATCCTGCGTTTCGCTAAGGTGGATGAAGCAATGTCCTGAAATAGCGAGATTGAAGAATCCCCGATTCTCAGGTCTGAGTTCTTGCTGGCAGCTTGTAAGATGGCTGCTGTATCCCTGAAACTTAGCAGACCACAAATCACATCTCTGGGGGCTTCGCCCTCTTTAGGTACGGGGCGCAGTGAGCGGTGGATTCTTTCAATAGTAATCCCTGTAGCTCTATTATCTCCCAGCAGTTTTGCGAATAATGACTTAGTAACTGCTTCTAATTCGTCTGGGGTAATCGATTCATCTAGCCCCTTCAGTCTTATATTCTTGCGTCTGCTCCTGTTCTCTTGGTCCTCAATCATGAGGAAGGCATTATTAAGAGAGGAGACTTGCGCTTCCATAGCGGTTATTAAATCGGCACTGTGGGACGCAGCATGTTCTTGTCGGGTCTCTAATTGTTCGACGCGATTTCCCAGGGCGCGCATATCATGTCTGAGGTCACGTACCTCCTAAAGCAGGGGAGCTAGAGCTTGGATTAATGTCTCTTTGAAGAAGGCTTTGGTGAGTGTGTCGCTGTCCTTCTGAGCTGGTTCCTCTTCAGGGGTATCCATATAATCAACCTCTCCTTCCTCCTGATCTGATTCCCGCTCTGCTTCTTTTTCAATGTGGCGGGCCGCCATCTTAGCTGCACGAGCAGGGGACAGTGCCGACTTCTTGCTGAAGAATCTGTCCATGTCTCCCTGATTTTTCTTAGATCTTGGAGTGTCAGGGGCATCTCTGGATCTTTCTCTACCAATTTTGCCCATTTCGGATCCGATTGGAGTGTGCAAAAGCTGTGTAATGTGGGTTAGATGGGAGAGAGCTCCTGCTCAAGCCTCCGTCTTGTTCAGCGGTTAGGCTCCGCCCCCTAGAATATAGTTGAGGTGAAACAATCTCTGAGGGTGAGAGCCTATCTTCACTTCAAAATAAGTCAAGAATGGGGCATTCCAGTTAAAGGGGGATTTCGTCTCTAGGTCTCTCCTAACTGAGGGATTTAGACCCAAACTCAGCATGTGCGATTTTTTCATATTAATCTTGAAATTAGATTAGGAGTTTAACTTCTCCAGCAAATCATAAATAATGGATACTTTATGTTCTTGAGAGCCCAAACCCAACCTGACTCCCCTAAGCCTCTCATCCTGCCTAATGGTTTGGAGCAGCGGTCCCATAATTAGGACAAAGACCAGGGAGGAGAGAGGGCAATCCTGTCTAGTACCATTCCTAATAGGGAATGAGGGGATAGGGTATCATTCACAATTATTGCAGCTGAGGCATTATTATACATGGAGAAGATTGTTTTTATAAAAGGGTCTGGGAGGCCAAATTTTTCTAATGTTAGTCGCATAAAATCCCAATTAACCTTCTCGGCATCAGTCCCCAGGAGGACTAGAGGGTGGGAATATTTTTTTGCATAGAATAGTACATTCAAAATTCTTGCAGAGTTGTCTTGGCCTTCGATCCCTTTTATAAATCCCGTCTGATCTCTATGTATCAGGGAAGGTAGATAAACAGGTGGCTAGCATTTTTGCTAGTAGTTTTAAATCCAGGTTTAAAGAGATGGGACGATAATTTTCACAATATGCTGGATCTTGCCCTTCCTTTGGGAGGATTGTTATATGTGCTCTAGTCATGTCTCAGGTTAAGGGGAAGCCCCGAAGAGACTGGTTTCAGATAGTCAATAAGTGTGGAAGTACGGATTTACTGAAAGTGCGATAATATAGCGCAGGAAGACAGTCAGGCCCCGGGGCTTTCCCTTTTGGAAGACTTTTTATGGCTATCAAGAGTTTGTCCTCTGTGAATGGAGATTGTAGGGTATCTCTCTGAGTATTGTCTAGCTTAGGGAGTTGTAAGGACTGAAGGAAAGTATTAATGGCGTTCAAAGGAGATGTTAGTTCCATCACTGGTTTGTGATGGGGATATTGTATAGTGACTGGTAAAAGGTGGTAAAAATTCTGCAATTGGTGGGCTCTTTTGTTGTAATTGCAATGCCTCCGCATAGAATTTTACAATTATAGTTATGTGCTTTTCTCTGTTTTATGCGGCCCATCATGAATCTAGAGGCTATGTCTCTGTGCGCAAAGTATTTGTATTGTGAGTATAGGTAATATTTAGCTCAAGCCGTATTTAAAATATTTTTTTATTCCGTGCGAGTTCTATTTTATATATCTCAGATAAAAGAGTGTCTATACGGGCCGCTCTTTCTTTCTTGAGACATTTCCCTATATTGATGAATTGGCTTTGTGTGCATCCCATAAAACATGGGGAGAGGTCTCTGGGAGTGAGTTTAGCAAAAAGTATTCATCTAGAAGCTTTTGTACTCTCTCCTTTAGGGTATAAGTAGATATCAATTGTTCATTAAGCTGCCATTTGAAACTCGTGGGGCACAGTGGGGTGTAGAGACCTTTATAAGTACAGGAGAGTGGTCTGATAGGTAAATAGCCGATTGGAGCTTCAAGGCACAATTGTAAATGTTCCTTGGAAATAAACAGGTAATCTAACCTTTGATAGGATCTATGTACAGGGTGGGCCATTCATATGGATACACCTTAATAAAATGGGAATAGTTGGTGATATTAACTTCCTGTTTGTGGCACATTAGTATATGTGAGGGGGGAAACTTTTCAAGATGGGTGGTGACCATGGCGGCCATTTTGAAGTTGGCCATTTTGAATCCAACTTTTGTTTTTTCAATAGGAAGAGGGTCATGTGACACATCAAACTTATTGGGAATTTCACAAGAAAAACAATGGCTTGGTTTTAACGTAACTTTATTCTTTCATGAGTTATTTACAAGTTTCTGACCACTTATAAAATGTGTTCAATGTGCTGCCCATTGTGTTGGATTGTCAATTCAACCCTCTTCTCCCACTCTTCACACACTGATAGAAACACCGCAGGAGAAATTCTAGCACAGGCTTCCAGTATCCGTAGTTTTGGGTGCTGCACATCTCGTATCTTCACAGCATATTCTAGAGTGATGTTAAAATCACCTCCCACACCCTCACTGAAAGACACAACTATTGGGAAGAGGACATTAAACCAAGCATTTTGATTGACATTAGGGGCATAGACGTTGATAAATGTATAAGTCTGACTGGCTATTGTGCCTTTCAATAGAATATATCTACCCTCATTGTCTTGAATATGGTCACGGTATTGAAATGGGGTCCCCATGCTGAAGCTCACACTCACACCCCTGGAGGCCGATGAGTCTGATCCGCAAAGGAACCATGTAGGGAAATGTGAATGGGTGAGGTTTGGGTAGTGGTTAAATCTAAAATAGGTTTCCTGCAAGAGGAGGACAGAGCAACCCTTCTTCAAATGCAAAAGGATTTGGCACCTCTTTGAGGGTGAATTAAAGCCCTTCAGATTGTAAGAAGCTATTTGAAAATTAGCCATGATAAAATGAATGGACGGAGGAATAATGCTCGTTGTCTATATAATAGGGCCTTGAGCATTGAGATAAAGGAATAATGCTCAGCCTCCCTAGGCGAAGCAAGAGTTCTTTTGTATTTTCCCTGTAGGTATATATTCTGAGAAGCATTCACTGAAACGAAAAACTGTGTAAATACGTGACAAAAAAAAGTGTATGGCCTCTAAAATTCTATTTGCTCCTTTAAAAAGCTTAAAGGTATAAAGGGAGGAAAGGGGGAAAGTATTAACAATAGTGTGTAGCACCACCCATGGTCGGGATGTGGATCTGGTCAGGGGCTCATTTGAGCCAAACAGGCAGAGCTGCAAGAGAAGACTAGTTAGATTAAGCAGAAATAGTTAGAAAGAGTGATATAATGAGCGCAATTAAAGAGACAGCAGCTTTAAAGGGCTTCTGTCACCTGAAAAATGGGTATTAAGCTGGCTGACGTTAGCGATGAGCTCATGTCAGCTGAACATAACTATATTACTGCCATCTCACTGCCTGAAGCTTTTATTGAGAAAAATGAACTTTTATATTATGCTAATTAGCCTCTAGGAGCGGGGGTGAGGCGGCGTTGCACCTGTTCCTAGAGGCTCCATTTGCCCACCTATTTTCACGTCCTTCTTCTCTTGATTGACAGGGCCAGGGCAGTGGTGCTCTCCTCCCGCCGACCATGTCCACAGTGTAAATCTCTCGCCATTCAGTATTCGGTGCAGGCGCATTAAGGGAAGGACACTCGGCGGCTGCTGGCTTCCTCACTGCTCCTGCGCCGAATACTGAATGGCGCAAGATTTACACTGCAGACATGGCTGGCGGGAGGAGAGCAGCGCTGCCCTGGCCCTGTCAATCAAGAAAAGAAGGGCATGAAAAGAGTTGGATAAATGGAGACATTTACAACTGGCGCTGGATGCACTGAAGTTTTGGAGAGGCTGGTGCCTCCACCAGCTTAAGGGTCTAAAATGCCGCTCTTAATAAATGTGCCCCATAATGTGTATAAATACGTTTTAAGTCAATGTATACTGATATTTTTCAGTTACTGTATGGTGATATTATTTAGTCCTTGTATGAAGGTATAAGTCATTTGCTGTACATCAGTAGCATTCAGTTACTGTATAGTGGTATTATTTACTAATTACTTACTGTATGGTGGTATTCTGTCACTATATAGCAGTATTCTTTTACTGTATGCTGGTATTATTCAGTGACTGTATGGTAGTATTCATTTATTGCATGGAGACATTATTCACTATATGAAGCAATTAGTATTTTTCTGCATAACAGCGGTACTCAGTTACTATACAGTATGCTGGTATTACTCATTGTATGGCGGTATAATTCATTTAATGTTTGTTGGCATTATTCAGTCACTAAATGGCAGTAATGTTTGTTAATTGCATAGGTGTATCATTTAGTCACTGTATGCAGCTATTAGCCATTTTATGTATAGCAGTAGTATTTAGTTAATGCATACTGGCACAACTTTCTATAAGGTGGTATGGCACTTTTATTTAGTCACTTTATGTTGAAAGGTTGGGGGTTGGCTGTGCTATGCAAACAATGGAAACCTGTCTAATTCCTTTATGTACAAGCTAATTAATGGTTTGATCTCTATTTTTCTGATTCTCTTTATACAGCCATATAGTTAAATGTCTATTTCTATCTTCTGCATTTGTTCCAATGATCAATGGGTCTCTTGATTTCTAATGTGTTGTAACATGGTGTCCATAGCAATGTTATATCACTACTGCAGGCATTAGACACCATGGATGAAACATCAGCACCATGGACAGAGACTGTCTGCTGCATTTTATGTGACATAACATCACTGTGAAGTTCATGTCACCAAAGACATTTAAAACCAACATACTGTGGATCAGTCAAGCGTGGCGCCACAGGACAGAATAGGTTAGGTGAATAGATTACATCTTTTATTTCTACATTTTATGTTAAGACGGTTTTAACTCTTTGACTACGTAAAAAATGAAGCTCCAACTCCAAAGAAATATTATGAAATGTATCAGCACATTTTGATATAAAAATTATTGGTGTTCAGAATTACATTTTAAATGATATATGCAGAGAATTCTTAATAAAAAATGGTAGAGCATTAAAAAAGAAACAGTTACACATGCTGATTGAAAATATATGCATATTCTTTATTCCCCACAGTTCAAATGATTATGCTGGGCTATAGATTGTGCCAAGCAGGAGCCTATGTTGCCTCTATGGGCATAATCAAATGAGGAACTTTCTGTGCGACCTGTTCTGTCTTCATACACGTTCACACAGTGTGCAGTCTGACATTCAGCACAAACCATTCCCGTCTTCCAAATAAGAGGACTGTTTTTTGTAGTCTAACTTGCTTATTGGCAAAACAGGAGTATTTGATCGATTGATCGATCCTCTTGTATTGATATTACTTCAAAAATGATTTGTTCCTCCAGGAAATACTTATACCATATGGATTTATGCAGCTAGCATTCAGTTCACCGTGAAATACATACATTCATATGCAAGGAGCGTCCTCTAGTGGTCACTGTTGATACACCAAAATTAATCA
The DNA here is from genome assembly GCF_014858855.1 of Bufo gargarizans. NCBI lineage: Eukaryota > Metazoa > Chordata > Amphibia > Anura > Bufonidae > Bufo > Bufo gargarizans. The sequence continues at coordinate 486,745,339 of NC_058080.1, read as the reverse complement.
TTTGACACTATGGCAGTGAAGATTGTCACAAAATGGAGTTCTGACTTCTGTAAGGATATATTATTACATGGCAGTTAGTAAGTCTTCTTTTTTATATATAAATAAGGCACAATGCCATGTTTATCCCTTTTTGTGACACTTTTCATGTTAAGAAAGTAGGCGTGTATTTCAAGTCACATTTATCACACATTCTCTGTCTCTTTACTATTAATTAGCATCAGAACTTTAGACTTTAGATGTATTGCATTATGATCAAATAATCAATTTCAAATAAGATCAAAGAATTGTGATTTTCATATTTATACCCACGAAATGTTTAAGAAAAAAAGAAAATTTTTTCTTTGTTTTCACATTTTCCATTCTTTTTTGTTAAAGTCACAGTGTGCAACTAAAATATTTTTTTCTTAATGATACCCCCTTTCCATAACAGTTGTTTTGATATATATTCGCTTGTGGTGGGGCTGGAAGCTATGCTGGTGTTTTTATTTGTCTTTATTTTTTATCTTATTTATTTTAGACTTTTGTGTCTCCCATAAGAACATTTTGTATTACAATATTTTTGTTGATTTCTCCTGGGTCTGACATATTAAATGACATAATACAGCCCATAGAGAGGTTGTACAAGGTTGTACAATGTCACTCACTGTAGAGTTGATCTGGGTCTGCTAAGACCCAGCAGCTCATGCAAATACCCAGTCCACAACAATCACATGATCGCAAGGTCCGGACCAGGAAGCGGCATTGGTAGCTCTTGAAAGTGATGCGTATTCACCGCGTTCATGACCAGAGATGTTTTGGTCCTTTATGTCCAGAGCAAAGTTTCTCCTTTATCAGTTCTGCATTTTTAATGCTATTTTTTAGTCTACGTACAATTTTTATTTTTATTTTTTGCTGGATATATTTTAAATTTGACTGGATATCAATTTCTTTTGTAGATCTTATTTAGGAAAAAAATTGTCAAAAACAGGCAAAAATTTGTTTATTTCATTATTTTCACGCTCTGTTGTAATGTAGTTAGTTCAGTGAATACTATTTATCCCAAAAATGAATCATCTAATTCTCCTGTGCATCGTTATGTAAAATATATTTAGATTGTGTAGCACAAAAAAAATAACTATTTTAATCACCTTCCCTTAGCTATAGAAGCAGCAGCTGTTTATAGACCGTACAGAAACTTTTTCACAAAGGTGGTTAATATAGGTTTGGAGAACTGTGATCCTATATTTTTTTATTTTTATGGGAGGACTATTTATTTATGTTTTTTTTCATTGTTTACTGATTATATATTATTGTATTTTATATATTTTGCTATATATATTGTATTTATTTATATGTTTACATTTTACCATATATATTTATTTTTCTTTCTATGGAGACAGGGGACTACCACTAGTGTTGATTGCAAATATTCTAATTGCTAATTTCTATCGCAAATATTGGCACTTCTAGAATTTGCAAATATGTAGAATATAGTGCTATATATTCTAGATTTTTTTTTTTTTTAAACAGTAACCTCCCTTCTTGCTTGTGGGCCAATGAGAAGGCTGCAATGTCTTTGTCTGACCTTAGCAACATCCCTAACAACCAATTGGAAAGTTGCCTACTCCTTACTATATAGGAAACCCCCCAGCAGCCATTTTCTGCTGTTTTTTTTTTTGTAGTTCTGAGAGAGCAGTGTCATTGTTGTGCTCTGTGCTTTCATCTGGATCCTTTTCCTTATCCAATTACATTAGATAGTTAGCTCATATATATTACAGATAGTTAGTGGGAGATAGTCAGTGTAGGTCAGATAGTGATATAGTGCAGCTGATAGGTTCCTGTGCAGGGTGTTAGGTAGTGTGATATGAATTATTGTTTCTCTGCTGTCCATACATACATGCTACAGACATAGTGCTGTGATGTCACAACAATACTTACTGCACCAATCAGTAATATCTACTCAGACCTGATAGAATGAAGTTGCATGTATTGCCCACAAAATATGAGCATTATTAGTGCCGATTTGCACAATCGCAAAAATAATGACTGGAGATAAAAAATGCTGGAATTCGCTAATTTATTGCGACTATTATGCGAAAAATTTGCAAAATATTGCAAAAACTAATATTGCCTATGCCGCTCATCACTACGTACCACCAATTTCCCAGTAAGCGTGTGTCAAACACTCTCGCGCTATGAAAAAGGCAAAACACATTGCCCCAGATTTCTGACAAATTTATTTTTTATTAAACATTAAAAATTGTAATAAAAAATACCCACTTATTCTGACTTATTCTGTCAGGAAAAGTGGAACTGGTATTTCAAAAACATGGCGCTCATTCCGATTACCATACTTCTCAATATATTAATGCCTGCTAACTGGCATAAATACAGTGATAGATCTCCTGCTTTACTTCACATATTACAAAGCTATCTGCTGCTGCCATTAAGGAGAGCTCAGTGCATTGGAGTTTATACAATTACCATTGTGCTGTAATTATCTATTTGCACCTAGTGGTCACTGCATTAAAATGCCTGAAACCTGTATACACTGATACACAGAGATGACAAAGATTGAGTATTTTGTTGCATGCCTCCAGGTCCCTTCTCTGCAGGGATTCCTTGTGACATAATTATTGAAGTCACTGGGTTCCTTACCAAAAATCTGAATTCAATAACAGAGAATTCAATATGAGCACTGTTTTCAGAGGATGTTAGTGTCAGAGAACTAATTATTTTATTTCCATAGGTGCATCTCTGTTTCGGTAGAGACATTGGGCTGTCAGTGTGAAAGTGCCATCCTTTAGATGGCTACTGCATGTAGTAACATCAAAAGCAGCAGATAAATTAACAAGCAATTAGTTCTAGTTTTAGTTACAACATCCAATTACACAAATGGATAGTATTGAGATATTGCTGATGATAAGAGATGAGATAACTTTAAAAAAATTCGATTTGGCCGGTTCGCCTAATTTTTTTAATTTTTTTTTGGTTTGAATGTCGTTAAAAAACAGCAATTTCCTGGCTGTAGAAAGCCTATATAGTGGTGTAGAGCACTGTGCCTTGCAGTAACACGCATAGGGAGTCTGCTGTGGTAGTGAAATAAAACTGTGAGTCAGTATAACATGCAGATGACAAGTGTCGCTCTTAGAATCACTGCACACTTCGCTTATTTGGGCAGTCACAGGGCCAAAACTGACCAAATAACTAAAGTATGAACTCAGCTTTACAGGTCGATGTTAGCACCAAGAAGAAGCACACGCCTTTTACACTCTCGTCTGCTGATTCCACATAGATGTCTACAGAACCTGTTCTATTAAACGCTTATACAAGTAGAGCCCCTCTGACAGAGTGGAGAGGGTGTCAGCAGTAAGTTTTTGTTGACATCGCTGATTATTTTGCTCTTCATCTAATCTGTCAGAACAATAACCACCCCCCAAAAATGTATCCTGTCAGTTGAGCATCTGCCTTCACTCGGTCAGCATTTGGTCAGTAATCCATCAGTATTGCTAAAGCTAAAAATAAACAGGAGAGGATCCAAAACAGAGACGACTCATGAATGGAATATTTGCATGTCTTCTGTGTTTTGTACCCACTTCTGGTATTGGCTACCAAATCATAAGCCAATTCTGATGGGACCATACAGGCCCTACAGCTGCTACACAGAGAGGATCCGTTGTGCATCTCATTTTTACCTCCTTCTGACAGATCAGAAGAAGGGTCAAATAAATGATGATGTCAGCCAGGTCAAAAGGCAAAATAGTTGCCCAGTCAAGAAGTGGGAAGGGTGGGAACAACATGAGAAGTCCACAGAGTAGCCCTATGACTTAGTGGTGAGGTGGAAGCAGCATGAAGAGACCACAGAGTAGCCCAATGACAGAGGCTAGAGGTGGCAGCATCATCAGGAGGAGGCCACAGAGTGGCACAATGACAGTATGGAGGTGGCGGCAGCAGCAGGAGGCCACAGAGTTACACAATGACAGACTGTGGAGGTGGCGGCAGCAGCATCAGGAGGAGGCCACAGAGAGGAACAATGACAGTGTGGAGGTGGCAGCAGCATCAGGAGACCACAAAGTAGAAAGGTGACAAACTGTGGAGGTGACAGCAGCATCAGGAGACCACAGAGTGGCAAGGTGATATCGTTTGTAGGTGACAGCAGCATCAGGAAACCACAAAGTGATAAGGTGACATAATGTGGAGGTGGCAGCAGCATCAGAAGACCACAGAGTGACTTGGTGACAGAGTGGGGAGTTGGGTATCAATAAGAGTACCAGCTGAAGATAGTGTGTGAAATAAGGAGTACTTGGCTTCAAATGTGTGGCATCAGGTGGGTGCCAGCATCAGAATAGCAGCAGAGGCAGGTAGCCAGAACAAACTGGTCTCTTTTGTCAAAGTGTTGACGTGGCACCATGGATGATCTAGTCTAAAGCATCAAGCATTGGTGGGTGGAAATCCTGGCTGATCCACGCCTGATTCATCTTGAGAAAGGTCAGTCTCTCCACACTTTTGGTGGACAGGAGAGTTCTTCTTGGGGTAACTATGGCCCCCGCCGCACTAAACACCTGCTCTGATGCCACACTACTGGCCGGGCAGGATAGCTTTTCCAGGGTAAACTCTGCTAGTTGCGGCTACAAATCCAGTTTGGCTGCCCAGAAGTCCATCTTCAATGTGGGGTGGCAGGGTGCTGTCCAAGTATGCCACCACCTGCTGATTCAGGTCCTGCTCCAGGTATAGCTGCTGCTGGTGAGTAGTTTCTTCACTAGACGGGTGAAGAAAGCTTCTCATCAGCGACTCTAGACTTAAGTTGCTGCTGATGGAGCTGGAACTGCTCCTCCCCCCCCCCCACACCCTGCCACAGCAGCCATGGCAGAGGAACGTGAGTGCAGAGGGCCCCCCCCAGTCAGACCTGTGAGAGGATGGACAATGGCGCAGATAGGCAGCGGCCAACTGACTGCATAGGATGTCTCTAAAGTAGTTCAGTTTGTCCTCCCTCTCAGCAGGTGTAAAAAAGGCCCCCATTTTGGACCGGTAGCAAAGGTCCAACAAGATGGAGACCACTGCTTTCCAGGCAGGTAGGCTCCCGCAAAGCGGGTGGTCTACACCGGGCACGTTTGGCTACCGACCTCCCACTGCTGACACCCTGCTGACTCCCAGCCACACTAGAGACTTGCTGGTTTTGTCGCTGCCTCATGTGCAAGCTGCCACCCTCTTATCCCGATGATGATAAAGCCCCTAATTCACCCAGCTCCCAAGTGCGATCAGCTACATCATCATTAGTGATTAACGAACATCGGTCAGGATGGGAGTACAGGCCCCAAAACATTAGGCATTTACCAGACAGAAAACATCAAGTGATTATGTGGCTGGAGGTATATCAGACGGTCATTGGATATCAATTTTACTGCAGGCCAGTGGAGTACATACCCCAAAAATTATTCATTCAATGTACAGAAAAGAACCAGTGATTATGTAGCTGGGGGTATATTAGACGGTCAATAGATATCAATTTTACTGCAGACCAGTACAAATACATGTCAAATACATATGTTTAAAAGAACTAAAAATATAAAATTTGATTAAAAACATGGCTAAAGAAATTCCCCCTCTTGAATAATCCCCAAATTATACTAGGTTGCATTCACTAACATGTGGTCGTCATAGGTGTTGCATTCCCCAGAGGCTCCAACAATTAGGCATTAGAGATGGCCTTGCGGTTCGCCCGGCGGTCGGTTCGCGGCAAACTTTGCTCGTTCGCTATTCGCCAAACATGCAAACATATGGCGATATTCGCACCCGCTATATTCTTTTACATTGTGAAGAACTTTGACCCATGACACATCCATCAGGTGGTACAGGACAGCCAATTGAGATATTTCAGCACATGGACCTTATAAATAGACCTGATCTGGCTGCCATTTTACATTCTGTCTTTTTTCAGTGTAGGGAGAGGTTGCTGAGTGGAGCAGGGACAGACTGTTAGTGACACAAATCGCTAGGTAATAGGTCCACAAAAGTCCTCGTCTTACCGTAGCGTAAGACAGAGTATAGTTTAAGCTACAATCATTACACTTGCTTATAGACGTAGTGTTTACATCAATTGCAGATTTTTTTTTAAGAGTAGAACAAAACATAAGACTTAAATGCATGAACACCTGGAAATAGATTGTAAGGTATTTAGGCAAAGTTTCTATACGATTTCCATAAAGTCCAAATACGGAGGAAGGTACTTCTGGATTTTAGTTAGAGCTCTTCAAGGCGATAAAATTGGTCAACCTTAGCTATCCACTGATCAATAGTGGGAATATCTGGGTTACGCCAATATGTGGGGATGAGTAGCAAGTATTTGACATGTATTTACCGGCTGCTGTCAGTTCTTGCTGATTTAGGCCGAGCTATTACACTAAAACAGAGCAATATTACAAAAAAACTAAATACACGTTATAACTGTATAAACAATTTATATAACTTATTAGAAATGTAGTTTTGTTTTAAGGCAACTTTTCCAATAGCAGGAGCATCTCCTGCACCCCCTTCATGGCCTGGCGTTACCTCTCCTCCATGGCCTTCATCATCTCCTGAATGACCCGCATATCCTGGTGGTGCTAATTCTGCATTTTGGCCAATTTGGCCTTCAATGTTTTCATTACTGTTGGAAAAAATATATATGAACATTATTTGTAATTCTTATTACACCTTAAAACCTTTATTTTGTGGTGCATCTAACTTTATGATCGCTTGCTAGTACACCTTTTGTGATAAAATTTGTCCCAAAAATGCCTTTTTGGAGAGTTTAAAATTTTTGTTGAAAGGTGTCCATCTGAGGGGTTAGTTGGTGTAATATTTTTATACAGCTGGTTGTTACAGATGCGGCAAGACCTAATATGTTTCCTTATTTTTTTGTTATTTCTGTTTTACACAATAAAAGCATTGTTGAACCAAAAAGAATCCATGTTTTAGTGTCTCCATAGTTTGAGAGTCATATTATTTTTATTTGGCCATTGTCTAATGTTAGGGTCGCATTTTTGGCAGAATGAAATGACCGATTGTTACAATTTTGGGAGTCATATGCCTTTCTTGATAACTTGGTGTTGCACTTTTAGTGATGTGAAGTGACTAAATTAGTAATTTTTTTTATTGTTTCTATTATTATTTTTTTTTACAGTGTTCACCTGAGGGGTTAGATCATAGGATATTTTTATAGAGACGGTCGATATGTACATTGCGGTACAAAATATGTCTGTTTGTCTATTTTTTGTCTTTATACACATTGAAGATTTAAATCTCAATACGTTAGTGATATTTATGATGATTATATAGTTTATTATTTCAGTACAGTATAATTTTATTTTGTTTGTTAGCTAGTGATAGTTCTATAAAGTTTAATAAAAGTTCTATAGAGTTTAATATTATTTATTTGTTAAGTTAATGGTTTTAATGTAGATTAAAGAGTTATTGTCCAGTGATCTTTTTTTGTATTGCTATAGTGTATGTTGTCCCCTCATTGTTGGTCCTTTTAATGTTTATGTACATGTTATGGATACATAATCATATTGCTATGTGCACATATTTACCCTCCTGGCGGGGGCTGGTGATCGCTTCCTCTTCCTCCAAGTCCTGAGATGGGGCGGTGCTGGAGGGTCCAGCACTTTCCACCTCCTCCTCCTTTACTTCTCCCACATCTGGTGGGGGTGGCTCAATAGGCTGGGAGGGTCCGGCCTCCTCCTCCTCAACCTGCACCACCTCCACCAATCGCCTTCTCCAAATTGAGGGAATAGGAACTTCTGTGATCACAGAATGCTCAGATTTTAGATAAACAACTCAGAAACGTAACAACATTAGATATAAAGAAATTCCAATATGGAGGGATCTATATATAATTGCAGTGGCTGCCAGCTTTATGACAAATAACTCAATCAAAAATGAACAGCATGCAAAAAGACATCCCCTCCACAGTGTCTTGATGAAACAATAGGGCGAGAGGAGACCCATGGGATGGGATTATCTCCTGAGTGTATCATAGAATGATCCACTTCTCTACACCAGAGTTGTCTACTTCTTAATCTGATCAATAACACAATAGAACAAAAAGAAAAATAAACTAACACATTCGTTGGGAGTCTCAGAGCAGAGTTAACCCTTATTACGTTTATGGAGTCACACCATGCAACTTTAATGGGGAATAGGAAAGATGTGGCCTATGAACTCAACCAAAAAAATCATGGTTTATAGTTCCCTCTAACCCAAATAGGTCAGAGTGGGGATCTCCATAGTCCTGGGTCCAACCCGTAGGAAGGAGGCTAGCCCTCAGGCTTCTACTGCAGACACAGTGATGGTTCAGTCCGTCACTTGTCTGGCACAAACCCAACACATCACATCACCCAAAGAACACCATCCCCACAATGAAACATGGTGGTGGCAGCATCAGGCTGTGGGGATGTTTTTCAGCAGCCGGGACTGGGAAACTGGTCAGAGTTGAGGGAAAGATGGACAGGGATATTCTTGAGCAAAACCTGTCCCTCTCTGTGCGTGATTTAAGGCTAGGACGGATGTTCACCTTCCAGCAAGACAATGCCCCCAAACACACGGCTAAGGGTACTTTCACCCTTGTCGGATCCGTCCTTCCGCTGTTTCCCCGTATCGCCGAACCGCCGCTCTGTCCCCATTGACTATAATGGGGACGGGGCGGAGCTCCGGCACAGCACGGCTGTGCACGGCGAAAGCCGCCGGACTAAAAAGTCGGACATGCAGGACTTTTTAGTCCGGCACCGCCGCTCTGCGCCAGAGCTCCGCGCCCGTCCCCATTATAGTCAATGGGGGCAGAGCGGCGGTCCAGCGATACGGGGAAACAGCGGAAGGACTGATCCGACAGGGAGACCAGCCTGCCAGATCCTTCCTGCCGCAAGTGTGAAAATAGCCTAAAGCAAAACTTGCTGCAGAGCTTCAGACACGCCCCCTTTTCACTCCATTCAGCAGAGCAGGACATCTTGCCTGAGAAGCTTGAGACACACCACCTCTATACAGGATGTGCTGCCTGAGGAGGAGAGAGATCGCAGGGCTGGAGCAGCTGTGTGAAGGGATGCAGAAAAGTCTGTGATTGAGTCTGCACTGTGACGGTCTCTTCTCTGTGGGACAGGAGGGGTGGGGGGATGTCAGGGAACTCTTCAAGCTGCTGTTGGATGCTGCAGACCAGCAGTTTCATGCTATTTGGTTGTTTTACCGCCTCATTTAGCAGTTTGCCTCCATGACATCTGCCCCTGCCCCTCATATTCTGTCCTATCTCATCCTCATTGAGCCCCTGCTGTCTCCTTTTCTCCCTCATGTATCCAGAGCTCCTGTCTCACTCTCCTATCGCCTATTGCTGCCCTGAACAGACCTCCTTCCTCTACTTCTTGTATGAATACCATAGCCTATTCCACCTACTTGCTGTGTCAACCTCTCCTGTCCATACAGTGTCCTGGTCACTTGTGTCACTCCTCTTCCTCTCATTATGGTGGTGTGTAAACTGCATGCACCATAAGGACCTTCTAACGTCACAGGGTCATGCGACTGTGCCCCCCACCCTGTACTGTGTCCCCTTACCATACCCTGTACAGTGCCCCTTGTCATTCTATGTACTGTGCCCTCTTGTACCTTTTTATCCAGTCACTGCATAGAAGTGTTATCCAGTTACTGTATGGTGGTTTTATCCGATCACTGTATGGAAGTATCCAGCCACTTTATGGAGGTGTTATCCAATAACTGTATGGCCATAACTGTATACCCTTCCCTGCCCACTCCACTTCTTTTAGACCTGACATGAGTGGGGAAAAGTTGCAGATTGCGGTGCAAAAGTACCTTTGCTCCACAATCTTTGTCAGAAATACGCCTAATATAGGCGAGATGTTATGTGAACCCACTGGGGAAGGGGGGTTGGGGGATTCATGCAAAAATTTGCTGTGGGACCCAGTCATTTCTAGCTAGTGAAGGCCTCTTACACAGTATAATGACTCCAGTGTCCCTCCATAAAGTATAACCCCCAGTGTGGAGGCCACTGGGGGCCATAATTCTAAATGGGAGGCGACTGGGGGTTATTATTCTGAATGGTGGGCCACTGTGGGGTAAATATACTGTGTGGGGGCAACTGGGAGGTCATTATACTGTGTGGGGGCCACTGGAGGTTGTTATATTGTGTGTGAAGGGCATTGGGGTGGTCATTATACTGAGAGAAGGACCACTAGTGGTTATTATACTGTATGGGGGCCACTGGGGGTCATTATATGGTGTGGGAGCCACATGTAAATGTAAAAAAAATATGCCACAAGAGGGCCCACTGAGATTTATCGCCCAAGGGCCCAAATGAACCTGGAGCCAGCCCTGCCTAAGAACAAGACATTTTTCACTGCTAAGACATATTACAAAGTTTTTTGTGGTTACTTGTCCTATTTATTTATGCAAAGTTGTGTGAAAAGTTAGTGACAATTTAACTGTTTACATTCCATGTGTTCATTCAATTTACAAAGCATTTCAAACCAGTCTTGATATTCTTACAGGGTCAAATAATCTGCAATGTGATAATTGTCATTAGTGATGTCCCGAACTATTCGCCGGCGAACAGTTCCCGACGAACATAGCTTGTTCGCGTTCGCCGCGGCGGGCGAACATATGCGATGTTCGGTCCGCCCCTATACATCATCATTCAGTAAACTTTGACACTGTACCTCACAGTCAGCAGACACATTCCAGCCAATCAGCAGCAGACCCTCCCACCTCCTGGACAGCATCCATTTTAGATTCATTCGGAAGCTGCATTCTCAGTGAGAGGAGGGACAGTGCTGCTGCTGCTGATTCAATAGGGAAAGCGTTAGCTAGGGCAGTATTCGGTATCCAGACTCTTCTGCTGTAAGGACAGCGTCCTGACAGCACCCCAAAAAGCCCTTTTCAGGGCTGGTACATCAGTCTGCTTTTATATATATATATATATACACACAGTACAGACCAAAAGTTTGGACACACCTTCTCATTCAAAGAGATTTCTTTATTTTCATGACTATGAAAATTGTAGATTCACACTGAAGGCATCAAAACTATGAATTAACACATGTGGAATTATATACATAACAGAAAAGTGTGAAACAACTGAAAATATATTCTAGGTTCTTCAACGTAGCCACCTTTTGCTTTGATTACTGCTTTGCACACTCTTGGCATTCTCTTGATGAGCTTCAAGAGGTAGTCACCTGAAATGGTCTTCCAACAGTCTTGAAGGAGTTCCCAGAGATGCTTAGCACTTGTTGGCCCTTTTGCCTTCACTCTGCGGTCCCGCTCACCCCAAACCATCTCGATTGGGTTCAGGTCCGGTGACTGTGGAGGCCAGGTCATCTGGCTCAGCACCCCATCACTCTCCTGCATGGTCAAATAGCCCTTACACAGCCTGGAGGTGTGTTTGGGGTCATTGTCCTGTTGAAAAATAAATGATGGTCCAACTAAACGCAAACCGGATGGAATAGCATGCCGCTGCAAGATGCTGTGGTAGCCATGCTGGTTCAGTATCCCTTCAATTTTGACTAAATCCCCAACAGTGTCACCAGCAAAGCACCCCCACACCATCACACCTCCTCCTCCATGCTTCACAGTGGGAACCAGGCATGGAGAGTCCATCCGTTCACCTTTTCTGCGTCGCACAAAGACACAGTGGTTGGAACCAAAGATCTCAAATTTGGACTCATCAGACCAAAGCACAGATTTCCACTGGTCTAATGTCCATTCCTTCTGTTCTTTAGCCCAAACAAGTCTCTTCTGCTTGTTGCCTGTCCTTAGCAGTGGTTTCCTAGCAGATATTCTACCATGAAGGCCTGATTCACGCAGTCTCCTCTTAACAGTTGTTCTAGAGATGTGTCTGCTGCTAGAACTCTGATTGGCATTGACCTGGTCTCTAATCTGAGCTGCTGTTAACCTGCGATTTCTGAGGCTGGTGACTCGGATGAACTTATCCTCCGCAGCAGAGGTGACTCTTGGTTTTAATTTCCTGGGGCGGTCCGCATGTGAGCCAGTTTCTTTGTAGCGCTTGATGGTTTTTGTGACTGCACTTGGGGACACTTTCAAAGTTTTCCCAATTTTTCGGATTGACTGACCTTCATTTCTTAAAGTAATGATGGCCACTCGTTTCCCTTTACTTAACTGCTTTTTTCTTGCCATAATGCAAAATCTAACAGTCTATTCAGTAGGACTATCAGCTGTGTATCCACCTGACTTCTCCACAACGCAACTGATGGTCCCAACCCCATTTATAAGGCAAGAAATCCCACTTATTAAACCTGACAGGGCACACCAGTGAAGTGGAAACCATTTGAGGTGACTACCTCTTGAAGCTCATCAAGAGCATGCCAAGAGTGTGCAAAGCAGTAATCAAAGGAAAAGGTGGCTACTTTGAAGAACCTAGAATATGACATATTTTCAGTTCTTTCACACTTTTTTGTTATGTATATAATTCCACATGTGTTAATTCATAGTTTTGATGCCTTCAGTGTAAATCTACAATTTTCATAGTCATGAAAATAAAGAAAACTCTTTGAATGAGAAGGTGTGTCCAAACTTTTGGTCTGTACTGTATATATTTCAGTTGCCTGGCTGCCTGAGTGTGAGAGGCTGCAGGCTCAGTCACAGACAGCACTGTGTGCACACCATTCATACAGGGTGTGACAGAAAATATCTTGCAGATAAAAAAAAAATTCTATTTAATATTTTTCTGTGATATAATCACATTTGCAAGCCTGTGTGTGTCAGGCCCACACATACTGTACTGTGGCCACTGGCTAGGCCACCACTCATACCGTTACAGGGTGTCACTCAGTCAAATACCTTGCAAATAAAAAAAAATTATATTTAATATTTTTCAGTGATATAATCACAGTTGCAAGCCAGTGTGTGTCAGCACCACACAGACTGTACTGTGCCCACTACCCACCACTTATATAGGGTGGCACAGTACCTTGCACGCATAGTACCACTTATCTAAAAAAAAAATGACAGGCAGAGGCAGGCCACCCCGCAGGGGCCGTCGTGGTCGTGGTGCTGTGATTTCCACTGGCCCTGGAATAATGCCCAGTGTTCAGAGGCCACGTACCCTTAACCCAAAAAATTCGGAAAAAAAAGTTGACTGGCTTACACAGGACACCCAATCTTCCACAGCTTCCGCTAAGAACCTTGACGCACCATCCTCCTCCAGCTCAGCTTTGGTCACCTGCTCTCAAGTTACCACTCTCCCGCCCACCACCACCACAGCCGATTCACTTGATCCCTCAGAGGAGTTAATTACGCATCAGTTGGATGAAATTAGTGATGCGCAACCATTATGGCCAGAGGATGTAGATAACAGGGATATGTCTCAGTCAGGCAGCATTACACACATGGACGTACAGTGTGATGATGATGATGTTGTACCCGCTGCTGCTTTCTTTGCTGAGGTGTCAGATACAAGTGAAGTTTGATGATGACGATGTGTCCGTGGATGCCACGTGGGTGCCTGCTCGAAGAGAAGAAGAAGAGGGGGAAAGTTCAGAAGGGGAGACAAAGAGAAGGAGGAGACGAGTTGGAAGCAGGAGGTGGTCATCGCAAGGAGCTAGTGGCACATTCAGACAGCATATATCTGCACCCGGGGTAAGCCAGACAGCACGCCAATCAACGCATGCTGTTGCCACCACCAGAATGCAGTCATTGCAAAGCTCAGCAGTGTGGAATTATTTTTGTGTGTGTCTGCCTCTGATAACAGCGATGCCATTTGCAACCTGTGCCAAAAGAAACTGAGTCGTCGGGAAGTCCATCACCCACCTCGGTAAAACTGCTTTGCGAAGGCACATGATCTCACATCACAAACGCCAATGGGATCAACACATGAGTAGAAGCAGCACACAAACTCAAAGCCACCATCCTCCTCCTGGTCCAGCATCTTCAGCCACGTCAACCACTGCTGTCCTCCTTGCCCCCTCTCAACTACCCGCCACTCCGTCTCTCACCTTCAGCAGTTCTATCTCATCTGCCCACAGTCAGGTGTCTGTAAAGGAATTGTTTGAGCGTAAGAAGCCAATGTCACAGAGTCAACCCCTTGCCCAGCGTCTGCCAGCTGGCTTGACGGAACTCTTAGCCCGCCAGCTTTTACCATACCAGCTGGTGGAGTCTGAGGCCTTCAAAAAATTTGTCACTATTGGGACACCACAGTGGAAGGTACCCAGATGAAATTTTTTAAAAAAAAAGGCAATCCCAAACCTCTACTCAGTGAATGAAAAGGAAGTCATGGCATCTCTGGCACACAGTGTTGGGGCAAGGGTCCATCTGACCACTGATACCTGGTCTACAAAGCACGGTCAGGGCAGGTATATCACCTACACTGCCCATTGGGTCAACCTGCTGACGGCTGCCAAGCATGGAATGCGTGGCTCTGCAGCGGAGTTGGTGACACCGCCACGACTTGCAGGCAGGCCTACTGCCACCTCCTCTACTCCTCCTACTCCATCCTCTTCCATAACCTCCTCGGCTGAGTCATCTTCTGCTGCAGCGTCTGGCTGCACATCAACTGAATCCCCCCAGCTCCCCAGAGGCTATTCCACATCCCGGATACAACAGTGTCATGCTGTCTTGGGGTTGACTTGCCTGAAAGCAAAGAGCCACACCGGACCAGCACTCCTGGAGATCGGCAAAGTGGTGTGTGACAATGGAAGCAATTTGTTGGCGGCATTGAATTTGGGCAAGTTGTCACATGTGCCGTGCATGGCACATGTGTTGAATCTCATCGTACAAAGCTTTGTGTCTAAGTACCCAGGCTTACAGGACGTCCTCAAGCAGGCCAGGAAGGTGTGTGGCCATTTCAGGCGTTCCTACACGGCCATGGCGCACTTTTCAGACATTCAGCGCCAAAACAACATGCCAGTGAGGCGCTTGATTTGCGACAATCCGACACGTTGGAATTCAACACTCCTAATGTTCGACCGCCTGCTCCAACAAGAAAAAGCCGTCAACGAGTATTTGTATGACAGGGGTGCTAGAACAGCTTCTGCTGTTCTGGGAATTTTTTTGCCACGTTACTGGACGCTCATGCGCAATGCCTGTAGGCTCATGCGTCCTTTTGAGGAGGTGACAAACCTAGTCAGTCACACTAAAGGCACCATCAGCGACCTCATCCCATTTGTTTTCTTCCTGGAGCGTGCCCTGCGAAGAGTGCTGGATCAGGCTGTAGATGAACGTGAAGAGGAAGAGGAAGAGTTGTGTTCACCATCACCACCAGAGACAGCCTTGTCATCATCGCTTGCCAGACCTGCGGCAACGCTGGAAGAGGAGTATGAGAAAGAGGAGTCAGAGGAGGAATGTGGCTTTGAGGAGGACGAAGACCAACCACAGCAGGCATCCCAGGGTGCTTGTTGTTGTCACCTATCTGGGACCTGTGGTGTTGTACGTGGCTGGGGGGAAGAACAGACCATCAATGACATCAGTGAGGACGAGGAACAGGAAATGAGTAGCTCGGCATCCAACCTTGTGCAAATGGGGTCTTTCATGCTTTCATGTCTGTTGAGGGACCCTCGTATAAAAAGGATGAAGGAGAACGACCTGTACTGGGTGGCCACACTACTAGACCCCCGGTATAAGCAGAAAGTGGCGGAAATTTTACCAAATTACCGGAAGTCAGAAAGGATGCAGCAGTTCAAAACCAAACTAAAGAATATGATTTACACAGCTTATAAGGGGGATGTCACAGCACAACGGGAATCTAACAGGGGAAGAGGTGAAAGTAATCCTCCGCCTACCACGACCACGGTGGCAAGGACAGGACGCTTTACAGATGTGTTGTTGATGGAGGACATGCAGAGCTTTTTCTGTCCTACACATTGCCACAGCCCTTTCGGGAACCAGCCTTAGAGAACGACTCAACCGACAGGTAGCAGACTACCTCGCCTTAACTGCAGATATCGACACTCTGAGGAGCGATGAACCTCTTGACTACTGGGTGTGCAGGCTTGACCTGTGGCCTGAACTATCCCAGTTTAGAACTTCTGGCCTGCCCCGCTTCAAGTGTCCTGTCAGAAAGGACCTTCAGTGCAGCAGGAGGCATTGTCACTGACAAAAGAAGTCGCCTCGGTCAAAAAAGTGTTGATTACCTCACCTTCATTAAGATGAATGAGGCATGGATCCCGAAGGGACTGACAGTGGGGGATACGTTTGACTAACAAAAGGCCTGATGACATGCCTTGGCCTCAAAATGGTCCCCATGCTGCTGTATTTAATGTCTGCATACCGGATGACTTTCGTGAATTCTCTGCCACCAACTAGGGTTTAAGCCGCAATGTTTTAGTCACCTTTCTGCCTGGAAAACATCAATTTTTCCGGCCTGCAACAATACCTAATTTTTCGGGCATGTGTACATGCCTAATTTTTCTGGCCTCTAGTGCTGCACTGTGGCTGCAAAAACAAAACAAAAAAATAAGGCACATACATGTGTCAATTCCCCTTCGTGATCGTTACCTTGTTGTGGTGAAGGGGCTTGCATATCACAATGAAGCGATCATCACCTCTATAAGTGTGTTGGCAATGTTGCCACACCCCAGATAAGGCCGTTGCTTCATTATAATCAGACTAAAAATGATCGGCTGGATAATTTTTCATAGAAACAAACATAATTTTATTTATTTTAAGTTGTATGGGTTTTTAATACATAAAATAAAAAAATCATAATAAAGTCTCTTAACAGTTTATTAGAAATAATGCAGACAATTTAAAAAATCCCCATCAATTCCAATACAAAGCAAGTACAGAGCTCAGAACCAAATTATTTCAGGATGTCGTTAATTCGACAATGATTAATCAATTCGACACACGTCCCCAGATAGGGGACATAACAGGGATTAAACTGATAGGAATAGGACTAGTTAAGACACCACTCATATAGGGTGTCACAGCACATTGCTCCGTGCACGCGCAGTGCCCCAACTTTGGAGTAAGAGGACCGACCAAGCTGCTTTTTCCATCTCCCGATTCCTAAAATCAATTCAGTTTGGTGTATCAGAGTTTGGTCTGTCACTGTGAAGGCAGTCGAAGGTACCTGGCCTAAATTTTTTTTCACAAAAGGCAATCCCTGATATGGGACGTAACAGGGATTAAACTGATGAGAATAGTACTACAGAAAATACCACTCATATTGGGTGTGACACGGCGCAGACGCAGTGACCGTGGCGTGGATTCAAACAAAGGGGAGGGAGCCAGCAATTTTTTAACCATCTCCCCGTTCGAAAAATCTATTTAATAAATGGACCCCAGATTGGGGACGTAACAGGGATTAAACTGATGAGAAGAGAGAACTATAGAAAATAGCACTCATATCGGGTGGGACAGTAAATTGCACGGCACAGAAGCAGTGACCGTGGATTCAAACAAAGGGGAGGTAGCCAGCGTTTTTTTAACCATCTCCCCATTCGAAAAATCAATTCAATTCACCTTTCGGGGACCCTTGGTGTTGTACGTGGCTGGGTGGAGGAAGAAACCTTCAATGACATCAACGGGACATGGCTATCTTGGTATCCAACCTTGTGCAAATGGGAAGTTTGCGGTTGGGCAAATGAACTGTTTGTGGTTGTTTGCAGTGCATTAAAAGGGGAGTTTGGTCTGTCAATGTCTGTGAAGCGGGCGTAACCCTTACACTACCTGATCGATACAACATCATACCTGATCGTATACACACACTGGATGTTTTAAACCACGTTGTTCAAAAAAATTTGGATTGTTAGGTGATGTATGCCCTCTATGGATTAAAATCCCACTCTGCGTCAACTATGTAATTTTCCATGGGAGTTTTGCCATGGATCCCCCTCCGGCATGCCACAGTCCAGGTGTTAGTTCCCTTTGAAACATTTTTTCCATCACTACTGTGGCTAGAAAGAGTCCCTGTTGGTTTTAAAATTCGCCTGCCTATTGAAGTCAATGGCGGTTCGCCGTTAGCGAACATTTGCATAAATTCGCGTTCGCCGTTCGCGAAAGGAAAATTTTATGTTTGCGACATCTCTAATTGTCATTAATGCAAGAAGTATGCTTTATATATAGTATTGCTGCTCCACATGATTGGTAACTTGATTATTTCAGCCACAATGCAGCACAGACATATATAGAATGGTTAAATTAACATTCACTGAAATATTATGATGCTCGCAAAAGCTATTATCTATGGCTACATTTTCTTTACAGTTGCATAAATATTGTGCATCACTCAGTTCCAATTAGGAATAAATAAAGATAAAAAAATATACTTTCATTATATTTGGATCTGTTCACTATCTAACCCCATATACCGATTCACTGATTTCAAAGGGGTCAGGCTTTCTATGTGTTATTTTCATTCAGTGATAACTGTGTTTATTGGGATCAATTACTCAAATTACCTTGTATACAAAATTCACTTTGGAAATGTTAACTGGTTTAACCCTTTTCATTCAGGATGGAAAGGACTAGAAAGAATGACAAATATCTATTTAAATAAAGGAAACATTTCTAGAGTATAAGTTGCTATGATTATAACAATCTATTCCTGACCTAAAATGAATAACCATTAAAAATTGCTTATTTAGTCATGTTAATTATCGCATATTTGGTAGCAATGAAATGACAGCAGTTATTTATCAATGATCATTTTTGGCTTGGAATGAAAAGTTCCATCCTGACATTTTCCCATCTCTTAAAATAGTGTAAAATATAAAAGAGGAACAATTTAAATCTACTAACAGTGACTAATGGTAGGTAATTGTAAAAACCAATGTAACCCATTCAAATATTCTATGCACATTATACAAGTGCAAGCTATTGAGGCCTTTTGAGTCAATATCTCTGTGTGACTAATTCTAGGTTGACAACCTTTGTATAGCACAAGCATTGTATTCATTGGGCTGTCTGCAAAGAAATGACTAATTTGGTTAAAGGCGTAAAGTATGGTCTTATAAAAAATAGTAACCTATGTGTAATTGATAGAAGCAATCACATTTTCAAATGTTTAAGGGTACATTATCCAAATTACCCAAACTTATAACAGTAGTAATATAAATGCATTGTAGCTATTCCTTGCAAAAAGATTTTAAACATCACAGTATAGAGCGAAAAATGAATGTAAAGTTTATGAAAACATAATTTATTTTATTTTTTATTTTATAACCAGTTTGACTCTGTAGAATAGTAATTTACAACTAGATAAAGTCCCTACTAAAATTGCATAGAAATATTATAAATAATAATGTCATAAATGGCAGGTTAAATCACAGGTCTTGTCAACTCGTTCAAACTACTCATGACACCACAGCCGTTTTTTGTTTTCTTTTTTCAATTATTGTTTTTTTCAATTATTGTTTGGGGTATATTATAGGTGATATATTCTTGTGGACTGTATCATTGCATTTTTGGTACAGTGATTGGCTGAGGCAATGGTTCCACCCAAGGTTATGTGTTCTTCTATCTTCATCTTCCCTGTCCTGTTTAGTGATGAACGAACATCTGCCGGGGTGGTTCGCAAACGCGATCAAATGTTCGCGAACCGCAAGTTCGCGGCGGGTCCTATTCATTTTAATGGCAGGCGAACCTGAAAAACATTCAGCTCATATTTTCAGCCAAGAAATAATTACTAGAAGTGCACAAATAGTCCCACAACATGGACAGTGACATACCAGATGTATTATTCGAATTTGCGATCTCCATTCATTTTCTTTTCAATGCGAAATATCGGCAATATAATTTTCGCGTATGCGCAAATGCACTATACCAGTGTAATGCTGGGGCTCCGATCGGTTACCATGGCAGCCAGGAGTCACGCTACTGAAGTCCTGGCTGCCATGGTATGTTAGTGAGCAGAGAGCAGCGCATTATAATCACGTGCGCTGTGGCCGCCGGTCGCTCCTTCTCATAGGTCTGTGCGGCGCATTGCTAATGCTGTAAGCATTAGCAATCCGCCGCACAGACAGAAGAAGGAGCGACCGGCGGCCACAGCGCACGTGAGTATAATGCGCTGCTCTCTGCTCACTAACATACCATGGCAGCCAGGACTTCAGTAGCGTGACTCCTGGCTGCCATGGTAACCGATCGGAGCCCCAGCATTACACTGCTGGGGCTCCGATCGGAACTGCAAACTGCCACCAATGATGGGGGGGGGGGGACCCTGTGGGATATGGCCGGCACATTCATTGGTGGTGCAGTGGCCACAGTCCCTCCCCTCCTCCTCCTACTCTGTCCTCGTTGGTCTTCAGCAGCAGCCGCGCACAGTGGGGAGGGAGGGACTCCCTCCTCCTTCCTCCTCCCTCCTCCTCCCTCCGCTGTGCCGGCCGACTCAGTCCTGCCTCTCTGGCCTCCGGAGGACACGTTTCAGCCCTAATCGGCGTATAACACGCATACATCATTTGCCCCCTATTTTCAGGGGAAAAAGTGCGTGTTATACGCCGATAAATACGGTATATCACACGCCTCTGTGTATCACACCTATCGATAGAACACCTATACTAGTGCTTAAAATGACTTTTGTGGCCCTATTAGCTAGCGTTTGGTGTCCCTAACAGCCTGTCCCTGCTCCACACAGCAACCTTTCCCTACACTGGCAAAACACTAAATGTATAATGGCGGCCAGATCAGGTTTATTTATAAGGTAGGGGGTATGTCCATGTGCTGAAATGTCTCAATTGGCTGTCCTGTATCACCTGATGCATGTGTCATGGGTCAAAGTTCTTCACAATGTAAAAGAACATGGCGGGCGCAAATTTCTCCATATGTTCGCATGTTTGGTGAATCGCGAACACGCAAAGTTAGCCGCGAAACGACCGCCGGGCGAACCGCAAGGCCATCTCTAGTCCTGTTGTAAATCAATAAAATGGTGAATGCAATTTTGAGTGAATCGTCCAAAACTAATTGGCACGTTTTGGATTTGCTAAAATAGAGAGTTTTGGAGGAAATTAGTAACAAATGACTTGTTTAGAATTAATTGGTTCATCTCTGTTTATGAGGGTGTCATCATATAGCATTGTAGTACATGTGATGCCAATGTATTTCTCTATTATTGTGCAACTGACTAATATACAAATTGCCCTTTTGTGCAATGAGGGCCGGGGCCAGCCTTAGGTGTTCAGGCGCCCTGTGCGAACTAACCTTGTTGCCCCCCCCCCCCCCCCAAAAAAAAAAATAAAAAAAAATATTGTGTGGCACAGTGTAGGCTATATGTGTATAACAAACATATTTCACATGAAAACTTACAGTTACTTGGCTTGGCCCTTGGGGATCTCGGATGCCACTTCCACACTTTGGCCGGGGGCTCGGTGGAGCTGATGAGGTGTTTTATCCTAATGAGAAAGATTTCATAATAAGTATTTAGAGAAGGGGCAGAGGGATAGCAGAGCAGGGAGAGGCTGGTGCTGCTACTAGGGGGTCATACCATGGGGGAGTAATAAAGCCCACCATAATGCCCCCCCCCCCCAGTAGTAATAATTCTCCTTATAATGTGACAGTGCAAAAAATACCCCCTTGTAATGCCCCCATTTGAGCTAATGTCCTCATAGTGCCCCCATAATGTGCCAGTATAAAATACCCCTATATAGTGCCCCTAGTAAATGACCCCATAGTGCTCCACACCCTCCTTCCTCCTAGTGCCCCCCATAATGTACCAGTATAAAATGCTCCAGTAGATGCCCTCAGTGTCCCCCATAATTTGCAAGTATAAAATACCCCTTCTTAGTGCCCCCGTAGATGACCCCATAGTACTCCTCTCCCCCCTTCCCCATAGTACCCACCATGTGTCCCAGTATAAAATTGTACTGTACAGAGAGCCCATATAAAATACCCCTTCTTTGTGGCCTCAGTAGATGTCCCTATAGTGCCCCCAATCATGTGCCAGTATTAACAGCCCCCCAGTGCCAGTAATAATAGCCCCCTATGCCAGTAATAGCAGCCCCCCTGTGCCAGTAATAGCAGCCCCCAGTAATAACAGCCCCCCTGTGCCAGTAATAACAGCCCCCAGTAATAACAGCCCCTCTGTGCCAGTAATAACAGCCCCCAGTAATAAGAGCCCCTCTGTGCCAGTAATAACAGCCCCCAGTAATAAAAGCCCCTCTGTGCCAGTAATAACAGCCCCCAGTAATAAGAGCCCCTCTGTGCCAGTAATAAGAGCCCCTCTGTGTCAGTAATAACAGCCCCCAGTAATAAGAGCCCCTCTGTGTCAGTAATAACAGCCCCTCTGTGCCAGTAATAACAGCCCCCGCCAGTAATAACAGCCCTCCCTTTGCCAGTAATAACAGCCCCCCCTTTGCCAGCAATAACAGCCCCCGCCAGTAATAACAAACAGCCCCCCCCCTTTGCCAGTAATAACAGCCCCCGCCAGTAAAAGTATTGTACATAATAAAAAAAAAAAAAAAAAAACACATACTTACCTTCATGTCAGTGATGTGATGCAGGCCTCTTCTGGCCTGTGTCCCATGCTGTATGGCTCAGGCGGCGCGATGACGTCATCGCGCCGCCTGCGCCGGCCTCTGATAGGCTGCAGGCACTAGGCCGGCAGCCTATCAGAGGAAGGGAAAGGGACACGCCTCTCCCTCCCCTACCGCAGCACAGGCAGGCATCTGTATCGCTGTCCTGAGGACGGCGATATAGATGACTGGAGATGAGCGCTTCCACAATGGAAGCGCTCATCCCATATTACACTGCGAGCTGTCGGCCGCCCGGCACCCCTGTTGCTGTGGCGCCCTGTGCGGCCGCACAGCCCAAAGGCCAGCCCTGATGAGGGCATCACCATTGCTCTTGTTGTACCCAAGCTCTGCTTCTTTCTGTGGCCAGCCTGTGCCTTGCTACTCTGCTACTGACTGGCCCTGTGTCACGGACGTTCCCGCGACAGGTGGAAGGAGATTGGTGAGACTGGCAACACGTGGTTTGATCTTACATGTTTTCGATTTGGATCAAATGACTTCTGTGTTGTTTCTGGTGCTTGACACACATTCTTTCCCCAGGTGTGGCTATTATGGTCATTTAAAGAGGACCTTTCACCGATTATTACACTGTGAACTAACTATACAGACATGGAGAGCTGCACCCGGGGATCTCACTGCACTTACTATTATCCCTGGGCGCCGCTCCGTTCTCCCGCTATTCCGTCCGGTATCTCCGGCAACTAAGTTATAGTAGGCGGAGATTTCAGTCACTAAGTTATGGTAGGCGGAGTCTGCCCTTGTTCTGCTCTAGCACTGGCCAATCGCGGCGCAGAGCTCACAGCCTGGGAGGTTATTTTCTCCCAGGCTGTGAGCTCTGCAATGCGATTGGCCAGCGCTACAGAAGAACAAGGGCAGACTCCGCCTACCATAACTTTGTGACTGGAGATACCGGAGGGCATAGCGGGAGAATGGAGCGGTGCCCAGGGATAATAGTAAGTGCAGTGAGATCCCGGGCGCCGCTCTCCATGTCTGTATTCTTAGTTCAAAGTGTCATAATCTGTGAAATGTCCTCTTTAACCTTTTCTATTTATTGTTGTTTCTCCCTCTATGCTATGCGATATACAGCTTCAGTTTGAGTTGTGGATAGCTGGTGTGTGGATCTCGACTGAGTTCCTGGTGCTGCCATAGCCACTTGAAGTTAAGTGTTTTCTTTCCCTTTTGTGTTTTGCTTGGGTTATTTTGTGTTTTGCATTTCACTGTCATGCACATGTGTATTAAGGCCTGAGGGAGACTCCTGTTTGTCCTTCCTTTTGGAGGAACAGGTTGTCTCAGTCCTGACATTAGTACCAGAGTCCTATAGGGTAAGTTGGGACATTAGGTATTCCTGTGTATGAACTCACCTACCTCTGGGGTCTGTTCATACTGGTAGGTCAGGACTTTGATTAGGGTTTTACTAGGAGGAGTCCATCTCCTTTCCCTAGTTTCCAGGCCATATTGCCTCACCCCCTTCCCTCCTATGTTCGTTGTGGTGTTTCCCTCTCACACCTGAATGTGACACCCTGAGACTCAAAGCAGCTATGGAGGGGCTAAGGAGAATGGCTTAATAATAAATAAAATGAATGAACTTCAGATAATAGTGTGGCATGGATGTAAAAACATGTCTGAAGAGGAAATTTGATGTTAGATACAGTATGATTTATATGCACTGGTATTCTCCTATAATTGTTATGGTTGCAACATCATTCAAGTCCACATAGAAGGATCATAGAGCTCTATACCATACCTTGGGGAGCACCTGCACAAAACTTCCACTTCCCTCATATGCCATGTTCATACATGATCGCGGCATCTAATTGTAAAATTAACAATAATTCAAACTTACAAAATCAAACTTACCGCCTCCATTTGCTCGCGACGGGCCGGCCGCCCCATCTTGCTTGAAGATCTCAGCCGAAATCCCACATGGTGCAAGATTACATAATCACGCCGGCTGGCGTAATCTCGTGCCTCATGGGATTTCGGCTGAGATCTTCAAGTAAGATGGAGGTTGGCGGCCCGTCGCGAGCAAATGGAGGAGGAAAGTTAGAATTTTTTAGTTTTTTATACTATTTCAGGTTAAATCGATTCGCTAACACGAAGCACGAGTAAATTCGGCTTCTAGGCAAATCTAATTCATCCTGAAATTCTGATCGAATTCCACTTCGTGGTATTCGATTTTTCTCATCTCTAATTATAACTATTGACAGACAGATGCTCAATACTGCATATTATTCCCTCTGGCACAACTGAAAGAAAAAGTAGCAATATGCCAATCAGATAATTAAGTACTATTGGCTACAAATATAGCGGTAATATCTAACAGTGCAATATACAACAAAAGTACTACTTAGTTTGCACATGTGGACTGCATTATTTATAGTAATCCGAAGGAGAATAATCATCCACAGATCCCCTATAACAGTGTCCCTGTGTAGCGAATGGGGGCCGTCATCTGGTTCTGTAATGGCAGCGGGGCCCAGTGCAGTCACTGTATTCTAATACACTGGGCCCCGCTCACTGTAGTATAATCATATCTAACTTGTGGGTATTGTTAAAGTATTCAAATCCTCTTAAATCTAGCACTGTACTACTTACTACTAACTTCTTGGCAAACAGGAAGCCGGGCGGGCGCTCGTAGCGTAGCTCACTACGCTCACTGCGCCACCTGCTTCATTCATAAAGTGGGCGGAGCAGGCGCGTGACGTAGTGAGCTACTGTCATGGTGGGGAGTGGGAGAAACCCCCACCGTATATTTAGAGCTGTTTCTAAGCCGAAAACAGAGATAGGGAGCAGGTCACCTCCTTCAGCCGCCCTAATCCTGACCCTGATCTCCTGACCGTATGAGCGCCACCCTAAAGGTGGGAGGGCTCATACACTCGAACCTGGATCCTACTGACCCTAACGGTCCCTTGCATAGAGGTCAGGGATAGGAGACAACCAGTTCCTCAAGGAAACAGACAAACCGGAATCTCCAGCAGCCTAGTAACAGACGGTAAAAGATAGAATCAGCAGCAACTGAATGGCAGGTAAACACCTGGAGAAACAACAGCACACCAGAACGACAAACACTTACCTGCCGCAGCAAAGATGGAAAAACACCAAAACAACCTGGACCCCCATGCGGACACCGATGTAAAGTGGCTCGAGGCAAGGCTGCAAATATCTTTTAGGTTCACCCCTCCAGGAAACCAAAGGGACCCCCTTTCGTAAGTAACAACAGACAGGGGAAAATATCAATCAACCATGCAGATCACAACACCAAACTGACCTGACATGGAACACCAGACATGACATAAACAACTAAACCCCAACATAAACCACACCAAACAACATAACAGGTGAGGAGGGTAAAGGAGACAAAGGGAGACAAATGATGTCCAACTAGGATGCCCTCACACAGGTAAGATGACATATCCAGAAAGGAGCAGAGCTCCTACACATATACAGGCAAACAACCAACTGACCTTCAGGCTCACAACACTGTATAAGAAGGGCAAGAGGCCACACCCAGCTCCACCAAGCACACATCTTAACCCCGAACACACCAGGATCGGAAGGGACACACAACTTAAAGGGGAAGTGTCAAAACATGCAAAACAACATGTTGCCACCAGCAACAAGCATGCACGGCAAAAGTTTCATGGTCCACTAAACCAGACCATGACACAGCCGTGACAGCTATGCTGCGAGCGCCCGCCCGCTCAGCCTCCTGACTGCCAAGAAGTTAGTAGTAAGTAGTACAGGGCTGGATTTAAGAGGATTTGAATACTTTAACAATACCCACAAGTTAGATATGATTATACTACAGTGAGTGGGGCCCGGTGTAGTAGAATATAGTGACTGCACTGGGCCCCGCTGCCATTACAGAACCAGATGTCAGCCATACACCCGATGGTGACAGCATTCGCCCCCATAAGACGTACTGCTATTTTCCCCCAACTGTTTTGGGGTAAAAAAAGGTGCGTCTTATAGTGCGAAAAATACGGTATATACTTTCTATATTGTGCATTTGGGTAGTGCATCATTTGTTTGTGGTTTAGCTGCGATACCTCAGTTACACAGGGTGACAAACACTATAGGAACAAATCATTTCTACTGGTGTGATATACCAGTTGCCCCCCCAAAAAAACTGATTGAAGCAGGGGTGTTATATACCAATTATATACTTTCTATATAGTTCATTTGGGTAGTGCAGCATTTGTTTGCTGTTTTGCAGCGTTACCTCAGCTACACAGTGTGACAGACACTATTGGAACAAATGATTTCTACTGGTGTGATATACCAGTTGCCCCTCAAAAAAAATGATTGAAGCAGGGGTGTTATATACCAATTACATACTTTCTATATAGTGCATTTGGGTAGTGCAGCATTTGTTTGCTGTTTTGCTGCATTACCTCAGCTCCAGATAGTGACAAATGCCATTGGAACAAATCATTTCTACTGGTGTGATATACCAGTTGCCCCCCAAAAGAACTGATTGAAGCATGGGTGTGATATACCTTCCTCCACAAATACTGATCTTCTATACATACTTTTGTCACAGGGTCATTTAGAAAATAACAGGCAGAGGAAGAGGCAGGCTATTCCTCAGGGGTGGTAGGGGTTGGGCATGTGCACCAGGTCGGAGTCTAAGTGGGAAGTTGCTATAGGTGTGTGCCATTACATCAAAGGATGCACCAGACTTGGTTGAGTGGCTCACTCAGCCTTCTGCTTCTGCACCCTCCTCATCCTTTCTATCTGCACCCTCTTCACTCTTGGCTGTGTGCAGCCCCCAAATACACCACCACCACCATAGCCCCTCCACTTGAGTCAGAGGAATTATTTTCCCATCCATTCCCAGACCTTACCGATGTGCAGCCATTCTTGGCATCGTATGAGGATGAAGATGTAGCAACGGCCGCCACCCAGCCGTCTGACGACAGTACCCAGATCAGCCGAAGTAGGGTGGTCCCCTCTGTTGCTGCCTACTCTGAGATCTCTAATGTCAGTGGTGGTGAAGAGGAAGATGATGACGTATCTATAAATGTCACGTGGGTTCCCACAAGAGAGGAAAAGGAGGGGAGTTCAGAGGGAGAAAAGTAGCAGCAGATAGGTTGGAGAAGGAGGAAAATCAGGCAGAGCTTACAGTGCACAGGAGGCAAAAAGCAGACTGCTAATGTATCTGGAAACCCACCTAGGGACGACCGCCTTAAGAAGGCACCTGGCCTTCCATCACCGAGACCAGTGGGACCAACACCGTCAGAACCCACAAAGACACACTCCTGGTGCTCCACGTCTTGCCTCTTCTCCTTCTTCTCTCTCCTCTCATTTGTCCTCCACGCCACCTTCCACCGTGCCGTCGTCGTGTTCATCTGGCAAAAGGCAGGCTTCCGTGGCCCAAATGTACGAGCGAAAATAGATGATGACATCGGATAACCCTCTTGCCCAATGGCTGACCGCTGGCTTGTCTGAACTGCTAGCCCACCAACAACTACCATATAAACCGGCTAGACTCGGAGGCCTTTAGAAAATTTGTGGCCATTGGCACACCACAATGGAAGGTGCCCGAAGGAAATATTTCTCCCAGTAGGGCATCCCAGAGTTATATGGCCACGTTCAGCGGCAAGTGAATGTATCTCTGGCACACAGTTTTGGTGCCATGATACATCTGATCAAACACGGGCAGGGGAGGTACAAAACTTTTACTGCCCACTGTGTGAACCTTCTGACGGCCGTCAAGCATGCAACCCGTGGCACCCGTATGGATTTGGTGTTACGACCACGGATTTCATGCAGGCCTGCCTCTTCTTCTCCTCCTCCTACTCCATCCTCTGTCTCCTCCTCGGCTGACTCATCCTTTTCAACTGCTACCACCTTTTCCACTGTGCCCCCCCAAGCTCCTCAGAACATATTTTTGACGTGCCAGGTGAGACGTTGCCATGCTGTGTTGCGGCTGTTGTGCCTTTCAGCTTTGCGGTCACAGACCGATCAGTGGCTAACCCGCCTTTAATTTGACAGTTGATAAAGTGGTGTGCGACAACAGTGCAAATCTGCTGAGCGCGCTGAAACAGGGAAAAATTACACATGTGCCGTGCATTGCACAGGTCCTGAACTTAGTCGTGCAGTGATTCGTTGCCAAATACCCCATGGTCCAGGACGTCTTGCAGCAGGCCAAGAAAATCTCTGGCCATTTTAGAAGATCTTACACAGCCATGGCTCGCCTTGCTGGCATTCAGCGGCGACACCACCTGCCCATCATATTTCTGATTTGTGAATGCCTGACACGCTGGAACTCCACCTTGTATATGCTTGATAGGCTGCTCCAGCAGAAATGTGCAGTTAACGACTACCTTTACGAACTCTGCGGCAGGACAGGTTCTGGGGATCTTGTTTTTTTTTTTACCGCACCATAGGAGGTTCATGCGCGACGCATGCAGACTTCTGCGGACATTTGATGAGATCACCAAACTTGTCAGTTGCAGCCAGGGCGCCTTCAGTGACATCGCACCTTACGCCTTTTTTCTGGAGTGTGCATTGCGTCATGTCATTTATCAAGCCATCGAGGAGCAGGAGCAGGAAGAGGAGGAAGTTGCAATGCTGGATGAATTCCCAGGATTAGCAACTCCATCTGAGACAAATCAACAGAAGTCTGAAGAGGAGTCAGAGGAGGATGGTGCCGGGGCGGAGGAGGAGCAAGAAGAGCATGCTTTAAAAGTTTACAGGGATCCCTGGTGTTGTCCGTGGCTGGGGGGAGGAGACCGAGGATGACATTATCTGGACAAAGATCAGGAGCTATGTCACTTCACAGCTTCCAGTTTAGTGCAAATGGGGGCCTTCATGCTCTAGTGTTTGAAGAGGGACCCCCGTATAAAAAGCAAGGACCAGTACAAGGTTACAAGGTACTTAGACCCCCGGTACAAACACAAAATGGCGGACATGTTACCAGCATCACAGAGGGCTGTCAGAATGCAGCACTTCTAGGCCATGCTTCGAGAAATGCTGCATTCTGCTTTTGCGGGCGCTGGCAGAGGAATTTCCACTCACAGAGAACCAGTTGTGGGTAACATTCCAACAGCGCATGCAAGAAGAGGTCGGTTTGAAGATGTGTTGGTCACTTCGGATTTGAGATCATTCTTGCAACCAACCCATCAAAAGCCACCCTCCGTATCCAGCCTCAGGGAACGCCTAGACCAACAGGTGTCCCACTACATTGGGTTAACAGCCGATGTGGACACTGAGAAGCGAGGAACCCCTGGACTACTGGGTGTGCAGGTTTGACCTGTGGCCAGAGCTGGCACAATTTTCCATGGAACTGTTGGCTTGCCCCTCGTCCAGTGTCCAGTCCAAAAGGACGTTCAGCGCAGCAGGGTGGATCGTGACCGGTAAGCGCATTCGCCTAGCTCACGACAGTATGGACTACCTCACATTTCTAAAAATGAATGAGGCATGGATCTTGGAGGAATTCAACAGCTGTGACAACCACGTTTAAGTGAATTTCCTCATGCCAGCCCACAAATATCCGCCACCACCCAGAACAAATATTGGTCCCTGTCTTAGGTAAATACAGCGGCATAAAAGGCCTTTTCTGTCCGTTAAATGCCTAATGTTTTGGGGCCTCAAAGGAATTTAACACCTGTGACGACCACGTGTTTCAACTATTATCATTAGAGTTTTTTTCAAGAGGGGGGATTTTCTTAGCCATGTTTTTAATCCAATTTTATATTTTTAGTTCTTTTAAACATATGTATTTGACCTACATTTGTACTGGCCTTCACGAAAATTGATATCCAATGACCGTGTAATCTACCTTCAGCCACATACTTACTTGTTCTTTTATGTATGTATGCTGAATGTTACATTTTTGGGACCTGTAGTACACTGGCCTACTGGAAAATTTATATCAAATGACCGTGTAATCTACCTCCAGCCACATACTTGCTTGTTCTTTTATGTACGCTGAATGAATAATTGTGGCGTCCTCGGACGACCACGTGTTATCAAATTTCAACTATTAGCATTTTTTTTTTTTTCAAGAGCCATGTTTTTAATCCAATTTTATATTTTTAGTTATTTTAAACATATGCATTTGACCTGTATTTGTACTGGCCTGCAGTAAAATTGATATCCTTTGACCGTGTAATATATCTCCGGCCACATAATCATTTGATCTTTTATGTTCGGTGAATGCCTAATGTTTGGTGCCTGTAGTCCAGTGGCCTACAGTAAAATTTGTATCCATTGACCGCATAATCTACCTCGAGCCACATAATCAGATTTTCTTTTATGTCAAGTGAATGCCTAATTTTCAAGGCCTGTACTCCCATGGCCTAAAATAAACATTTTATAGGCTCCAACAGGGCACATTTCAGAGAATTTCCCTTTAAGACGCATTAAAAATGTCCCCTGATTAAGATACATATTTTTTGTCGGAATTTTTGTCATTGATCCCTCTCTAGTATGTCACTGTCCATGTTGTGGGACTATTTGTGCACTTCTACTAAGTATTTAATGGCTGCAAATATGAGCTGAAGGTTTTTCAGGTTTGCCTGCCATTAAAGTGAATGGGGTCCGCCGTGAACTTGTGGTTTGCGAACATTTGAGGTTCGTGAACCATCCCGGCCAATGTTCGTCCATCACTAATCTGGACTTCTCCAAAGCATTTGACACTGTACCACATAAAAGGTTAGTATATAAAATGAGAATTCGTGGACTAGGGGAAAATGTCTGTATGTGGGTAAGTGGCTCAGTGATAGAAGGGTAGTGTCACGATCCCTCCCGTGACAGAGGTTAGAAGATTTGAGAGACTTGCATTACGTGAGGTTATCTGACAGTCTCTCGGTTTTCACTTTGCAGTGTTGCTGCTAGTATGACCACACCTCTTGTTTCAGGTGTAGCTTGTGGTTATCACTGCTCCTCTATTTAGTCTGGACTCACACGTCTTACCATACGGTTGATATTATCTGCCTGGAGTTGGAAGAGCTGGTGTGTTGTCCCCTTCTGAGTTCCTGCTCAATTATTTTCTATATAAGATAAGTGTACGCCCCTTTGTATTTTGTTGTCCCCTTCTGCTCATTGTTTACTAGGCCTCAGGGAGACCCTGGTTTGCTCATCTGGGAAGGAACCAGTGGTCTCAGACCCTGTCACTACACCTAGGGATTTTCAGGATTTCTATGGCCTATGTTTCCGGTGTATGAATATTCCCACCTTCAGGGTCTATTATGAATAGGAGTCAGGGCTAGGTTTAGGGTTTCCTAAGTGGTGACCTTTTTACTTTCCCTAGCTGTGAGGCCTAATTTCGGTCATTTTCCTTCTGTGGTCATTCTGGTGTTCCTCCCCTCCCTCTACATTGTGACAGGTGGTTATTAATGGTACACACTCAGATTGGGTCACTGTCATTAGTGGAGTAGCTCAGGGGTCAGTATTGGGCCCTATTCTCTTCAATATATTTATTAATGATCTTGTAGAAGGCTTGCATAGTACAATATACATTTTTGCAGATGATACTAAGCTGTGGAAAGTAATTAAGACGAAATATGTCAGTATACTGCTACAGATGGATCTGGATAGATTGGAGGCTTGGGCAGATAAATGGCAGATGAGGTTTAACACTGACAAATGTACTGTAAGGTTGTGCACATGGCAAGGAATAATGAAAGTCACCAGTACATACTAAATGGTAAAGCACTGGGTAACACTGACATGGAAAAGGACCTAGGAATTTTAGTGAACAGCAAACTAAGCTGTAAAAACCAGTGTCAGGCAGCTGCTGCCAAGCCCCATAAAATAATGTTTTGCATCAAAAGGGGCATACATGTCCATGATGAGAACATAGTCCTGCCACTTCACAAATCACTAGTCAGACCACACATGGAGTACTGTGTACAGTTCTGGGCTCCAGTGAACAAGGCAGACATAGCAGAGCTGGAGAGGGTCCAGAGGAGGGCAACTAAAGTAATAACTGGAATGGGACAACTACAGTACCCTGAAAGATTATCAAAATTAGGGTCATTCATTTTAGAAAAAAGACGACTGAGGGCAGAGCTAATAACTATGTATAAATATATCAGGGGACAGTACAGAGATCTATCCCATCATCTATTTATCCCCAGGACTGTCACTGTGATGAGGGGACATCCTCTGCGTCTGGAGGAAAGAAGGTTTGTACACAAACATAGAAGAGGATTCTTTATGGTAAGAGCAGTGAGACTCTGGAACGCTCTGCCTGAGGAGGTGGTGATGGTGGGTTCACTAGAAGAGTTCAAGAGGAGCATGGATGTATTTCTGGAGCGTAATAATACTACAGGCTATAGCTACTAGAGAGGGGTTGTTGGTCCAGGGAGTTATTTTGATTGCCTGATTGGAGTCGGTAAGGAATTTTTTTTCCCCTAAAGAGGTACAGTATCTACCTCACAGTTTTTTTGTTTTTTTTTTGCCTTCCTCTGGATCAGATTGCAGGATAACAGGCTGAATTAGATTGACAGATGTCTTTTTTCGGCCTTACAAACTGTTACTATGTTACTAATGTCCCTAGCGTATGAGCATTTGCCACTTCTCTCCGTATGCTCAGCTCACAGTGAAATGGCAGAGACCGCATGGGATGAGGGTTTTATTGGGCTGTTACAGGGGAATAGCTAACAGTGGATTGGCTGGTTGCATGGTATTATGGGTGATCTCGAGTTCCCAGGCTTCTTACTTTCACTGTGTATCATGTGCAGCTGCCATTTTAGAAAAAAAAAAAGCTATTTGTTACCACAAAGTGCGAGGAAGTTTGGATTCATGGCAAATTTAATTTTTCTTAGATTTGGGATCGAATTCCACTTCGAATGCTTTGATTTGCTCAGCACTAATCATTATATCTAATGCAAGATTTGGATGGGGTATTGTTTATCCTCTGTCGTTTGCCTGGGTCATGCAGTGATGTTGGGAAGGGCACACCTTGGTTTTGGGGTTCTTGCCTGGTGTAAGGTGGGATGTACTTGATGGAGATGGGTTTAGTAGGAGCAAGGCAGGATTCCCTGTAGTGTGAGGTAATTATAAGGCAAATTTAGCAGTAAAACATCTATTTTACTGACATTTAAAGTTTCAATACAGCATTCACAGCGGTAGTTCAGACTCTATATCAACCTGCAGATCTTACACAGCTTTATGGTCAGATTTTGCAGTTCTGATGGCTTCAAAAGTGCAAAAGTGGTTAACAGGCCACAAATTTCTTTCTCTGGAGCAATCTTCTTCACACTGCACTTTGCTCTCCAGCTTTAGCATCCATAAATAGGGGTGCAACACTTCACTTGTAGCTTTTTGCAGTTTCAAACTTTTCTCGCTTGCTTTTTACTCAGAAGTGGATCCACAATGTCCTCTGTAGGATGCGGGCCATAGCAGATCCCCAGTCTGCCTCTAAAGTGTGTCCAATCTCCTGAATTCTTTCATATCCTAGACAATTTAGCTTTGGAGTCCAAAAGCCTCTCAGACAAGTTATCTCCACAGTCTAAATTGTTTCATGTACCTGCAGTGAGCCCCTGAGGAGCCATTCCAAAAGGTGGGAGTAGTAGTGGCCCTGATGAGGTGTTGTGTCACAGTGTACTCCCTCAGACCATTGCTCCCTGAGGATCTGTGCATTGGAAATGTAGTTTTGAAGATTCAGGCCAGAAAAAAAACGTATAATAGTTTCTCTTTACATAGTGCAGAATATAACTTGTGGAACATCCAGTAGTTTTAACTACAAAGTGCCAGTTTCTGACACTAAATGATGAGGTATGGTGGCTCGTTAGATGGCAACAGATTGGCAGTAGCATGCAAAGTGTCCACTCCCAGTAATGAGCCGTAATCTCTCACTCTGCTGTTTTGACACACTGATGCTTTCTGGAGGCTGTGTTCTTCAGTTTTATTGCTCTCTGGAGCGTTGGTCTCACAGGAGAACTGGATCTGGTTGCTAAATATCTCTTTAGAGTGTTGGTCTCACAGGAGAGTTGGATACAGTTCCTTGGATAGGAGCTCTGCATGTGCTTACTCACTCCTCTCTGTCTGGACTGGAACTCCCCCTTCTGGCAGGAAGTAAGACCAGCCCACTCCTAAAAATAGGGATTGAACAAAGTGGTTAGTCACGTTCATACACGTGGCCAACCACTGTCAATCATATCTTCGCTGCTGGACTGATTGGCTTAAAAATATGAAAATATATAACAATACATAATAAATATTTGCAGATACCCCAAGGTCTGGGGTACTGCGCACCTCCTCTCCACAACGTTATGCTTCACCATGTCTATTCTTCTCTTTTTCTGCATTCAAGCTGGTTTTAGGCTTTTACCTTACATATTTTGCTCCTTCTGCTCACCTCACTGTCTCCCTCTGTTCTGACTTACTCCTCCCTATGGGTAGAGTGGAACAGTGCCATCTAGCAATGGCAACTAATGGCCTTTCAACTCACTTTGCAGCATACCTACTGTACATGCTGCACATACATTTAATGATTACAACTATATTCGTCATTGTTTTGCTCCTGACATGTTCCTCATTTCTCTTTGTATAAAAGACCCAAGATAATCCTATCATTTCTCTAATTCATCTTTCTGTTAATAGAAGTGTCTTAAGACTTCCCTCTCAAGTCATTAAACCACTGACCATCAGAACGTATTTTAGAGGTGTATTTCATTCAAGCTTAGGCTATTATATTAATGGGTTTAATTTAAGCAGAAGTAGCCCTACTAGCCGAATTACTGCCATTTAAATCAATTGGCTTCAGGGGAGCAACAGCCTTACTATAGCCATTAGACTTCAATTTATTACTACATTGCCTTTCAACTTGGACGAAACAAGTAGATAATGCCTATCCCTTGCCCTTTCAGCAGCAGACCAGGATACAGTGACACTTTATAGTTTAGAAGAAAAAAGTGGAGAGAAAAATGTATATTCATTTATGGCAGTGTTTCTCAGGCAAAGAACAGGTATCATAAAAGAAAATCTCTATAGGATACAGCTCTTGCCTTTGATGTCACCTCATTAAATTTGGATTCAAGAAGGATCTAACAGATGTATTAGTTTTAAAAGGATTTTGCTTCTTTTTATTTCACTCAGTCTTGCTCATTTTTAATAAGCGGCACCAACACACACATATGTACACATGAACACATATTATTATACATGGATTATGTATTACAAATGCAGGCAGATAAATACACCATATTTTTTGCTAAAAGAAATATTAAAAAAAGAAAAATGAAGCCTCAGATCTTCTCCTTTGATTTTTTAATAAATTCTGCATGTTTGAAATGGAATGAGAGAGATCATGAACACTCAATTAATTTCAGTGTTTTGCACTATTAAAAGAAGTGGGAAAAACCTAAGGATGTCAGGTTATAAATGCTCCAAACGTAACCAATGCACGTTCTGAATGAGTGCAAGAAAGAAGGGGCGCTTTGATTGGGGAATAAAAATGCATGTCTGTATTTTATTGCATTCAGTAAGCTTTTCACTTGTATTTATGGCTGCAATTATATCTCAATGAGGTTTGTCTACAGTGTTGGCTTCACGCTAATTTTCCCCCTCACTGAATTCTTGGAATAGGTTTGGACTGTTTATGAACCAGACATATTGACCTCATTTACAGCTAGCAGTTTAAATCCATAATTTTTCCACCCACAATCCCTCTTTGACATTCTGGCAGTGCGGTCCGCTCAGTGAGACCGAACTAAAAGTCTCACACTTCATTGAACACTATTATGCGGCTTTATGCTTATAAGCCTGCTCCCTGAGCTGCCTTTCAGCATTGCTGGATCCGTTTGGCCAGGGGCCGCTAGTGATTAACTTGAAGAATCCAATAAATCAGCATGTCAGCTATCGGGCTATCCTAGCTATGTCTACAAATCAAGGTTTACATTTACAGTTTTTACCTTACTGCGATTATCTTACATTTCCAGAGGGATTTTTCGGCACTGATCAAGAACACATATAAGCATATCTTAACCAAGCTAAGGCTACTTTCACATTAGCGTTTTTTTGCGGATCCGTCATGGATCTGCAAAAATGCTTTGGTTACAATAATACAACTGCACGCATGAATGGATCCAGTTGTATTATGTCTTCTATAGCCATGACGGATCCGTCTTAAACACCATTTAAAGTCAAAGGGGGACGGATCCATTTTCTATTGTGTCAGAGAAAACGGACCCATCTCCATTGACTTACATTGCTCCACACCACATGGCGGACAGAAAAATACTGCACGCAGTGTTTTGGTGCCCGCCTCCAGAGCGGAATGGTGACTGATCGGAAGCAAACTGGTGCATTCTGAGCGGATCCTTTTCCATTCATAATGCATTAGGGCAAACTGATCCATTTTGTACCGCTTCTGAGAGCTCATGACTAGGGTTGAGCGAACCCAAACTGTAAAGTTCGGCTTCCTACTGAACTTTAGGATTTTTGGACCCCGGACCCGAACCCAAACTTTTCAGTAAAAGTTCAGGTTCGAGTTTGGTGTTAGGAGAGTTAATGGCCCTTTTTGAAAGGCTGCAGAGCAGCCAATCAAACAAGCGTTTAACTTTGTGCCCTTAGAAGCCATCACAGCCATGCCTACTAATGGCATGGCTGTGATTGGCCAGTGCAGCATGTGACCCAGCCTCTATATAAGCTAGAGTCACGTAGCGCTGCACGTCACTCTGCTGTTACTAGTGTAGGGAGAGGATGCTGCTGCTGTGAGGGAGAGAATAGGAAAGAATTTTTAATCAGAATTGCTTGTTAACTCAGCGTTCTAAATAGATTTAATTTTGTGCAGTGCACAATCTTTTTACCCTGAGCCCAGTGACAGAGAAAAATAACTTTTATCTGTCTGTTAGGCCTCTTTTTTTTTTATTCGTTTTGCGGGCCGTTTTTTGCGTTCCGTATACGGAACCATTAATTTCAATGGTTCTGCAAAAAAAATGGAATGTACTCCGTATGCATTCCGTTTCCGTATTTACATTTTTCCGTTCCATTGAAAGATAGAACATGGCCTATTATTGCCCGCAAATCACGTTCTGTGGCTCCATTCAAGTCAATGAGTCCGCAAAAAAAACGGAACACATACGGAAATGCATCCGTATGTCTTCCGTATCCATTCCGTTTTTTTCTGATCTATTGAAAATGTTATGCCCAGCCCAATTTTTTCTATGTAATTACTGTATACGCCATACGGAAAAGCGGAACGGAAACGGAAACACAACGGAAATAAAAAAACGGAACAACGGATCCATGAAAAACGGACCGCAAATCACTGAAATAGCCATACGGTAGTGTGAAAGAGGCCTTAGTTAGGTGGGCGGTAGCGGCCATTTTATGCAAGCTCAGTGCACCAGCACAGCATATGTGCTTTAGTGACATTCAACTACAAGCTTAAAATACTGCAATAATAATCTGAATTTAAAAAACATAAATTTTTGGCAATATCCTACATCTGGTGCATTTGCAGATTTTGTGAGTGTGCAAGACAAGCTTGAAATACTTCAATAATTTTCTGGGTAAAAAAAAACACCCATTTTGGGCAAAAAACAAAATTTGCATCTTTTGCTGCATCTTTCAGTGTAAGATACACGCGTTAGATACTGGTGTTCTATTCTGTTATTAAAAAACACCCATTTTGGGCAAAATACTTAATTTTGAAGCCTATGCTGCATTTGTTAGTGTGACATACAAACTAGAAATACTGCAATAATAATCTGGGTTTAAAAAAACACCAATTTTTGCCAATACTCTACATCAGTGGCCTATGCTTCATCTGTCAGTGTGAGATACACGTGTTAGATACTGGTGTTCTATTCTGTTTTTTGAAAAACACCCATTTTGGGTAAAATACTTAATTTTTCAGCCTATGCTGCATCTGTCAGTGTGAGATACAAGCTTGAAAAACTGGAATAAAATAACTGGAATAATATTCTGGGTTTAAAAAAACACCCATTTTTGGTAATCCCCTACATCTAGGGCCTATGCTGCATTTGTTAGCGTGACATACAAATTGAAATACTGCAATAATATTCTGGGTTTCATAAAACACCCATTTTTGGCTATACCCTACATCAGTGGCATATGCTTCATCTGTCAGTGTGAGATAAACGCGTTAGATACTGGTGTTCTATTCTGTTATTAATAAAACACCCATTTTGGGCAAAATACTTACAAACCGGATTCCAAAAAAGTTGGGACACTATACAAATCGTGAATAAAAACTGAATGCAATGATGTCGAGGTGCCAACTTCTAATATTTTATTCAGAATAGAACATAAATCACGGAACAAAAGTTTAAACTGAGAAAATGTACCATTTTAAGGGAAAAATATGTTGAATCAGAATTTCATGGTGTCAACAAATCCCCAAAAAGTTGGGACAAGGACATTTTCACCACTGTGTGGCATCTCCCCTTCTTCTTACAACACTCAACAGACGTCTGGGGACCGAGGAGACCAGTTTCTCAAGTTTAGAAAGAGGAATGCTCTCCCATTCTTGTCTAATACAGGCCTCTAACTGTTCAATCGTCTTGGGCCTTCTTTGTTGCACCTTCCTCTTTATGATGCACCAAATGTTCTCTATAGGTGAAAGATCTGGACTGCAGACTGGCCATTTCAGTACCCGGATCCTTCTCCTACGCAGCCATGATGTTGTGATTGATGCAGAATGTGGTCTGGCATTATCTTGTTGAAAAATGCAGGGTCTTCCCTGAAAGAGATGACGTCTGGATGGGAGCATATGTTGTTCTAGAACCTGAATATATTTTTCTTCATTGATGGTGCTTTTCTAGACATGCAAGCTGCCCATGCCACACGCACTCATGCAACCCCATACCATCAGAGATGCAGGCTTCTGAACTGAGCGTTGATAACAACTTGGGTTGTCCTTGTCCTCTTTGGTCCGGACGACATGGCGTCCCAGATTTCCAAAAAGAACTTCGAATCGTGACTCGTCTGACCACAGAACAGTCTTCCATTTTGCCACACTCCATTTTAAATGATCCCTGACCCAGTGAAAACGCCTGAGCTAGTGGATCTTGCTTAGAAATGGCTTCTTCTTTGCACTGTAGAGTTTCAGCTGGCAACGGCGGATGGCACGGTGGATTGTGTTCACTGACAATGGTTTCTGGAAGTATTCCTGAGCCCATTCTGTGATTTTCTTTACAGTAGCATTCCTGTTTGTGGTGCAGTGTCGTTTAAGGGCCCGGAGATCACGGGCATCCAGTATGGTTTTACGGCCTTGACCCTTACGCACAGAGATTGTTCCAGATTCTCTGAATCTTCGGATTATGTTATGCACAGTTGATGATGATAGATGCAAAGTCTTTGCAATTTTTCGCTGGGTAACACCTTTCTGATATTGCTCCACTATCTTTCTGCGCAACATTGTGGGAATTGGTGATCCTCTACCCATCTTGGCTTCTGAGAGACACTGCCACTCTGAGAAGCTCTTTTTATACCCAATCATGTTGCCAATTGACCTAATTAGTGTTAATTGGTCTTCCAGCTCTTCGTTATGCTCAAATTTACTTTTTCCAGCCTCTTATTGCTACTTGTCCCAACTTTTTAGGGATTTGTTGACACCGTGAAAATTAGAATCAACGTATTTTTCCTTTAAAATGATATATTTACTCGGATTAAACGTTTGATCTGTCATCTACGTTCTATTACAAATAAAATATTGACATTTGCCATCTCCACATCATTGCATTCAGTTTTTATTCACAATTTGTTTAGTGTCCAACGTTTTTGGAATCCGGTTTGTAATTTTGCAGTCTATGCTGCATCTGGCAGTGTGCGATACAAGCTTGAAATACTGCAATAATATTCTGGGTTTAACCCCTTAGGACTTATGATGTACCAGTACAGCATGTTTTCCGAGTCCTTAAGGACCCATGATATACCAGTACGTCATGTGTATTTCTGCTCAAATCATTGAGCAGGCACCTTGGCTAAATGCGGGGGGGGGGGGGGGGGGGTCCCATGACCCCCCCTGTGTCGGCGATCGCTGCAAACCGCAGGTCAATTCAGATCTGCGGTTTGCAGATTTTACAGGAGTATTGGAATGCATTGTAAAGGATTAGACCCCCAAAAGTTCAACTCCCAAAGTGGGACAAAAAATAAAGTGAAAAAAAAGTATACATATTAGGCATTGCCACGTCTGTATCGACCGGCTCTAAAAAACATATCACATGACCTAACCCCTCAGATGAACACCGTAAAAAATAAAAAATAAAAACTGTGCTAAATAAAAAAAAAATTGTCACCTTACATCACAAAAAGTACAACAGCAAGCAATCAAAAAGGCATTTGCCCACCAAAATAGTACCAATCTAACAGTCACCTCATCCCGCAAAAAATGAGCCCCGACCTGAGACAATCGCCCAAAAAATAAAAAAAACTATGGCTCAGAATATGGAGACACTAAAACATAATTTTTTTGTTTTAAAAAAGCTGTTATTGTGTAAAACTTACATAATTAAAAAAAAGTATACATATTTGGTATCGCTGCGTTCGTATCGAACGGTGCCAAAACTGCTACTTCTTGTTATCTTGCCTCACAAAAAGTGTAATATAGAGCAACCAAAAATCATATGTACCCTAAACTAGTACCAAAAATACTGCCACCCTAACCCGTAGTTTCTACTTTTTTGGAGTTTCTACTCTAGAAATGTTTCAGGGGGGGCTTCAAATGGGACATGGTGTCAAAAAAAACAGTCCAGCAAAATCTGCCTTCCAAAATCCGTATGGCATTCCTTTCCTTCTGCACCCTGCCATGTGCCCGTACAGCTGTTTATGTGTTTCAGTAAACTACAGAATCAGGGCCATAAATATTGAGTTTGGTTTGGCTGTTAACCCTTGCTTTGTAACTGGAAAAAAATTATTAAAATGGAAAAATTGCCCAAAAAGTTGGGGTCACTTTTATGGAGTTTGTACTCTAGAGGTGCATGAGGGGGGCTTCAAATGGGACATGGTGTAAAAAAAAACAGTCCAGCAAAACCTGCCTTTCAAAAACCGTATGACATTCCTTTCCTTCTGTGCCCTGCCGTGTGCCCGTACAGCGGTTTATGACCACATATGGGGTGTTTCTGTAAACTGCAGAATCAAGGCCATAAATATTGCATTTTGTTTGGCTGTTAACCCTTGCTTTGTAACTGGAAAAAAATTATTAAAATGGAAAATCTGCCCAAAAAAGTGAAATTTTGAAATTGTATCTCTATTTTCCATTAATTCTTGTGGAACACCTAAAGGGTTAACGACATTTGTAAAATCAGTTTTGAATACCTTGAGGGGTTTAGTTTCTTAGATGGGGTCACTTTTATGGCGCTTCTACTCTAGGGGTGCCTCAGGGGGGCTTCAAATGGGACATGGTGTCAAAAAAAAAAACAGTCCAGCAAAACCTACCTTCCAAAAACCGTATGGTATTCCTTTCATTCTGCTCCCTGCTGTGTGCCCGTACATCGGTTTACGACCACATATGGGGTGTTTCTGTAAACTACAGAATCTGGGCCATAAATATTGAGTTTGGTTTGGCTGCTAACCCTTGCTTTTTAATAATTTTTTTCCAGTTACAATGGAAAATCTGCCAAATAAGTGAAATTTTTTAATTGTATCTCTATTTTCCATTAATTCTTGTGGAACACCTAAAGGCCTCTTTCACACGGGCGCGTATTCTGCGCGGATGCGATGCATGAGTTGAACGCATTGCACCCGCACTGAATCTCGACCCATTCATTTCTATGGGGCTGTTCACATGAGCGGTGATTTTCGTGCATCACTTGTGCGTTGCGTGAAAATCACAGCATGCTCTATATTCTGCATTTTTTACGTAACGCAGGCCCCATAGAACTGAATGGGGTTGCGTGAAAATCGCAAGCATCCGCAAGCAAGTGCGGATGCGGTGCGATTTTCACGCACGGTTGCTAGGAGACGATCGGGATGGAGACCCGATCATTATTATTTTCCCTTAGAACATGGTTATAAGGGAAAATAATAGCATTCTGAATACAGAATGCATAGTAAAATAACGCTGGAGGGGTTAAAAAAAATAAAAAATAATTTAACTCACCTTAATCCACTTGCTCGCGCAGGCCGCATCTCCTTCTGTCTTCATCTTAGCTGTGTGCAGTAACAGGACCTGTGGTGACGTCACTCCGGTCATCACATGGTCCATCACATGATCCATCACCATGGTAAAAGATCATGTGATGGATCATGTGATGACCGGAGTGACGTCACCACAGGTCCTGTTCCTACACAGCAAAGATGAAGACAGAAGGAGATGCCGGGCTGCGTGATCAATTGGATTAAGGTGAGTTAAATTATTATTATTTTTTTTAACCCCTCCAGCACTATTTTACTATGCATTATGTATTCAGAATGCTATTATTTTCCCTTATAACCATGTTATAAGGGAAAATAATACAATCTACAGAACACCGATCCCAAGCCCGAACTTCTGTGAAGAAGTTCGGGTTTGGGTACCAAACATGCGCAATTTTTCTCCCGCGAGTGCAAAATGCATTACAATGTTTTGCACTCGCGTGGAAAAATCGCGTGTGTTCCCACAACACACCCGCACATTTTCCCGCAACGCCCGTGTGAAAGAGGCCAAAGGGTTAACAAAGTTTGTAAAATCAGTTTTAAATACCTTGAGGGGTGTAGTTTATAGAATGGGGTCATTTTTTTGTGGTTTCTATTATGTAAGCCTCGCAAAGTGACTTCAGACCTGAACTGGTCCCTAAAAAATGGGTTTTTGAAACTGTCTGAAAAATTTCAAGATTTGCTTCTAAACTTCTAAGCCTTGTAATTTCCCCAAAAAATAAAATATCATTCCCAAAATGATCCAAACATGAAGTAGACATATGGGGAATGTAAAGTAATAACTGTTTTTGGAGGTATTACTATGTATTATAGAAGTAGAGAAATAGAAACTTGGAAATTTGCAATAAAAAAAAAATGGGTACATTTTGTATTTTTTTACAAATAAAAATGTATTTTTTTTACTTCATTTTACCAGTGTCATGAAGTACAATATGTGACGAAAAAACTGTTAGAAAAAAAAACATTTTGGGCAAAATAATAAATCTGCGGCCTTTGCTGCATCTGTCAGTGTGAGATACACACATTAGATACTGGTGTTCTATTCTGTTATATAAAAAAAATAACATTTTGGGCAAAAAACTAAATTTGCTGCCTTTTCTGCATCTGTCAGTGTGAGATCCACGCATTAGATACTGGTGTTCTATTCTGTTATCAAAAAAACTCCCATTTGTCTGAATCTGTCTGAATCAGTCAGTGTGAGATACACTCATTAAATACCGCTGTTATATTCTGTTATTAAAAAAACACCCATTTTGGGCAAGATCCTAAATTTGGGAAATATGAGGAGAGCTTCAAATAAGCCACGTGGCCCTGGTCTTGGTGATGCTGGTGGAGATACTGTTGCAGGGAGAGGACGTGGTCGATCTGTGCCAGCTACATGCACAAGTAAAACACCTTCCTCAGGTCCGAGTAGGCAACAGAACCTTCAGCTTTATTTGGTCGGGCCTAATACGGCTCTACGAATGGTGAGGCCAGAACAAGTACAGGCTATAGTAGATTGGGTTGCTGACAGTGCCTCCAGTTCGTTTACATTGTCTCCCACCCAGTCTCCTGCTGAAAGATTGGAGTTGGCACCTGCAGCCAATGTCCATCAGTCTTTCACCTCACCCCCTTGCAAATCAGCCACGCAGTCTGAGCCCCAAGTCATGCAGCAGTCTCTTCTGCTTTTTGATGACTCTGCTAGCAGGGTTTCCCAGGGCCATCCACATAGCCCTGCCCCAGAAGTGGAAGAGATT
Organism: Bufo gargarizans; assembly: GCF_014858855.1. Taxonomy (NCBI): domain Eukaryota; kingdom Metazoa; phylum Chordata; class Amphibia; order Anura; family Bufonidae; genus Bufo; species Bufo gargarizans. Next base: position 486,701,130 of record NC_058080.1, on the reverse strand, counting down.
GAGTGCACCGATACCCAACTACTTATGTATCAAGTTGAGTACATGGGAGGACCACCGCAGCACGTCTCGGATGATGACGAAACACAGGTGCCAACTGCTGTGGCTTTCGAAATGTGCAGACCGACAAGGAGGGCAGGGGTGAAGACTGGGTGGAAGTTGATGTGAAGGACGATGATGTCCTCGACCCCACATGGAAACAAGGTCATGAGAGTGACCTGTCTAGTTCGGAGGAAGAGTCGATGGTCGCACAGAACCACCAGCACAGCAAAAGAGGGAGCAGGGTGCAAAAGCGGAGCGGCCGTCCTCTAGACACTACGCCTGCTACTGCCCACCGCAGCAAGGGACCGAGTACACCAAAGCCAGCTCCAAGGAGTTCCTTGGCGTGGCAGTTCTTCAGACAATGTGCTGACGACAAAACACAAGTGGTTTGCACGCGCTGTGCAATCAGAGCCTGAAGCGAGGCATAAACGTTCTCAACCTGAGCACAACCAGGCATCTAAGTGCAAAGCATGAGTTGCAGTGGAGTAGACACCTCAAAAACCAAGAAAGGTCTCTGGCTCCTCCTGCTTCCTCTTCTGCTGCAGTCTCAGCCTCTTCATCTACCTCTGGAGTGACAGGGCCACCTGCCACCCCGCAGAGGATCTGCCAGCAAAACCACCACCTAGGTCACCAAGCATCTCCACAATGTCCCACGGAAGAGTTCAGCTCTCCATCTCCCAAACACTGGCGCAGAAGTACCCCTCTACCTCCCTGAATGCCAACATTTTAAAATTAATGGCCTTTGAAATGCTGTCATTCTGTCTGGTGGAGACTGAGAGTTTTAAAAGACTTATGGCAGGGGCTGGCCCACAGTATGTTGTTCCCAGCTGCTGCTACTTCCCTTCCCTGCGCAACCAAGTGGGGGACAACATCAGGTGTGCACTGCGCAACACCATCTGTGGCAAAGTCCACCTAACTACGGATACGTGGACCAGTAAGCACGGTCAATGACGTTATATCTCCCTAACAGCACACTGGGTAAATGCAGTGGCGGCTGGACCTGAGGCGGATAGCAGTTTGGCGCATGTCCTTCCACCACCAAGGATTGCAGGGCGCTTTAGTTTGCCTCATGTTGTTTCCTGCTTCTACTCTGCTTCCTCATCCTCTACCGGCTCCTCATCTGGTCAGCGCAACACCTTCACCACCAACTTCAGCACAACCAGGGGTAAACAACAGCAGGCAGTTTTAAAACTTATCTGTTTGTGGGACAAACCCCACACCGCGCAGGAGCTGTGGAGGCCTTGAACAACAGACCAATAAGTGGCTGGTGCCAGTGAGCCTCAAGCCCGGCCTGCTGGTGTGCGATAATGGGGGAAATCTCGTAGCAGCTCTGGGACTAGCCGGCTTGACACACATCTCTTGCCTGGCGCATGTTCTGAATTTGGTGGTGCAGAGGTTCCTTAAAAATTACCCTGATATGTCAGAGCTGCTGCATAAAGTGTGGGAATCCTGTGCGTGCGTTCTCACCTTGCTGCTGCTCGCCTGTCATCGCTGCAGTGGAACTTAGGCCTTCCAGCTCACCGCCTCATATGCGACATGCCCAAAAGGTGGGACTCCACCTTGCACATGCTGGACAGACTGTGCGAGCAGCAGCAGGTGATAGTGGAGTTTCAGCTGCAGCACGCACGGGTGAGTCGCTCTGTGGAACAGCACCACTTCACCACCAATGAATGGGCCTCCATGTGAGACCTGTGTTCAGTGTTGCGCTGTTTCGAGTACTCCACCAACATGGCCAGTGCCGATAACGCCGTTTTCAGCGTTACTATCCCACTTCTATGCCTCCTTAAAAACACTGCTGGTGATGATGGAAGAGGATGTGGCACAGGAGGAGGAGAAAGAAGAGGAATCATTTCATAGGGTTTCCGGCCAGTCATTCCTGGGAAACACTGGTCTATTGTATGTTGTAGATAATAGGAGTCCAAGACGCATCCAGCTATTCTCTTAATGCGGTTTCCAAACTATTTTGATGGGGTTTCCATTAAATTTCTAACCTTTTTTTTGTGAACCAGACACCCTCTTCTCTTCTGAGCAGGGGGTGCCTGTGGTTCTCCCATTGACTTCTATTGTGCTCGGGTGCTCAGTACCGATGTGTTCAGCCAGAGCACCCGAGCACACAAGCACTTTGGTGCTCGATCAACACTAGTGTTACTGAATGCGTTTCATATTAGTGCAAGATAACAGGTACAGTAGTTAGAAAAAAAGCAATACTGAAATAATGCCTTTTTTTTATACATGTGTTAATACATGTGTGGCATAACACAGCAAGATAACAGGTAGTTACAACAAAAGCAATACTGCAATAATGAAATTTTTATACCAATGTTATTAAAAGTCTTGCATATTACTGCAAGATAATGGGTAGTTATAGCAATATCAATATTGCAATAAAGCCATTTTTATACCCATGTTATTAAATATGTTAAATGCAATATTACTGAAATATAATTGATAGTTACAGCAAAAGCAATACTACAATAACTCCATTTTTTATCTGATATTAAAAGTGTTGTATGTTACTGCAAGATAACTGGTAGTTAAAGCAAAAACAATAATGCAATATAAACACATTGCATATTACTGCAAAATAATGGGTAGTAACAACAAAAGCAGTACTACAATACTGACATTTTTATACTAGTCCACAAGAGAATTTAGACTAGAACCTTCAGAATCACAGGTGCATATCAATGAAGCAAACATAATTATATAAAAAAAAAAAAATGGCTACACACCATTATACATACAAACAATAGAGCTAAGAAATGGGGGTCATTCTAAATAAAAGTGGTACACTACCGACTGACTATAAATGAGTTAATGGAAGCTCTCAGCATACATATTTGCTCAAACATGTGTCAGGCCCATCTACCAGACGTCAAGGTGGCTTCCGAAGATGGGTCCCTAACACTAAATATACTGCCTCTCTTTGGACTTACTTAAGCCTACAATATTCAGGGCAGTGTAGAGACCAGCTACATACGTACTCTGCTCAGAAGTCCCAGGTAGATGGGCGTGTTCAGTCTAAAAGAGGCGCTACCCTCAATATATACCACAAGAGAATTTAGACTAGACCCTTCAGAATCACAGGCGCATATCCATGAAGCAAACATAAATACAAAATGGCTGCACACCATTATACATACAAACAATAGAGCTAAGAAATGGGAGTCATTCTAAATAAAAGTGGTAAAATACCGACTGTAAATGAGTTAATGGAAGCTCTTAGCGCACATATTTGCTCAAACATGTGTTTTGCCCATCTACAAGGCGTCAAGGTGGCTTCCGCAGATGGGTCCCTAACACTAAATATACTGCCTCTCTTTGGACTTACTTAAGCCTACAATATTCAGGGCAGTGTAGAGACCAGCTACATACGTACTCTTCTCCGAAGTCACAGGTGGATGGGCGTATTTCAGTCTAAAAGATGCGCTACCCTCAATATATACCACAAGAGAATTTAGACAAGAACCTTGTTTTTTATAATTATGTTTGCTTTATGGATATGCACCTGTGATTCTGAAGGTTCTAGTCTAAATTATCTTGTGGTATATATTGAGGGTAGCGCCTCAATACATACTCGACTGAACACGCCCATCTATCTGGGGCTTCTGAGCAGAGTACGTATGTAGCTGATCTCTACACTGCCCTGAATATTCTAGGCTTAAAGGGAGTCTGTCATCAGCATTTCACGTTTATAACCCTTCCCATAGCTTTCTAGCACGCTTACAGTTAATAAAAACGTTACCTTTAGCATCAATACTGGACTTATAAAACCGTCAAAAAACATCTTTGTAACATATACAAATGAGGGCTCGCAAGTGGCCAGGGGCAGAGTTACCCTCGTAGGTGCCCTGCTAGCTCAGTCTTATCGTCGCCCCTTTCTTCCCTCCGCCCGCCCATCCTTTCCCTCTGACCGCCTATCTACTAACTTGTTGTTTCGCTGAGATCCCGCGCCTGCGCACTCAGTCCGTCGGCCGGCGCATGTGCACTACGATGCCCATTCCTTGTACGGCATCACAGTAATTAATGCGCATGCGCCGGCTTAGCTCCATACCTTTCCTTCTGCGCCCTGCCATTTGGTCAAACAGCAGTTTCTGTAAACTTCAGAATCAGGGTAATACATATTAAGTTTTGTTTGGCTGTTAACCCTTGCTTTGCTACTGGAAAAAAAGCGGATTACAATGAAAAATTTGCCAAAAATTGCTGTTTTGGCACCGTTTTTATTTTATTTGTTTGACCATATTCATCTGAGGGGTTAGGTCATGGGGTATTTTTATAGAGCAGATTCTTACGGACATGGCAATACCTAATATGTCTACTTTTACACTATATTATCCTTTTTTAAACAAAAACATTTTAGTATCTCCATAGTCTGAGTCAGTTTTTTTTTTTTAGCCCAAAAAAATATAAATTTTTGCACTGTTTTTATAAAAAAAAATTGACCGTGTTTATCTGAGGGGTTAGGTCATTGGGTATTTTATAGAGCAGATTCTTACGGACGCGGAGATACCTAATATGTCAACTTTTTTTTTAGTTTTTTTTTGTTTTAGAAAATATAATTTAAAAAAAATAAACTTTGTTTTAACGGCTGAGAACCATAGTTCTTTTTCGATTGTCAGTGGCTAAATGGAATTAAAATTGGGGAAGGGGATTATAAATTTAGTACTCCATGGAAGTGTGGTACTCCCTGAAGAGCAATGCAGAGGCCCGGATGATCTGGGCATGTGTCACACCGAGTGGTGGTGTCCTTCCGTATCCCCCTCCTGTGACACACTCTACACTTTTTTTGTGACCGTCCCTTCTTTCCAGTATGGGGGACCACACCTGGAAAGTGTTGGCCAGGGACGAACCAGGCGCCTCCAGTCCCCGAGGTACTCCGGCCTGCTCTTTCCCTGTCAGAAAAGATCAGGGCCTTGAGGACTGCCTCATAGAACTGGAGGAATTTCCCTGTGTTGCCAGCGCTCCGGGACAGCACAAAAGAGTTGTACAAGACAACCTGTACCAAGTAGACCGCAACTTTTTTGTACCATGCCCGGGTCTTGATCATGGCGTTATATGGCTTGAGGACTTGATCAGAGAGATCAACTCCTCCCATATACCGATTGTAGTCAACGATACAATTGGGCTTGAGGAAAGTTGCCACGGTACCTCACACAGGGACAGGGGTGATGCCGTTACCGTGAATTGTGGACAGTACAAGGACATCCCTCTAGTCCTTATATCTGACCAGCAACCGGTTTCCACTGGTAAGGGCACGGGTCTCACCCCTGGGGGGTACCTGGAGGGGGTGGGTAGGGAGGCCACATAGATTTTTCTGCACGATCCCACAAGCAGATGTGGATCTGGTGGCGAGGGACTGCAACAAGTGGATACTAGTATAAAAGTTATCCACGAACAGGTGGTACCCCTTATCTAGCAGTGGGTGCATAAGGTCCCACACAAGTTTACCGCTAACATTCTGGGGGTTCTGGGGGTTCAATACGGGAATCTCGCCCCTCGTACACACAAAACTTGTAAGTGTACCCTGAGGTACTCTCACAAAGTTTGTACAGCTTCACGCCATACCTCGCCCGCTAAGAGGGAACATACTGGCGGAAAATAAGTCTCCCCCTGAAAACAATGAGAGACTTATCAACCGCGACCTCATCTTCCAGGTACATAGGCCTCAAAAAATTTGGCCCCGAAGTGATCGATGACTGGTCATAGGCAGTATCACCGCGGGGGGGGGGACATGCTGCATTATCTGCATAATGCAGGCATTTCTGAATGGCCTCAAACCGGGTGCGTGTCATGGCCGTACTGTAAAGTGGGGTCTGGTAGAGGACGTCCCCACTCCAGTACAGCCTGACACTGTTTTTTTTTACTAGGCTCATGTGCAACACGAGGCCCCAAATCGTCCTCATCTTGGCTGCACTGATCGGAGTCCAGCCACCGAACCTAGCCAAAATGGATCCTGGGTGTTGAGCAATGAACTGTTGGGCATACAAGTTGGTTTGCTCCACTATCAGATTCACAAAGTGGTCACTGAAAAAAAGACTAAAATAGTCATATTCAATGAAGCCCACTGTGGGAATCTGGATTCCTGCTTGGCCAACAGAATCAGGAATGACAGGCTCAAATTCCTCTGGGGTACACCATGCAAGTTTACCGGTAGGGGGCTCAGGTGGACTTATCTGGTGGGCCGGAAAACTAGTACGAGCCCCAGAGCTGCTCATACTAGTGTGGGCCACAGGGTCCCTGGCATGGCGGTCCCCTTGCTCCGCCTGGCGGCGTCTCCGCCGCCTTGGGGGCTCACATTATTGCTAGATGATGAGGAGGACGTGGATGACAAGAGGAAAGTGGGATCATTCTCGTCCTCACTGGGGCTCTCGGACTTGACGTGTGGTTTGCTGCGATCACCGACATGGGGGGGTCACAGGACCCCCTGGGCATTGTACAAGGTGCCTGCTCAATGATTTGAGCAGGCACCTTGTTCCGATCACCGCCAGCCGCACGACGATGATCGGAACTACACAGGGCATACCTGTAAGCCCTGTGTCCTTAAGTACCAGGACATCAGGGCGTACAGGTACCCCCTGTGTCCGTAAGAGGTTAAACATATTGGATATTGCTGGAAGATGAATAGTTACAGCAAAAACATTATTGTTATCTGTATAATTGAAAACATTTTATTTTTACTGTAAAAACATGTTGTATTAATGCAACATCCAGAAATTCAAACACATTTTACTGCAAAAATTCATTGTTATACCCATCTTAGTGATTGCATTACTGTACAAGACCATGTAGTTCAAATTTACTGCCAACATTTTATTGTTATATCCGTGTTTGAACATATTACTTAGAGAGGAACGAACCAGTCAAGATTTGGTTCAGGTGCGGTTCACCAAATTTTTGAAAAAGTTCGGTTCAGACCCGAATCAGGTCAGGCCAAACTGAAGTTACTCCAATGCCCTGGAAGTTGGTATATAAGCCCCTCTAGTCTCCTAGGACTTATTTCCCCCTAATTTTTACAAAAATTTGTTATCTTTTTTCATTTATTTTTAATGTTTTTTTTTTTTTTTGCCTCCCCCTGCCCCAAGCTCTGGCACGCAATGACAGCAATGGCAAATTATGTCTCAGGGACACTGACATACATAGTTATGGGTAAATGCACTTTTGACAGCATTAATATGCAGTTTGTTTATAAAGACACCGTGCCGACACATGTCTCATGATTTTTCAAATTCCAAAGCTTCCAAAAATTGTCCCTGATCGAAGAAGGATGGTGTTTAAACACACACAGTGTTATGACATTAAAAAAAAGGCTTGAGGGAATGTGATGGTTGGAAAGTGGCATTAATGGCATGATGCAGGCCGCAGCAGCAGCTGCACAAAACATGCTGGTACTGTAGGTAGGCAGACAGAGAGACAGCAACAGTGGCAAGATAGGGCAACAGCAGCAAGGAGAGGTCTATTGATCACTAGTGTTGGGTGCGAATATTCGAATTGCGAATTTTAATTGCGAATATCGCCACTTCGAGAATTCGCGAATATTTAGAATATAGTGCTATATATTCATATTCTCGAATATTCTAGATTTTTTTTCATCAGTAACCTTCCTTCTCGCCTGTGGGCCAATGAGAAGGCTGCAATATCTTTGTCAGAGCTTAGGAACATCACTAGCAACCAATAGGAAAGTTGCCTACCCCTTACTATATAAGAACCTCCCCAGCAGCCATTTTCTGTAGTTTTATGGAGTTCTGAGAGAGAGACAGCAGTGTCATTGCTGTGCTCTGTGCTTTACTGTTTAATTACATTAGTTAGTTAGTTAGCTTATATATATAATACAGATAGTTAGTGGGAGATAGTCAGTGTAGGTTAGATAGTGATATAGTGTAGCTGATAGGTTCCAGTGCAGGGTGTTAGGTAGTGTGACCAATCAGTAATATGTAGTTAGACCTGCTAAAATGCGAAGTTGCACGTATTGCTCAAAATTATGCGCATCATTAATTGCCGATTTAATATATTGGTGCACTCTATCTGCAAATAAAGCTATTGTAATGTTCTGGCATGCCAACCATTTTCTCCAGTCTCAGAAAACTTCTAGCAGCTTGAAAAATGTAGCAACAGTGACCCACGCCTGTATTGTGCGCGATACCCGCATATTACATTGCTGTTTTCTGCAATCAAGAAAACAATAGCAAATTCTTGAATTTGCAAATATATGACGAATATTCGCCAAATATTTGTGAAAAATCGCAAATTCGAATATTGCCCCTGCAGCTCATCACTATTGATCACATTCAGCCTGCCTGGACTGTGAGAACATTTCTGATAGTGAGTACACGAAACTGACTTCAGGCATTAGTGGCCGTGGCATGATGCATTGCCGGCTCCAGCTTTTTCTGGACTGTGACAAATTTATAGTAGTGATGCAGTAATTAACTAAAAATAAGCGGCACCAGTGTACCTTTAAAAAAAAAGGGGGGCAAAAAAGTAAAAAAAAATTAGCTGTGTCAACTAGAGATGAGCGTGGTTTTGAAAAATTTTAATTTTGGCTGATTTGCCTAGCTTCGACAAGAAATTTGATTAATTGCAAATTCATTTGTCATGAATTGCGATAAATCCGGTATTCCCAAGCCACTCTGCCTAATCATATTCATCCCATTTGGTGGCCCAATCTCAGTGTGGAGGCTTGGAACTTAAACTGCAGGGAGATTGCAGTGACAGTGTATTGCCATATGCATTTCATTTTAGTGCACCAACATATATGGTTAATCCATTTCGTAGGTACTGTGTCGTCAGTATTACAGGCAGGTGTAATTCATCGCCGTCTACATCTCTGTGAAGTGCACCAAGATTCATAGCAAGTCCCTTCTATTAAGCAAACAGAAAAGCACACAGCACCCTTCAGTTAACCCAAAAACCTGTGCGTCCCTGCAGGATTTGTGTCCAAATGGCTCATTATTGGAACAAGTATTAAGGCTGGTTACAGCCTGTATTTGTGGGCGGGGCTGCTGGCTATATCTCCTCGCGCGCCCTTCCCCTGTGGACGGTCGCTTCAGGCCTCTTTCGCCAGTCCGTTCCGTCACTTCCGGTTCCCTGCCTACCTCACTTCCGGGTAAGTCGCGTCTCTCCAAGCTTCCTCGGCTGGGGGCAGCGTTCGTCCGGCATGCCTGGCGGGTTCGGCCGGTCTTCTTCCCTCCTTCAGCTCCTGGGGGAGCCTCCGCACAGCGTGCATTTTTTCTTTTCTGCGGTTTGGGGTTTCGGGAGGACCAGCATCCTCGGCACTTCAGGTACGGCTGTCCGGTCTCGCTGGGCTCGGTTGCGGCCACAAGCATATAACACTACCGTATCCAAGCTATAGGGTTTTAGTTGCAATTGACCACTGTTTGTCGTCCCAGCTACTGTACAGTATATCTGGTAAGCATACTTGAAACGTATTTTCCTTTTTTTTAAACATATTAGAAACACATGGCTTTGTAATATACACAATATGGCTTTGTAATATCATGCAATTAGACTGTAGTCTGGATATTCAACCCTTCTGTAATGTGCACCAGTAGACTAATTTCCCTAATTTTCATCCATTTATAAAAAATTTGGCCAGATATTTTGGTACTACATTTACTATTTTATCAATCAAAATGTATGCGCTGTATGGCCATGGGTTTGGCTCCGCTGTGTTGTGCCGCCCTCCTGTGCACATCATATGACACAGCTGTATTATATCAACCTCCTGTGCACTTATGTATGGCACTGCCATGTCATACCGCCCTCCCGTGCACATGTATATGGCATCGCTGTATTATACCGCCCTCCTGTGCGCATGTTGTGGCACAGCTGTATTGTGCCGCCCTCCTGTGCGCATGTATATGGCACAGCTGTGTCGTGCCGCCCCCCCCATGCACATGTGTATAACACGGCCGTGTTATACCGCCCTCCTGTGCACATCTGTATGGCACTGCCGTGTTTTGCCGCCCTCCCGCGCACACGTGTATAACACCACTGTGTTGTACTGGCCCCGCCACGTGTGTGGGGGAGGGCGGGATGTCAATTAAACGGGTTCTTCCCTTCCCAGGTGGAGATGCTGTTTTCCGGTTCTCTTATGTGCCGTTTCGGGCTCAGGGCTTACTTCATGAGCTTGTTGTCTATTCCTAGGTGCTGATAAATTTTTCCAAAATGAACAGGGCTGCAGTAACGTCCGATATCCAGTCTTCCCGTTCAGCCAAGTAACTGCTCAGCTTCCCGAATTTCTTCAGGTATCACGCACATGTCATTTTGGCTGTTTCCATGCTTCTTGTCTCGCTCTCACACATCATTTGTAGTCTCCCTGGATCGCCCAGGCTCATCCTGTCCCTGTCATCCTGGATCCGTTAGGCTCATCCTGTCTCTGCCATCCTGGATCCGTTAGGCTCATCCTGTCTCTGTCATCCTGGATCGCCCAGGCTCATCCTGTCTCTGTCATCCTGGATCACCCAGGCCCACGCTGCCTCTGTCATCCTTCCTTGCTCCCTGCCCGGTCCCCGTTCCCGCATCTTCCTTCTCTTCACAGCTCTCCTAAAGCGGTGTTTAAGGATAAGGTTAATAATAAAACCTAATTGGTACAAGTTCTTCTTCATACACCGGACCTGGGGGTATCTACAACGGTATCTAGGTATAATTGGATGTATTGTTTCTATTTTTCCATTTATTTTGCTGTTCATTCCAGCCAAGGAGCCATGGTTGGCAGGCACGGGGCTGGCCGGCCTGTTTCTCCATTCCGGTAAAAAAAAAAAAAAAAAAAAAAAAAAAGGAAAGAAGCTTCAGGAACACAGCGGAGCGACCAGACTCCGGTGTGATCAGTGAGGTGCTGCCTTGCGGTCGCTGCAGCGGGGTCGGGGACTGCTGTTCTGGTTCCCGTCGCCTATACTACCGCTGGCCCAGGTTAAGTTTGGGTTGGAACCTCCGGTGGACCCCTATACCCGCAGGTGCCAATCTATTGCTGCACAACCGCTCTATGCCTCCTCGACTGGAACCAGAAACTGCACCTCCCGTGGCTGCTACCAGATGTAACACAAGTTATCCCCTCCAGGGTAGCTAAACTCCATGCATGTTGTTTAGTAGTGGGGTTTTGTTGCCGTGCTATTTTCCGGTTTCCTAATGTACCTTTTTGGGCAATCTTTTCTTTAAACAAACAGGGCTGCGGTGATGTCTGATATCCAGTCCTCCCGATCAGCCAAGTAGCTGCTCATCAGCTTCCCGAATTCTTAAGGTTCATGCCTACGCCTTCTGTCTGTCTTCCCTGCTTCTTGACACACTCCCACATCATCTGAGGTCTTTGTCATCCTGGATCGCCCAGGCTCGCTCTGCCTCTGCCATCCAGGATCATCTCGCTCTGCCTCTGCCATCCAGGATCATCCAGGCTCGCCTGCCTCGGTCGTCCTGGATCGCCCAGGCTCGCTCTGCCTCTGTCTTTCTGGATCCCCTGGCTCTCTCTGTTTCAGTTATCCTGGCTGGCCCAGGCTTGCTCTGTCTCTATCATCCTGGTTCGCCCAGGCTCGCTCTGCTCCTGTCATCCTGGTTCGCCCAGGCTCGCTCTGCTCCTGTCATCCTGGATCGCCCAGGCTCGCTCTGCTCCTGTCATCCTGGATCGCCCAGACTCGCTCTGCCCCTGTCATCCTGGATCGCCCAGGCTCGCTCTGCCCCTGCCACCCTGGATCGCCCAGGCTCTCTCTGACCCTGTCATCCTGGATCGCGCAGGCTCGCTCTGCCCCTGTCATCCTGGATCGCCCAGGCTCGCTCTGCCCCTGTCATCCTGGATCGCCCAGGCTCGCTCTGCCCCTGTCATCCTGGATCGCCCAGGCTCGCTCTGCCCCTGTCATCCTGGATCGCCCAGGCTCGCTCTGCCCCTGTCATCCTGGATCGCCCAGGCTCGCTCTGCCCCTGTCATCCTGGATCGCCCAGGCTCGCTCTGCCCCTGTCATCCTGGATCGCCCAGGCTCGCTCTGCCCCTGTCATCCTGGATCGCCCAGGCTCGCTCTGCCCCTGTCATCCTGGATCGCCCAGGCTCGCTCTGCCCCTGTCATCCTGGATCGCCCAGGCTCGCTCTGCCCCTGTCATCCTGGATCGCCCAGGCTCGCTCTGCCCCTGTCATCCTGGATCGCCCAGGCTCGCTCTGCCCCTGTCATCCTGGATCGCCCAGGCTCGCTCTGCTCCTGTCATCCTGGATCGCCCAGGCTCGCTTTGCTCCTGTCATCCTGGATCGCCCAGGCTCGCTCGGCTCCTGTCATCCTGGATCGCCCAGGTGTCGTTCGGTTCATTAACCATTTCCCTCCTACAGCGTGGGTAGTCTTCTTGCCCACTTATTCAGGCCTGCCCCGCACTGGCTCCAGGCACAGTTCAGCCAGACAGATCTTGGAAGGACATAGGCATCCCTCCCGACTCCACGCCAATATACACCTCAGCCCCTACCACAAGTATTAAGGCTGGTTACAGCCTGTATTTGTGGGCGGGGCTGCTGGCTATATCTCCTCGCGCGCCCTTCCCCTGTGGACGGTCGCTTCAGGCCCCACCCTCCCGACCCTTATTTCTTTCATTCCTCTCTCTTGGGTGGCCCACTTATTCAGGCCTGCCCCGCACTGGCTCCAGGCACAGTTCAGCCAGACAGATCTTGGAAGGACATAGGCATCCCTCCCGACTCCACGCCAATATACACCTCAGCCCCTACCACAAATAAAAGAAATGGACGCAGTGCCAATAAAGTAGTTAGTATTACAGGTCAATATTAGTATCAGGTCTACTTTGTCACTGGTGACTTAACCATGCAGTGCAAGTAGTGGTCTCATGACACAGTGGGGAGAGTGGCAGCATCAGTGGCAGTAACAGTGACAATAGTGGTCCTATGACAGAGTGGGAAGGGTTGCAGAAGAAGCAGCAGTGGCAGTAACACTGACATTAGGGGCCCATGACAGAGTGGGGAGGGCAGCAGCTGCAGCAGTGGAAGTAACAGTGATAACAGTGGCCCCATAAAAGAATGGGGATGAGGACATCAGCACTAACAGGGACAATAGAGGGGGGAGTAGGAGCAGCAGAAGTGGCTGTAAGATTGTGTTCACATCACTGTTTATTTTTCCGTTCTTCTGACCTGTCAGAGCAGAAAACAAAAAAACAAAGCCTGTATTTTGAGCATAAGGCCTCTTTCACACAGTCAGTGTTTTGCATCAGTATTTGATCAGTAATTGTAAGCCAAAAACAGGAGTAGGCCCTAAACAGAAATACAATGTAATGAAAATATATACTTCTGTGTTTTAGATCCACTCCAGCTTTTGGCCTACAAATACTGATCAAACATTGATTCAAAATACTGACCAAATACTAACCATGTGAAAGAGGCCTTATGGATATTCAAAACAAGGACAAACAAGGACAATAGTGGCCCCATAACAGAGTGGGGATGGGGCCATTAGCAGTGGCAGTAACAGGGAAAATAGTGGCCCCGTGACAGAGTGCGGAGTAAGGGGGGACAGCAGCAGTAACATACAGCACAAGATGGCGGTGAATAAAAATCCAGCTCACCAGTTCAGTCGTGCAACGGAAAAGCCAGGTCAGCTAAGCGTAAACTTCATTCAAATAAACAGATTTCCAGCACAAAGGAGATACAATCTTGCATGTTCTTCATTGAATATTCCAAACGTACACACGGTGCAGTGAAAGAAGTCCCTCCATGTCCCTGGTCAGACCAATGCCACCCTCACCCTCTGATGATGAAGATGTCCCCTATTCACCTGGCTCCCAAGTGCGATCAGCTACATCATCATCTACATTTGTTGGTCATCACTTGTGTCACCCTCACATGTCTCTTGCACACATCCCTGACCTCTCACAACTTGTGGTCCCACCTGACTGTCATCATTGGTAGTTGCATGCCTAGAGGAGTCTGTGCTGGCCTTCTGCTGACTGTCCTCACAAAGCTGATCCTCTCTGCAAAGCAGAGCAGAGCTGGGGGCACACATTACTTGGATAGCAGAAGGAGCAGCAAAAGCAAGATGCAGGTTCAGGACAGGTGAGGTCACAAAGACAGTTTGTGAGTGTGGGTGACCAGATGGGTGCAGTAGTAGTACTCACGATTTCCTGAAGCTCCCTGGGCTGGTGTGCAGTGACGGGAAGGGTGCACTGGTTTTACCTTTCCATGCTCTGGTTCTGGGGTTCTTATGCTTGATGGTGATTGAGATGCCCTTGATGTTGCTGTTTTATGGTGCTAGGCAGGGTCCCGGTTGTCGTGATGCCAGCACCTTGGGTGAAAATGTTGTGTGGTGAGACCAGTATAGGCATAGCAAATCCACAGGACTTTACTGAAGCCAGTAAGCAGGTGATTCACACAAGCACTATTGACATGAAATGCAGTATTAACAGTTAATTAAAGTAGTTCCCAAAGGTTATATATGGTGGCTAGCTTCTCTCTCTCAGGCTGGTCAATATCTCCTTTTCCCGGCCTAAAAGGATACACTTTCCCTATTATTGGACATACATAAGCATATGATATCCACAGTATCCTCAGAGAAATACGGACTATGAACAGGGAGGGGATCCTCCTGTCCTTTGGTTATGGTGGGCAGATTATAGCTTACAGTGTTTCCACCACATGCAGAGGAGGCTAAAGCCAGATTATCTGCGATTAACTTATTTGCCAATGTCTGCAATCCCTTTCTGTTGGCTAAACCTACTATAGGTCTGTGAAGGTTCTCATTTATCCAGGTCATGGTATATATCTGTAAAGAATAAGTTGCCTTGAATTATTCTTTACAGATATAAACCTACTATAGATCTTTTCCCTTCTGAGGGCTGGCACATAAGTTACGTGTGGTCTGTAGGGGAATGGAATCTCCCTCTAGAATCAGCTCCTAGCTTCTTTGAGGTGTTCACTCCTCAGCAGTCAGTCATTCTCTACAGAATCTTCCTCCTAAAGAGGAACGGTGGAGCCAGCCCTGACTAGCCTCATGGGTAAAATGAGGCAGACCCCACGCGGGATGAGGGTTTTATAGGTCTGCGGATTGGCTGGCTGCACAGTGTTATGGGTCATATCACATTCCCAGGCTTCTTGCTTTCACTTTGTAAAATGTGCAGCAGCCATTTTAGAAAAAAAAAAAGATTTGTTACCACGAAGCACGAGGAAATTCAGATTCAAGGTGAATCGAATGTTTCCTAAACTTCATTTCGAATTTCACTTTGGATGCTTTGATTCGCTCAACACTAATAATAATTAATGCTAATGACTTCACTGTATTTGAAAACTAAGCATTAATGGCTGGTTTCAGATGAAGACCCAAAATAAGTGTGATACAATGAAAAGACAGATAATTAGTTGCTCGTCTTAATAGAACCCAATGCTGCTACACTGATGACATTGCAATGATTTTTCCAGCACCTGTAGATTAGCATATATAAATATGAAGAACAGAAATTGGAATGATTAAAAATTCAAAGGCTCATTAAAGTATCAGACTTGATACCATGTGATGAAACCATGAAAACAGAACATATCAAGCTCACGCCTTTAAAATCGTATGTAAATAAACCCTTCCAAAATATTTTAATATATTAGCCGAGAAGGATAAATGGAAAATGCAGAACTAGTAAAGATCATGTGAAATGAAAAAGGCATTCACCAGATTATATATGCATCTTAGATTTGTAAATTATTAGGCTTTGGTTAAGTAAATGACGGTTAGGCCCCTTTCACATGAGCGAGTTTTCCACGCAGGTGCAATGCATGACGTGAATGACATTTCAATGGGTCTGTGTACATGAGCATTATTTTTGACGCATGTTCTATAGTCTACGTTTTTCACACAGCCCTGGCCCCATAGAAGTGAATGGGGCTGCGTGAAAAACGCATTTCATCCGCAAGCAAGTGCGGGTGCGATGCGTTTTTCACTGATGGTTGCTAAGAGATGTTGTTTGTAAACCTTCCGTTTTTTATCACACGCATGAATATATATATATATATATATATATATATATATACAAAGGTAATATCTGTCATTGCTTCTAATGACATAAGATGATTGTTTAAAAGTGATCTGTTTAGATCAGTGTTACCTATTATTTGTATAACAGTTTGTTTGTCCAGCTCACCTGCCCAGCATGTGTTGTCCCACGTGCGCAGAGTCCAACCAGCAAGTTCCTGGATAGATCAAAGAAGCAAAGAAAACGGTTGCGACACTGAAATTTTTTCTCAATAAAATCTTCCTCTTTATTTCCGTTACAATATCAAAATGCGGACAAGTTCAAAAACAAGCAACTGTTTACGCGTTTCGGAGACCTTCCCCTTAGTCGTAACAATGTGGTCTGTGGGTTTGAAAAATTTAAAGACCCATGTATCCTTCCCCAACAAGTGGGTGGTGGTAACATGACATCACAACCTGATCAACCCACAGACACACACCTGTTGTCTCCTACTTAGTGAACATGTTGCATTAAAATATCCCCACATGATGAGTTCCACACAACCTTGGGCTAAGTCTGACTACACCATTATGGCTAGCAATAAGCCTATAGACATTGGAGGTCCAGCTCAAAATGTAAGAAAACGCATCATGTGAATTGGGACAATACAAATACAGTATACCACTTAAAAGAAAAACAAGACAGTAAAAATCTCTACATGCAAAAGGTATCATGGCCACATACATCTTATTGTTAATATTAATATTAGATCTCCAGCCTCGGGACCATCTTGAGAAACAGAAACAGGAAACTAATGGTAAAAATACATTAATTCCTTCCTTTGGTTTAAACCTGCGGGTACCCTCGTATTTAATCTAAAAATCCAGTATGCCTCTCTTAGAAGAATGTTCCTCTGATGATCTCCTCCCCTTAAGGGCACTGTTACTTTCTCAACTGCAATGGCACGGTGGGATCCCGTCTTACGATTGTGTGAGTGGATGCAATGTTTGGCCGCATTTGATGTATTTAGAATCAATGGATTTGAGACATAAATTTAAATGTTCCAATATTCTATTTTTGAACTTTCGTATGGTGCTGCCAACATACATTAAATCACATTCCACACACTGGATGACATAGACAACCCCCGTGCTATTGCAGTTGATATATATTTTAATAGGAAAAGTCAAAGAGTGATCGGCATTCTGGAAACTTTTTGTAACTGTTAGGCCCCTTTCACACGGGCGAGATTTCCGCGCGGGTGCGATGCGTGAGTTGAACGCATTGCACCCGCACTGAATCCTGACCCATTCATTTCTATGGGGCTGTTCACATGAGCGGTGATTTTCACGCATCACTTATGCGTTGCGTGAAAATCGCAGCATGTTCTATATTCAGCGTTTTTCACGTAACGCAGGCCCCATAGAAATGAATGGGGTTGCGTGAAAATCGCAAGAATCCGCAAGCAAGTGCGGATGCGGTGCGATTTCCACGCATGGGTTCTAGGTGACAGTCTATTCACTGTATTATTTTCCCTTATAACATGGTTATAAGGGAAAATAATAGCATTCTGACTACAGAATGCTTAGTATAATAGTGCTGGGAGGGTTAAAAAAAATAAAAAAGTTAACTCACCTTATCCCCATGATCGCCTAGTTCCCGGTCGGTCTGTTCTTTAGCTGTGGCTAAAGGACCTTTGATGACGTCAGATCACATGCTCCATCACCATGGTGATGGACCATGTGATTGGAGCATGTGATCTGACATCACCAAAGGTCATTCAGCAGACAGCTAAAGAACAGACCGGGATCTACACGATCATGGGGATAAGGTGAGTTAACTTTTTTTATTTTTTTAACCCTTCCAGCGCTATTATACTAAGCATTCTGTATTCAGAATGCTATTATTTTCCCTTATAACCATGTTATAAGGGAAAATAATACAATCTTCAGAACATCAATCCCAAGCCCGAACTTCTGTGAAGAAGTTCGGGTTTGGGTACCAAACATGCGCGATTTTTCTCACGCGAGTGCAAAACGCATTACAATGTTTTGCACTCGCGCGGAAAAATCGCGGGTGTTTCCGCAACGCACCCGCACATTTTTCCGCAACGCCCGTGTGAAAGAGGCCTTACACAATTGCATGTTTTACACGGGTAATTACCACATTTAGTAAAGCCTCTGTATTTGATCCACATATCAGCTGCCTTCTTGTTTTTATTCGCTATATACAGCGATGGAGAAAGGGAACTTGCCACGGTCAGTGCTTTTCTAGATACTATTTTTCAGCTATGTTTTTAAAGCATTATACAAGATATTATCGACATATAAAATAGGCAAGCATCCTTTGACAATGCTCCGTATTTTATTGAACTGTCGGCTGTATGTCAAAACCAAAGTTGGTACGTCCTTCTGTTCCCTTTTGGTTTCTCCCCTCAACTCTAGCTTATTTATGTTTATGCCTACATCACTGATTTGATTCTTTTCGCTGGCTTCATTTATATTTATATTATCTCTTGAATGATTGGCACTTTTTTCCGGAAAACAGATTGATTGGATACAATATTAATACCTCTTTCTAACATCTATATTGTATATCCCCTCTTTTTTAGTCTCATTTCTGTTGCCTCACACTCTCTTTGGAAGGCTAGTTCTGTGCTGCAGTTTCTGCATGCGCACATGGATTCCCCCACAGGATATGGCCTTTATGACATGGGCTGGATGATGGCTATTGGCATGTAATATGGAATTCCCTGCTACCTATTTTCTGTAAGTTTTCGTGTATATTATTTGATCCGGAACACCAGTAATTTTTAAATCTATTGGAGTTGTGAAGTGTTCCTATTGAGCCTTGCCACTTGCAGACTTCCACAGGAACTACTGCTGTGGTAGCTTCAGATCCTTCAGAGGGACTGAGGCTACAAAAAGGAATGTAGGACTTCCCCAATTGCCACACAGGGGAGCCATTCAGGCCCCAAGAGCGCAGAGCTCCTGGGGAAAGGTGCGTTGGATGCCATGGTCTGAGGAGGCATAAATTGGCCCTAAAACCTTTTCACACAAGTGCTAAAAGTAGATAAGGATTATCATTTATTTATTGAGGAAAATTATTCAATATCATTAGTCTCTGAGAGGCAAACGTATGTCAATATTTAGCTTTAGGAAATAATTTGAAGGTGAAATTAGAGTCAAATGTTCTCAATCAATGGGATGACAATCAGGTGTGAGTGGGCAACCTGTTTTGTTTAAAGAACAGGGTTCTATCAAAGTCAGATCTTCGCAAAACATGCTTGTGCAAGTGTATTGTGGCAGAAGCAAAGGAGATTTCTGAGGACCTCAGAAGAAGAATTTTAGATACTAATTAGGCTACTTTCACACTAGCGTTCGGGCGGATCCGTTCTGAACGGATCCGCTCATAATAATGCAGACGGAGGCTCCGTTCAGAACGGATCCGTCTGCATTATTTTAGCATATAAAAGCTAAGTGTGAAAATAGCCTCGTACGGATCCGTCCAGACTTTCAATGTAAAGTCAATGGGGGACGGATCCGCCTGAAGATTGAGCCATATGGTGGCATCTTCAAACGGATCCGTCCCCATTGACTTACATTGTAAGTCTGGACGGATCCGCACGGATCCGCACGCCTCCGCACGGCCAGGCGGACACCCGAACGCTGCAAGCAGCGTTCAGCTGTCCGCCTGTCCGTGCGGAGGCGAGCGGAGGCTGAACGCCGCCAGACTGATGCAGTCTGAGCGGATCCGCTCCATTCAGACTGCATCAGGGCTGGACGGCTGCGTTCGGGTCCGCTCGTGAGCCCCTTCAAACGGAGCTCACGAGCGGACACCCGAACGCTAGTGTGAAAGGAGCCTTAGGCTGTAAAAAGTTACAAAACCATCTCTAAAATAGTTTTGATTCCACCAATTTACAGCCAAACACATACATGGAGGAAATTCAAGATAATTATTACCCTCCACGGTAATAATCATGCCAAGAACAAGGTGTGTAATAGTCTGCAGGGTCACAAACGAACCCAAGGTTACCACTAAGCAACTAAAGGCCTTTCTCACATTAGCTAATGCTAATTATGGATGGATGGGACCAAAAGGGAAGAGACCAGTTTACTTTAAACAAGAAACGGTATGTTTGGATAAAGGAAAACACTGCATTCCAGCATAACACTGCATCCTATACATGAAACATGGTAGTGATGGTATAATGGTTTAGGCCTGTTTTGCTGCATCTAGGCCAGGACAGATTGCCACATCTGTTTGTGAGTTGAAGCTCAGACAGCATGGGTCATGCAGCAAGAAAATGACCCTAAGCACACAAGTCGCTCTACTAAAGAAAGGTTAAAAAAGAATAAAGTTAAAGTTTTGGAATGGCTAAGTCAAAGTCCTGACTTTAACCCAATAGAAATGTTATGAGCAGTTTTATGGGAGGAAACTCACCAACATAACATGAGTTGAAGCTGTTTCTTATGGAGGAATGGGCTAAAATTCTTCTAAACAGATGTGCAAGACTAATCAACAATTACCAGAAACGTTTAGTTGCAGGTATTGCTGTCCAAGGAGGGCACACCAGATACAGAAAGAAAAACTTTACATACGTTTGCCACTCACAGACATGATATTGGATAATTTTCTTCAAAAAATAAATTTCTGAGTCTAAAATTTTTACTCATTTGCTTGATTGGTTAACATAGTAACATAGTAACATAGTTTGTAAGGCTGCAAAAAGACATCTGCCCATCCAATTCAGCCTGTTTTCCTGCAAGTTGATCCAGAGGAAGGCAAAATATCCTGTGAGGTAGAAGCCAATTTTCCTCAATTCCTTACAGACTACAATTTGACAATCAGAATAACTCTTTGGATCAACGACCCTTCTGCAGAAATCTAGTAACTATGACTTTTAATATTATTACACTCCAGAAATACATCCAGACCTCTCTTGTCCTCTTTTAGTGAACTCACCATCACCACCTCCTCAGGCAGAGAGTTCCATAGTCTCACTGCTCTTACCGTAAAGAATCCACTTCTATGTTTGTGCAGAAATCTTCTTTCCTAGGTATTGAGTATGTCCCCTCATCACAGACCTGGGTATATATAGCACATGGAGGAGACCTCTGTACTGACCCCTGATGTATTTATGCATGGTTATTAGATCACCTTTCAGACATATTTTTCTAAACTAAATAACAATAATTTTGATAATCTTTCAGGGTACTGTAGTCCACCCATTCCAGTTATTACTTTAGTTGCCCTCCTCTGGACCCTCTCCAGCTCTGCTATGTCTGCTTGTTCACAGGAGCCCAGAACTGTACACAGTACTCCATGTGTGGTCTGACTAGAGATTTGTAAAGTGTCAGGACTATGTTCTCATCACGTGCAGCTATATCCCTTTTGATGCAACCCATTATCTTATTGGCCTTGACAACAGCTGCCTGACACTAGTTTCTACAGTATAGTTGGTTGTCCGCTAAAATTCCTAAGTCCGTTTCCATGTCAGTGTTACCCAGTGTTTTACCATTTAGTATGTACTGGTGACTTGCTATATTACTTCCCGTGTACATAACCTTATCTTTGTCTACTTTGAGAACTTATGTTAAAATCTGATGTAGCTTTAGGTCACATTTAAGCAGCAATATAGAAAATTGTGAAGGCTTCACAAATTTTCAGGCACCACTGTATTTAGTGCACTCTCCCCGCAAAGGGGGGCTCCAACATGCTACTGTCTCATATATATCACTTTTGTGTCCTTGACTCTCTACATACACACATGAACAGAATTGTTAGTACTCTTCAATTAAAGAAAGAAAAAACCACAATGGTCACTGAAATGACTTGAAGCTGACAAAATTAATAATAAAAACAACTAATAAAATTGAGACATTGCTTTTGGATTGTGGTTCAACAGAATAATGACAAAAATGAACCTTTAAAGGGGTTGTCCGAGTTATGAAAAAAATAAACTGTAAATATGATGGTCAGCAATATATTCATAAGCTAAACAAGTTTTAGGCAAAAATCAATTTCCTAATTTCCCTGGTTCTCTTCTAGTCTATTGTTTACCTTCAGTAACAACATACTCTGAGGTTTTTCTCACGGATATTTGTGACCCTCCTCCTGCTCTGCAAAGGGAGTGAATAACAGTGCTACCCCGAGTAACATGTATGACTGCTAGGATGCTCAGCAGCATGTTGTATGTGTAGCACTACAAGTCCCAGCTGTACAATGACATTGCTAATACACACAGTATCTCCCCCCTACCTGCTCTTGTGCAATGCTCTGCAGAACTCCTCCAGTATGTCAGCTCTGTGTCTGCAGAATGACGAAGGAAGATCCTGTGTCTCTTCACTGCCTGCAGCTGCTCAGGAAAGCCTCCAGCCCTCTCTGCTGCTGAAGGGGTTAAAGTTTCCTGAAGAATCCAGGGAGAGAGCAGACAGCAGCAGACAGTGTAGGGGAGGCGTGACCAGCACAGTGACGTCTAGTGTACAGACACATCTTCTCATTCAGGCTTGTGCAAGAAACATGTTCAGAGCAGGGAGAGAAGCTGACATCACAGGTCATGTGACCCTCAGTGAAATTTGAGAAAGCAGCAACTGTAGAGGCAGTAAGTGCATTGCAAACCTCTTATATTTGCCTAGTTAGAAACATACAAAGGACAAAAAAATTACTACCCCTTTAACTTAATAATTTGTTGCACATCCTTTTGAGGCAATAAAGCGATTTCTGTAACCCTTGATGAGACTTCTGCACCTGTCCACAGGTTTTTTGGCCCTCTCCTCATGAACAAACTGCTCCAGCTGTCTTAGTTTTGAAGGGTGGCTTCTCCAGACTACATGTTTCAGCTCCTTCCAAAGACGTTTAATAGGATTCAGATCAGGGCTCCTGTTGGAAGACCCATGACCTAACATTGAGACCAAGCGTATTGACACTGAGAAGCACATTTCACTCCAGAATGCCTTGATAGTTGTGAGATTTTATTGTACCCTGCACAGATTCAACACAACCTGTGCAAAGCAGCCCCAAAACATAACCGAGCCTCCTTCATGTTTCCTTGTAGGTTTTCTCTTTACGCTTAATTTTTGCATCTGTTAACACAGAACTGATGTAATTTGCCAAAAAGCTCCAATTTTGTCTCATCTGTCCAAAGCACATTGTCCCAGAATAGTGTTGAGCCAGCATGCTTGGCCGAATACTAGTTCGGCTCGAGCATCGCTATACTCGGCACATCGCGGTACTCAATGCAATGCTTGAGTGTCCTCTCCACACGTTTTGCGGCCGCTAAGCAGCTAATAAATGTGCAGGAAAGTACTGCCCTCACTGTAATGCCATGTTGGCTACTGGCATTAAAGTGATTGGCTGGCTGGAACACCGGGATCATCGGGTGATATATAGCACCCAATGACGCGTGTTTGGCTCATTCTAAGTCAGGGAGAGCTAAGGATAGGAAGGGACAGAGAGTGTAGGGAGTGTAATCGAATATTATAAGTGTACAAAAATGTTTCAGAGACCCAAAAGTCCTTGTAAGGACTATTGTGTGTGACAGCAGCAATATATTTTTGGAGCGCAACCTGCACTAAATTGCTCAGTGTTAGGGAGAGCTGTGCATAGGAAGGGACAGACAGTGTAGGTAGTGTAATAGGAAAATTTTTGTGCCAAAATCTTTTCAGAAACTTAAAAGTCCTTTTAACCTCTTGGTGACACAGTGCGTACAGGTACGCCCTGATGTCCTGGTCCATGCGGTGGCGGTGATCGGAACATAGTGCCTGCTGAAAACATTCAGAAGGCACTCTGTGATAATGCCGAGGGGGGTCCTGTGACCCCCCCCCCCCGTATCGACGATCGCTGCGGTTTGCAGCGCTTTCAGAAGTTTCTGATCCCCGCGGTCTGTTACCGTGGAGATCAGAAAATTCAAAATGACCTAACTTTTAATTTTTAAACCCCCCCGCAGCACTCATTCTTATGTGCGGTGGGCGGTGCGGGGGGGAGGTGCAGGCCGTGCGGGCACACGTTCATCCGCCCGCCCCCTCTCTCAGGATGGCCGAGCGGTTAGCAGAGTGTCGGCACATTGCTGACACTCTGCCTAAAACGTCTGACATCCGTGCTCACAGATGTCAGCCGTTTAACCCATTTCATGCAGCGGTCTGTAGGGACCACTCTATGGAAGGGGTTAACAGGGAAGGAGCTCCCTCCCTCTCTATCGGGGGATGCTGTGCTGTTTCAGCCCCCGATTCTTGATGGGATCACAGATTCTTTCGCCGCGTCCGTAATTACCTGCTCTATAAAAATATCACATGACCTAACCCCTCAGGTGAATGCCGTAAAAAAAAGAAAAGTTGTAAAAAAAAACTTACATCACAAAAATTGTAATAGCAAGTGATCAAAAAGTCATACGCACGCCAAAATAGTGCCAATCAAACCGTCATCTCACCCCTGAAAAAATCATACCCTACCCAAGATAATCGCCCAAAAACTGAAATAACTATGGCTGTCAGACTATGGAGACACTAAAACATGATTTTTTTTTGTTTCAAAAATGAAATCATTGTGTAAAACTTACATAAATAAAAAAGCAGACATATTAGGTATCGCCGCATCTGTAATAAATATCACATGACCTAACCCCTTAGGTGAATACCGTAAAAATAAATATTTAAAAACGGTGTAAAAAATTCCATTTTTTTGTGACCTTACATCACAAAAAGTGTAATAGCAAGCGATCAAAAAGTCATACGCACCCCAAAATAGTGCCAATCAAACCGTCATCTAATCCCGAAAAAAATTAGCCCCTACACAAGACAGTCGCCCAAAAAATAAATAAAACTATGGCTTTCAGAATGTGGAGACACTAAAGAATCATAAAAAAAAAAAAAAAAGTTTTGTTATGTAAAACTGAAACAAACAACCAAAAATTGTCATATTTGGTATTGTCGCGTCCTGCTCTTTATAAATACCACATGATCTAACCTGTCAGATGAATGTTGTAAATAACAAAAAACAAAACCGGTGCCAAAACAGCTATTCCTTGTTACCTTGCCGAACAAAAAGTGTAATATAGAGCAACCAAAAATCATATGAACCTAAAATAGTACCGACAAAACTGCCACCCTATTCTGTAGTTTCCAAAATGGGGTCACTTTTTGGGAGTTTCTACTCTAGGGGTGCATCAGGGGGGCTTCAAATGGGACATTGTGTCAAAAAAACTGTCCAGCTAAATTTGCCTCACAAAAAATGTATGGCATTCCTTTCCTTCTGCGCCCTGCAGCGTGCCCGTACAGCAGTTTACAACTACATATGGGGCGTTTCTGTAAACTACAGAATCAGGGCCATAAATATTGAGTTTTGTTTGGATGTTAACCCTTGCTTTGTAACTAGAAAAAAAAAATATTAAAATGGAAAATCTGCCCAAAAAGTAAAATTTTGAAATTTTATCTATTTTCCATTAATTCTTGTGGAACACCTTAAGGGTTAACAAAGTTTTTAAAATCAGTTTTGCATACCTTGAGGGGTGTAGTTTCCAAAATGTAGTCACTTTTTTGAGTTTCTACTCTAGGGATGCATCAGGGGGATATAAATAGTACACGGTTTCAAAAAACCAGTCCATCAAAATCTGCCTTCTAAAAACCGCATGTCATTTCTTTCCTTTTGCGCCCTGCCGTGTGCCCGTACAGCAGTTTACGACCACATATGGGGTGTTTCTGTAAACTACAGAATCAGGGCTATAAATATTGTGTTTTGTTTGGCTGTTAACCCTTGCTTTGTAACTGGAAAAAATTGATTCAAATAGAAAATCTGCCAAGAAAGTGAAATTTTGAAATTGTATCTCTATTTTCCATTAATTCTTGTGGAACGCCTAAAGGGTTAACAAAGTTTGTAAAATCCTATTTGAATACCTCGAGGGGTGTAGTTTGTAAAATGGGGTAATTTTTGGTTGGTTTCTATTATGTGAGCCTCACAAAGTGACTTCAGACCTGAACTAGTCCTGAAAAAGTGGGTTTTAGAAAATTTCTGAAAAATTAAAGATTTGCTTCTAAACTTCTAAGCCTTCTAACGTCCCCAAAAAACAAAATGGCATTTACAAAATGATCCAAACATGAAGTAGACATTTGGGGAATGTAAATTAATACCTATTTTTGTAGGTATTACTATGTATTAAAGAAGTAGAGAAATTGAAATTTGGAAATTAGCAAATGTTTCTAAATTTTTGTTAAATTTTGAATTCTTTTTATAAATACAAATTAATTTTTTGGACTCCATTTTACCAGTGTCATGAAGTACAATATGTGACGAATAAACAATCTCAGAATGGCCTGTATAAGTAAAAGCATTTTAAAGTTATTCACACGTAAAGTGACACTGGTCAGATTTGCAAAAAATGGCCTGGTCCTTAAGGTGAAAATGAGCCCAGTCCTTAAGGGGTTAAAGATTATTGTGTGTGACAACAGCAATATATATTTTTAGCGCATCCTGCGCTAAATACCATGTATTAGGACGCTGCAGACAGTTAAATTATCCACGCCACATCTCCTGTTTAAAATGTGCACATCCCTAAAATATCAGTGACATCCAGTGCAGTTTTTCCGTAAATGGTGTCCACTGCGGACAGTTAAATTATCCGCGGCACATCTCCTGTTTAAAATGTGCACATCCCAAAAAGATCAGTGACATCCAGTGCAGTTTTTCCATAGACGGTGTACGCTGCGGACTGTTAAATTATCTGCACCATATCTCCTGTTTTAAGTGTGCGCATCCCCAAAATATCAGTGATTTTCAGTGCAGTTTTTCAGTAGACAGTGTCCACTGCAGACTGTTAAATTATCCGCACCACATCACCACCACCAGCATGATCCGCCACATGGCATCCAAGCACCGTCATAAGTGGGACGAATGCCTGGGTCCACTATCTGTGTCTGTAGGTCACACCACTGCCTCCTCTTCCCCTATGTTAAGTGCTGGGCAATTCCCTGTCGAAGTCGCAGGCACGGATGCCTCCCGCCCTGCACCTGGACCTTTGCAAGCACCATCAGCGACCACATCCACTTCCGTATCCAAGCGCAGTGTCCAAATGTTCTTACCCCAGGTCTTTGAACAAAAGTGCAAATACCCAGCCACCCACCCAAAGGCCATAGCTTTAAATGTGCAGCATTACAAATTACTGGCCCTTGAAATGTTGCATTTAGGCTAGTGGACACTGAAGTCTGATGTCGGCGGCCATCCCCCGTTACGCAGTCCCCAGCCACCACTATTTTTCAAGGTGTGCCATGCCCACCTTACACCAACATGCGTCCCGTAACATCACCCGTGCCCTGATCAACGCAGTTATTGGGAAGGTCCACTTAACTATGGACACATGGACATGTGCAATTGGCCAGGGACGCTACATTTCCCTGACGGCACACTGGGTGAATGTTGTGGAGGCTGGGAGCGAGTCGTACCCTGGTACGGCACAGGTGCTACCGACGCCAAGGATTGTGGGCCCTAAGTCGATCAGGGTTTCCAACAGCACCTACGTTAGTGGCTCCAACCTCCACTTCTCCTCCTCCGCCTCCTCCTCCACTTCCACCTCAGAATTATCCAAGTGCAGCACCAGTCAGTCATCAATCGGTAGCTGGAAGCAGTTTAGTACTGCAGTGGGAAAGCGGCAACAGGCCAAGCTGAAATTAAATTGCTTAGGTGACAAACAGCACACTGCCGCAGAGCTGTGGCAGGGTATAAGTGACCAGACTAATCTGTGGATCTCGCCACTCAACCTACAATCAGGCATGGTTGCGTCTGATAATGGCCGTAACTTGGCGCCGGCTTTGGAGCTCGGCAAGCTCACACACATACTATGCCTAGCCCACGTGTTCAACTTAGTGGTTCCGCGGTTTCTCAAAACCTACCCCAATTTGCCTGAGCTACTGGTGAAGGTGTGCCTCGTGTGTGCCTATTTCCGAAAGTCATCTACAGCTGCCGACAGTCTGGCAACACTGCAGCAGCGCTTGCAATTGCCTGCTCCCGACTGTTGTGCGTCGTGAGCACGTACTGTAACTCCACGTTCCACATGTTGGCCAGTAGTGGAATACCAGCTGCAACATGGTTGTCATCTTTCCAGTCAGATTCCGCTATTCACAAGCAAGGAATGGGCATGGATGTCTGACCTCTGTGAGGTTTTAAAAAACTTTGAGGAATCAACACAGATGATGAGCAGCAATAACGCTATTATCAGCGTAACCATCCCACTTCTGTGTCTACTCAAACGCTTGCTACTCACAAATAAGGACAACGCTTTGCATGTGGAAGAGGTGGAAATGGGGGAAGACATTACACAGGGTGATAGCCAGACCACCCTCAGTTCGTCTTCTCAGCGAGAATTGGACGGGGGAGGAGGAGGAGCAGGAGATGGTTGCCTCCTCTACAGGGGTAGTACCCATGGAAGTTTAATTCCATCTGTTCAGCGTGGGTGGACATAAGATGAGTATGAGGAGATTGAGAGTGATCCTCCTGATGATGACAGCGAAGTCTTGCCTGTTGGTACTCTGGCACACATGGCTGACTTCATGTTAGGCTGCCTCGACCTGCGAGTTATGCTCATTTTAGACAACATGGATTTCTGGTTATTCACCTTTCTCGTACCCTGCTACAAAGAGAACTTGTCATATCTCATTCCTCTGGTGCAGAGGACAAGCAAAACGGTGCAATATCAGCAGATCCTTGTTGAAAAATTGCTTCAAAAATTTCCATTTGACAACGCTGGCGACAGAGTCCGTAGATCTTTGGCCAACCTAGGAGGGAAGACAAGGGGAACACACAGCAGTTCCAACAGAGGCAGGGCAACACTCTCCAAAGCCTGGGACAGTTTCATGACACCCTGCCAGCACCCTCACCCTGATGTGCGGCCTACTGTCACCAGGAGAAAAAAAAATTGGAAGATGGTGAAGGAGTAAATAGCAGACCGTGTCAGTGACCTCAATGATCCCTCAGTGCCTTACAGCTACTGGATATCCAAGCTGGACACGTGGCACGAACTGGCGCTCTATGCTTTGGAGGTGCTGAACCTGCCCTGCGGCCAGCGCTTTGTCTGAGCTGGTATTTAGTGCTGCTGGTGGCATTATAACAGATAACCGTATCCTGAAAATGATAACAGGTTGACTCCTATAAAAATGAACAAGGCCTGGATTGACCATGACTTCTCGATTCCACCAGAGGAGAGGTGCTGAACATAAAGGCACTTTAAATGTGTTGTTTATAATGTACTGAATACATTGCATTCCCATGCACCCCTTCCACCTCAAACAAGGGTATATGGTTGAATCTTCCTTTTTTCCTCCTATATCAACATGCTTATTTGTCACATATAATGCCCTTGCATATATGCCCTTCAAATATCATGTTTTACAGCTCAGCTGCATGCCCTCGCATATAATTTTTTAGAGGGTCAGCTCAGCTGCTGGCCCTCGCATATATTTTTTTAGAGGGTCAGCTCAGCTGCAGGCACTCGCATATAATATTTTAGAGAGTCAGCTCACCAGCAGGCCTTCATCTGCAATATTTTACTGGGTCTGCTCACCAGCAGGCCCGCACCTCAAATCTTTTACAGAGTCAGCTCACCAGCAAGCCTGCACCTCAAATCTTTTACAGGGTCAACTCACCAGCAGGCCCGCAACTCAAGTATTTTACTGGGTCAGCTCACCTGCAGGCCCTAGCATGTAATGTTTTACATGGTCATCTCACCAGCAGGCACTCACATATAATTATTTACATGGTCAGCTCACAAGCAGGCCCGTACCTAAAATATTTTACAGGGTCAGCTCACCTGCAGGCCCGCACCTAAAATCTTTTACTGGGTTAGCTCATCTGCAGGCCCTCACCTAATTATACCTATTAGGTAATTTGCGTGCATACTGTCTTGCTTGGATGTGGTAGCCGTAGGCGTTTTTCAGGCTCCCCTCTCCTTAATCAAACACTGATTCGCTGTTACCCATAGTTACAATTGTTTGCGCTGACAATAACATCGAAAGTTGATAGGCCAGATATCCGAATGAATCATCGCCGTCACAGGGGTGTGCGATCGGCCCCAGGTTAACTAGCGTCACCAAAGCGGCAGCAGGCCCTCACCCATAATGTTTTAGATGGTCAGATCAGCAGGCCTCGCCCCTAATGTTTTTGAGGGTCACCAGCAGGCCATCAATCATATTTTTTCAAGGCTGTGTATGATGCTCTCCTTTATGTGTAATAAAGGGTGTATTAGAGTGCTAATTCCTTGTAATTTTTGGCAGCCCTTTCACTTAGTGCATAGGCTTTATGGGTGTAGGAGTCCCACTACGTGGACAATTGTACCACAATGTGAATGAGGCCCTCCTTTATGTGATATCCAGGTTGTATCAAAATGTGCCTCTTCCTTGTAATTTTTGGCAGCACTTTATATACAAGTATATATACAAGAAAGAATGTTTCCTATCAAATTTTCCTGTAAAATCGATTTTTTTTTCCGGTTTTGTGCGTATTATTGTCAGTCTGTAAAAGTGGTGGACTATTCGGACAACATCGTTCCCAGCAGCGACCTGAGAGTCCAAGATGCATCCAGACATCCTCCCCATACTGTTCCCGAACCATTTTGGTGGTGTTTCCATGAATTTCTGACATTTTCCTATGAACCAGGCACCCTCCCCTCTTCAGATCCGCGGGTACCTGGTTTAATGCTCGGGTTCTCTCATTGACTTCCATTATACTTGGGTGCTCGGTCGAGCACCAGAACATCCCGATGTGTTCGGCCGAAGCCCCCGAGCACTATGGTGCTCTATCAACACTATCCCAGAACCTTTGTCCCTTGTCAATAAGCATTTTGGCAAATTCCAGTGTCGCTTTTTTTTTTGCCAGGGAGGTTGGCTACAGTCCTGTAGACCTTAAAGCGGTTGTCTCACCTCAGTAAGCTGCATTTATCATGTACAGAAAGTTAATACAAGACACTTACTAATGTATTATTATTATCCATATTGCTTCCTTTGCTGGCTAGATTCATTTTTTTATCACATTACACACTGCTTCTTTCCATGGTTACAGACCACCCTGCAATCCATCAGTGGTGGTCGTGCTTTTACAATATAGGAAAAAGCACTAGCTTATATGCGCTCCTATGGTCCTGGCCACCAGAGAGGCTGATGCTTTTTCCTATAGTGTGCAAGCACAACCACCAATAATGGATTGCAGAGTGGTCTGTAACCATGGAAACAAGCAGTGTATAATGTGATAGAAAAATGAATCCAGCCAGCAAAGGAAGCAATATGGATAATAACAATATATTACTAAGTGGCTTGTATTAACTTTTTCTACATGATAAATGCAACTTACTGAAGTGAGACAACCTAAACTTCTGAATAATATGTGCAACCATAGTAACAGGAAGATCAAGGTCTTTGGAGGTGGTGTGATAGCATTTACTAGAAATGAGTAGTGTTGAGCGAACTTGTGTTTCAAGTTCGGCGTACAAGGTTCGGGTTATATAAGAATTCCGTTTTAGATTCCACTACCACGGACCATAACTTTTGGTCCGTGGTAGCGGAATTGATAACGGAATTCTTAGATAACTTGAACCTTGTACGCCGAACTTAAACACAAGTTCGCTCATCCCTAGAAGTTAGTGAAGTTTAGAAGAATTTGATTCAGCAACTTCGACAAAGTTAGCCAACAAATTTTATTTGTTCCAAATTAATTTGTCATGAATCACTATAAATCAAGTATACCCAGGCCACCCTGCCTTAGAGTATGGGCACACGGTGCGTCCGTGCTTGCAGCTGCCTTTAATTTAATAATGAAGAACACACTTTATAGTCCTTCTTCATTGTTAATTGCCACACAGCACCTTGGGGTTTGGCTGGTTAGATTGGGGGACAATATGTATATTATTGCTTTTTTTTGCCTGCAATCTTCTGCAGGTTATTTGACAGCAAACACAAAATATTAATCAGCTCTGGTATGCTCACTTCTCCAACCCAAGCATTCTTCTGCCCTACAGGTGGAAGCCCTTCTTTTGCCATCTGCTTTTCCTCCTTTGACAAATCATCTAATATCGATGAGAATATGTCATCAGGAACATGCAGCTCCAACTCTCTCTGTATCTTGCTGACTTTTCTAGGACATGCAGACCAAGAAGGATGATTTGAAAGAAGTAAAGACAGCGAAAGATGAGGATGGTCAGCATTAAGACCTAGCCACCCTAAGGGGTGCAGACTGGATGGTATTAAGGCTTCCATCTTATTGGTATTGAATTACATATCTTAGTTCACTTCAATGGGTCCGCAAATCCGGAGATGCGGTGCGGAATGGAACGGAAGAACGGAACCCCATGGAAGCACTACTGAGTGCTTCCTGGGGTTCCGTTCCATGCCTCTGCACCGCAAAAAGATAGAACTTGCTCTATCATTTTGCGGAACGGACGGATCACGGACCCATTCAAGTGAATGGGTCCACAATCCGCATGCGGCTTGCCCACGGTCGGTGGCCATGCATTGCGGACCGCAATTTGCAGTCCACAGCACAGGCACGGAGGGGCAACAGTCGTGTGAACGAGCCCTTACAAACTAATTTAATATGTTACTATATAATAGAATGTGCATTGCATCTCTTCTTTATTTAATTTATTTGCTTGTATCTGAAATTATAGAAGCCCATTTAATAAATGTGCTGTATATAAATAAGAGTATGCAGAAATGGAATCTTGGGAAACAGGGAAATGTTAGTTGGCTGTAAGGCTAATATTCGCTTTCTCAGCACTCTTGCACTGCTTGCAGCCTTTTAATAAATAATGACTTATGAACACGCGGACACAATTACAGGATATTATTGCTTTCACAAATGAAATATACATCACACATTTATTTCTTGAGGGCCATACATGGATATTATATATGCTGTATATATCCTGTATATATATATATATATATATATATATATATAACAATGGCAGCACAGCAGACCAAATATGAATATGGAGGTGAGGTGCCAGCCAATGGATCTGGCAACAGATCTAGGACAAAATTAGAACAAAAATGAGTGGAAAGAAAAATACTTTATACACCTATATGCCCATGTGGTCGTAATTTTTCAGCTCATCCAGACCATAGAGCCTTTTTCTTTTCACTCATTTTTTAATAAAAATTGTAAGTAAAAAACTGATTAATTTCCTCTTAACAACTCCATAAAGTGCACATGTACAATGAATTAAAAAGACATATATATATATATATTATAAGGTGAATACGCCATTTAAGTGCTCACCATCCATGGGACTCCATATGCGAACAGGGACCCTGGCGATCGCAGGTGTGCATGCGGCAGCGCACCTGAAATCATAAGTGTAGGGAATCTGCTCCAAAGTTTGGCTTCAATGTACTCAGTGCCTATGCGCATGTACACAAGATGGAAACAACTGTGCAGCCAGTGGTAGGGATGAATGCACAATGCTCGCAATGGACAGCAATTGTGCTAAATGAAAATTCAAAAACGCGCCACAAAAAGAAAAAGAGAAATGAGCTTTCTAGGTTCAAAATTACAGTAGAGTATAGCATAATAATAGTAAGCACAAAGCAATATGTGTACTGTATTAGTGATACAAAATGACATATTAGGTCCATCTGTGGCATCAAAAGGGGATCGACGAGCCCCATGTCTGCTGTCACGGACCCTCAGTGTTACAGGTCATAGACCAAATGAAACAGGTGAAAAATAACCAACCCAGGTTTATCCCTATATAGCGTGCCGCCTTGAATGCCAGCCCCGGTCTAATGCCCACCTGATGTGGGGAAGAGGGGTAGGGGCACAGATCATGTGTTCCTGGTCCATACCCCATCTCACAGTATGACCTGGATGGCTAGATAAACCTGTATATCAAATGAAAAGAGCTAAATAATTCTTATCATTTAACTCCAAAGGTCCCATGGCTTGCGTTCTGATTATCCATGCGGCTTCTCGCTGCAGGAGGATGCGTTTTTGGTCCCCTTCTCTCATAGGGGTTTGGACTACTTCAATACCTGCACATTTTAAAACTTCACTTCTCCCTGCACGCTGATCATGTATATGCTCATTTAACCTAGTTGCTCCACTTCTGGTTGTGATTGATCTTTTATGCTCTCTAAAGCGTACATAGAAACACCTATGTGTCTTACCAATGTAAAACCTCCCGCATGGGCAAAATATTGCATATACTACATACTGGGTCTTGCGGTGTATAAATTGCTTCACTATATGCCCTACGTTGCCCAACTGCAGATATTTCTGTTTGTGTACATGTTCACACATGGAGCAATGTCCACATGTGTAGTTCCCTTTAGGAGTGTTCCTTCCCAGCCAATTGTCAACTGGACGGGGAAGGTTGCTCCTGACAATGGCATCCCCTATAGTTTTGCTCCTACTAAAGCTGACAATAGGATAATTGTCTTCTTTGGCTGTCAGAGAACCATCCCTCTGTAACATTTGCCAGTTATTTAAAATAACTTTTTTGATGGTAGAAGCCATTGGGGGATAATCGAATGTGAACACCGCTCTGTCTCCATCACCTTTATTGTATTGTCTCCTCTTTTTCTTTTAGCACATTGCTCCATGTGTGAACGTGTACACAAACAGAAATATCTGCAGTTGGGCAACGTAGGGCATATAGTGAAGCAATTTATACACTGCAAGACCCAGTATGTAGTATATGCAATTTTTTGCCCATGCGGGAGGTTTTACATTGGATAGGTGTTTCTATGTACGCTTTAGAGAGCATAAAAGATCAATCACAACCAGAAGTGGAGCAACTAGGTTAAATGAGCATATACATGATCAGCGTGCAGGGAGAAGTGAAGTTTTAAAATGTGCAGGTATTGATGTAGTCCAAACCCCTATGAGAGGAGGGGACCAAAAACGCATCCTCCTGCAGCGAGAAGCCGCATGGATAATCAGAACGCAAGCCATGGGACCTATAGGGTTAAATGACAAGAGTGATTTAGCTGTTTTCATTTGATTTGGTTTTAAGTACATGTGTTTTGTATTTCACTTAAATGTAACCAGTGACGTACATGGGGTGGAGGTATTTATAGTCCCCTCCCCCTCTACATCACAGGAGGCTTGACAAAGCGCAACACAGTGTGAAACAGCTGTAGCCGATCCGTGCACCTGTGTTCCGTCCGCGTCCACTATTACTATGTAACTAAGGAATAAACTGCAACAGCAACTTGTGACCAGTGGTGAGTGCCGCGGTGCTTTTTTCTTATTCAATGCAATAGACAATCACAGTCTGCTTAAACTAATAACACACAAAGAATTAAATGTTACCATGTTTTTATTGAACACACCATGTAAACATTCACAGTGCAGGTGGAAAAAGTATATGAACTCTTGGATTTAATAACTGGTTGAACCTCCTTTAGCAGCAATTACTTCAACCAAACGTTTCCTGTAGTTGCAGATCAGACGTGCACAACGATCAGGAGAAATTCTTGACCATTCCTCTTTACAGAACTGTTTCAGTTCAGCAATATTCTTGGGATGTCTGGTGTGAATCGCTTTCTTGAGATCATGCCACAGCATCTCAATCGGGTTGGGGTTAGGACTCTGACTGGGCCTCTCCTGAAGGCGTATTTTCTTCTGTTTAAGCCATTCTGCTGTTGATTTACTTCTATGCTTTGGGTCGTTGTCCTGTTGCAACACCCATCTTCTGTTGAGCTTCAGCTGGTGGACAGGTGGCTTTAAAGGGAACCTGTCACCGGGATTTTGGGTATAGAGCTGAGGACATGGGTTGCTAGATGGCCGCTAGCACATCCGCAATATCCAGTCCCCATAGCTCTGTGTGCTTTTATTGTGTCAAAAAAACGATTTAATACATATGCAAATTAACCAGAGATGAGTCCTGTATGTGAGATGAGTCAGGGACAGGACTCATCTCAGGTTAATTTGCATATGTATAAAATCATTTTTTTACACAATAAAAGCACACAGAGCTATGGGGGCTGGATATTGCAGATGTGCTAGTGGCCGTCTAGCAGCCCATGTCCTCAGCTCTATACACAAAATCCAGGTGACAGGTTCCCTTTAAGTTCTCCTGCAAAATGTCTTGATGAACTTAAGAATACATTTTTCCTTCGATGATAGCAATCCGTTCAGGCCCTGCCGCAGCAAAGCAGCCCAAACCATGATGCCCCCACCACCATACTTCACAGTTGGGATAAGGTTTTGATGTTGGTGTGCTGTGCCTCTTTTTCTCCACACATAGGGCCAGATTTATCATTACTCTGACAGCTCACTCCACTTTAAAATATGGCTAAGTGAAAGGCCGATTCATTGGCCTGGATTTGTGGGAGGGGCTGGCCTGCCTACTTCAACGGCTTGCGCCCCTCCCACCTTGTACGTCGTTCAGCGTTTGAGCACGTACCTGGCAACGATCCTGCAGGCGACGGTAAGCAAACATTCGGGTCCGGTAGCACGGTCGGCCCCTTGGTGAGTGGGGACCCCGTGCTCCGGACAGTGCATGGCCGTTAGGACAGCTGTTCTCCTCCCCCCCCTCGTGGTGCCGGTGAGTTCGCTGGCAGCGGGGGGCGGCGCACGCCGGGGAGCTCTCCGCTCCGGCTTTATGTCAGGAGGCCGCGCTGACTCCCCTCACTGCAGTGCGCACAGCCGGCGGCGGGACAGCCCCTCAGGCGAAGGGGGGGGGGCTCCCCCGCACTGTGCGTTCTGCTGGGAGCAGGGCGGCCTCCCACGTGGCACGCTAGTTCGTCCGGCGGGGGGCGGAGTCAGGATGCTTCGGGCCTCCCCCTGCCCGGCTTGTGTCAGGGGGTTGCGCTGGGTCCCCACGTGGTGGAGCGCCCAGCCGGCGGAGGGCCAGCCCCTTAGGCTATGGGGGTCCCCCGCTCTGGGCGTTCTGCCTGGGTGCAGTGCTGCCCCCCTCGTGGCACGCTATTTCCCGGCGGGGGGCGGGGCTTTGATGTTTAGTGCCTCCCCCTGCCCGGCTATGTCAGGGGGTTTGCGCCGTGTCCCCACGTGGTAGGGTGCCCAGCCGGCGGAAGGTCAGTCCCTCAGGTTTGGGGGGCTCCCCCACACTGGGCGCTCTGCCAGGGAACGGTGCGGCCCCCCACGTGGCAACATTTCACCGACTGGTGGGGGCGGGGCCCACGTTAGCTGGGCTACCCCCCTTACCGGTCCATGCCAGGGTGCAGCGCTGCTCCCCACGTGATAGATGCGCCCGGCCGGCAGGTGGGTCGGCCATGGAGATCGAAGGGCCCCCCCCCGCACCGGGCTCTCTATCAGGGAGTAGCGCGTGCTCCCCACGTGGCTCACGAATGGCGTTCGTGTGGGGTGGAGGCCACCGTGCAGAGAGTGTTCCCCCGCGCCGTCCCTCGATGCCTGGGAGTTTCGCGCTCCCCACGTGGTCATCGTTGGGGGGGCGTGGGTGGCGCGGTGGTCCCGCCCCTCACCCGCTTTAAAGTCTGGCACGGGCCGCCGTGCCGCTTAGATAGGCAGGGATCCGTGATTACATTAAGGTCGGCCAGGGGGTACGGGCGTTAGCCGTCGGCTGGCCTCCTCCCACTGGCTGCTCTCTAGGTTCACTACCACGTCTTCATGTCTTACTTTTCGCTTGGTTGTTCTGCTTTGCATGCGCATCCAGAGTTGATGCTTATCGTTTTGCTTCTAGGTCATAGTCGGTCTAACTTACGTCCTGAGGTTGTGGCCTGTCGGTAAGGTTGTAGGGGTACAGACGGGGGTAGGGGGTGTAGAGGCCATACTAGCAGGGTCGTGTCTCATGCTCTGTCTCACGTTCAGGTTTCATTATTTTCTAACTCCCCTCGGTGGTCTTTCTGTAGTTTCCAAGCCGGTAAGTATATCATGTTTTCTCTGCATGGTACTTACGGGTGTCGGTTACGGTCCACTTCCTCACGGTCCTTCTGGTGTTATTGTGCGGAGCTCACGGGGGCGGGTCACCTTGATACACGGCCGGGCTGGTCACTGGTGCTGGCGGTCTTCCAGTGTTGCTGGTCACTTACGTTACTGTTTCCACAGCTGTGATGTCGCACGCATCGGACATTGTCGAGGCGTCCGTGGATGAGAATGTGGCAGGAGTGTCTGAAGGGGGCAGTTTACCGTCTCTGAGAGCTTGGACTATCCCTAGACTCATGTCGGAACTAACTAAGAAGGGTATCCCCTTCCCGGCTGCCGCCAGGAAGGCGGAATTATATCGGTTATGGAAGGACTCTGTGGCCTCCAGTCAAGACGTACTCCCCATGTCCACGGTGCAAACATCGCTTGAGCAGCTACATGTCATGCTGAACGGCCTTACGGCAGCTGTAACTTCCTTACAAGCGAGGTTGGAGTCAGTGGAGTCTCGCGACTCGGTCGTTCCTGCTCCCCCCCCTGATGTTCCGGTAGCCACTACCTCTGCCCTAGGGGAAACCCGTACTGCCCTGGCTGTTCCCAGTGTGGCGCCCTCTCATTTTGTCCCGACCAACGTCAGGAAAGACATCCTAGAGGGTAGGGATGTTAACCTTGCATCTTTACTGATAGCTTCCAGGGATATGTCCGATAACAAGGTTATAGCTTGCGGGGAAGTCTCGGTGGTACTGCGAGGCCGCGACCACAGGCTTAACCGCAAGTTAACCATTCCCGAGTTTGTAATGGCTTTTAGCCTTTTCAGAGATGTTTTATGTTCGGCTAGGCCGGATAGGAGGGAGGAGCTTGATCTTTACCTTTTTCGTGTGACGGAGTTGGGTCATAAGTATGGAGGGGTTTCGTTTTATGACTACCATTGTTCCTTTTCGGCCAAAGCAGCAGCGGCTTTTACTCAGTTTGGTTATGTCACAGATTGGTCCAACTTGGATACTGAATTATTTTGCCGGCATTTCGCAGGTCTCAAAGCTCCCTCCTGTTCGGCCTGTCAGTCCATCTTCCACTCTACCGAGTGGTGCCACAAATCAGCCAGCAGTGCTCAGTCTTTCCCTTCCGGCTCGTCGGCTGGGCCTCTCGATGTGTTCAGACCTCCCAGCTCAGTCGACAAGTTAGGCCGGCCCATCGTGCAGTTGGGTAGGTCCCAGATTTGTAATAATTTTAATTTCGGGTCTTGTAATTTTGGTCAATGCCGTCTTCTTCATATCTGTACCAATTGCTTTAGGGCCCACCCCAGAGCTGCATGCTCATTAAAATCAGTTAAAGCCTACATGAGCGTGGTCAATACCGATTGTTTATTAGAGCTTTTGCAGGGACATCATAATCCAGGGTTCGTGCAGTTTCTAGTTGCTGGATTCTGCAAGGGCTTTCATACGGGGTTGATCACCACACCTGAGTACACGTATGAGTGCAGGAATCTCCAGTCTGCCGACAGGTACCCCGAGTCTGTTGGCAAACTAATCGAGTCCGAGCTGGTTAAGGGTTTCTTGATTGGTCCTTTCAAGGTGCCCCCCTTTCAGCGATGGAGAGTCAGTCCTGTGGGGGTAGTCACGGGCAAATTCAGTAAGAAGGAGAGACTCATCTTTGACCTATCAGCCCCACATGGTTCCCACGTCCCTAGTCTTAACTCCCTCATCCCTTCTGAGGAAGTGGGCATGAGGTATTCTTCCATCGATCAGGCCATCGCCATTATCTTACAGTTAGGGCCCGGAGCCATGTTGTCCAAGGCTGATATTTCGGACGCCTTTAAGTTACTGCCCATTATGCCAGCGCTCTGGCAGTGGCACGGCATTAAGTGGAAAGACCAATATTATTTCTCCACCAAGCTCACCTTCGGTTCCAAGAGCAGCCCCTGGCTCTTTGATCAGCTGGCTCAGGCCCTTCATTGGATATTAGAACAAAAAGTCAGTTGCGAGTTCGTCATCCATTATCTCGATGACTTCCTGCTGATTGAAAGGCCAGGGGCAGCTCCCCTAGGCTTGGGGAAGTTACTAAGGTGTTTCTCTCAGCTAGGTGTACCAGTCTCCCCCAAGAAAGTCGAAGGCCCGTCCACAGTCATCACCTTCCTGGGCATTGAGCTTGACTCGCAGGGCATGTTAGCCAGGTTGCCGTCAGACAAGTTGGCTAGGGTTAGGGAAGTCATCCACAGGTTCTCAGTCACGACGGTGGTCACCAAGGCGGACTTACAGTCGCTACTGGGCATGTTGAATTTCGCCATGCGCATTATCCCGCAGGGCAGGTCTTTCATCTCCCGGTTGCATGGTGCTTCTCGCCACGGCTCCGGAACAGGACAGCCCAGTGCGTCTGGACAGTCAGGCCTTGGCAGACCTTCACATGTGGGACCACTTTCTCTGCCAATGGAATGGGGTGTCTTTGTTTATCCCTGAGTTGACCAGCCAATCCCCGGTAGTGTTTTCTGATGCGGCTGCTAGTTCAGGGTTTTCTGCTATTTTTGGCACCCACTGGGTCGCAGACGAATGGCCGGCTGAGGTCAGACAGATCCCAGGGTTCCTACATACCTCAGCGCTGTTCGAACTGTACCCCATCGTGGTAGCCGCCC
Organism: Bufo gargarizans; assembly: GCF_014858855.1. NCBI lineage: Eukaryota > Metazoa > Chordata > Amphibia > Anura > Bufonidae > Bufo > Bufo gargarizans. Next base: position 486,660,737 of record NC_058080.1, on the reverse strand, counting down.
ACGTGTGGGGCAGTAACTGGGTCAATCGCTCTGTCTTGTTTGTTACTGATAACGCTGCGGTGGTTGACGTTTTGAATAGTGGGTTGTCTAAATCCTTGCATGTCATGTGTCTCTTGAGACGTTTAGTTCAACTCTCCCTTCATTATCATTTCCGTGTCTGTAGCACGCATGTACCAGGCTCACAAAACGTGGCTGCTGACGCCTTATCTAGGGCTAATTTCTCCCTTTTCTTTCAGGTCATGCCAGAGGCAGATGTCGTGGGTGCTGCCATCCCTCCCCACGAGTCATTAGTACTAATGTGACCAGACACCTAGAGACGGCCCACGCCTTAATAGCCAAGTCCCTGTCAGCAAACACGACCAGGGCATATAACACCGGGTGGAGGGTGTTTTGTAGGTTTCAGCAGGAGTGTCCTCAGGGGGAGTCCAGTTTCGTGGAGTACATCCTTACATTCATTGGCTACTGCCACGCAGAGCTTAGGCTATCCCATACCACAGTAAAGACATACTTGTCGGGGGTGCAGCATTTCCTTTCGGTCAGTCATCCCGAACGGGCTTCGGTTTTCTCCATACATGCCGTCAAAGCTGCATTGAGGGGTCTGGGCAGATGCGGATCTGGAGGCCAAGTGCGCAGACAAGCTGTCACCGGGCTCCTTTTCCGCAACTTGTCCGACGTCCTGGATAGGAGCCCTTTCGGGGCCTTGCCTAGCCTGGTGCTCAAGTCCGCTATTTATTTAGCCTTCTATGGTTTCTTAAGACCGGGGGAGTTCACCTGTTCTCCTGGTAGTGACAGGTTTCTCACGGTCAGCCAGTTGGTTCAGTGCACCGAGGGTTACGTGCTACAGTTCCGGTGTCTTTTTTCCCCACGGCTCATCAGTGGTGCCCCGTTGCAGTCCTCCGTCAGTTGCAGTCAGCGTTATCTGGGCACGGGCCGGATAGTCCTTTACTGCCATTCGGAGTGATGCCACTCACTACGCATCAGTTCGTGTCCCATGTACGCTCCTTAGTGGCCAGTCTGGGCGGTGATCCAGCCGCAATCTCAGGACACTCGTTTCGTATAGGTGCCGCGTCCGCGGCCTCTAAGAATCAGGTGCCAGCACATGTCATCCAGAAGTTAGGGCGTTGGCGCTCCGCGTGTTTTAGCCGATATGTACCTCATCCCAGTACTGAGATGTCTATGGCTTTTCAAAGTTTGGTTTTGTGAGTTTGTTGTAATAAATTATTCCTGCTAACCGGTGTGTCTTTTGCCCTCTTTCAGGCGTCCCCACTACGGCGCGGTTGCGGCACAACTCTAACCGCTGAGGGACAGGGTAGTTAGGTAGGGCAGGGACGCTCCCCTGGTTGCCACGACCACAAAGTCAGTTTTAGCCAAGTCAGATTTATGATCGGCCCTTTAAGACTGTAATAAATGTGGTTTGACGGTAGCAGTTTATCCGTCAGTAAGCAGCTTTACAAAAGTCGCACATCAAAAGTCGCACGTTTTTATGAAAAAGTCGCATGTTCTATTAAAAAGTCTCATAAGATAAGCATGGTCCTCACTGGAGTGAAATTGCAACTTTTTTGCGACTTTTTAAATAGTCCCAATAGTAAATTCTGTCTAGAGATTCATTTACATAAGAAAACACGCCCACTTTCAGAAAACTGTCGAGCATAGTGCAGAGCAGAAAAAAGTCACAAATTTGTGCGCAGTTTTAGCGTTTGGGACTTTTTGGGGACTTTTTCACTCCATTATTCTGACCTGAGCTAATGATAAATCTGGCCCATAGTGTTGTGTGTTTCTTCCAAACAACTCAACTTTGGTTTCATCTGTCTACAGAATATGTTGCCAGTACTGCTGTGGAACATCCAGGTGCTCTTGTGCAAACATGCCACAATGTTTTTTTTGGACAGCAGTGGCTTCCTCTGTGGTATCCTCCAATGAAATCCATTCTTGTTTAGTGTTTTATGTATCGTAGATTCGCTAACAGGGATGTTAGCATATGCCAGAGACTTTTGTAAGTCTTTAGCTGACACTCTAGGATTCTTCTTCACCTCATTGTGCAGTCTGCGTTGTGCTCTTGCAGTCATCTTTACAGGACGGCCACTCCTAGGGAGAGTAGCAGCAGTGCTGAACTTTATCCATTTATAGACAATTTCTCTTACCGTGGACTGATGAACAGCAAGACTTTTGGAGATATTTTTATAACCCTTTCCAGCTTTATGCAAGTCAACAATTCTTAATCGTAGGTATTCTGAGAGCTCATTTGTGAGAGGCATCATTCACATGAGGCAATGCTTCTTGTGAAAAGCAAACCCAGAACTGGTGTGTGTGTTTTATAGGGCAGGGCAGCTGTAACCAACACCTCGAATCTGAATCTGACACCTCACTCCAATTAACTCTTGGAGATGTCATTAGTCTAGGGGTTCACATACTTTTTCCACCTGCACTGTGAATGTTTACATGGTGTGTTCAATAAAAACATGGTAACATTTAATTCTTCGTGTGTTATTAGATTAAGCAGACTGTGATTGTCTATTGTTGTGACTTAGATAAAGATCAGATCACATTTTATGACCAATTTGTGCAGAAATCCATATCATTCCATAGATGTCTACAGAACCTGTATTATTAAACGTTTATACAAGTATAGCCCTCCGACAGAGTGGAGAGGGTGTCAGCAGTAAATTTGTGTTGACGTCACTGATTATTTTGCCCTTCTGCTGATTCGTCAAAACAATAACCCCTCAAAAAACGTATCCTGTCTGTTGAGCATTTGCCTTCACTCAGTCAGCATTTGGTCAGTAATCTATCAGTATTGATAAAGCCCCAAAAAACTGGAGTCGATCTTAAAAGAGATGACATGTGAACCGAATATTTGCATGCCTTCTGTGTTTTTTAACCACTCCTGCTTTTGGCTATCAATTCATAAGCCAATTCTGATCGGACCATGCAGGCCTTAAAGCTGATACACAGACAGGATTCATTGTCCATATAATTTTTTCTTCCTTCTGACAGATCATATGAAGTATCAAATAAATGAAAATGTCAGCCAGGCCAAAAGCCTGTGGACCAGTCATGAAGTTGGGAAGGGTGGGAACAGCATGAGAAGTCCCAGAGTGGACCTTTGACATAGTGGTGAGGTGGAAACAGCATGAGGAGACCATAGAGTGGCCCAATGACAGAGTCTGGAGGTGGAAGCAGCATGAGTAGGCCACAGAGTGGCACAACGACAGAGTCTGCAGGTGGCAGCAGCAGCATCAGGAGGAGGCCACAGAGTGGCACAATGACCGAGTTTGGAGATGGCAGCAGCACGAGTAGTCCACAGAGTCCATATTTTTCTTTCTGTACTGAAATAGGCCACTGTACACTTTTGCCACAAATAAGTGCACCAGTGAAGTGCGCAGGCTTGGACTGGCTCACAGGGGAACAGGTTGAATACCCCGGTAGGCCCATGAGTAAGCTAGGCCCATAGTCCCCCAATCCCCTGCACACTAGAATGACATAAAGATTGGCAGGCTAAGATGCTATACAGTACATTGCTTATGTCCATATAATAGACTGTATAGTGTGGGCAGATATGTATGTAGCTTTACAATGGACCCCCAGAGTAAATTTTACTGGTGGGCCCTCGGCACACCAGTCCGACATTGGAAGTGCGTATATATTTTTCTTTTTTTACTGTAATACGCCCCTATACGCTTTCAACAGAAATAACTGCAGAAGTGAACTGAGCATATATTTTTCTTGTTGGACTGAAATAGGCCACTAGACACTTTCACCAGAATTAACTGCAGAAATGCACTGAGAATATATATTTTTTGTTGTACTGAAATATGTCTCTATACGCTTTCACCAGAAATAACTGCAACAGTACAGTGCGTATATATTTTTCTTTTTTTTCTGTAATACGCCCCTATATGCTTTCAACAGAAATAACTGCAGAAGTGAACTGAGAATATATTTTTCTTGTTGGACTGAAATAGGCCACTATACGCTTTCACCACAAATAACTGCAAAAATGCACTGAGAATATATTTTCTTGTTGTACTGGAATACAACCCTGTATGTTTTGACCAGAAAAATCTTAAAGAGTCAAGTATGTATATATTTTTCTTGTAGTACTGAAATACTCCCCTATACGCTCTTACCAGAAATAACTGCAATAGTGCAGTGTGTAAATGTTTTTTTTTTTTACTGAAATACGCCCCTATATGCTTTGACCAGAAATAACTGCAGAAGTAAAATGCATATATATTTTTCTTGTAGTACTGATATAAGATACTAAAAATACTAAGATACAAGCCACTAAAGGCTTTTCAATATAGCACTTGCAGCCCAATAACAAATAGCTGGAATGACAGAGCTGTCTAATGACTATTTGGATCCCCAAATAATCTTTCCCTGCACTTGGAAATCGCTTTCCTATCAATGTCCCTAGCGCCTACTGACGTCTCTCCCTGCACTACTATGTTGTGAAATGATTCCTCCCTATCCTTTCCCTGCACTTATAAATATTTTTATTTATTTTAATTTTCCACACAATGAGGTTTTTCCAATTGCTGTCCCTAGCGCCTTCACACTTCTGTCCCTACACTCTGAACACTGGAAAATGGCAAATCTAAAATGGCTGCTGTATTTATAGGGCTGTGACATCACAGGGCTGGCTGACCTCTGATTGGCTGCATGTAGGCATGTCAATCTGGGTGATCCCACCTTCCCAGAGTTCCTTGGCCCATGTCCTCAGTCCTCACATGTGTAGCCGTCATTTTAGGAAAATTGCGATTCATTACCACAAAGCATTAGTTGCAAATCGAATTTTACCAGAAATTCGGATCGAATTCTACTTCGTCAGCTTCGATTCGCTCATCTCTACTTGGCAATCTTCGGCAGTCCCCAAGACTTTGAATAAAGTGGCTGTGCACATTTCTCAGTTTAACTCCTGAGTGCATCTGAGAGCAGAAACACAAAAAAGGATGTCAACAGAAGAAACATAACTGAAAGGCCCAGAGCATTGTTAGTGCACTCTGTTAATAGGCTATATTTGAAACCATATTGGTGTTTTTCCCAGTGATTATATTGCTTGAACAATATATGGAGTAAACATCTAGAAAGTACAAATAAGTATGTGCAACTGTTACCATTCTGTTGTGTTCCCACTGATCCAATAAACCTAGGTCATCAATCACACTAAAGATCATGTAATAAAAACTGTCAATCAATATCATGAGAAATCATTCCATTGTTAGTTGCACCCAATGCAAGAAAAAAATCAACCAAAGCTCAACTCAGTGCTCCGAGAACCAATTTTGTACTGCTAAAAATAAAACAAACATAAGAATGCAATGTTCATAAAATAACATAAGAATATTATTTTAAGTGTGAACAAAGACCTACTCTAGATCAATTATAATCATGTACATGAAAGGGGTTTTCTGTGATAACTAAAGAGTTTGGACAAGACCTGCAGTGGCCTGAAATAAAAAATAAATAAATCTTATACTTACCCCTTTCTCGTGTGCTGCATTCTGTGGTGCTGGTCCAGTCTCTTGCTGCTGCTTTTTTATCTCAGTGGTCTAGTGCTAAGAATGGTGTTTAGCTGCAGCGGTGACATTTCATGAACCCACACGTCACACTGCATGTCACCAATACAGCATTAGACCACAGAGGATTGTGATTGTCTGTAGCAGTCGCATGTCTATCCCAGGACATCACCGCTGCGGTTTGTAAACAAGCAATGACAGGAGGACCAGACAAGCACTGCATGCAACAGAAAAAGAGGCCAGTAGAGGCCAGTATAAAGATTAGTTTCAGTGCTTGTCCAAGACTTAGCGTGTTTTGTGGCCTTTATATGTTCAATCTACATTTTTCTCAGTCCTATTAATTTAGAAATGGCTACTCTTGTCTGCAAAACAGACAAAAGTAGGACACGTTTTCTAATTTGTGGGACGGATGCGGAAAGCACACAGATGATGTCCTTGTGCTGCTCTTTTTTTTGTGGACCCATAGAAATGAAATGGGTCTGTGAGAAGTCCGCAAAAATTGTGGATCAGACGCAAGTGTAAAGCCTTAGGCCCCTTTCACACGGGCGAGTATTCCGCGCGGGTGCAATGCGTGATGTCAACACATTGCACCCGCACTGAATCCGGACCCAGTCATTTCTATGGGGCTGTGCACATGAGCTGTGATTTTCACGCATCACTTGTGCGTTGCGTGAAAATTGCAGCATGCTCTATATTCAGCATTTTTCACGCAACGCAGGCACCATAGAAGTGAATGGGGCAGCGTGAAAATCGCAAGCATCCACAAGCAAGTCCGGATGCGGTGCGATTTTCACGCATGGCTGCTAGGTGACAATCGGGCTGGGGACACAATCTGTATTATTTTCCCTTATAACATGGTTATAACAGAAAATAATAGCATTCTGAATACAGAATGCAAAGTAAAATAGTGATGGAGGGGTTAAAAATAAAAAAAACTCTCCGGGTCCACTTTCTTCTTCTGTAATGTTGAGCTGCCGGCTAAGGACCTGTGGTGACGTCACATCACATGGTCCAATCACATGGTCCCTCACCATGGTGATGAACCATGTGATTGGACCATGTGAAGAGCACAGTGACGTCACCACAGGTCTTTTGCCAGGTCCTGAAGATAAAACAGAGACTGGCAGCTATGGAGCCTGTAAGTTAACTTTTTTTTTTTTACCCCTCCATCCCTAATTTACTTTGCATTCTGTATTAAGAATGCTATTATTTTCCCTTATAACCATGTTATAAGGGAAAATAATAAAATCTACACAACACCTAACCCAAACCTGAACTTCAGGGTGCAAAGCGCATTAAAGCGCTTTGCACTTGCGCAGAAAAATCGTGCATTTTACCGCAGCGCACCCGCATCTTATCTGGGCAAAAAACATGACGCCCGTGTGAAAGAGGCCTTAGAAAAATATTGCAAACCTCTCCCTTATCTAAGATAGTGCTGGCCATGAGACCTGCAGATCTGAGAGCACTTTGATTCTGCAAGATTGAATCAAATCTGTATCTTTCACACAACACTTTCTGAAGAAAGCACTGTCTTCCCTTCGCTTCTGACATCACAGACATCAAGGCTGATATCTGCCATATTAGTGAGAGAGTGGAAACATTAGAGCAGTCCCAGTATGCTATTACTTCATTTAACTCTACCGTGAAAGACATTCTGGCAAGCCAATGCACACAACTTAACCAATCCCACCTGCTCCTCAGGAGATCAGGAGAATAGGAGCAGGAGAAAGAACTTACGTATAAGAGGCCTTGCCTGAGTCTGTGGACTTGGCTCCTTCTATACTACAGAAGTAAAGACTATTAGGGCATACCTACCATATAGGCAGACCACGCAGCTGCTATGGGGCCCGTGAGGAAGAGGGGCCCGCAGTGGAGGAGAGGCCCCGCCCCCGTCTATCTTCCTAACTGTCTCCCGTCTGCTAGCCCCGCCTCCCACCAGCTAGCTCCGCCTCCCGCCTGTTAGCTCCATTATGCCTGATTCCTCTCTGGATTGCCACTACCCCACCAGTAATGAAGTAAGTGACCACTTGTAGGTGAGGACAGGTCAAGGGGGGGTCACTCAGCTTTCCCAGGCTATTCCTCTGCACATATGTCATTCAGAACAGGAGGAAAGCTGGTTGTCACTACATTATGTCATGTGACTCAGCTTTCCTGATGTCCTGCATGGCACAAGTGCAGAGACATGAGAAGATATGAGGGTAGGTGGGAGCTGTGTCACTCAGCTTTCTCAGACTATTCTCATGTCTCTCCACATGTGCCATGCTGGATAGCAGGAAAGTTGGGTGCTATTACATCATGCAATGTCCCTCAGATTTCCTGCTATCCTGCAAGGCATAAATGCAGATAATAAGAACATGGAAAGGCCGGGGGAGGGGTTCACCCAGCTTTCCCAGGGACTCCTGTCTCTGCACATGTGTAATGCAGGATAGCAAGTAATGTTAGTGTCTCCCAGCTGTCCTGCATGACACAGAGGATATGGGAAGGGGGGCACTCGCTTCCTCAAACTTTTCTCATGTCTATGCGCATGTGCATGTGCCATGCTGGACAGCAGGAAAGTTGGGTGGTATGACATCATGTAACGCCCCAGATTCTTGTCAATATATGCTGAACACCGCCGGGAACTATCAGATCCAATTCTCTATAAGGCTACTTTCACACTTGCGGCAGGACGGATCCGATAGGCTGTTCACCATGTCGGATCCGTCCTGTGGCTATTTCGCGCGACCGCCGCTCCGTCCCCATTGACTATAACGGGGGCGGAGCTCTGGCGCAGCATGGCGGTGCACGGCGAAAGCCGCCGGACTAAAGGGTACTGCATGTCTGACTTTTTAGTCCGGCGACTTTCGCCGTGCACCATATAGTCAATGGGGACAGAGCGGCGGTCCGGCGGCACGGCGAAATAGCCACAGGATGGATCCGACATGGTAAACAGCCTGTCGGATCCGTCCTGCCGCAAGTGTGAAAGTAGCCTAATGGGTCTGTTGGGATCCGGCATGAGTACTGCAATTTTGTAGAACAAAATACTTCTGCATGAGGTGGGGCAGGGGAGAAGTTAGGGAGGGTAGTGAGAGGATCCAGGGCGCATAGTAGGAGGGACTAGGAACGGGCATGGGGGCCCAATCTAAATTCTTGCTATGGGGCCCAATGATTTCTGTGTACGCCCCTGATTAAGACCCTCACAACTTAAAACTCCATAACACTGGCTGTTTCCTTTTGGACTATCTGTTATAAGTGAGGGCTGCTGCCTAATTAACTGATCCCCTGAGGATTTACAGAACTTCAGAGGTCTTCTCCAAGTAGTCTCCATTGTCATTCCATCCTGTATCCTGTTATCAGAAGATGGTAATTTACAACATTTATCTTCACTTACTCATTGGTCACTTGCAAGGAAACCCATTTTACCCAGGATAAAGAGAGCTGAGACTAAACCACTTGCAGACTAAGACAAATCTCTGCTTAGACGGCATGCTGAACGTTTATGGCAAGTTTCCAGATTCTTCACTGTGTACTCTAAACTGAGTTCCAGTTTTGTTTTTCACTTTATCTTTAATGTTTCTAATGGCATTGTCCGATTAGGTCTTACACTACAACGTAAACATCAGCCTCATATCACTTTCAAACCTTTACTCCTACTTCTGAGCAACTTGTTTTTTTTTCTTGTTCAAGTATATTTCTAATTACTTATTGTAATTGTTGTATTCACTGTTTTAAGAAGGACACATAGATGGTCAAGCTGTTTACTATGTATATTTATTTTAAGATGCAGTAATTAAGGTTGCTTCCTTCTATGTCTGAGGATGTAACTAACCTATCAAAAGTAGCCAGATTTTCACTTTAATGAATAAAGAGGGAGTATATATTATTATGCTACAAGAGACCTATTTCAAACAGGGCTATGTCCCAAAACGTATATATGCTCCTTGTAATATATGATTTCACACTTTTACTGCAGACTCAGCGTCAAAAGAAATTTGGCTTTGCTAGACCCATCACCTTTTCACATTTCTGATATTGAAGGAAAACCCACAAATAATGTAGTAGGCCAACAAAAAATAAATACAATCATTACTTTATCAGATAAATAGATAAAATACACATGGCGACACAAAGGTACTACATGATATTAAAGCTAGAGATGAGCGAAGTTTTGAAAAATTACATTCTGCAACTTTGTCAAAGTTAGCCGATAAATTTGATTTGTTCCTAATTAATTCATCACAAATCGCTATAAATCAGGTATACCCTTGTCTCTCTGCCTTAGGGTATGGCCATACGGAGCGGCCGTGCTGCAGGCGGGTTGTGACCATGCTGCGGTGAAGAAACGTGCATCCAATAAGCCCCCAGCTGCCTTTCATTTAAGAACAGCAAATAGTGGCAATAAAAAGAGAAAGGCACTCCTAGGGTGAGTATGTCAAATGAACATTAAATCCACAAATAGTGGGAAATGGTTTGCTCACCTATTTGGGTTGCACCAAATTGGGTGAAACCACAATAAAGGCCAAATGGGAAAGGTTAATGGTTGATGCGGCCTGAACTTGTCCAATCACCTTGGGCGGGAGCCACACCGACAGTAGGGTAGACAGTAGAAGTAGAAGAATGTCAGACCATAGGAGTCAAGCGTATGGACAACAAGGGGCGCACTTTCACAACCGGTTGTTCAATAAATTTAAATAAATTTAAATTTATTGAACAACCGGTTGTGAAAGTGCGCCCCTTGTTGTCCACACGCTTGACTCCTATGGTCTAGCGTTCTTCTACCTCATTTCATTTAATAATGAAGACCCCACTGTATAGTTGGTCTTCATTGTTAATGGCTGTGTGGAACCTTTATTACACCTTTAAACAGGGACTGCACCCACTTCTCCAACACTTTCTGCCCTACAGGTGAAAGCTCTTCTTCTGCCATCTGCTTTTCCTCCTTTACCACATCATCTAATATTGATTAGAATATGCCATCAGGAACATCCAGCTCTTCCTCTCTCTGCATTTTGCTGACTTCTGTAGGACATGGAGACCAAGAAGGGTGATTTGGAAAAAGTAAAGCCAGCAAAAGATGAGGATGGTCATCATTAAGGCTAGGTCTACACGACGACATTTGTCGCGCGACAAAAAGTTGCGTGACAGATAGGGTGCAACATTTTGTTGCACTAATGTCGCACAACAATTTTTATAATGGCAGTCTAAGGTGTCGCACTGCAACATGTGACATGCTGCGACTGCGATGCAACAGTCACAGAAAAATCTATCTCACATGGATTTTCTGCGACTGTTGCGTCGCAGTCGCAGCATGTTGCATGTTGCAGTGCGACACCATAGACTGCCATTATAAAAATTGTTGCGCGACATTAGTGCAACAAAATGTTGCGCGACAAATGTTGTTGTGTAGACCTAGCCTAAGACCTGGCCACTCTAAGGGGTGGAGAGTGGGTGGTATTGTTTGGCACACTGGCACTGGAATAATAAAGGCTTCCATCTTCTTTGTATTGAATTACATATCTTAGTTTATAGCTGATGTAGAAATAATTAAATGTATGTAGAAATGGATCAATAAAACTGATGCAGAATAAGTCTCCCTACACTCTCCCTCTCCAATATTCTTTAATAGTGTAGTGCTTGCCAAGTTTCTCTCTATGCTTAGCTCACAGGACAGTGGTGGAGACCGTGCGGGATGAGGGTTTTATAGGGTTGTGACTTCACAGGGGATGGCTATCTGCAGATTGGCTGGCTGCACTCATTATAGGTGATCTTGCATTCCCGGGCTTGTCTCCATTACACTTAGTATTACTTTGTAACAAGTGCAGCCACCATTTTAGGAAAACCTGATCTGGTACCACGAAGCGTGAGGAAAATCAGATTAGTTTAGAATCAAAGTTTTCCTAAACTTTAAACTGACTTCTGCTTCGAATGCTTCACTTCACTCAATACTAATTATAGCACATACTGTAACGGATCACCTGGCACCCCGACTGAGTACCTCCGTTGACGGATGCTCCTAGCGTTTTCCTGAGGTTTCCAAGCACTCTGGCAGACACCACAATCACTGAACCGAAGCAGCATATAAATCCTCTTCAAGCATATGAATGCTGTAGACAGTTGAATAGGAAACCATACAAGTAGGTTTACACTCCTAGCAGTCAAACTGGGACAGCATACCATAAATCCTCCCCCAAGAATGAGACGACACTTCACCTTGAGGGTAAAAACAGGAACTGACTTTATTTAGACATAGCACACCTACTTTAAACCCCCCCAACAGCCTCATTTGCATACAGTAGGGCACATGGAGGTCTATGGTACAAGGAAGGGTGGGGCCCGACAATAGCAAGGGCTGATGGGAGATGGAGGAGGGACAGGAAAAGGGGGAGGAGAAGAGGCACAGAACAGCAATGCCTTTAACATTACAGCAAGAGCAAGATACACACAGCCCACAATACATCGCAATACAATCCAACCGAACCCATAACAACATACACAATATTCAAGACAGTCCGAATGCAATCTGCTACACAGTCTCAAAGGCCATTGTTCCCAAAAGTCACATGTCCACGGATGGACCTTAAAGGGCCAGTAGCAGCAATATAAAATACCATATGCCCAAATTGCATTCAAACATACAAATTTACCAGGGGCCATAGTCAGCAGGTAGGAGGCGGGTAGCCAGTCCTCTCCAATGCCCAGTGGCGAGGCGGGTTCCGCCACACATACCCTGTCGGCTATTCCCACAGCCATACAAAAAAATAAAAGGTCTCAAAAATAAGGACTAATCCTGGGGCAAGCAACAAAAGGTAACAGCATGCAATTGAAATAATGAAAGACAATTATACCATACCAAAATCGAGCACTGGACACCTGACATACATTTCACACCCAAAACCTCATCCTCAGAAAACTTTGTGGACAAACTTGCTTGACCTACAGGGGCCTGACCTCAATCCCATCCAACACCTTTGGGATGAGATAGAATGGCCCTCTTGTCTAACATCAGTGGCTGGCCACATCAGTGACTGGCCACACAAATGATTTTCTACATGAATGGGCTAAAATTCCCACATATTCAAAAACCTTGAAAAGAGAGACCAAAGAGAGAGGACCAACTACTGTAAATATTATAGCCTATGGATTTAGAAGTAGATATCATAAAGATGTTTAGGTATTCCAATACTTTGTCTATATAGTGGAAGTTATTTCCAAATTTTCTGCAGATACATTTTATATGTAAGCTCAGCTGTAAAATATGAACATTGTGACTTTTTGGAAAGTTGCAAATGATAAATCTCATGTAAAACCAATTACCATAACTAACCATGCCCATTTTCCAACTACTTTTCTAAACTTCAGTGAGTGGTGCAATAATACAAAAAGTAGCCAAATTTTTGGTTAGTTACCGTATTTTTCGCCCCAAAAGTGGAGGAAAATGCCCCTGCGTCTTATTGGGCGAATGCTGCCATTTAACATCACAGACTGCAAAATATCAGCTGGAGGGGGGGAGGAGGGGCCGGTGTCATGCAAATGCGGCGGGGCTGGTGCGGTCACTGTACTCCGGCCCCGCCGCTCACTCACTTTCTTAATGCCTAATCCTTTTATAATAATAACTTTAATTGAAGTTGCAATCCCCAGCCCCATCTGTACTACTCCTGTAGCAGGCAGAGCAGGGGCGGGTGGCCGGCCGTAACTCACTGATGTCACTTGCCTGCACCGCCTACTTCATTCATAAAGTAGGCGGCAAAGGCACGAGACATCAGTGAGTTACAGCTGGCCACCAGCCCTGCTCTGCCTGCTACAGGACATTTAGTAAGTAGTACAGATGGGGCTGGGGATCGGAACTTCAATTAAAGTTATTATTATAAAAGGTTTAGGCAATAAAGCAGTGAGTGAGCGGCGGGGCCGGAGTACAGTGACCGCACCGGCCCCACTGCATTTGCATAACATGGCCCCCTCCCACAAGTTTAGCTCCGGTATATTAGGGCATCTGTGGATGCCACTATAATGGGGTGGGGGATATGTGGATGGCACTGTTATGGGGTGGGGGATCTGTGGGTGACACATATATAGCAGTGCCATCCACAAATCCACCCCCATAACAGTGCCATCCACAGATCCCCCTCCATAACAGTGCCATCCACAGATCACCCCCCATAACAGTGCCATCCACAGATCACCCCCCCATAACAGTGCCATCCACAGATCTCCCCCCATAACAGTGCCATCCACAGATCACCCCCTATAACAGTGCCATCCACAGATCACCCCCTATAACAGTGCCATCCACAGATCACCCCCCCATAACAGTGCCATCCACAGATCCTCCATAAAAGTGCCCCCCTCAGATTCCCCCCCATAACAGTGCTATCCACAGATCCCCCATAACAGTGCCACCCACAGATCCCCCATAACAGTGCCCCCCTCAGATTCCCCCCCATAACAGTGCTATCCACAGATCCCCCATAACAGTGCCATCCACAGATCCCCCATAACAGTGCCACCCACAGATCCCCCCAAAACAGTGCCACCCACAGATCCCCCATAGTGGTGTCATGCATAGACCACCATTAGTTCAAAACCCACCAAAAGCACACCTTTTGGCTAAAACATTTTTTTTTCTTATTTTCCTCCTAAAAAATCTAGGTGCATCTTATGGGCAGGTGCGTCCTATAGGGCGAAAAATACAGTATATTCTTTTTCCAGACTTTTTAATAATAGTGGCCAATTGTGAATGCAGTGGGCACCATAGCTACAAAGTTACTGCCATTTAATACAGAAGACACCAGGAGTTAATGTCTGCAATCAGCAATAACACTGATCCCAGGCATTTAACACCTTCATATGCTATGGTCAAATGTGACCACAATACCCCAGAGTGCAAATTTCAAAAGCATTGCTCTTCAAGGCCTGGAAAGGCTCCCCCACGAGGTAACAGGGGGAACCATTCATTGTCTATGAAAGGCCAATGCCTTTCACAGATATATTCCAATTTAGGCTTTATGATGGCAGCACTACATTGTAATATACTAAATCTTCTATTTGTCAGTGTATTTATTTTCATTGATAAATACATGTCACAATATAACGAGTGCATGATGTTAGGCCCTTAAGAGCCTAAAATGTTTTAAAAAGTTATTAAAAATATAAGAATTTCCCCAGACTAAAAATACTAATAATCAATAAAAAAAATTAACATTATAGGCATCACAACATCCGATAATGACTTTAGTATTAAAATATAAAAATATTTATCCCATACGGAGAAAGGCATTTGGCATTAAAAATCACTTCATCTCACAAAAATTGAATAAAAAGTGATCAAAAAGTCATACCCATTCCAATATATCAATCAAAAACTACAGATCATCCTTCAAAAACTGAGCCATCAAACACCTCTGTAGACATACTGTATAGAAACATAGAATGTGTCGGCAGATAAGAACCATTTGGCCCATCTAGTCTGCCCAATATATCTGAATCCTATGAATAGTCCCTGGCCCTATCTTATATGAAGGATGGCCTTATGCCTATCCCATGCATGCTTAAACTCCTTCACTGTATTTGCAGCTACCACTTCTGCAGGAAGGCTATTCCATGCCTCCACTACTCTCTCAGTAAAGTAATACTTCCTTATATTACTTTTAAACCTTTGCCCCTCTAATTTAAAACTGTGCCCTCTTGTGGTAGTTTTTCTTCTTTTAAATATTCTCTCCTCCTTTACCTTGTTGATTCCCTTTATGTATTTAAAAGTTTCTATCATATCCCCTCGGTCTCTTCTTTCTTCCAAGCTATACATGTTAAGGTCCTTTAATCTTTCTTGGTAAGTTTTATCCTGCAATCCATGTACTAGTTTAGTAGCTCTTCTCTGAACTCTCTCTAGAGTATCTATATCCTTCTGGAGATATGGCCTCCAGTACTGCGCACAATACTCCAAGTGAGGTCTCACCAGTGTTCTGTACAGCGGCATAAGCACTTCACTCTTTCTACTGCTTATACCTCTCCCTATACATCCAAGCATTCTGCTGGCATTTCGTGCTGCTTTATTACATTGTCTTCCCACCTTTAAGTCTTCTGAAATAATTACTCCTAAATCCCTTTCCTCAGATACTGAGGTCAGGACTGTGTCGAATATTCTATATTCTGCCCTTGGGTTTTTACACCCCAGGTGCATTATCTTGCACTTATCCACATTAAATTTCAGTTGCCAGAGTTCTGACCATTCCTCTAGTTTTCCTAAATCCTTTTCCATTTGGCGTTTCCCTCCAGGAACATCAACCCTGTTACATATCTTTGTGTCATCAGCAAAAAGACAAAGTTGTGGAGGTCAAAATATGGCAATGAAAATTAAAACATAAGAAAAACTATATCAATGT
Organism: Bufo gargarizans; assembly: GCF_014858855.1. NCBI lineage: Eukaryota > Metazoa > Chordata > Amphibia > Anura > Bufonidae > Bufo > Bufo gargarizans. Next base: position 486,644,863 of record NC_058080.1, on the reverse strand, counting down.
GGTATCGTTGTAATCATACTGACCCAGAGAATGCAAAGCACGTGAGTTTAATGAATGCCGTAAAAACAAAACTCAATAACGGGTGGAATTACCATTTTTTTTTCCCAATTCCACATCATTTGGAATTTTATACAGCTTCCCACTACATTTTTTGTAATAATAAAGGGTACCATTAGGAAATACGACTGGTCCTGCAAAAAACAAGATCTCATATGGCTATGTGAACAGAAATAAAATACAATAAATAAGCACATTTTTGATTGTTAAGCATCCTTTTCAATTTCTTCTCCCATCTCCAGCTTCAACTTGCTGCATTTCTGAAAAAAGAATGGTAAAATGGAAGAGTCTGTTGCATGTTGCAGGGGAAGAGATCAACGTCTTCTACCTTCTACCTTAGGGCTCATGCACACAAATGTATTTTCTTTCCGTGCCAGTTCTGTTTTTTTTTTTTTGGGGACCATTCATTTCAATGGGTCCACAAAAAAATAAATTAATCTGTGTGCATTCCGTTTCCGTATGTCCGTATTTCCATTCTGCAAAAAAATGGAACCTGTCCTTATATTATCCGCATTACGGACAAGGATAGTACTGTTCTATTAGGGTCCAGCTGTTCCATTCCATTTTTTGAAGGACCGCAAAATACATACGGTTGTGTGCATGAGCCCTTATTCATGAACTACTGAAAGTAAACTATAATTTTTGAGATATGTAACGTTTGGTTTGCTTCTGTACATCAGAGCCTTTTGTTCTCCAATGCAAAATTATTTAATGCAAAATCATTTAATATATCCTATTTCTAGATAAAACTACATGACGTTTACTTTGCATTAATCGCTCCTTTGCTTGGAAGAATAATGTATGCAAAAAAGGCCTTGTAATTTTGAAGTATCAGATCACTAACTCATACCGTGAATAACAAAGAAGCTCATTAAATGTGGAGTCTTTGTTACTTATTGGTACATAGATCTTTTAGCAGTGTAAGTAATGTATCATAAGTTGAAATACTTTAAAGCATAATATAAAATTATCTACTGTTCTTTTATATCTAGATATGAACATTTATTTGCTTAGTATACATTGCTAGTCTAGCTGAGATGTCATATATTATCATAATCAAATATTATTTATTAGCCAGGAAACAAATAAGTCATTCTAGAGCAATTTCTCTATTTTATTCATGAGTCTATATTAGATACAATAGAAATACAGTGAAGCAAGTAGTCTATCATGATATTTATTACAGTGTCCTTGTGCTAATGAATATCATTCGGTAGGTAAAATATCTGGGTGGTTCAAAAATTAAAACCAGCCTACAAACTGCTTCCTCAAGGAACATCCAGTGTACTCACCACCAGTAGACAATGTCTCCGTGAAGCTAACAATCTAATTTCATGGGAAACTTATGAACCTATCAGTATATTTTCAGAGTGAGAGTGTGAAATAAAACCTGAGTACCATACGTGGACTGTACATATGGCAAAGACTACAGTAAGGGGACAAATACAATGGGCAGATATATTATTATGTTTGCACTTGTTTTATTCTGGACTGATTTATTAAAGTCCCCATCCCCCAAAAATAAAATAAATAAATGAACATGTCTGCCCTTCTGGGGAAGCAGCACTGCAGTCAACAGACATGGCCACTACACTGTGGACGGAGTTTTGTGTTTCCAGTGACCCAGAGCTCCTGCAAACAGCTGTTTGGTATGGGGTGCCGGAAGTTGGACCCGCAGATCTGATATTTATGACCTATTCTAAGGATAGGGCCCCGCGCACCTGCGATCATAGGTGTAGTGAATATTCTCCAAAGTTTGGCTTTATTGTGCTCAATGACTATGTGAGCGCACATACGTGATGCGTGCTTGGTTCACCGTGCTTACACTCATGATGGAAACAGCTGTGCAGCCAGTGTTAGAGATGCATAAGCAATGCTCACAATGAACAGCAATCATGCTAAATGAGACTTCAAAAACACGCAGCGAAAAGAAAATTAAACTAAAAATAAAAGAAAAATTAGCTCTTTAGGTTTAAAATTGCAGTATATCATAATAATAATAAGCACAAAGCATTACATTTATAAGTGATCCAAAATAACATATTGGGTCCACCTGTGGCATCAAAAGGGGACCGAGGAGCACCGTGTCACAGACCCTCAGTGTCACAGGTCATAGACCAAATGAAACAGGTTAAAAATAACCGACCCAGGTATATCTCTATGTGGCTTGCAGCCTTGGCTGCTAGTCCTGGCCTAAGGCTCACACCCCTACTTGCAGTATAACCTGGACGGCTTGATCAACCAGTATATCAATTGGGGACAAGCATAATGCTAATGGGAATGCAATAGAGAGGAAAATATGGACAATTTGTCACAGGAGAGCCCATATCGCCGCAAGCAACCTATAAATCGTAATCATCGCTGGATAGGTAAGATAACTGCGGGTTTGCATACAGATCCTGGTGTGAGATGGCAAAACTTGAAAAAAACTGTAACTGAGTAGTACTGGATGCAAAATTGTTTCCCATTGGTAAAGGAGCAACAAAGAACGAAATATCCATAATAAAAGGACAAAACTGGAGTCCGAGGCAGGTGAATTTCTCAAATTCATATTCCAGATTTTTTCAATAATGTATTCAACCTATAAATGAGAAAAAGGAAAATAAGTCAAAATATTCTAAACACTTGTATTCTCATACACACCAGTAGGATGAGAACACAAGGGGTACCGCAAAAGTACACACATATACAAACATTTTTATGACCCTCATGGAGGAAAGACACATCTATGTGAGCCACCACTTTCGTCATATACTGGGGTGGTAGCATTACATAGATGATGTATTCATCATTTGGACTGGCCCAGTGGTTGAGTTGAACCAATTAGGGTCTTTCTTAATTCCATAGATCCTGAGGTCAGATTCACTTTAGTTTACACCAATACTGAAATACAATTTCTGGAAACATTGGTTAAAAAGACAAGGAACTTCCTTAGCGCTGATCTATTTGTCAAGGAAACAGATAGAAATCCCTGCTGTATTGGAAATTATTAAGATTTAGGATAGAATAGTACAGGATGAGGAGTTGATTGAAATAAGTCTTGGAAAAAATGGGGGATACATTTATTAAAAGGGGATATCAAAAAACATTAGTCAAACAACACATTACTAGGGTCTCCACTATGGTTAGGGCCAATCTGTTACTGGGCCCCCAGCGGCTCCTGTATCATTTTTATTAGAGGTTATACCAATCAAAGTGTAAAGATTAGTAATATCATGAAAACACATTGGTCGATTCTAGGAAGCAATTAAAAAAAAAAATCCCAGAATTTAGGATTCATCCTCTATTATATTACCGCTGTGCACACAATGCCAAACAATGATTCGTCCATGTTTACATTGGCACTGCAAAAATGTCTTCTGGAGCATACTTTGGATCCACAAAAGTAGAGTATTTACCCATCACAATTGTATTAATTGTCCTCTAATGCTGAAGGGCCTTAATTTCACAAACCCCAATGTCCTCCTCCTCCAATTCAGCTCCCACACCAATTTTGTGTAAGACACTACTTTTGGGGCCTTTGCTGCATTTCTGACAGTCCAATACAAGCGTTAGATAATGCTGTTATATTCTGTTTTTTAAAAAAACACCCATTATGTGCAAGACCCTACATCTGGGGCCTTTGCTGCATTTGTCACAGTCAAATACAAGCATTAGATACTGCTGTTATATTCTAGTTTTAAAAAAAAACACACATTTTGTGCAAGACACTACATTTGGGGCCTTTGATGCATTTGTCAGTCAAAAACAACCAGTCACTACTGCAGTTACATTGTTGGTTCACAAATTAACATTTTTTGTGACCGTGAAGTAATTGTTTAAAATTCGCCTTTCACACTATTGTGTGACCTCAAGAAATGTTTTCTCTTTATGACACTGGCACTGCCTTACTCTCAGTAAACTTCATTGTTGACTATTGGCTGTTACATTGTCGCCTGACATAAACAGTCTGTTAGTTTGGTGGGTGAACGCAAAGAATGAGGAGAGTGTCAAAAAAGGGATGTGGCCCCGGTCGTGGTGCTGCTGTTGGAGCTGCTGTTGCAGGGAGAGGACGTGGTAGATCTGTTCAAGCTACACGCACAAGTGAAACACGTTCCTCAGGTTCAAGTAGGCGACAGAACCTTCAGCGTTATTTAGTAAGGCCGAATGCGGCTCTACGAATGGTGAGACCAGAACAAGTACAGGCGATAGTAGATTGGGTGACTGCTAGTGCCTCCAGTTCATTCACATTGTCTCCCACCCAGTCTCCTGCTTAAAGATCAGAGTTGGCACCTGCAGCCCATGGCCATCAGTCTTTCACCTCACCCCCTTGCAAATCAGCCAAGCAGTCTGAGCCCCAAGTCATGGAGCAGTCTCTTCTGCTTTTTGATGACTCTGCTAGCAGGGTTTACCAGGGCCATCCACATAGCCCTCCCCAGAAGTGGATTGAGTGCACCGATGCCCAACCACTTATGTTTCAGGATGAGTACATGGGAGGACCACCACAGCATGTCTCGGATGATGGCGACACACAGGTGCCAACTACTGTGGCTTTCTGCAGACCGACAAGGAGGGCAGGAGGGAAGACTGGGTGGAAGATGATGTGGAGGATGAGGTCCTCAACCTCACATGGAATCAAGGTCATGCGAGTGACCTGTCTAGTTCGGAGGAAGAGCCGGTGGTCGCACAGGTCCCCACTAATATATGCCAAAAAGGGCTTGAGAACATATAACTGCACCGCTGAACGGCAAATATATTTTTCTTTGGCCACTAATACACACCACAAAAGGCTTTAGAACATATAACTGCACTGCTGAACGTCAAATACGTTTTTATTTTACCAGTATTACATGACACAAAGGGTTTAAGAACATATAACTGCACCCCTGAACAGCAAATATATTTAAATTTTGCCACTATTATATGACAAAAAGGGCTTTAGAACATATAGCTGAACGGCAAATACTTTTGTTGTGCCACTAATACATGCAAGAAATTGCTTTACGGCACTGCTGAATGGCAAATATATTTTTCTTTTTCTACTAATACACGCCACAAAAGGCTTTAGAACATATAACTGCACCACTGAACGGCAAATAAATTTTTATTTTGTCACTACTACACAACAAAAAGGGCTTTAGAACATATAACTGCACCGCTGAACAGAAAATATATTTTTATTTTGCCACTATTACTTGACAAAAAGGGCTTTAGAACATAACTGCACCGCTGAATGGCAAATACTTTTTTGTGCTACTAATACATGCAAAAAAGGGCTTTACAACGGCACAGTGGAATTGCAAATATATTTTTTCTTTTTCCACTAATATATGCCACAAAAGGCTTTATAACATATAACTGCACCGCTGAACAGCAAATACATTTTTCTTTTACCACTAATACACGCCACAAAAGGATTTAGAACATATAACTGCACCGCTGAACGGCAAGTTAATTTTTATTTTGCCACTATTACACAACAAAAACGGCTTTAGAACATATAACTGCACCGCTGAACAGCAAACATTTTTATTTTGCTACTATTACATGACAAAAAGGGATTTAGAACATATAACTGCACCGCTGAACGGCAAATATATATTTTTCTTTTTCCACTAATATATGCCACAAAAGGCTTTAGAACATATAACTGCACCGCCGATCAGCAAATATATTTTTATTTTGCCACTATTACATGACAAAAAGGGCTTTACAACATATAATGGCACAGCTGAACGGCAAATATATTTTTTTCTTTTTCCACTAATATATGCCACAAAAGGCTTTAGAACATATAACTGCACCGCTGATCAGCAAATATATTTTTATTTTGACACTATTACACAACAAAAAGGGCTTTAGAACATATAACTGCACCGCTGAACATCAAATATAGTATATATTTTATATATATAATACACAGCAACAAGGGCTGTAATTTTCACACTTCACCACCCGACTAATAAGCCCTTATTTCCCACTAATACAAGCCAAAAAATGCTTTAGAACATATAACTGCACCACACAAGGGCAAATAAGACATATAAATATTTCCTCCTAGTAATAAACCCTGTTCATGCCTGTATCAAACAGCACTTGCACCCTAATAAGAACAGTTTGCTGGAATTACAGAGCTTTATAATGGAAATTTGGGTCCGCAGTCAGTGCAGCAAGGTGTAATAGGATTGTTCCTATTACCCAGGCTGTAACCTCCTCTACTGAACCCTGTTCAATATAAATGCTGTGGAATGATTCCTCCCTATCCTTTCCCTACACCTTGAATAATCTTTCCCTGCACTTGTAAATCGTTCTTTTTAGCACAATGACGTTTTTTTTTTACCACTGTCTCTAGCGCTTGCTGACGTCTTTCCCTGCACTAAGTACACTGGAAAATGGCAGAATACAAGATAGCTGAGGCTATTTATAGGCCTGTGACATCACAGGGCTGTCTGGCTGCTGATTGGCTGCATGCATGGCATTATGGGTGATCCCGCCTTTCCAGAATTCCTTGCTCCATATCCTCACACGTGCAGCAGCCATTTTAGGAAAAAATGTGATTCGTTATCACGAATCGTGAGGAAATTCGGATTCGGTGCGAATTGAATAAAACCTGAAATTTGGATTGAATTTAACTTCGTCAACTTCGATTTGCTCATCTGTAGTCTGTAACATAATTTAAAACAAACAAAAATCATTTGTAATGCATGATTATTCTCAATTAAATCACATCATATACAACACATTTACAGACGTGGACAAAATTGTTGGTACCCTTTGGTCAATGAAAGAAAAAGTCACAATGGTCACAGAAATAACTTTAATCTGACAAAAGTAATAATAAATTAAAATTCTATAAATGTTAACCAATGAAAGTCAGACATTGTTTTTCAACCATGCTTCAACAGAATTATGTAAAAAAATAAACTCATGAAACAGGCATGGACAAAAATGATGGTACCCCTAGAAAACACAGAACATAATGTGACCAAAGGGACATGTTAATTCAAGGTGTGTCCACTAATTAGCATCACAGGTGTCTACAACCTTGTAATCAGCCATTGGGCCTATATATATGGCTCCAGGTAATCACTGTGTTGTTTGGTGATATGGTGTGTACCACACTCGACATGGACCAGAGGAAGCAAAGGAAAGAGCTGTCTCAAGAGATCAGAAAGAAAATTATAGACAAGCATGTTAAAGGTAAAGGCTATAAGACCATCTCCAAGCAACTAGATGTTCCTGTGAGTACAGTTGCACATATTATTCATAAGTTTAAGATCCATGGGACTGTAGCCAACCTCCCTGGACGTGGCCGCAGGAGGAAAATTGATGACAAATCTAAGAGACGGATAATCCGAATGGTAACAAAAGAGCCTAGAAAGACTTCTAAAGAGATTCAAGGTGAACTTCATGCTCAAGGAACATCAGTGTCAGATCGCACCATCCGTCGTTGTTTGAGCCAAAGTGGACTACATGGGAGACGACCAAGGAGGACACCATTGTTGAAAACGAATCATAAAAAAGCAAGACTGGAATATGCCAAACTACATGTTGACAAGCCACAAAGCTTCTGGGAGAATGTCCTGTGGACAGATGAGACAAAAATCGAAGTTTTTGCCAAGGCACATCAGCTGTATGTTCACAGACGAAAAAATGAAGCATATCAAGAAAAGAACACTGTCCCTACTGTGAAACATGGAGGAGGCTCTGTTATGTTCTGGGGCTGCTTTGCTGCGTCTGGCACAGGGTGTCTTGAATCTGTGCAGGGTACAATGAAATCTCAAGACTATCAAGGAATTCTAGAGAGAAATGTACTAGCCAGTGTCAGAAAGCTTGGTCTCAGTCGCAGGTCATGGGTCTTGCAACAGGACAATGACCCAAAACACACCGCTAAAAACACCCAAGAATGGCTAAGAGGAAAAAATTGGACTATTCTAAAGTGGCCTTCTATGAGCCCTGACCTCAATCCTATTGAGCATCTTTGGAAGGAGCTGAAACATGCAGTCTGGAAAAGGCACCCTTCAAACCGGACACAACTGGAGCAGTTTGCTCATGAGGAGTGGGCCAAAATACCTGCTGAGAGGTGCAGATGTCTCATTGACAGTTACAGGAAGCGTTTGATTGCAGTGATTGCCTCAAAAGGTTGCGCAACAAAATATTAAGTTAGGGGTACCATCATTTTTGTCCATGCCTGTTTCATGAGTTTATTTTTTTACATAATTCTGTTGAAGCATGGTTGAAAAACAATGTCTGACTTTCATTGGTTAACATTTATAGAATTTTAATTTATTATTACTTTTGTCAGATTAAAGTTATTTCTGTGACCATTGTGACTTTTTCTTTCATTGACCAAAGGGTACCAACAATTTTGTCCACGTCTGTATGACATTTGTTTCCTTTTCTGGTCTATAATGCTTTTTTTTCTGCCATTAAACATGTAGATTGTTTCAATATGGCACAGATGTATATGATCTGTTTTCATGATGTTATTGTTCTTGAGATTTTATAAATGTATGTGTTTTAAGATTGGCAGAGAAGAAAACAAACATGTTACTTAAACTATTAAAATGCAATCTTAGCACATTCCTGATATTTTCAATGACTGTGCCCTTTAAAGCAGAAATACCATGACATTTGATCTACTGTCATGGTGGAAGATCATGTGATAGTGAGAGAGAAGGGAGATTGATAACACAAAGAAGAGACGAATTAGATTGTCTTGTGTAGAATGTAAAATTATGATAGATGGAATAATTAGCCTGTCTGACTTTTCAAAGAAAAAAAAAAAGAGTACTGATGGTAAATGTTATACAGTGAGGTCCATAGTTAAGACAAATATTTCATAATACATTACTGTACAATTTGTCTGAGCATTATAATATAATATAATATAATATGAAGATATATTAGAAGTACAGATGAGCAAAATTCGATGAATCAAAATGAATCAAAATCTAATTCATTTAGAATTTCCTCAAAATTCTTCTTCCAAATGAAGCAAAGTTTTGGATATTCAATTAGGGCGAGATGTGCAAAAAAACACCCTCCATTTTACATATCAACTTCGGTAATGTGGTGAGCACAACAAGGCAGAAAATGAGAAGATGCAGGAACTCAGCAGGTCCCTGGCCTCTGGGCTTGCCCATAATGTCTTGCAGTCATGCTCACAGTCATTCAGGTGGGGCAATATAGACATGTGTCTTAGGCACTATATAAGGTCCCAAGCACAGATGATGAGTATTATTTGAAGGCACCCCTACAGTATAATTCCCCAAAAAGTGGCCATATTTTCAAAACTACACCCATCAAAGAATTTATTGAGGGGTGCACTGACCACTTTGACCACATAGGCTTTTAAAAGAATTTAGAAATGCTTGGTTGTGGAAATGAAAATTTTAATTTCTTCCAATAAAATGTTGCATAAGCTACCCCCCAAGGGGCAATAGGCAAAAAAGATACTAATGTTTACTTAGCTTACTTGTCATCAACATTAATAGAAATTAAAGCTTGAAATAGATCACTTGGTATGTAATGCATCTATATAGTTTAGGCGCTTCACTTTCTGAATTGAATTACTAAAATAAATTTCTATTTTATTGAGATGCACCTGTACATAATTTAGTTAAGTAGATTTATTAATTGATAGAAAGACATGTTTTAGCACAAGAGACAGGACAGGGTCAGTGCTGTGTGTTACAGGGATTGAGCTATCCACATGCATACAGACTGCTCCACTGTACATCAGTATTTAAAGCTACAATATGTGCAGGTGCCAATTGGCAGTCTAATTAAAAATAAATACGGTAACTCTAAATCTACTGGCTGCTGATGTTTTTAAGCATCACAGTTGCACTGGACACTGTACAATTGTGCATAAAAAACTACTGCAAAGTTTAATCAATCAATACACCACGCAACAACAAAAATTTTTAATTTTGTCTGCTAATGGGCAAAAACCATATGTCCTATACTAAATCGAGTGTGCGAATTACAAATCCAAAGTCAGAATTGTTGTAACATGTCACAAAATTTTGCTATGCATAAGTATGCCTAAGCACTTGGAAAGCATTGAATAATTTTGAACAGAACGAGTTTTACTCCAACACCAACCTGATCTACATCAAAGTTTGCGTTAACAGTGTATGAAAATATAATAGAATAACAAAATTTCAAAAAGGTCTAATTTTTCAGTTTACTTGAGCAAGGCCCAGTACTGTTAAAAGTGCTTCAGGCATCCGCTTTTGCATTTGTGAATGGTCATATTTTACCGTTGCAAAAACCAGCAGTATAACCCCATCATGTTGGGATTCCAGTGGCCTTGATACCTGTTCTCCATTGTGGAAATATCTTTATGGAACCGCTCTCTATGTTCTTCACTTACGTGTCCCAAATTGGGTGGGAAAAATTAAAGATGTGAATGTAAGGCCTCTTTCACACGGACGTCATGTTTTTTGCCCGGATAAGAGGCGGGTGCGTTGCGGGAAAATGCGCGATTTTTCTGCGCGAGTGCAAAACATTGTCATGCGTTTTGCACTCGCGTGAGAAAAATCGCGCATGTTTGGTACCCAGACCCGAACTTCTTCACAGAAGTTCGGGCTTGGGATTGATGTTCTGAAGATTGTATTATTTTCCCTTATAACATGGTTATAAGGGAAAATAATAGCATTCTGAATACAGAATGCTTAGTATAATAGTGCTGGAAGGGTTAAAAATAATAAAAAAGTTAACTCACCTTCTCCTCTTGTTCGCGTAGATGCCGGTCTGTTCTTTAGCTGTGGGCTGAATGACCTGAGGTGATGTCAGATCACATGCTCCAATCACATGGTCCACCATGGTGATGGAGCATGTGATCTGACATCACCACAGGTCCTTTAGCCCACAGCTAAAGAGCAGACCGGCATCTACGCGAACAAGAGGAGAAGGTGAGTTAACTTTTTTATTATTTTTAACCCTTACAGCACTATTATACTAAGCATTCTGTATACAGAATGCTATTATTTTCCCTTATAACCATGTTATAAGGGAAAATAATACAGTGAATAGACTGTCACCTAGAACCCATGCGTGAAAATCGCACCGCATCCGCACTTGCTTGCGGATGCATGCGATTTTCACGCAACCCCATTCATTTCTATAGGGCCTGCGTTACGTGAAAAACGCACAAAGAGGAGCATGCTGCGATTTTCACGCAACGCACAAGTGATGCGTGAAAATCACCGCTCGTGTGCACAGTCTCATAGAAATGAATGGGTCAGGATTCAGTGCGGGTGCAGTGCGTTCACCGCACGCATCGCACCCGCACGGAAAACTCGCCCGTGTGAAAGGGGCCTAAGAAATGCACTTTCAATGACATTCGGCAGCCAAGTTGTTCATATGCTGTAAGCATGTTGTCTACTAATTCAGCATAGTTTGCAGCTTGCCCCAAGGAAGTTCTGTACTACTAGCACAAATGCATCCCAAGCTGCAAGACGCACTCGCTTTGTCATTCTTGCGTTGATCATAAGTAGTGTACTTGCCACATATGTAGAAGTAATTGTCTGGATCGTTAACACATTTGCGTTTATCCATCTTAAGTTTCAAAACTGATAGCACTATAACAGATCGCTTTATCAAAATCTGTCCAGCTTGCCTTATATACTTACTGCTGACATCAGCCTGAGTGCGTCCGAACAGGTCTTGACATGTCCATTGGAATATCTCCAATATAATGCATTAATATTATAACTGAATAGGCTTTGCATGTATAACTTAACCCCTTAGGGACCGGGCTCATTTTCACCTTAAGGACCAGGCCATTTTTTGCAAATCTGACCAGTGTCACTTTATGTTTCAATTTCTCTACTTCTATAATACATAGTAATACCTCCAAAAATAGTTATTACTTTACATTCCCCATATGTCTACTTCATGTTTGGATTATTTTGGGAATGATATTTAATATTTTGGGGATGTTACAAGGCTTAGAAGTATGGAAGCAAATCCTGAAATTTTTCAGAAATTTTAAAATCCCACTTTTTAAAAGGACCAGTTCAGGTCTGAAGTCACTTTGTGAGGCTTACATAATAGAAACCACCCAAAAATGATCCCATTCTAGAAACTACACCCCTCAAGGTATTCAAAATGGATTTTACAAACGTCATTAACCCTTTAGGTGTTCCACAAGAATTAATGGAAAATAGAGATACAATTTCAAAATTTCACTTTTTTGGCAGATTTTCCATTTTTATATATTTTTTACAGTTACAAAGCAAGGGTTAACAGCCAAACAAAACTTAATATTTTTGGCCCTGATTCTGTAGTTTACAGAAACAACCCATATGTGGTCGTAAACTGCTGTATGGGCACATGGCAGGGCGCAGAAGGAAAGGAATGCCATAAGGTTTTTGGAAGGTAGATTTTGCTGTACTGTTTTTTTGACACCATGTCCCATTTGAAGCCCCCCTGATGCACCCTTAGAGTAGAAACTCCCAAAAAGTTACCCCATTTTAGAAACTATGGGATAGGGTGGCAGTTTTTTTGGTACTATTTTAGGGTACATATGATTTTTGGTTGCTCTGTATTACGCTTTTTGTGAGGCAAGGTTACAAGAAATAGCTGTTTTGGCACTGTTTTTTTATTTTTTATTTACAACATTCATCTGACAGGTTAGATCATGTGTAGAGTTGAGCGGACACCTGGATGTTCGGGTTCGACGGGTTCGGCCGAACTTCACAAAAAAGTTTGAGTTCGGGACCCGAACTTGACCCCGAACCTGAACCCCATTGAAGTCAATGGGGACCCGAACTTTTGAGCACTAAAATGGCTGTAAAGAAAGGGCTAGAGGGCTGAAAATGGCATCAAAATGTGGTTAAGAGCATGGCAAGTGCTTTTCAAACAAATGCGGATAGGGAAATGACTTCAAATAACATAAAATATGTAAAAATAAAAAATTATAAACTTGATCTAGGAGGACGAGGTCCATATGGAGTAGGAGGTTGAGGAGTCGGTGGATGTGGAAGCGGCGGTGGAGGAGGAGGTGTCACAACCAGACATCTGAGAAGCTCTGACAGATGCCTTTCAGAACCTCCTCCTTGAGCTTTTCTTTGTTTTGGTTTTCAGTTCCTTATCTCGTTAGTCTCTCTCAGCTGTCTTGTAGTTGGACTGATTACATCCCTTTAAATTCCTCCCCATAATGCATTAGTGTGCGGTTTATACAACTTCCTGGAGTGTGTGTGCATGCTGATCCTAGTTCCCAGTCTTCTACAAGTTAAGTGTTGTACATTCATTTGTGATTTTATGTTTGCTGGATCCCAGGTGACCCTGACTCCCTCCGTGTCTAGTGTAGGGAGCCGGTGGTCGTGTCCCCTCACTATTGTAGGGTGTTCAGGTGTTATATAGTCGAGGTACGTGGATATGCGATCATCCACCATTGGGGTGTTTGCATAGGCTGAGCAGAGTCAGGGAGAGTGCCAGGTCTTATGCAGGGGTCTCCCTTTTGTTCCTTAGTTTTGTATCCAGTAAGTCATATATTCATTTTGCATTGTCTTGTTTCCTGTACACCTTCCGTGACAGGAGGAGGTAGCCTACACTGCTTTTTGGTTTTAAATTTATTTTATTTTTTTAAATTAGGGTACAGCTTAAAACATTGGGAAATATAACCTGTGATAACCCCCTCCAGTCATCCTAAAAACACATTCAGACAATACACTGGCTGCAGGTCCAATGGGTAAAGGGCAAGCTCAGACCAGGTGCCCAATTTGGAGACCCAGAATTTGCAGGGGCTGACCACTGTCAGTCAGTCCGTGTAGGCGTGTGCACACTTACTGCCCCACATTGTTTTACGTCCCCGTGATGTTCACGATCCAATTTGATATCTGCTCTATCAATTTTTGATGTTCTTTTATTCGCCTACTATGGTGATCAAAGGATACCACATGGAAGGGAGGTGGATGGATGAAATTAAATGTAACAGAGTTGAAATGTGGGACAAATTATTGAAGCATAAGCTTCCAAGTAAAGGAGGGGGGGGGGGGGTGCGGCAATAACCCATTCCCGACTCAAGGAGGTAGTGATTAGACAAAGAAATGTCTTGCTTCTTCCGTTCTATCAGATTAAGGGCTTATTTGGACATTGAGAAACCATCTTGGATGAATGAACAACTGCCACCATCTTCACCATTCCAAGTACGGACCAAGGGATGCAAACCACCAAGCAAGTACATGCCACCGAAATGATATGACATGATTGAGAAATATATATTGAAGGTTCAGGATGAGGTGAATAGCCTTGAGAAAATACCATCTTCAAGAAAGGGGAGATACAACCTGTCCAAGGGACAGAAATCTAACTTCTACCTGATTGCACGTCTCTGTGGCATCCACAATCCATTTGGATATCTTCTCTATGAACTTTTGATGTTCTTTTCTGAGCCTACCATGTTGATCACGGTTATCGGTGAATCAGGGTTCCACGCCGGAGAAGGAGCGTGAGAAAGAGAGACCACATCCAAGGGAGGATTAATTAAAAATGATAGAGCGGAAATATGGGACAAAGTATTAAAGCGTAAATGTGGGACAACTTTTTAAAGTTTAAGCATTGAATGAAATGATGTGGCGTGCATCAATTAATGAAGAATTTCTTACATTTTATTCCCTGTCAACTATGCAGAGCAGGGATTTCTATCTGGCAAAATTTGAAAAATGTCACCTGACAATGTAACAGACGATTTTTATTTATTTATGTTCCTGTCACCTATGAAGAGGTGCCCCAGTGACATCCACCATCCATTTGGATATCTTCTCTATCAACTTTTTATGTTGTTTTCTGATCCTACCATGTTGATCACGGTTATAGGCGAATCAGGCTTCCACGCCGGAGAGGGAGCAAGAGAAAGACAGACCACATCCAAGGGAGATAAATGTATAAAACATTTTTGGGATCGAGCGTAAATATGTAAAAAGTTATTGAGGTGCAAATGTGGGACAAATTACTGAAGCGCAAATGTGGGACAACTTGTTAAAGTTTAAGCATTGAATGAAAGGTGGCGTGCATCAATTAAAGAAGAATTTCACCTTTGCAGAGCAGGGGTTTATTTACGACCAAAATTTTAAAATGTCAACCGAAGAGTGTAACAGAAAAATTACAGAAATGTATTAACCTGTCTACTTGGTAGAGCAGGGGTCTATGACAGAAAAAAATAGTTTGTCACCCAAAAATGTAAAATAAAAATTATTGAAATTTATTAAGCTGTCAACTAGGTAGAGGAGGGGTATATTACACCCTAAAATTGGTGAATTTCACCCAAAAATATAACAGACAAAATTTTTGTTTTACTTGTCTACTAGGTATAGCAGTGGTACATCACACCCAAAAATTGGTAAATATCACCCGAAAATGTAACAAAGTAGTGAAATGACATGAAATAAAATACGTACAAATAAAAAAAAAATTGGATTTATGTGGTGGAGTTCCATATAGAGTTGAGCGAACACCTGGATGTTCGGGTTCGAGAAGTTCGGCCGAACATCCCGGAAATGTTCGGGTTCGGGATCCGAACCCGATCCGAACTTCGTCCCGAACCCGAACCCCATTGAAGTCAATGGGGACCCGAACTTTTCGGCACTAAAAAGGCTGTAAAACAGCCCAGGAAAGAGCTAGAGGGCTGCAAAAGGCAGCAACATGTAGGTAAATCCCCTGCAAACAAATGTGGATAGGGAAATGAATTAAAATAAAAATTAAATAAATAAAAATTAACCAAAATCAATTGGAGAGAGGTTCCATAGCAGAGAATCTGGCTTCCCGTCACCCACCACTGGAACAGTCCATTCTCAGATATTTAGGCCCCGGCACCCAGGCAGAGGAGAGAGGTCCCGTAACAGAGAATCTGTCTTCATGTCAGCAGAGAATTAGTCTGCATGTCATAGCAGAGAATGAGGCTTCACGTCAGCCACCACTGCAACAGTCCATTGGCATATATTTAGGCCCAGCACCCAGGCAGAGGAGGGAGGTCCCGTAACAGAGAATCTGTCTTCATGTCAGCAGAGAATTAGTCTGCATGTCATAGCAGAGAATGAGGCTTCACGTCAGCCACCACTGCAACAGTCCATTGGCATATATTTAGGCCCAGCACACACACAGGCAGAGGAGAGAGGTCCCGTAACAGAGAATCTGGCTTCATGTCAGCAGAGAATCAGTCTGCATGTCATAGCAGAGAATGAGGCTTCACGTCAGCCACCACTGCAACAGTCCATTGGCATATATTTAGGCCCAGCACACACACAGGCAGAGGAGAGAGGTCCCGTAACAGAGAATCTGGCTTCATGTCAGCAGAGAATCAGTCTGCATGTCATAGCAGAGAATGAGGCTTCACGTCAGCCACCACTGCAACAGTCCATTGGCATATATTTAGGCCCAGCACCCAGGCAGAGGAGGGAGGTCCCGTAACAGAGAATCTGTCTTCATGTCAGCAGAGAATTAGTCTGCATGTCATAGCAGAGAATGAGGCTTCACGTCAGCCACCACTGCAACAGTCCATTGGCATATATTTAGGCCTAGCACACAGGCAGAGCAGAGAGGTCCCGTAACAGACAATCTGGCTTCATGACAGCAGAGAATCAGTCTGCATGTCATAGCAGAGAATCAGGCTTCACGTCAGCCACCACTGCAACAGTCCATTGTCATAAATTTAGGCCCAGCACCCAGGCAGAGGAGAGAGGTCCCGTAACAGACAATCTGGCTTCATGTCAGCAGAGAATCAGTCTTCATATCATAGCAGAGAATCAGGCTTCACGTCACCCACCACTGTAAGAGTCAATTTTCATAAATTTAGGCCCAGAACCCAGGCAGAGGAGAAAGGTCCCGTAACAGACAATCTGGCTTCATGTCAGCAGAGAATCAGTCTTCATATCATAGCCTAGAATCAGGCTTCACGTCACCCACCACTGTAAGAGTCAATTTTCATAAATTTAGGCCCAGAACCCAGGCAGAGGAGAAAGGTCCCGTAACAGACAATCTGGCTTCATGTCAGCAGAGAATCAGTCTTCATATCATAGCAGAGAATCAGGCTTCACGTCACCCACCACTGCAACAGTCAATTGTCATAAATTTAGGCCCAGCACCCAGGCAGAGGAGAGAGCTCCCGTAACAGAGGATCTGGCTTCATGTCAGCAGAGAATCAGTCTGCATGTCATAGCAGAGAATGAGGCTTCACGTCACCCACCACTGCAACAGTCCATTGGCATATATTTAGGCCTAGCACACAGGCAGAGCAGAGAGGTCCCGTAACAGACAATCTGGCTTCATGTCAGCAGAGAATCAGTCTGCATGTCATAGCAGAGAATGAGGCTTCACGTCACCCACCACTGCAACAGTCCATTGGCATATATTTAGGCCTAGCACACAGGCAGAGCAGAGAGGTCCCGTAACAGACGATCTGGCTTCATGTCAGCAGAGAATCAGTCTGCATGTCATAGCAGAGAATCAGGCTTCACGTCAGCCACCACTGCAACAGTCCATGGTCATAAATTTAGGCCCAGCACCCAGGCAGAGGAGAGAGGTCCCGTAACAGACAATCTGGCTTCATGTCAGCAGAGAATTAGTCTGCATGTCATAGCAGAGAATCAGGCTTCATGTCAGCCACCACTGCAACAGTCCATTGGCATATATTTAGGCCTAGCACACAGGCAGAGGAGAGGTTCATTCAACTTTGGGTAGCATCGCAATATAATGGTAAAATGAAAATAAAAATAGGATTGAATGAGGAAGTGCCCTGGAGTCCAATAATATATGGTTATGGGGAGGTAGTTAATGTCTAATCTGGACAAGGGACGGACAGGTCCTGTGGGATCCATGCCTGGTTCATTTTTATGAACGTCAGCTTGTCAACATTGGCTGTAGACAGGCGGCTGCGTTTGTCTGTAATGACGCCCCCTGCCGTGCTGAATACACGTTCAGACAAAACGCTGGCTGCCGGGCAGGCCAGCACCTCCAAGGCATAAAAGGCTAGCTCTGGCCACGTGGACAATTTAGAGACCCAGAAGTTGAATGGGGCCGAACCATCAGTCAGTACGTGGAGGGGTGTGCACACGTACTGTTCCACCATGTTAGTGAAATGTTGCCTCCTGCTAACACGTTGCGTATCAGGTGGTGGTGCAGTTAGCTGTGGCGTGTTGACAAAAGTTTTCCACATCTCTGCCATGCTAACCCTGCCCTCAGAGGAGCTGGCCGTGACACAGCTGCCTTGGCGACCTCTTGCTCCTCCTCTGCCTTGGCCTTGGGCTTCCACTTGTTCCCCTGTGACATTTGGGAATGCTCTCAGTAGCGCGTCTACCAACGTGCGCTTGTACTCGCGCATCTTCCTATCACGCTCCAGTGCAGGAAGTAAGGTGGGCACATTGTCTTTGTAGCGTGGATCCAGCAGGGTGGCAACCCAGTAGTCCGCACAGGTTAAAATGTGGGCAACTCTGCTGTCGTTGCGCAGGCACTGCAGCATGTAGTCGCTCATGTGTGCCAGGCTGCCCAGGGGTAAGGACAAGCTGTCCTCTGTGGGAGGCGTATCGTCATCGTCCTGCCTTTCCCCCCAGCCACGCACCAGTGATGGACCCGAGCTGCGTTGGGTGCCACCCCGCTGTGACCATGCTTCATCCTCATCCTCCTCCACCTCCTCCTCATCCTCGTCCTCCTCGTCCTCCAGTAGTGGGCCCTGGCTGGCCACATTTGTACCTGGCCTCTGCTGTTGCAAAAAACCTCCCTCTGAGTCACTTCGAAGAGACTGGCCTGAAAGTGCTAAAAATGACCCCTCTTCCTCATCCTCCTCCTCCTCCTGGGCCACCTCCTGTTCCATCATCGCCCTAAGTGTTTTCTCAAGGAGACATAGAAGTGGTATTGTAACGCTGATAACGGTGTCATCGCCACTGGCCATGTTGGTGGAGTACTCGAAACAGCGCAACAGGGCACACAGGTCTCGCATGGAGGCCCAGTCATTGGTGGTGAAGTGGTGCTGTTCTGTAGTGCGACTGACCCGTGCGTGCTGCAGCTGAAACTCCACTATGGCCTGCTGCTGCTCGCACAGTCTGTCCAGCATGTGCAAGGTGGAGTTCCACCTGGTGGGCACGTCGCATATGAGGCGGTGAGCGGGAAGGCCGAAGTTACGCTGTAGCGCAGACAGGCGAGCAGCGGCAGGATGTGAACGCCGGAAGCGCGAACAGACGGCCCGCACTTTATGCAGCAGCTCTGACATGTCGGGGTAGTTGTGAATGAACTTCTGCACCACCAAATTCAGCACATGCGCCAAGCAAGGGATGTGCGTCAAATTGGCTAGTCCCAGAGCTGCAACGAGATTTCGCCCATTATCACACACCACCAGGCCGGGCTTGAGGCTCACCGGCAGCAACCACTCGTCGGTCTGTTGTTCAATACCCCGCCACAACTCCTGTGCGGTGTGGGGCCTGTCCCCCAAACATATGAGTTTCAGAATGGCCTGCTGACGTTTACCCCGGGCTGTGCTGAAGTTGGTGGTGAAGGTGTGTGGCTGACTGGATGAGCAGGTGGAAGAAGAGGAGGAGGAAGCCGAGAAGGAGGAGGTGGCAACAGGAGGCAAAGAATGTTGCCCTGCGATCCTTGGCGGCGGCAGGACGTGCGCCAAACAGCTCTCCGCCTGGGGCCCAGCTGCCACTACATTTACCCAGTGTGCAGTTAGGGAGATATAGCGTCCCTGGCCGTGCTTACTGGTCCACGTATCTGTGGTTAGGTGGACCTTGCTACAGATGGCGTTGCGCAGTGCACACTTGATTTTATGGGATACTTGGTTGTGCAGGGAAGGCACGGCTCTCTTGGAGAAGTAGTGCCGGCTGGGAACAACATACTGTGGGACAGCAAGCGACATGAGCTGTTTGAAGCTGTCTGTGTCCACCAGCCTAAATGACAGCATTTCATAGGCCAGTAGTTTAGAAATGCTGGCATTCAGGGCCAGGGATCGAGGGTGGCTAGGTGGGAATTTACGCTTTCTATCAAATGTTTGTGAGATGGAGAGCTGAACGCTGGCGTGTGACATGGTTGAGACGCTTGGTGACGGAGGTGGTGGTGGTGGTGTTGGTGGTACATCCCCTGTTTGCTGGGCGGCAGGTGCCAACGTTCCTCCAGAGGCGGAGGAAGAGGCCGAGGCGGCAGCAGCAGAATAGGCCGAGGCGGCAGCAGCAGAAGAGGTAGCAGGGGGAGCCTGAGTGACTTCCTTGGTTTTAAGGTGTTTACTCCACTGCAGTTCATGCTTTGCATGCAGGTGCCTGGTCATGCAGGTTGTGCTCAGGTTCAGAACGTTAATGCCTCGCTTCAGGCTCTGATGGCACAGCGTGCAAACCACTCGGGTCTTGTCGTCAGCACATTGTTTGAAGAAGTGCCATGCCAGGGAACTCCTTGAAGCTGCCTTTGGGGTGCTCGGTCCCAGATGGCGGCGGTCAGTAGCAGGCGGAGTCTCTTGGCGGCGGGTGTTCTGCTTTTGCCCACTGCTCCCTCTTTTGCTACGCTGTTGGCTCGGTCTCACCACTGCCTCTTCCTCCGAACTGTGAAAGTCAGTGGCACGACCTTCATTCCATGTGGGGTCTAGGACCTCATCGTCCCCTGCATCGTCTTCCACCCAGTCTTGATCCCTGACCTCCTGTTCAGTCTGCACACTGCAGAAAGACGCAGCAGTTGGCACCTGTGTTTCGTCATCATCAGAGACATGCTGAGGTGGTATTCCCATGTCCTCATCATCAGGAAACATAAGTGGTTGTGCGTCAGTGCATTCTATGTCTTTCACCGCTGGGGAAGGGCTAGGTGGATGCCCTTGGGAAACCCTGCCAGCGGAGTCTTCAAACAGCATAAGAGACTGCTGCATAACTTGAGGCTGAGACAGTTTCCCTGGTATGCATGGGGGTGATGTGACAGACTGATGGGGTTGGTTTTCAGGCGCCATCTGTGCGCTTTCTGCAGAAGACTGGGTGGGAGATAATGTGAACGTGCTGGATCCACTGTCGGCCACCCAATTGACTAATGCCTGTACCTGCTCAGGCCTTACCATCCTTAGAACGGCATTGGGCCCCACCATATATCGCTGTAAATTCTGGCGGCTACTGGGACCTGAGGTAGTTGGTACACTAGGACGTGTGGATGTGGCAGAACGGCCACGTCCTCTCCCAGCACCAGAGGGTCCACTAACACCACCACGACCATGTCCACGTCCGCGTCCCTTACTAGATGTTTTTCTCATTGTTATGGTTCACCACAACAACAAATATATTATTTGGCCCAATGTATTGTATTCAAATTCAGCGGGATATAAATTTGAGGCCTAGTATTTAGGCGCTGGGTGACCGGTATGGATTTAGTGACAGAATTAGACTTGGAAATGCACAGAAGCGTGTGTGTGAAGTTATTCTGAATGACCCTATGTGCACCTTCAATATTATATACCCTTTTAGGGATAGATTTCAAATAGCTCTGATATAGCAGAAACCACTAAATTATGAAATTGCTAAATTGGGAATTGTACTTCAACCCAGAACAAAAAATGTGCTTTGACGGACACTAAATATCTTGCCCAGCAACAACAGTACAGCGGTGGGTAACGAGAGATTTAGAGGGATTTAAATTTGAGGCCTAGTATTTAGGCGCTGGGTGACAGGTATGGGTTTAGTGACAGAATTAGACTTGAAAATACACAGTAGCGGGTGTGTGTGAAGTTATTCTGAATGACCCAATGTGCACCTTCAATATTATATACCCTTTTTGGGATAGATTTCAAATAGCTCTGATATAGCAGGAACCACTAAATTATGAAATTGCTAAATTGGGAATTGTACTTCAACCCAGAACAAAAAATGTGCTTTGACGGACACTAAATATCTTGCCCAGCAACAACAGTACAG
The DNA here is from genome assembly GCF_014858855.1 of Bufo gargarizans. NCBI lineage: Eukaryota > Metazoa > Chordata > Amphibia > Anura > Bufonidae > Bufo > Bufo gargarizans. The sequence continues at coordinate 486,622,946 of NC_058080.1, read as the reverse complement.
TGGTGGGTAACGAGAGATTTAGAGGGATTTAAATTTGAGGCCTAGTATTTAGGCGCTGGGTCACCGGTATGGATTTAGTGACAGAATTAGACTTGGAAATGCACAGAAGCGTGTGTGTGAAGTTATTCTGAATGACCCTATGTGCACCTTCAATATTATATACCCTTTTAGGGATAGATTTCAAATAGCTCTGATATAGCAGAAACCACTAAATTATGAAATTGCTAAATTGGGAATTGTACTTCAACCCAGAACAAAAAATGTGCTTTGACGGACACTAAATATCTTGCCCAGCAACAACAGTACACCGGTGGGTAACGAGAGATTTAGAGGGAATTAAATTTGAGGCCTAGTATTTAGGCGCTGGGTCACCGGTATGGATTTAGTGACAGAATTAGACTTGGAAATACACAGTAGCGGGTGTGTGTGAAGTTATTCTGAATGACCCTATGTGCACCTTCAATATTATATACCCTTTTAGGGATAGATTTCAAATAGCTCTGATATAGCAGAAACCACTAAATTATGAAATTGCTAAATTGGGAATTGTACTTCAACCCAGAACAAAAAATGTGCTTTGACGGACACTAAATATCTTGCCCAGCAACAACAGTACAGCGGTGGGTAACGAGAGATTTAGAGGGAATTAAATTTGAGGCCTAGTATTTAGGCGCTGGGTCACCGGTATGGATTTAGTGACAGAATTAGACTTGGAAATGCACAGAAGCGTGTGTGTGAAGTTATTCTGAATGACCCTATGTGCACCTTCAATATTATATACCCTTTTAGGGATAGATTTCAAATAGCTCTGATATAGCAGAAACCACTAAATTATGAAATTGCTAAATTGGGAATTGTACTTCAACCCAGAACAAAAAATGTGCTTTGACGGACACTAAATATCTTGCCCAGCAACAACAGTACAGCGGTGGGTAACGAGAGATTTAGAGGGAATTAAATTTGAGGCCTAGTATTTAGGCGCTGGGTCACCGGTATGGATTTAGTGACAGAATTAGACTTGGAAATGCACAGAAGCGTGTGTGTGAAGTTATTCTGAATGACCCTATGTGCACCTTCAATATTATATACCCTTTTAGGGATAGATTTCAAATAGCTCTGATATAGCAGAAACCACTAAATTATGAAATTGCTAAATTGGGAATTGTACTTCAACCCAGAACAAAAAATGTGCTTTGACGGACACTAAATATCTTGCCCAGCAACAACAGTACAGCGGTGGGTAACGAGAGATTTAGAGGGATTTAAATTTGAGGCCTAGTATTTAGGCGCTGGGTCACCGGTATGGATTTAGTGACAGAATTAGACTTGGAAATGCACAGAAGCGTGTGTGTGAAGTTATTCTGAATGACCCTATGTGCACCTTCAATATTATATACCCTTTTAGGGATAGATTTCAAATAGCTCTGATATAGCAGAAACCACTAAATTATGAAATTGCTAAATTGGGAATTGTACTTCAACCCAGAACAAAAAATGTGCTTTGACGGACACTAAATATCTTGCCCAGCAACAACAGTACAGTGGTGGGTAACGAGAGATTTAGAGGGATTTAAATTTGAGGCCTAGTATTTAGGCGCTGGGTGACAGGTATGGGTTTAGTGACAGAATTAGACTTGGAAATACACAGTAGCGGGTGTGTGTGAAGTTATTCTGAATGACCCTATGTGCACCTTCAATATTATATACCCTTTTAGGGATAGATTTCAAATAGCTCTGATATAGCAGAAACCACTAAATTATGAAATTGCTAAATTGGGAATTGTACTTCAACCCAGAACAAAAAATGTGCTTTGACGGACACTAAATATCTTGCCCAGCAACAACAGTACACCGGTGGGTAACGAGAGATTTAGAGGGAATTAAATTTGAGGCCTAGTATTTAGGCGCTGGGTCACCGGTATGGATTTAGTGACAGAATTAGACTTGGAAATACACAGTAGCGGGTGTGTGTGAAGTTATTCTGAATGACCCTATGTGCACCTTCAATATTATATACCCTTTTTGGGATAGATTTCAAATAGCTCTGATATAGCAGGAACCACTAAATTATGAAATTGCTAAATTGGGAATTGTACTTCAACCCAGAACAAAAAATGTGCTTTGACGGGCACTAAATAACTTTCCCAGCTACAACAGGACAACGGTAACGAGAGATTTAGAGGGATTTAAATTTGAGGCCTAGTATTTAGGCGCTGGGTGACAGGTATGGGTTTAGTGACAGAATTAGACTTGGAAATACACAGTAGCGGGTGTGTGTGAAGTTATTCTGAATGACCCTATGTGCACCTTCAATATTATATACCCTTTTTGGGATAGATTTCAAATAGCTCTGATATAGCAGAAACCACTAAATTATGAAATTGCTAAATTGGGAATTGTACTTCAACCCAGAACAAAAAATGTGCTTTGACGGACACTAAATAACTTTCCCAGCTACAACAGGACAACGGTAACGAGAGATTTAGAGGGATTTAAATTTGAGGCCTAGTATTTAGGCGCTGGGTGACAGGTATGGGTTTAGTGACAGAATTAGACTTGGAAATACACAGTAGCGGGTGTGTGTGAAGTTATTCTGAATGACCCTATGTGCACCTTCAATATTATATACCCTTTTTGGGATAGATTTCAAATAGCTCTGATATAGCAGAAACCACTAAATTATGAAATTGCTAAATTGGGAATTGTACTTCAACCCAGAACAAAAATGTGCTTTGACGGACACTAAATATCTTGCCCAGCAACAACAGTACAGCGGTGGGTAACGAGAGATTTAGAGGGAATTAAATTTGAGGCCTAGTATTTAGGCGCTGGGTCACCGGTATGGATTTAGTGACAGAATTAGACTTGGAAATACACAGTAGCGGGTGTGTGTGAAGTTACTCTGAATGACCCTATGTGCACCTTCAATATTATATACCCTTTTTGGGATAGATTTCAAAGAGCTCTGATATAGCAGGAACCACTAAATTATGAAATTGCTAAATTGAGAATTGTATTTCAACCCAGAACAAGAAATGTGCTTGAACGGACACTAAATAACTCGCCCAGCTACAGCACTAGGGACAGATTTAGCTGGATATAAATTTGAGGCCTAGTATTTAGGCGCTGGGTGACCGGTATGGATTTAGTGACAGAATTAGACTGGGATATGGCCAAAAAATGAACAGACTATTGCTGGTTAAATGCACTTGGTGTGACAGCTTCACCCTGATGTAGGCTTTAGCCAAAAAACAACCACACCATTGAGGGTTAAATGCACTTGGTGACAGGCGCAGCTTGCCCCTGATTTTGTATATGGCCAAAAAATGAACAGACTATTGCTGGTTAAATGCACTTGGTGTGACAGCTTCACCCTGATGTAGGCTTTAGCCAAAAAACAACCACACCATTGAGGGTTAAATGCACTTGGTGACAGGCGCAGCTTGCCCCTGATTTTGTATATGGCCAAAAAATGAACAGACTATTGCTGGTTAAATGCACTTGGTGTGACAGCTTCACCCTGATGTAGGCTTTAGCCAAAAAACAACCACACCATTGAGGGTTAAATGCACTTGGTGACAGGCGCAGCTTGCCCCTGATTTTGTATATGGCCAAAAAATGAACAGACTATTGCTGGTTAAATGCACTTGGTGTGACAGCTTCACCCTGATGTAGGCTTTAGCCAAAAAACAACCACACCATTGAGGGTTAAATGCACTTGGTCGCAGCTTGTGCTGGCGCACCACAAGACACAAAATGGCCGCCGATCACCCCAGAAAAATGTGACTGACAAACGGTCTGGGCAGCCTAAAAACAGTGAGCAATTGAGGATCAGCAGCTCAATGATCCACAGCTGCAGATCGATCAGTTAATCAAGTCCTTTGGAGGAGTTAATCTGCCTAATCTCGCCCTACTGTCGCAGCCGCAACCTCTCCCTACGCTAATCAGAGCAGAGTGACGGGCGGCGCTATGTGACTCCAGCTTAAATAGAGGCTGGGTCACATGGTGCTCTGGCCAATCACAGCCATGCCAATAGTAGGCATGGCTGTGATGGCCTCTTGGGGCAAGTAGTATGACGCTTGTTGATTGGCTGCTTTGCAGCCTTTCAAAAAGCGCCAAGAAAGCGTCACAAAAGCGCGAAGAAAGCGACGAACACCGAACCCGAACCCGGACTTTTACGAAAATGTCCGGGTTCGGGTCCGTGTCACGGACACCCCAAAATTCGGTACGAACCCGAACTATACAGTTCGAGTTCGCTCATCCCTAGTTCCATATAGAGTAGGAGTCTGAGGAGGCGGTGAACGTAGTGGTGTAGGTGTAAGCAGCGGTGGAGGAGGACAAGGTAGCCAACACAGTTTTTTTGTTTTAATTTTAATATTTTTTTATTAGGGTACACTCCAAAAGAGTGTGAAATATCCAAAATACAAGAATGAGCAATTGTGCTGCAGTATGGCTGGTTAAGGCCGGTATGTTTGTCTACTCTGCACAATATACGGATGAGCCCTGTGGGATCCATGCCTGGTTCATTTTAATGAACGTGATCTTGTGCACAGGCAGCTGCGCTTGTCTGTGATGACGCCCCCTGCCGTGCTAAACACACGTTCAGACAATACACTGACTGCAGGGCAGGCCAGCACCTCCAAGGCGTAAAGGGCAAGCTAAGGCCATGTGCCCAATTTGGAGACCCAGAAGTTGAAGGGGGAAGACCCGTCATTCAGTACGTGTAGGCATGCGCACATATACTGCTCCACCATGTTGGTGAAATGCTGTCTCCTGCTAAGACGTTCCATATCAGCTGGTGGTGCTGGTTTTTGTGGCATGCTGACAAAGCATTTCCACATTTTGGCCGTGCTAACCCTGCCTTCTGAGTACAGATGTCCCAAACTATTCGCCGGCGAACATTCCTTGTTCGCGTTCGCCGCGGCAGGCGAACATATGCGATGTTCGGTCCGCCCCCTATTCGTCATCATTGAGCAAACTTTCACCCTGTACCTCACAGTCAGCAGACACATTCCAGCCAATCAGCAGCAGACCCTCCCTCCCAGACCCTCCCACCTTCTGTACAGCATCCATTTTAGATTCATTCGGAAGCTGCAGTCTTAGTGAGAGGAGGGACAGTGTAGCTGCTGCTGATTTAATAGGGAAATCGATAGCTAGGCTAGTGTATTCAGTGTCCACTCCAGTCCTGAAAGACTCATCTGATCTCTGCAGTAAGGACAGCGTCCTGACAGCACCCCAAAAAGCCCTTTTTAGGACTAGTACATCAGTCTGCTTTTTTTTTCCTTCTGTAATCTAATTGCAGCTGCGTGCCAGCGTGTTTGTCAGGCTGGCTGCCCACTTGCAGTAGTAGTAGCTTGCATTTAAAAAAATATATATATATTTTGACTGTCTCTGTCACTGACAGCGGGCCCCCCGCTCCGCAGCTGCACGATTAGCGTGTTGCTGCCATCTCTGAAAGGACATTCAGAAAAGTCTGATCAGTGATAAACCTGACCGTCCAAGATGTTTATAGTGAATGGACGGTTGGGAAGTGGTTAAGTTCCAACTTCCAAGCTTTCACACTGAGATTGGACCACCAAGTATGATGAATATGATTAGGCAAAGGGGCCTGGGTATACCAGATTTATTGTGATTTATGATAAATTAATTTGGAATTAATTGAATTTCTTGATGAAGTTTGGCAAATGATCCGAATCAAATTTTTCTAAACTTTGCTCATCTCTAGGTGCTGCATGAAATATATGATCACCTGAGATGAGTGTATGCCATTTTAACTGAGTGATCAGTGACATTCATCCCTGATTATTGTCTCGATCCTTCGCTCATGTAAAAGGGCTTTTTCGCTCATGTAAAAGGGCTTTTAGTAACATTAGCAGTTGACAAAGGCTTCGGACAGGCTGAATGGCACCCTTCTATGCTGTATTTGCTATATGCATAAATAAAAACAAGGAGAATCAATTCAAGATGTGAGTGTCAGGAATTCTGTATTTGACTGATTTTATACTTTGTGCCCTCCATGAGCACTACGTTGATGATGGAGTGACGACCACTCTAGGAAATAACATTAGTATGTCAGTGTCTGGTAATTCCGATGGGTTAGTCTGACCTGGATACCAATGCATAACTACTGCATCTGAAAAACTACAGCAAAAAGCCCATGCTAATGATGTCCATTAGTTCTAGATATAGCATGAAAATGGTTCTAAAGTGTTATCAATATTCCTAGAACTGCAAAAAAAAAATCATAATGACAAAATAACTTGCTTTGTTTTATTGATTGTAATTCAAATTATTCAACCAATTAAAATACATTATATTCAATGACTTTCACTTGTCTACTGCAAACTTCAAATCACAAGGTTATGGATTTGACTTGCCTGCAGTGTACATCAATAATGGCTTATCAAGCTTTATGACTGTATTAACTTTGCAAGAAAATTGGTAATAATTAGTGATGAGCGAGCACCAAAGTGTTCGTGTGGTCGGGTGTTCGGTCCGAACACATCATGATATTTGTGCGCTCGGCCGAGCATCCGAGTATAATGGAAGTCAAAGGGAGGCAACCAGGCACCCCCTGCTCGGATGAGGGGAGGGTGCCTGGTTCATAGGAAAAGGTCTGATCAAGAAGGGCAGGGGGACCATGTCTGGATGCATCTTGGACACCAATGTCGCTGCTGGGAACCATGTTGTCCGAGTTGTATGCCACTTTTACAGACTGAGAAAAAAACACCCAAAACCCTGCCCCACAAAAAAAAAAATCCCTTTTAGAGGAAAAATTGTTAGGAAACATTCTTTCCTGTAGATTCAATTATGTATAATTGCCACTGTGCCACTATATAAAAACCAGAATCCTGTAAAAAAAAATAAAAATGCGTGAAAGATTCACCACTGAAGGAAACCAAATTATGTTTCCTTCCAAGTCTGAAACAAAGAAAATATACCATGCCAGCAGACCTCCAAAAAAATAGTAGGTGAAGGCCTGCAGGTAAGCAGACCGTATGAAACATTGGAGGTGAGGGCCTACAGCTTAGCAGACCGTATGAAACATTGGAGGTGAGGGCCTGAAGGTGAGCAAACCCCATAAAACATTGTAGCGAGGGACTAAGGCTGAGCAGACGCATGCATCATTGGAGGTGAGGGCCTACAGCTGAGCAGAGCGTATGAAACATTGGAGGTGAGGGCCTACAGGTGAGCAAACCCCATAAAACATTGTAGTGAGGGCCTACAGCTGAGCAGACCATATGAAACATTGGACGTGAGGTTCCTAAAGGTGATCAAACCCCATAAAACATTGTAGTGAGGGCCTACAGGTGAGCAGACCGTATGAAACATTGACGTGAGGGCCTGAGGGTGAGCAAACCCCATAAAACATTGTAGTGAGGGCCTACAGGTGAGCAGACCATATGAAACATTGTACTGAGGGCATATATACTGTATGGAACAGGAGCAGGAGGATGATGAGTAAACAAGATTCAAACATATACCCTTTTTTGGAGGTAATAAGGGTGCATCTAAATCTTGTAGATTGAAAACATTGTAAAGCATACATTTCAATTGCTTGTTTGTTCCTCATTAGCTCAGCGTTCCTCTGGTGGAGTGTTCATTTTTTTCTGAGTCAACCTGTCAGCATTGCCAGTGGACAAGCGGATACGCTTATATGTTCTGATGCCACCTAGCAGCACTAAATACACGCTCAGACAAAACGCTGGTGGCAGGGCAGGCCAACACCTCCAAGGCGTAGAGCGCAAGTACATGCCACATGTCCAGCTTGGACACCCAGTAGTTGTAAGGCACTGAGGGATCATTTAGGATACTGACACGGTCTGCTATGTATTCTTTCACCATTTTCCAAAACTTTTCCGTCCTTGTACCACTTGGCCGCACTTCGGGGTGTGGTTGCTGGCAGGGTGTCATGAAAGTGTCCCATGCCTTGGAGAGTGTTCCCCTGACTATGTTGAAACTGCTGTGTGTTCCCATTGTCTCTCTTCCCCGGATTCTTAAGGAAGTACGGACTCTGCCTTCAGTGTTGTCAGAAGGAAAATTCCGGAGCAATCTCTCAACAAGTACCTTCTGGTATTGCACCATTTTACTTGTCCTCTCCACCACAGGAATGATAGATTAGAAGTTTTCTATGTAGCGGGGTCGAGAAGGGTCAAAACCAGTAATCCGTGTTATCTAAAATGCGTATAACGCGAGGGTCGCAGGTAAGGCAGCCTAACATGAATTAAGCCATGTGTGCCATAGTACCAACAGGCAAGATGTCGACATCAGGATCAATCTCCATCTCCTCTTCCTCCTCCTCTTTGGCCCATCCACGCTGAACAGATGGAATTAAAGTTCCATGTGTGCTAGCCTCGGTAGCAGAGGCAACAGTCTCCATCTCCTCTTCCTCCTCTTCACAGTCCAATTCGTGCTGAGAAGATGAACTGTGGGTGGTCTGGGTATCACCCTGTGAGATGTCCTCCCCCCAGTTCCTCGTCTGCCACATTCAGAGCGTTGTCTTTAATTGTGAGAAGCTATCGTTTGAGTAGACACAGCAGTGGGATGTTATTCTGATAATAGCATTATCGACCCTAACCATCTGTGTGGATTATTCAAAGTTTTTTTAAAATCTCACATATGTCTGACATCAATGCCCACTCCTCGCTTGTGAATAGTGGCAGTTGACTTGAAAGGCGATGACCGTGTTGCAGCTGGTATTCCACAACTGCCCTCTGCTGCTCACAAAGTCTGGCCAACATATAGAAAGTAGAGTTCCAGCGCATGCTTACGCCGCACATCAGTCGGTGAGCTGGAAGCCGCAAGCGCTGCTGCAGCGCTGACAGGCCGGCTGAAGCTGTGGATGGGCACACACGCGGAAATGGGCACACACGCGGCGCGCCTTGACTAGTAGCTCTGGCAAAGAGGAGACCCTGATGGACATAGGGCCCGCAATCCTGGGCGTGGGTAGCACTTGTGCCTTCCCAGGTTAAGACTCAATCCCAGCCTCCACCACATTCACCCAGTGTGCGGTCAGGGAAATGTAGCATCCCTGGCCACCAGCACTTGTCCAAGTGCGTTGGTCAGGGCACAGGTGATGTTCTGGGACACATGCTGGTGTAAGGCGGGCACGGCACACCGTGAAAAATAGTGGCAGCTGGGGACTGTGTATCGAGGGACCGCAGCTGACATCAGGCTGCAGAAGGCCTCAGTGTCCACAAGCATCTATGGCAACATTTCAAGGGCCAGTAATTTTGAAAGTTGGCAATTAAGTGCTTTGGCCTGTGGGTGGGTGGGTATTTGTGCTTGCGTTCAAATGACTGCGGTATGGACATTTGGACGCTGCACTGGGACAGGGAAGTGGATGTTGTTGCTGATGGTTCATTCGAAGGTCCAGGTTCAGGGCGAGAGGCATCGGGGCCTGCATCTCGGACAGGGGATTGGACAGCATGTAACACAGGGGAAGAGGAGACAGTGGTGTGACCCACAGACCCAGATTGTGGACCCAGGTGTTTGGCCCACTTAGTAGGGTGCTTGGATGCCATGTGGCGGATCATGCTGGTGGTGGTGAGGTTGCTAGTGTTCATGCCTCGGCTCATTTTGGTACCGCACAGGTTGCAAACTACAACTTTTTTCTCCTCTGCACTTTCCTCAAAAAAGCGCCATACTGCGGAATACCTACCCCTTGCTAAGGTTGATTTACGCGTGGGGTGATCGGTTTAACGTTCGCGGGCCTGTTTGGTGTGGGCCGACTTCTCCCATTTGCAACCCCACTGCCTCTTCCAGCCTGTTGCGGTGCTGCGGATCCCTCCCCCTCTGTACTGCTGTCCTCACTCGGCTTTTCACCTTCCCATGTTGGGTCAATGACCTCATCGTCCAACACCTCCTCTTCCACTTCCTCACTCTGATCATCCTCTTGTCTTTACCTAACCACAATGTCAGTGATTGAAAACTGTGTCTCATCGTCATCCACCTCGTGAACTAATGATTGACGTTCACCACCGCCATTTTCTTGAGTCTGTGAAGGCTCAAGAGGTTGGGAATCGGGGCACAATATTTCAGGTCCCTGTTCAAGCATGCTGGCCGTGAGGGCCAAAACTAATAGTGGAGCTGAAAAGAGCTCCTGGGAATATCCGAGTGTGGGATCACTCATTTGGCAGGCCTCTCCATGGTGGGAAGAAGAATGATCTGAGCGAGGAGTTGGCTGACAGTTGGCTACAGAGACTGGACTTGGTGGAAAAGAGGGTGGTGCTTAGCTGACTGGAAGCATTATTGTCAGCAAGCCAACCGACCAACTGTTCACAGTGGTCTGACTTGGACAGTGTTGTTGTGCACCGCCTAGCTAAGTTGGACATGAAGCTGGGTACGGTTTTATTACTTTTTTTTTTTTTGGTGTACTGGCAGCAGTCACAGTTTCATTGCACCCAGTGCCACGACCTCTGCCTGATCTATCAGCATAACGCCCACTTCCCCGTCCCTTAGTGCTGGCCTTCTTCATATTTATGGATTTTTTACTGGTTGTGACGCTGTTTTTTTTACTGTCCACAAAAGACAGATTTCAGATACAGGGCAGTATATGACACAGAACAGCACTGATTTTGGACAGTATTTTAGCCACAGATTATTGTAATCTGCAGTACAGACACTGTTTTATGATGTTGTTTATATTTATGACTATATTATTCCCAATATATGGGCCTGAAGCGCACAGACGGTACAAAAATGCAATGCACTGCGATTAACGTTTTAAACCGCAGACAAGAAAACTGGGTGGTAATTTAGTGAAATGTGTACAGTATATACAGATTTTCAATTTCTCCAAATATATGGGCCTGAAGCACTCAGACGGTATAGAAATGCAATGCGCTGCGATAAACTGTGTCTGCCGCAGACAAGAAAACTGGATGCTGATTCAGTGAAATTTGAATATATATTGATTTTCACTTTTTCCCAATATATGGGATTGAACACTCAGATGGAATAGAAATGATTTTCTATACCATATTGATTTTCACTTTTCCCCCAATATATGGGATTGTACCACTCAGACGATATAGAAATGCAATGCGCTGTGATAAATGGTTTCTAGCGCAGACAAAAAAAAATGGGTGCTGATTCAGTGAAATTTGTATATATATTGATTTTAACTTTTTCCCAATATATGAGATTGAAGCACTCAGATGGTATAGAAATGCAATGCGCTGCGATAAACTATTTCTGCCACAGAACAAAAAAACTGTGTGCAGATTAAGTGAAATTTGGATGGTTGGATGTTGGTAAGGCTGATTAGTCAGCCTGCATTTGTGGGAGGGGTGGAGGCTCTTCATATATGATACACAGCCTCACTCACAGGCGTGTGTTCTCAGGTGCCCTACCCTCCCTCCCTTATCTTCTCATTTCCACTGGGTATGCCCACTTATAGGCCTACCCACGATCATGGTTTAGGGCACACAACAAGCCACTTAGTCAGGTTAGCTAAGACACGCCTAGCTGGGTTAGGTTGTTCCCGTTGTTTCTCTCCCTAGGGTTCTTCGGATATCTCTTGGCCGTAGCCATGACCACAAATATAGATTTTTTTACTTTTTCCCAATATATGGGATTGGAGCACTCAGACGGTATAGAAATGCAATGGCTGCGATAAACGGTTTCTGCCACAGACAAGAAAACTGTGTGCAGATTAAGTGAAATTTGTACATATATATATAGATTTTTTTAACTTTTTTAACTTTTTCCCAATATATGGGATTGAAGCACTCAGACGGTATAGAAATGCAATGCGCTGCGATAAACGGTTTCTGCCGCAAACTGGGTGCTGTTTTCACTGATAGTCTTCCTATCTATGCCCCTGATACACAGAAAGCATTGCACAGATGTCAGTAGTCACTGCAGACACCTTCTATTAAGATAGCCAATGAAGCAGGGTTTTTTTGTAAATAAAAAAAAAGTGCAAATCTGCACTTGAAATTGCTGCTAATACACACAGTAGTCCTTAAAAAGACTTTTGGGTCTTTGAAATGTCTTTAAAATTAGTAATTTGCAATCAAATTCTCCCTACACTGTCTGTCCCTTCCTAACAGCAGCTCTTCCTGACTCGCAATGAGCCGAACCTGCGTGACCGGGTGCTGTATAGAACCCTATGACGTTTTCCGGCAAGCCAATCACTGTAATGCCAGTAGAAAACATGGCTAATGGCATTACAGTGGCAATACTTACCAGCATGTTTATTGGCTGCTTAGAAGGTGCCAAACGTGCGGGGAGGAGACTTGGGCATGGCGCTCGAGCACATGTGGTACTCGGCCGAGCTCTCGGATCTGCCAAGCCTAACGATGCTCGAGCCTAACCGGTACTCGGCCGAGCATGCTCACTCATCACTAGTAATAATGCAATGAATATTTAAGGTCAAATGATAAAATGAAAATGCTTGTGCCTGATGATGAAATTCTCAAAGCTTTTGTGACAGGATCTTGATATTAGTGGAAAGCAGAATACATCTCTCTGTGGAATGTTAAACAAGATTCATTTTTCCTCGCATGGCTGACCTTATAGTCATTCATGCTTCTCCCTTATTCTTCTCCTCATGAGTGAAGCAATCATCCAAACGAGTGAAAACAAATCATGTAGAACACCACATCAAAAAATAAATGTGGCCTGCATGCAATATTCATGCATACTGAAATATAAATGTCTAAAAAGTAATCTGAGTATTTTTTACTTGGGAAAACATGGCAAATAGAACCATTATATTTAGCAATTATGTTTAGATTAAATAACTTCGAAACTTCCATAGTTCATTGAAATGAAAAATAAAAATAGAAGCCTATATAAAGTATATTTTATCAGATATCATGTCTACAAAGCTTTGATTTGACGTGAGCAGAAGTTGAAGCAAAGGTCTCATGCATAAATAAAAGGCCAAATGGATGTACTCCTTTTGAAGCTTTGAAGTCATACAAATTACACATTCCGAGGCTTAAACCTACTGACGCATGCTAAGTTAAAAAGACCAGAGAGACATGCTGCCACATTTTGTCAAATGTAATTTTAGAATATGGTCAGCAATCAGTTACTCCCAAGGCTAGATAGCCCTTTTCATTAAAATATTTATTTTTTAGCATTTCAGAAAGAGAAACCAAAACACTTCCACTTGGAAATTCAATATTCAATTAACTAATTTGATGGCTGTGTTTTATGTATATTATGATTAGCACAAGGGTAGAAAGAATAGGTTTTACCTGGATAAAAGTTATGTTAGAATGTTACAATCAAATGGTCAGATCAATATGATCTCTGAAAGAAAAAAAGTCTAAACCAAATGAGCATCTTTTTATTTATCAATTGAGTCTTCCTATCTGTTAATCAATCCTAATTGTATGTGATGGGTTTGGTCCAAATAATACCAACAACCACGTGGTATCGCAATGCCAATGCCAATCTTCATGAATAACAACTTTATACTTGTGTACGAGAACTATGTAGCTAGAGTATAGGTGTGTCTATATCTATCATCTATTTTTCTATCCATCTACAGTATCTATCATAGTTAATTACGTAGTTAATATTGGAAAAGGTTGGAAAAAGACATAAGTTCCACCAAGGGATAGATGTGGACATAAATACCAGAATATCTATCGTAAAAGTAGCAGGGCAGCACTCCGGTCTTCCAGTGAAACAAAGTGGATCTTTATTACACCCAATAGCAATTCAACATTTCAGCTCTCTCAATGGAGCCTTTGTCTAGCAAATGCTCCATTGAGAGAGCTAAAACATTGCATTGCTATTGGATGTAATAAAGATCCACTTTGTTTTTTACTGAAATACTAGACTGCTGCCCTGCTACTTTTACTTTAGTGGCAGTTTTTTTCGTCCAAAAACCTTCCAGGGATATTGCACCTGGCATCTGAAAAGAGTGCTGCTGTATTTATTATTTTTTTCATCTATCAATCTATCTATTCAGGGGTGAACTGGCCATATAATCTACAGGGTAATTTCCCAATGGGCTGTACCAGTCACATAGCGGTATGATGCTCTTGGCATGAATAAATGCTAGGAGCATCGGGTACTTATGCACCTGGCTGGCAAAAGTAACTGCCCTCTTGCATTTAACTGTATTGCCAACCTCAGGATAGTGATATAGTTGAATGCAGTGTGTGGTGTTTTGTGCTGGACTACAGTATTGCAGGCCATGCTTTCTGTTAATTTGGACCTGCCTACAATATGGTGCCACCTTTAAGTTTTTTTGTTTTTTTTCCAGGGCCACTTTACATTTCCAGTCTGCCCCTCTATCTATCTGTAACTGCGGCTGCTGTGTGCCGCTGTTCCCCTGCTTACCGCCGGGGTCCTAGGTGCAGTGTTAAGCGGTGATCTGCGGCCGATGCTTCCCATTCATCGCTGCAGTCCTTGCCTCTGTCTGTGTGGTTGCTCTTGTTCTGGGATCTGCTCCACAGTTTGCTCTCAGCTCTGGCCACAGCATGCTTGCTGCTTGTTTCCTACAGCACTTCCTTAAGGGCTGGCACATGTCACTTCCTTGGGTTAGGTCATGTGACCTTGCTGACCTATCCTAGCCCTCCTGTGCATATATAAGTTGCTCAGCCCCCTTCCCAGATGACTCAGTGTCAAGGTTTCTGGTTTCTGCTAGTGTTCCTGACTTGTATCTGTATTCCTGGACTCTGCTACCTGTTAGATCCCTATCTGCTTGCCTTGACTCTCCTGTTGCCAACCCCGATTGCCTGACCTGTACATACGCCGCTTGCCCTGACCTTTTACTTGTCTGACTACGCCTCTGCCTCATCCTTCTGCATCCGAAATTATGTATCTGAGGAACGGTACGGTAGATTTTTCAAAGATGCATTTCTCGAGTTTGGCATAAAGTCGATTCTCTCTCAACCGCTGTAAAACCAAACGTACATGCTTCCGGTGAGTGATAAAATCTGGAGAATAGATCAGTATATCATACAGGTACACTATCACTATGGTATGGATCCTGAAAAATTTAATGCAGTAATGGACTTCCCCCACCCACAGGGTCTTCGTGCTATATCGCGCTTCTTTGGATTTGCTAATTTCTATTGGCAGTGCATCCTAAACTTTTCATCTCTTACATCTCCGCTCTTAGTAAGAAAGGGGTGAATGCCAGAGATTGGACTCCTGAGGCGGAGGCCGCCTTCATCCAATAAAAAAGGTCCTTTGCTTCTGCACCTGTTCTGCGTCATCTCAATGTCTCCTGCCAATTCTTTTTAGAAGTGGACGCCTCCTCCATTGGAGCCGGTGCTGTTTTACTACAGAAAGGTTTTAAGGGCAAGATGTTTACATGTGGATTTTTCTCCAAGCTTGTCTCCCCTGCTGCGAGGAATTACTGTATAGGGGACAGAGAGTTTCTGCCCATAAAACTTGCCTTGGAGGAGTGGTGTTATATATTGGAGGGTGCTCAGCATCCAGTGATAATCTTTACTGACCACAAGAACCTTACAGAGTCTGAACCTTCGCCAAGCCATATGGGCACTCTTCTTCTCGAGTTTTGATTTTGAGCTTCACTTTCGCCCAGCCGAGAAGAACATCAAGATGGATGCTCTGTGCGCCGGACAGGAATGGACGTGCGTGCCTGAGCTCTGCAACTCAGACCCGGCTCCACAGCGGCTAACTTAAGCACCTTGGCTCAGAACATGGGTAAAATTGGTCAGCAAAGATCGGGGGACTCGTCCCTATCGCACAAGCAGACCTCAAACTGCGGTGACATGGACAAATTTGTAAAAAAGGCGGCGGCAGTATATGCGGCAAGAGAAACAAAGATGGCGCCGGATCCCCACAAGGAAACTGAGGAGAGTGATTCAGAGCTCCTAGCCGATGGCAGCGATGCGGAGGATCTGAGACGCCGTAAAAATCTTCCGATCTCCAGAAAATACCTGGACTCAGCCCTACAAAGAGCGATGGAGCCTCTGGTGAGCGAGCTGTCCTCCCTCAGGCAAGACGTTAGGCACGTGGGCGGCAGGGTGGAGGCCCTTGAATCTAATCAGGCCGCAATCCTGGAATACCAGATGGCCACTACCAAAAGCCTACAAAACTGCCAGTCACATCTCAACGACATGTTCAACGCTCTGGAAGACCAGGAAAACCGGGGGAGAAGGAACAACCTCCGTTTTAGAGGGGTCCCTGAAACAGAATCCCCACAGGACTCTGCTGAAATAGTTAAGGAGATATGCGCTGGTCTTCTGGGCCCAGAAAGATCCACAGCAATCATTATTGAACGGGCTCACAGGGCCCTGCGCCCAAAACCCAAAGGCAATGAGCCCCCTCGAGATATTATTTGTCGCTTTCTACATTTCCAAGATAAGGAGGCTGTAATCAATACAGCAAGGGCGCCGAACGGTGTGAAACACAATGGGGTGCCTATAAGCATTTTTCAAGATCTGGCCCCTATGACCCTACAGAAAAGGAGATCCCTTAAACCACTTACAGATTGGCTCCGGAACCATAAGATTCTGTACCGCTGGCAATTTCCTTTCAGATTAGCCTTCTCGTTCCAAGGCAGGAGAATCACTATTAAATCTCACCAAGACTTGGGACCTGCATTTGATATCCTGGACATTGCTCCCATGGAAATCGAGGACTGGGACACAGTACAAGATCTTGCGCTACTACCGGAGCTCCCCAGGATCCTACCCTTTGAAGTGAGAGGCACACCTAAAGCCCAAAGACAGAAGGAAAAGAAGAGGAACCAAACCCTCACCCCAAGACGTATCCCTACAGATGTCGCTTGAAGCATAAGAAAGTGATCTGGACATTTTTTCTGCCGAACCGCTCCTCATGCTGAGTATATGGGGCAATACCCTCGTCTTATGTCTTTTCCTTCTCTTCATCTCCACTTACTCCCTTCAATACGATATGTAATCCTTCACTATCCTCTATTCCCCCCCTATACGTTTTCAACAGTATCTGATGGTGCTCCCAGCTATACATTTCCTCTGTCCTTTCTTAAGAATGCGATGTCTTATTGTGTAGTCACTCTGATTAGCTCAGCCGTGAATTCGGCTAGAAATAGGATCTCCAAATTGGGGGATCATGGATAGCAGTCAGTGACAATAGGTGTTACCCCCGACCTCACGGTGCCTGTGTGCTTTGATGTGTATGCGACGATCCAGTGTGAGGCCGGTGGTACACTTTTGCATTTATTCGCATAGCCCAACATATTTTATGCTGTTTTACGTTCGCATCCAGTCGCTGTATTATTATGCGCATGTCGTCCGTATACCTTATTATAGATGCCTCATTTTAGTTTAGTTTAAGACGTCTCGGATGACACTTCAAGGTCCTGGGTGCTACTCTCGGCTTTATGGGCCGGAGTACCATTATTCCTGTAAGTGGGGGCTTGCATTTAGTCAACGGCTTGCTCCTATAAATTTTTCGCATGGAACACGATATTCGGCCTGTACACCCAGCGGCCCGGAGAACATGGGTATGTTAATTTTAAGAAGTCATATACTGACGCTATCCTTAGAGCACTGTAGATCTTACCTGTAACCAGGGATTCCGGACGGCGCTCTCAGCTGAGTTATGCTCCTGGACTCGCGCTTGCGTGCGATGATTCAGGGTACACCCGAAAGCTTAGAGATACTTCCATCCGCACCGCGCATGCCCCTGACTTGAAAGGTCTCAGCGGCCTCGCATTTATGTTCGGTTATGTTCAATATATGATGAATCTACCTTTAGGCACCAGAGTTACCGATGCTGGAGTCTCGCCGGGACTCCCGTCGTCAGTTAAAGGAGCTCCCGACTGCACTCTGTCTCCGTGCGGCTTATTTATGCGAGGATTCTGAGTGTAGTTGGCAGCACAGAATTGTACCCCTCCTGATTTCTTTTATCTTGCCCTAAATTTGCTTAGCAGCTTAAACTTTTAGTTCCGCTTTAATTAAACTAAGATTCTTCAATATGCCCATTAATAAGGTTAGGGCTGCGCAGTCACTATTCTGTTACGAAGCGTCCCCAAATTGGTATCCAGACATTCTAGGTGACTAACCTGACGCAGCAATTCATCTGTACTTACCTCCCTATATGCAGTTGTGTTGCGGGTCCAGTGGTTCACCCCCATTTATATTCACATAGCCCGAGTTATCTTATATCTACACCCAGCGGACCTATATCTACAAATACGCCACTATAAGTGACCACATATTGTCCAGCGGCCCTAGATCTATAGTCTCAATTTCTCAGCGATGGGGAGGAACCCAGGTGTAAATAACGCTCTATTAACGCAATGGCTTAACTACCCAGGGTTATGCTCTACTAATGGGAGAATTGATCCTGGGTAATATAAACACGTCATACCTAGTTCTACTCTATCTCATGGGCTATTAGATGTAACTCTCGGGCTAAGCCGACCTCTATAGTGGTGAGCCGGGTCTATAAATGGCAATCGCCACTTCCCCCCCCCCACCTGATCAGGCATTCAAGACTAACTTAGAATGACCCAGATAGTTCTTTTTTTGTTCAATTTCTATTTGTTCTTTTTTGTTCTAAACAGGTTTTTCAGTATCCAGTGCTGCATCCATCCGTGGCGAGCCTCTGCCTTTATGAGACAACGTCTCTTGGTTCATACGACTCACTCAAAAGCTAAGTACGCTGACCGTCTCATGTTCCCTGAACGTACGAACGGGGATTATTCGCGTTGCTCTGCCTCTCCTCGTCACCCCCATAATGGCTGTTAGCATTGCCTCTTATAATGTTAAGGGCTGCAACTCGCCTTCTAAGCGGAGCCAGGTTTTCGGGGTGTTGAGGAAAGGCAAGGCGAACGTAATTTTCTTACAAGAAACCCATTTCAAATCTCAACATTTCCCCAACTTATCCTTCTCATATTACCCTACTTGGTTCCACTGTGGTTCCCCCAAATCCAATTCTAAAGGGGTCAGCATCGGCTTTCAGAGTAAGCTGCCTTTTATCCTTGATGCCCAGCTATGTGATCCTGAGGGTCGTTACATTATGATTAAAGGGAAAATAGGCCAACACCTATACACCTTTGTAAACATCTACGCTCCAAATAGCCGTCAGATCCCCTGGCTTAAATCAATCTTATTAAAAGTAGATTCTTTTAGAGATGGCATAACAGTAGTTGGGGGAGACTTGAATCTGGTGTTAAACCCTTTTATTGACTCTTCCTCACACAAATCAGCCCAATCTCAGAGAGGTATCCGTTCCCTATTGAGGTCTCTAGCCAAAACCCATCTAATAGATGTCTGGCGTACCATACATCCAGAATCTAGAGACTACACTTTCTATTCTTCACTTCACAGATCGTATCAACGTCTAGACTACCTATTTATCTCAAAAGAACATTTACACCTTTGTGCCAGAACTGATATAGGATCCATAATCCTTTCGGATCATGCTCCCATATATTTGCACATGAAATCCCCCCCTAACCATAAATCCTCTAGCCACTGGCGATTTAACGAACAGCTCACTAGCATTCCGTCCACTAAAATTAAACTGAAGGGACTTCTTGAAGAATTTTTTAAGATAAACTGTACCCCTGAGGTATCGCCACAAATTGTTTGGGACACCCACAAAGCTTTCATAAGGGGTCAATGTATTAGTTTGGGCGCTCACCTTAAAAAAGAAAGACAAAAACAGCTAGACACCCTTTATGAGAAAGTCAGTCAGCTGGAAAGTGCCCATAAAAAATCCCAACTGGAATCACATTTACTGGAACTCTCTGCAAGCAGGGCTGCCATCAAAAACCTACTGAATATAGCTTCTGCTAAACTGTATTTGCACTCCCAGTATAAAATATTTGCTCACGGGAATAAAGCTTCAAGATACATGATGTCCAGAATTAAACGTAGGAAGCTGAATAATTATATACATAAACTGAGGACCCCAGAGGGTTCTTTAACCCTCGAGACAAGTGAGATTGCTTCCCTATTTAGGGACTATTATGAATCTCTTTACAATATCAATTCCTCGCAATACTCCTCGGGTGATACGGTTATCCCTCCATTGCTAACTTCGTATCTCGGTGACCTCTCCCTCCCCTCTCTCTCGGATCAGGATAAAATTCACTTAGCTTCTCCATTCACATCTGACGAACTCCTACAAGCTATTAAAAATTCCCTGAAAGGAAAAAGCCCCGGCCCGGATGGATTCCCGATACCCTACTACATCGCCTTCCATGAAGTTCTAATCCCGCACCTTATCCCAATATACAACAATGCATTACAAGGTAATCCACTTTCAACGGATATGACCAGAGCTCACATAACTTTAATTCCCAAGGAGGGTAAAGATCATTCTTTGTGTCCTAACTACAGACCCATTTCTCTTCTTAATATTGATTTAAAACTGTTGGCAAAGATGCTTGCGAATAGGTTATCACAATATCTCCCTGCTCTGATACATAGAGACCAAGTGGGTTTCGTGAAAAATAGAGAAGGGAAAGATAACACGGCCCGTGTTCTAAACATTATACATTACGTTAAGAGGAAAGGCCTCCCTCTGGTCCTTCTCAGCACAGATGCTGAGAAGGCATTTAATTGAGTTAATTGGCCCTTCATGTATGCGGCGCTGCAGTCCCGTAATATCCCCCTCCCCTTTATAGCAGCAATTAAAGCAATGTACCAGCATGCCTCGGCCTCCATTAGGGTCAATGATACCTTATCTGAGTCTTTTAGAATCAGTAATGGAACCAGACAAGGCTGCCCCTTATCCCCCCTCTTGTTTGTCCTCGCTTTAGAACCCCTCCTACAGACCATTCGGTTAGACTCCGACATCCTGGGAATTAAGTTGGGAGACCAACAACACAAAATAGCCGCTTTTGCGGACGATCTGTTACTGATAATAGCTAATCCTGCAATAGCCCTCCCCAAAATCTATAGCCATTTGGAGACGTATGGTTCACTCTCTAACTTCAAAGTGAATCATAGTAAATCACTTATTATCGCTACGGGACTTGGAAAATCCTTGAAGTCACGTTTGGAAGCGGATTCGCCATTCAACTGGTCCTCCCCTGTCTTGACTTATTTAGGTATAAAAATGAATATGGATCCCAGTCAACTCTTTAATCTTAACTATATCCCTCTTCAAAATAAACTAGCAGAAGATCTAGCGTCCCTTGATACTCCCACACTCTCATGGTTTGGAAGGAAAAACCTAATAATGTCACTTATTATCCCTAAACTTACTTACCTCCAACAAACTTTACCAATCCCCGTCCCTTCCACATACTACTCCAAACTTAAATCCATGTTCCAGTCTTTTATATGGTGTAAGAAGAAGGCCAGAATGTCTTATAAATCCCTTTCATACCCGAGAGAGAGGGGAGGAATAGCGTTGCCAGACCCCGAAATTTATGGTAGAGCTATCCTACTCACTAGAGTAGTTAACTGGTTGACTACCCCCAAACATAAATCGTGGGTCCCTATGGAGGCAGCAATCCTGGGACTCCCGTTTAGAGCGGCTCTTCTGGGACGCATGTCACCACTGCCCCCCCATCCGGATATCACACCGATTATGAAAGCCTCATTGAACGCTTGGTATACCTTGCAGAAATCACCTTTGTGCTCCCCACTCCCTTCCCCGGTACTTACAATAGAGGACATTTTTCATCTAGCACCACAGGCCCTACAGAATAGCATACCCACTGACATTGTTCGGTCAAAGGTGAAACTGACGGACCTCTTTAAAGATGGTGAATTACTTACCATAAATGAAATGGGTGATCTTCTACACAGCTCACGTCACAGTTTTTCCGGGCTTCACTTCTTAAGAGCATATATGTCTCAAAACATACCATTACACACATTATTGCGTCCTATCTCATGGTTGGAACATATCATCAGTCGAGATTTTTCCCCACGTAAAATGATTTCACTATGGTACAATAGGCTAAGGGCCCCTCCAGAGGCTCTAAAACCAGCTTTCATAGGACTCTGGGAAAAAGACTTAAACAAGACTCTCTCTCCAGAGGACATTGGCATTATCTATAACTCATCGCACAAATCCTCACGATGTGTCAGGATCCAGGAGAACAACTATAAAATCATCTCAAGATGGTATAAAACCCCTGACAAGACTTGCTTATACTCAGCTACGGCTTCAGACACTTGTTGGAGATGCTCCAAAGACAGGGGCACTTTCTTCCACATTTGGTGGTCTTGCCCTATTTTACTCAGGTGGTGGGAGAAGGTTTTCCAAACCTGTAAAAAGATATGCAACTCCAACGTTACCCCGTCCCCAGAAGTTGCTCTCCTGAATCTCTACCCTCGTGACCCCCTTCCCCCCAACTCGCTACTTCTCAGACACTTAGTGAGTGCCGCAAAATTGCTGATCCCATCACTTTGGTTGTCAACCGAGACTCCCTCTATGGACCAATGGTACCAGAGGATAGACCAAATATACAGATTAGAAGAGCTGTCCTCATGGGAACTGAGATCTCACCATAAATTCACAATGGTCTGGAACCAATGGATCTCCTTTCGAGGCTATCAGAGGGAGGGTTGCTCAAACACCACTATACCCAGTGACACCCCATTGGGGCCCATTTCAGCAAACTCCCCACCTACTCCTCCCCTGCCTCCTTCTCGCGTGCTCTGAGGGTGAGTTACTCAGATGGTAAGGTTGCCTTGGCTTTTGGCCGTCACGGATGGATGGCAGTTCGTGGATTGGAATACAATGATTTAAAGTGCTTAACGGCTATTTTCTTGACAACAGCTGCTACATGTGTATGGAAAACGCTATTATTTTATAGACCTTGTATTGGTGATCTAGCGGCTGATTAATCTTTGAGACTATGTCATAGCACGCTTGATGTATGATTATTACCTGACAGACCTGTACTTTGTTTTTCTTGTGTTCAAGAGCAGAGAAGTTTTCTTCTCCTCTTCTGCTCTAATTATGTATTCTATTGATTTATTCAATAAAAAATTTAAAAAAAAAAAAAAAAAAAAAAAAGATGGATGCTCTGTCTCAGTCATTTGAGTTCTCCGACCAGCAGGAGGAGCCCCAGTATATTGTAGATCCTGCTCGCTTGATCACAGTGGCTCCTGTACTTGTAAAAGACATCCCTCCCGGGAAGACATTCGTGCCATCTTCCAAGAGAAAACGTATTCTAGCTTGGGGGCACGACTCCAAACTGGCTGGTCACCCAGAAATCCACAAGACCACAGAACTTTTGCCTCGCCACTACTGGTGGCCCACACTGCCTAAGGATGTGGGTGATTTTGTGTCTGCCTGGACCGTCTGTTCTCAGAATAAAGTCTCCAGGACCAAAACCACCTGGGCTGTCGTTACCTCTTTTTGTTCCTGATGCCCCATGGCAACACATTGTTACAGATCTGCCCCCTTCTGCCAGATGTACAGCTATCTGGGTGGTCGTGGACCAAGATGGCGCACTTCATTCCTTTGGCTGGACTGCCCTTGGCTGCTAACCTTGCTAAACTGTTCGTGAGACACATATTCCGCTTGCATGGTCTACCTTGCCATATTGTTTCCGATCGTGGGGTCCAGTTAACCTCTAAGCTCTGGAGAGCTCTTTGCCGGCTGGTCGAAATTAAACTGGACTTCCCTTCCGGTTATCAACCCCAGACCAACGGGCAAGTAGAGTGCGTCAATCAAATATTAGAGAACCATCTCCGGCATTTTGTTTCAGCCCAACACGACAACTGGGTACAATTGATACCTTGGTCTGAATTCTCCTATAACAACCACTCTAGTGAGTCTACTGGATCCTCTCCGTTCATTGTTGTTTATTGACAACACCCTCATACTCCTCTCCCTGTTCCTACATATTCTGGGGTACAAGCTGCAGATTCCTCTTGTATGGATTTCTAAAAATTTGGCGTGACACCAATGACTGCATCTACAAAGCAAGTGGTGACCCGCATGAAAGAGAAAGCAGACAAGAGAAGAGGAAAACCGCCTCAGTTCTCGTCTTGAGATAAGGTATGGCTCACTTCTAAAAACATCCGCTTAAGGGTTCCCAGTTTCAAGTTTTCTCCCAGGTTCCTCGGACCCTTTGAATTATTGATGAGGATCAACAAAGTGACATATAAGTTACGTCTGCCTCTCTCTCTGTGTGTATTCCTAATGCCTTCCACGTGTCCTTGCTAAAACCAGTAGTCTTTAATCTCTTCTCGACATCTCCTTTTACTCCAACTCTGGTATCTGAAGATTCTGACTATAGATTTGAAATCAAAGTCATCCTGGACATCAAGAAGCGTTTGAAGTAGGGTTGAGCGAACCCAAACTGTAAAGTTTGGGTTCGTACCGAACTTTAGGATTTTTGGACCCCAGACCCGAACCCGAACTTTTCAGTAAAAGCTTAGTTTTAGGTTCGGCATTAGGCGAGTTAATGGTGCTTTTTGAAAGGCTGCAGAGCAGCCAATCAACAAGCGTTTAACTTATGTGCCCTTAGAAGCCATCACAGCTGTGCCTACTAATGGCATGGCTGTGATGGGCCAGTGCAGCATGTGACCCAGCCTCTATATAAGCTAAAGTCACGTAGCGCTGCACGTCACTCTGCTGTTACTAGTATAGGGAAAGGATGCTGCTGCTGTGAGGAAGAAAATAGGAAAGAATCTTTTATCGGAAGTGCTTAACTCAGCGATTTTGTTTTGTTGGTGCACTGCACAATTTTTTTTACCCTGCCCTGAGACCAGTGACACAGAAAAATTACTTTTATCCATCTGTTAGTTAGGTGGGCGTCAGCGGCCATTTTATGCAAGTTCAGTGCACCAGCACAGCATATGTGCATTTGTGACAGTCAAGTACAAGCTTAAAATACTGCAATAATATTCTGGGTTTAAGAAAAAAAAAATCACCCATTTTTTGCAAGACCCTACATCTGAGGACTTTGCTGCATTTGTCACAGTGAAATAAAAGCGTTAGCTAGTGCTGTTATATTCTGGTATAAAAAAAAAAAAAAACACCCATTTTGGGCATGATAATACATTTGTGGCCTTTGTTGCATTTGTGACAGTCAAATACAAACTTTAAATACTGCTGATATATTCTGGGTTTGAAAAAACCTGAACATGGAAGGGCTTGTAGACTGGAAGGGCTTTGATCCTGATGAGAGGTCTTGGGAACGAGAGGAAAACATTCATGCTCCGAGCCTGATTAAAAAGTTTGTGTTTCGTCATGGACTCAAGAAGAGGGGGGGGGGGTACTGTAACAGCAGATGCTGTGCACCACTGTTCACCTGCTTACCGCAGCGGTCCCAGGCGCCGTGTTCAGCAGTGATCTGCAGCCGGTGCTTCCGATTTACCGCTGCAGTCCTGGGCTCTATCTGTGTGGTTACTGTTGTTCTGGGATCCGCTCCACAGTTTGCTTTCATCCCTGGTCACAGCATGCTTGCTGCTTGTTTCCTGCAGCACTTCCTGGGCTCCATGGGTTAGGTTATGTGACCTCGCTGACCTATCCTAGCCCTCCTGGGGATATATAAGCGGCTCAGCCCCCATCCCAGATGCCTCAGCGTCAAGGGCCTTGTGTGCAGATAAGGTTCCTGGTTTCTTCTAGTGTTCCTGACTCGTATCTGTATTCCTGTAATCTGCTACCTGTTAGATCCCTATCTGTTTGCCTTGACTCTCCTGTTGCTGACCTGTACCTATGCCGCTTGCCCTGACCTTTTGCTTGTCTGACTACGCCTCTGCCTCATCCTTCAGTCCTGTACCTTTCTCAGGTACCTCCTGGCCCGCCTGGACCAGCTGCCTCGTGTGGCTATACTTCTCAAAAGGTAGCGACCTGGTATTCCCCTTGGGAAAGTCTATCCCCACCATCAGGGGTACTGTGAAGATCCAGGGGTTCACTTAGACAACAACCTTAACCACTTCAACCCCGCTAGCTGAAACACCCTTAATGACCAGGCCACTTTTTACACTTCTGCACTACACTACTTTCACCGTTTATTGCTCGGTCATGCAACTTACCACCCAAATGAATTTTACCTCCTTTTCTTCTCACTAATAGAGCTTTCATTTGGTGGTATTTCATTGCTGCTGACATTTTAACTTCTTTTGTTATTAATCGAAATTTAACGATTTTTTTGCAAAAAAATGACATTTTTCACTTTCAGTTGTAAAATTTTGCAAAAAAAACGACATCCATATATAAATTTTTTGCTAAATTTATTGTTCTACTTGTCTTTGATAAAAGTTATAGCGTTTACAAACTATGGTACAAAAATGTGAATTTCCGCTTTTTGAAGCAGCTCTGACTTTCTGAGCACCTGTCATGTTTCCTGAGGTTCTACAATGCCCAGACAGTAGAAAACCCCCACAAATGACCCCATTTCGGAAAGTAGACACCCTAAGGTATTCGTTGATGGGCATAGTGAGTTCATAGAACTTTTTATTTTTTGTCACAAGTTAGCGAAAAATGATGATTTATTTATTTATTTTTTTCTTACAAAGTCTCATATTTCACTAACTTGTGACAAAAAATAAAAACTTCCATTAACTCACTATGCCCATCACAAAATACCTTGGGGTGTCTTCTTTCCAAAATGGGGTCACTTGTGGGGTAGTTATACTGCCCTGGCATTTTAGGGGCCCATATGTGTGAGAAGTAGTTTGCAATCAAAATCTGTAAAAAATGACCGGTGAAATCCGAAAGGTGCACTTTGGAATGTGTGCCCCTTTGCCCACCTAGGCTGCAAAAAAGTGTCACACATATGGTATCGCCGTACTCAGGAGAAGTTGGGGAATGTGTTTTGGGGTGTCATTTTACATATACCCATGCTGGGTGAGAGAAATATCTTGGCAAAAGACAACTTTTCCCATTTTTTTTATACAGAGTTTGCATTTGACCAAGATATTTATCTCACCCAGCATGGGTATATGTAAAATGACACCCCAAAACACATTCCCCAACTTCTCCTGAGTACGGCGATACCACATGTGTGACACTTTATTGCAGCCAAGGTGGGCAAAGGGGCACACATTCCAAAGAGCACCTTTCGGATTTCACAGGCCATTTTTTACAGATTTTGATTGCAAACTACTTCTCACGCATATGGGCCCCTAAAATGCCAGGGCAGTATAACTACGCCACAAGTGACCCCATTTTGGAAAGAAGTCACCCCAAGGTATTCCGTGAGGGGCATGGCGAGTTCCTAGAATTTTTTATTTTTTGTCACAAGTTATCGGAAAATGATGATTTTATTTATTTTATTTTTTTCTTACAAAGTCTCATATTCCACTAACTTGCGACCAAAAAAAAAAAATATTCTAGGAACTCGCTATGCCCCTCACGGAATACCTTGGGGTGTCTTCTTTCCAAAATGGGGTCACTTGTGGGGTAGTTATACTGCCCTGGCATTTTAGGGGCCCATATGCATGAGAAGTAGTTTGCAATCAAAATCTGTAAAAAATGACCAGTGAAATCCGAAAGGTGCTCTTTGGAATGTGTGGTCCTTTGCCCACCTTGGCTGCAATAAAGTGTCACACATCTGGTATCGCCGTACTCAGGAGAAGTTGAAGAATGTGTTTTGGGGTGTCATTTTACATATACCCATGCTGGGTGAGAGAAATATCTTGGCTAAAGACAACTTTTAATTTTTTTTTATACAAAGTTGGCATTTGACCAAGATATTTAGCTCACCCAGCATGGGTATATGTAAAATGACACCCCAAAACACATTCCCCAACTTCTCCTGAGTACGGTGATACCACATGTGTGACACTTTTTTGCAGCCTAGATGCGCAAAGGTGCCCAAATTCCTTTTAGGAGGGCATTTTTAGACATTTGGATCCCAGACTTCTTCTCACGCTTTAGGGCCCCTAAAAAGCCAGGGCAGTATAAATACCCCACATGTGACCCCACTTTGGAAAGAAGACACCCCAAGGTATTCAATGAGGGGCCTGGCGAGTTCATAGAATTTTTTTTTTTGCATAAGTTAGCGGAAATTGGTTTTTTGTTTGTTTTTTCTCACAAAGTCTCACTTTCCGCTAACTTGGGACAAAAATTTCAATCTTTCATGGACTCAATATGCCCCTCAGCGAATACCTTGGGGTGTCTTCTTTCCAAAATGGGGTCATTTGTGGGGTGTTTGTACTGCCCTGGCATTTGAGGGTCTCTACAATCATTACATGTATGGCCAGCATTAGGAGTTTCTGCTATTCTCCTTATATTGAGCATACAGGTAATGAAATTTTTTTTTTCCGTTCAGCCTCTGGGCTGAAAGAAAAAATGAACAGCACAGATTTCTTCATTCGCATCGATCAATCTGGATGAAAAAATCTCTGCCAAAAAAAAAAAAAGGTGGGGAAAGGTGTCTGCCAGGACATAGGAGCTCTGCCCAACATCCATACCCACTTAGCTCGTATGCCCTGGCAAACCAGATTTCTCCATTCACATCAATCGATGTGGATGAATAAATCATTGCCAGGATTTTTTATATTTTTTATATACAAAGTGTTTGCCAAAGCATAGGAACACCGCCTCCTCCTCAGCTCATATGCCTCGGCAAACGTATCTTTTACTGCAGAGGAGAAATCTCGTCTTGCAGCGCCGCATACACCGAAGTGTGTGTAATCTGACAGCAGAGCAATGCTTCTGTCAGAATGCACATCAGTGCTGCAGCTAGTCGATCGGTTGGTACACCTGGAAGGTAAAAAAAAAAAAAAAAACAGCCCGCAACGCAATAATTTTATTAACTTTTGAACAGAACATATAAACTTTAACTTTTTGAACTGAACATTAACCTTTTTGCTTACTGGTTGTTGTTTTGTTTTTTTACCTTTATAGGACAAACCTCTCCTTCCCCATGGGACAATGTGCAAAGCGCAAATCGCCCAAAGATGTGGCGAAGTGCGTTATGCACTTTGTCCCAGGTGAAAGGAGAGGTTTGCAGCAGCTCTGTGTGAATGGGCCCTAATGGCCCTGTGTGCCTGTCCTGGTGAGATGTGATCCCTATGCTAGGTGTACCTGTGTGTGGTACTTCCGGAAACACTCCCCTAAGCATAGGGCAGGGTGGTCAGGGCAGTCAGTACAGAAATAGCGGGTGTCACGCCTTATTCCACTCCTGCTACAGACACGACTTTTTTTTCGGGGTGATGGTTGGGTTGAGGTACCAGCAACGACATTGGGGAAATGTCGCTCGTGTAGACGGCTAACTACACTGGTGGATGGGGCCAAGGAACCTCCTGGGTACAGGAGGTTCTCGATGATCTCTTCCTGAAATTTGAGGAAGGATCCTGTTCTCCCAGCCTTACTGTAGAGAACAAAACTATTATACAGAGCCAATTGAATTAAATATACAGACACCTTCTTATACCAGCGTCTGGTTCTGCGGGACACTAAATACGGAGACAACATCTGGTCATTTAAGTCCACCCCTCCCATGTGAAGGTTATAGTCGTGGACTGAGAGGGGCTTTTCAATGACACGGGTTGCTCGCTCAATTTGGATTGTTGTGTCTGCGTGAATGGAGGAGAGCATGTAAACGTCACGCTTGTCTCTCCATTTCACCGCGAGCAGTTCTTCGTTACACAAGGCAGCCCTCTCCCCCCTTGCAAGACGGGTGGTAACGAGCCGTTGGGGGAAGCCCGCGTGACTAGTTCGCACGGTGCCACAGCAGCCAATCTGTTCTAGAAATAAATGCCTGAAGAGGGCCACACTTGTGTAGAAATTGTCCACATAAAGATGGTATCCCTTGCCGAATATGGGTGACACCAAGTCCCAGACTGTCTTCCCACTGCTCCCCAGGTAGTCAGGGCAACCAACCGGCTCCAGGGTCTGATCTTTTCCCTCATAGACACGAAATTTGTGGGTATAGCCTGTGGCCCTTTCACAGAGCTTATACAATTTGACCCCATACCGGGCGCGCTTGCTTGGGATGTATTGTTTGAAGCCAAGGCGCCCGGTAAAATGTATTAGGGACTCGTCTACGCAGATGTTTTGCTCTGGGGTATACAAATCTGCAAATTTCTGGTTGAAATGGTCTATGAGGGGCCGAACTTTGTGGAGCCGGTCAAAAGCTGGGTGGACTCTGGGACGGGAGGTGGTGTTGTCGCTAAAGTGCAGGAAACGCAGGATGGTCTCAAATCGTGTCCTGGACATAGCAGCAGAGAACATGGGCATGTGATGAATTGGGTTCGTGGACCAATATGACCGCAATTCATGCTTTTTAGTTAGACCCATGTTGAGGAGAAGGCCCAGAAAAATTTTAATTTCGGAAACTTGGACTGGTTTCCACCGGAAAGGCTGGGCATAAAAGCTTCCCGGGTTGGCGGTTATAAATTGTGTGGCATACCGATTTGTTTCTGCCACAACTAAGTCTAAGAGCTCCGCAGTCAAGAACAGCTCAAAAAATCCCAGGGCCGAACCGATCTGAGCTGTCTCAACCCGAACTCCAGACTGGGCGGTGAAAGGGGGAACTACAGGTGCGGCTGAAGTTGGGGACTGCCAATCAGGGTTTGCCAGCACCTCAGGGATTCTAGGGGCTCTACGGGCCTGTCTGTGCGGTGGCTGTGACGAGGTAACTACTGCACGTGCCACCGTACCAGCTTCAACTGCCCTTCTGGTGCTCGCCACTTCACCATGTTGTACGGCAGTGCTGGTACTAGGTCCAGGATGGGCTGCGCTGCTGGTGTATGCCTCACCACGTAATCCGACAGCGCCAGCCCCACTCTGCTGCCCTTGAAGCGGATCCTGCGCAACCTGTGGTCTAGCGACACAGGGCCGGGCACGCCTGGTGCTATCAGGGACCTCAGCCTCCTCGTCCGAACTTTGAGTCAGACTGCCACTGCTTTCCACAGGTTCATATTCTGACCCGCTAGATTCATCAGATGAGGGTTCCTATTCCTCATCCGACTGGGTCAGAAGCCTGTAGGCCTCTTCAGAAGAATACCCCCTGTTTGACATTTGGGCAACTAAATTTAGGGGTATTCCCTGAGACTACCCAAGAAAAAAAGCAAGCCTGTCTTACAAATGGGAGGCTAGCGAAGTACCGGAGGCCGCTGCGGTTGATAAAAAATATCAAAACGGATTTTTTTTATCGCCGCAGCGCGTGTAAAGTGAATGTGCAGTGATCCCCCACAAAAAATTTGGTCACTGCGGCGGGGCGGGCGTGGGTGAACGCACGTGTGGGCGACCGATCAGGCCTGATCGGACAAACACTGCGTTTTGGGTGGAGGGCGAACTAAAGTGACACTAATACTATTATAGATCTGACTGTGATCAGTTTTGATCACTTACAGATACTATAAAAGTACAAATGCTGATTAGCAATACGCTAATCAGCGAATAAGGGACTGCGGTGCGGTGGGCTGGGCGCTAACTGATCCCTAAACTACCTAACCAAGTGGCCTAAACTATCCTAAAACCTAACGGTCAATACCAGTGGGAAAAAAAGTGACAGTTTACACTGATCACTTTTTTCCTTTCACTAGTGATTGACAGGGGCGATCAAAGAGTTAATTGGGGTGCAGGGGGTGATCTGGGGCTAAAGTGTAGTGTTTTGGTGTACTCACTGTGAAGCCTGCTCCTCTGCGGAG
Source organism: Bufo gargarizans (assembly GCF_014858855.1). Lineage (NCBI taxonomy): Eukaryota > Metazoa > Chordata > Amphibia > Anura > Bufonidae > Bufo > Bufo gargarizans. Next base: position 486,591,489 of record NC_058080.1, on the reverse strand, counting down.
ACCAACCGACGAAAAGGACCAGCAGAGGAGCAGGGAAGCCATATAACAGATCATATTTACTAATATGATCTGTTATATGGCTTCTGATTGGATTTTTAAAAAATTGCCAGCCTGCCAGCCACGATCATTGGCTGGCAGGCTGGTGACGAAATGGTGCTTGTAATTTTGCTGTCCCGCGATGCGCATTCGCGGGCCGGCTCTGACCGAAATCTCGCGTCTCGCGAGATGACGCACCGATGCGTCCAGGAGGAATAAATCAACTGCCTCCCGGACGCATCCGTGCGTTAGGCGGTCGGGAGGCGGTTAAAGGAGTTAGGATACTTGGCACAGTGCATTCACACCCGCTGGTCCGTGACACTATCTATCTCTCTATGTATCTCTGTCTATCTAACTACCTACCTTTCATCTATGTCGCCCATTTGCTAAATAATGTCCTTAGTTGTTTTTCTGGAGTGATGCCTATTTTTTAAATCTATTTGTCTGTCTATTCCGCATATCTCTGAATGTTTCACACAACACTGTTCTGATTTTATTTAATGCAAAATTGCTTTGCATACACAAAATTAACTTGACAAGTGAACTTGAGCCAGCAATACAATTAAAAGTATAGAAAGAATGCAAGAACTTTATGCTAATAAATTTCATTTTAGCAAGAAAATGTTAACATATATTCATGAATGAGGCAGACACCAAAGAATAGTACATTAGCCTTGAGCAGTAGGGATGGGCCTCCCCCTTTTTAGCTCTTAAGCTTGGACCAGCTGTCCTTTGTCTTCCCTGGAGCTTGCACATGATGTTTCTTTTCCAGCGATTGGTAAATTATCATCACAAGATAAATAGATGTAAATAAATAGACTATTTATTAATACACACAAGCAGCAGATGACAAGATTCTAATAGATTTAACAACATCACTTTTAATCACAACTTTAATGGATAATATAAAACTATACAGTAAATCTATAAAAAATAATAATAATAATAATATGAAAACTACCGTAGGAAATGGAATGCATATAAAGAAAGCATTATATTTTATACATGTCGATAGACATGTGTAGACTTCAATGACATTGAGATATCTAGCACTTTTTGTAGCCTCTGAACTACCCACAGATTCTATAGTTACCCAGACCTCTCAGTAAACTTGCTTTTTCAAAGTGAGAATATGGGACATGTATGTATTTCACAATCTGGCTCATTTATTACTAGTTATTACAAGTAGGTTACACAAAACAGACATACACATAAACGGTAATTGAATATACTATGTTAAATAGACCCGGAAAAAGTAAGTAAAAACCCACTCGGTGTACATACTGTAGATACACCAAACAACGAGAATGAACTGAGATTGGATGGGTATATCATCAAAAATAAATCCTTTATTAAATAAATGACATATAGACGACAATGTGAGACAACAGATAAAAAATGGCTACATCTGAGGAGGCATATCAGCACAAGTGAAACATACAGGGGAAGGAATAGAGTACAAAAATGGAGGCAGAAAAAGAGAGTACAATACCTCACTAAATTCTGCAACCACAATTACTCAATATATAGGGGCAAAAAACCCTTTGAAAGTACTAAAGTGCAAATGATAAAACGCTACATCAGTAAATGGTTACAGACTGCACCGCAACATATGGATGTGTAATAGTTCCAATAGATATATGGAACCATATAACAGCCAAGAGAAAAATTAAAGTGCAAGTGCGTAAGGAGTCACCACATCAATGGTTCGATATCACGATCGAAACTGTGGTGACAACTTAAAACTCCATATACATAAAGATATGGCTCAGGTGCACGGCAACATCCACCTATGGATAACCCAAGTGGGTATAGCTAAGCACCAGAGCCAGTAAACACATCCCCCAAAATCCACAAGAGCATTACATATCTACATACCCATGATATGGGGATATACACCTCAGGAGAGCCACGTAACCCCGACTTGCGTTTCGGCGGATGCCTTCCTCCATTTTTGTACTCCATCCCTCCCCCTTTATGTTTCACTTGTGCTGATATGCCTCCTCAGATGTAGCCATTTTTTATCTGTTGTTTCACGTTCTCGTCTATAAGTCATTCATTTAATAAAGGATTTATTTTTGATGATATACCCGTCCAATCTCAGTTCATTCTCGTTGTTTGGTCATTTATTACTAGGTAAAGCTGACATTTTGAGCCCTAAACACAAGAATCTTGAACAACAGAAGAAAAATATTCTTTTAAACAATGTCAGGAGAACATATTCTTATGGATAAGTACACCATTTAGTGAGTACAGGAATAATGATAGACAACTACAACATCCAATGTATCCCAGAGCCGTATCTAGAGTTCATACTGCACTAGGCATTGTAGTTCTACCCGCCGGTGCCCCACCCCCAGCCACACAGAAAATATAGTATAACGCCCCTAGCCTTACACAGCATATGGTATAATACCATTACCAAAAAGCACCTCCGCACGTATTGAGCAATACTAGGGACTCAGAATACTAAACCTATAATGACCGCCAACAGTCCCCAATAAAATATACAAGGATACTATAAAAGAATCAATATTTTATTAGACATGTAAATACAAAAAAAAAAAATACAAAAAATAATCAGGGCAAGTTGAAATAGCCACACGTTACTGCTACAGAATAGAAAGCAAAAGAATGGGACATAGGACTATATAAATAATAATCAATACCGGGACAATTATTGTATAATACCACTCCAGTCAATAGAATAAAATTCAGATGCCCCCAAGAATAAGATCCCAGAGAAACTCCCACCAGCACCAAACAGTAAATTAAATATATATTGTGACAACTCAGGGGTCACTTAGCTCTCCAGGATCGCCATCTTCTCCGCTTAGATGGTTGGCACAACCCCCGCCCCCCTGACCTAACCCCTCTCTAGGGTCAAAGGTCCTACGTTTTGAAACATCTGGGGTCACCTCAGCAGTAGGCATGCCGTGTATATCACCTTCTATGGGCATCTCCTCTACATGAGGTTGTTGACCTTTCTCTCTAGAAGGTCAATCATCTGTTCTCTCTCCATCACTATCACACAGCTCATCACCCTGGGCTCGTGTAAGTGCTACTTTAGCTATTGCAGACAGACATTCAGTAATTAACTCTCTCACTACTGACAGTGCAGAGTCTCTATCCTCACTTGGCTCTTTACACTCAGTATAACTGACCCTGAGCTCTGATACCCAGGAGTCATACCATACAAGCTCATATGTTGGGGCTTCCATCACAACCTGTACCACAGCACTCCTCATAACATCTTCGTTGTTACCACAGGCAGCCTGGTCTATGGCACCTGTAACATCAGTGACTGGGACACACATTACATCTGCACCCACAGGACCAATCTTGCTATCCCCTTCATTGGCTTCCCTCTTAACTTGGGAATAAGTGAGCTCTGCGGGGGTCTCAGCTTCTACATTCCACTCACGACCTGCAGACGGCAGCATGTCTACTAAACACACTTCTCTACCATAGACATCTTCCTTGGCATACAGGGCAAGCTCTGGCCATGTAGACAATTTGGAGACCCAGAAGTTAAATGGGGCAGAACCATCAGTCAGTACGTGTAGGCATGTGCACAGGCACTGTTCCACCATGTTGTTCAAATGCTGCCTCCTGCTAACACGCTCCATATCAGCAGTTGGGGCCGGTTGTTGCGGCTAGGTGACAAAGCTTTTCCACATGTCAGCCATGCTAACCCTGCCTTCTGAGGTGCTGGCGCTGACACAGCTGCGTTGGCGACCTCTTCATCCTCCCCTGCCTTCGCCTTGTGCTTCCACTGGTCCCCCAACGTCAGTCGTGAATGCTCTCTGGAGCACGTCTACCAGCGTGCGCCTGTAGTTGCGCATCTTCCTATCACGCTCCAGTGAGGGAATTAAGGACGGCACATTGTCTTTGTAACGGGGATCCAGCAGGTTGGCCACCCAGTAGTCAGCACATGTTAAAATGTGGACATCTCTGCAGTCGTTGCGCAGGCACTGCAGCATCTAGTCGCTTATGTGTGCCAGGCTGCCCAGATGTAAGGACAAGCTGTCCTCTGTGGGAGGCGTATCGTCTACGTCCTCCGTATCCCCCCAGCCACGCACCAGTGACGGGTCCGAGCTACGTTGGCTACCACCCCGCTGTGAACATGCTTCATCCCCATCCTCCTCCTCATCCTCCAGTAATGGGCCCTGGCTGGCCAAATTTGTACCTGGCCTCTGCTGTTGCAAAAATCCTCTTTCTGAGCCACTTCTAATAGACTGGCATGAAAGTGTTAGAGATGACCTGGGCCTGGGCCACATCCTCTTTCATCATCGCCCTAAGTGTTTTGTCAAGGAGACATAGAAGTGGTATTGTAACGCTGAAAACGGCGTCATCGCCACTGGCCATGTTGGTGGAGTACTTGAAACAGCGCAACAGGGCACACAGGTCTCGCATGGAGGCCCAGTCATTGGTGGTGAAGTGCGACTCACCCGTGCATGCTGCAGCTGAAATTCCACTATGGCCTGCTGCTGCTCGCACAGTCTCTCCAGCATGTGCAAGGTGGAGTTCCACCTGGTGGGCACGTCCCATATGAGGCGGTGAGCGGGAAGGCCGAAGTTACGCTGTAGAGCAGACAGCCGAGCAGCAGCAGGATGAGAACGCCGGAAGCACGCACAGACGGCCCGCACTTTATGCAGCAGCTCAGACATGTTGGGGTAGTTGTGAATGAATTTCTGCACCACCAAATTCAGCACATGCGCCAAGCAAGGGATGTGCGTCAAACCGGCTAATCCCAGAGCTGCAATAAGATTTCGCCCATTATCACACACCACCAGGCCGGGCTTGAGGCCCACTGGCAGCAACCACTCATCGGTCTGTTGCTCTATACCCCGCCACAACTCCCGCACGGTGTGGGGCCTGTCCCCCAAACACATCAGTTTCAGAATGGCCTGCTGATGTTTACCCCTGGCTGTGCTGAAGTTGGTGGTGAAGGTCTGTCGCTGACCGGATGAGGAGGTGGTAGAAGAGAAGGAAGCCAAGTAGAAAGAGGAGGCAATAGGAGGCAAAGAATGATGCCCTGGGGCCCAACCGCCACTACATTTACCCAGTGGGCAGTTAGTGAGATATAGCGTCCCTGGCCGTGCTTACTGGTCCACGTATCTGTGGTTAGGTGGACCTTGCCACAGATGTTGCGCAGTGCACACTTGATTTTATCCGATACTTGGTTGTGCAGGGAGGGCACGGCTCTCCTGGAGAAGTAGCGGCGGCTAAGAACTACGTACTGTGGGACAGCAGTGACATGAGCTGTTTGAAGATGTCCATCTCCACCAGCCTGAATGACAGCATTTCAAAGGCCAGCAGTTTATAAATGCTGGCATTCAGGGCCAGGGATTGAGGGTGGCTAGGTGGGAATTTACGCTTTCTCTCAAAGGTTTGTGAGATGGAGAGCTGAACGCTTCCGTGTGACATGGTGGAGATGCTTGGTGACGGAGGTGTTGGTGTTGGTGGCATATCCTCTGTTTGCTGGGCGGCAGGTGCCAACGTTCTTCCAGAGGCGGAGGAAGAGGCCGAGGCAGCAGCAGAAGATGGAGCAGGAGGGGCCTGAGCCCTTTCTTGGTTTTGAAGGTGCATACACCACTGCAGCCCGTGTCTCGCATGTAGATGCCTGGTCATGCAGGTTGTGCTAAGATTCAGAACGTTAATGCCTTGCTTCAGGCTCTGATGGCACAGCGTGCAAACCACTCAGGTCTCGTCGTCAGCACATTGTGTGATGAAGTGCCATGCCAGGGAACTCCTTGAAGCTGCCTTTGGTGTGCTTGGTCCCTGTTGACGGTGGCCAGTAGCAGGCAAACTGTTTTGGCGATGGCTGCAGTGCTTTTGCTACGCTGTTGGCTCGGTCTCACCACTGCCTCTTTCTCTGAACTCTGAAAGTCAGTGGCACGACCTTCATTCCATGTGGGGTCTAGGACTTCATTGTCCCCTGCATCGTCTTCCACCCAGTCTTCCTCCCTGACCTCATTTTTGATCTGCACAAAGACGCAGCAGTTGGCACCTGTGTTTCGTTATCAGAGACATGCTGAGGTGGTATTCCCATGTCCTCATCAGGAAACATAAGTGGTTGTGCGTCAGTGCATTCTATGTATTCCACACCTGGGGAAGGGCTAGGTGGATGCTTTCTGCAGAAGACTGGGTGGGAGATAATGGGAACGTGCTGGATCCACTGTCGGTCACCCAATTGACTAGCGCCTGTACTTGCTCAGGACTTACCATCCTTAGAACGGCATTAGACCTGACCAAATATCGCTGTAGATTCTGGCGGCTATTGGGACCTGAGGTAGTAGGTTCAGTAGGAAGTGTAGCTGTGGCAGAATGGCCACGTTCTCACGTCCTCTCCCTGCACCAGAGGCTCCACCATCACCACGACTATGACTGCGTCCCTTATTAGATGTTTGCCTCATAGTTAGCTTTCACAAAGCAAAGTAAAAAGTGGTTAAGCATGTTGAAAATAATTAACCGTAAATATATACCCTGATGTAGGGTATTGCACTCAATTTTTTTTTTTACTTTATATGACAGCCTTATTTCTGTCCTAAATGTGATAGTCACTTATGCACGTCTAATCCCACATGTGCAGTATATGAGAGGCTTTTTTCACCCCAGTATGCCAAAGTTGTATTTCTGGACTTGCAGGTAGTGCACCAGCACAGGCTATCGTTGCATAAAATGTATTGCCGATCATGTATTGTGTTAATCCGGGCACTTTTTCCCCCCTGCAGACGCCCATGCATTCACCCCAGTATGATCCTCCATATCCTGCAGAATCTCACTGCTGGACTTAACTGGCTCTGTGTCAGTACATGGGACACCAGCAAACATATAGGGTTCAGCATCACACACCTCCCCATCACACAACAGAGAACCAAGGCCCTTTTCAGCACTGACACCTGCTACACACACACATTCAACTTATCAGCGGCCTCCAAGAAGGTCCCTCCATGATCCATCACTGGTTCTGTACACCCATCCAGCATACAGTCACTACCAGATATTTTCTCTTCCCATATCAAGCTCACCGACTTGACACTAATCTCGTCAGGTACAGCTGACTCCTGGTTGGCACTAGCAACCACCTTAGTTTTACCGGAAACTGACATGGCCGTTTCACTCAGTCACAACACACACATCACATAAACCACTCATGTCATTTTCAGCCCTGACCTCGAGGGGTGCACATGAGCTAATCCCAACATTGGACATTTCCTTATTAACCATAGAACCCTGTAGAGACTGCATACTCCTCTGGTACGTGTAGTATATACACTAGCCGTTCACCACTTTCCCACACATTTATCACAGTGGGTTCCCTCAGCTGTGTGCCATAGAACAAAGGAAAATCACGACCCAACATTCCCTCATGTATGAGCACTTTTGCATTCAGCCTCAGTTTTCACCAGGGTCCCACCCTCAGTGAGGACCCCCACATAGTCCGTAGTATCTGCATAATTGTCTTGAACATTTATCATTCTACCAGTCTCGGGTTTTACTATCCTGCTACCTCTTACACGGGTTAGCATTGGATCCCTGAGTTTAGCCATCCCACAGTTCCCTCTTGTAACTGACAATTCTGGTAAAGCAGTGACTTTCTCTCCTGCAGACACCTGTGAGGGAGACATCTCTGCCGGCTTACCTGCCAGTTCACACACTGCTTTTACCTGATCAGGTTTTGTGCATCTTTCCTGAAACAAAGGCAGGTTAGACATAGTATGTAGCATCACATTACGGTTTCCACATAACAGTTGTGTCTCTTTTCCATCAGACACCTTCTCATTTAACCCGTTGTTCATGAGTCCATTAGACTTTTTAAGTCCAAGTTGCAGAGTCTCAGCAGAAACCAGCATGGACTCCCCATGCTCAGGACTCCTTCCTAGCAACTTCTTTGGTTGCACTTTTGTCTGGTCACAATTCAGACTGTCCGATAGTGAGACTGCAGCCGCCACAACCTCACGGATGTTTGGCCAAGTCTCCTCTGGCTTTTCCCTTTTAGGTAGCTGAACAGCACGCTCTGCAGCCGGATCTGGGACCTGGTTTCCCTCCCACAACTGCCAGAAATATGGGAAGTCTCTGCCCAGTATGAACTCTACCTTAAGCTCAGCACATTTCAACAGTTCATATTGTACAGTTCCATAATCTGTCACAAAAGTAAGAAATACAGTCTTACCAGTTTCTGGACCTGTCTAAAGGAACATCAGTACCTCTGGAAGTACCTGTGACACTCTTTGGCGACAATCCAGCTCCACCAATAGTGGGATTCTACCCACCAACTATTTGCATGTCTTGCTCTGCAATTCCTCTGGCCTCCTGACTAGGGATGAGCGAACTCGAACTGTATAGTTCGGGTTCGTACCGAATTTTGGGGTGTCCGTGACACGGACCCGAACCCGGACATTTTCGTAAAAGTCCGGGTTCGGGTTCGGTGTTCGTCGCTTTCTTCGCGCTTTTGTGACGCTTTCTTGGCGCTTTTTGAAAGGCTGCAAAGCAGCCAATCAACAAGCGTCATACTACTTGCCCCAAGAGGCCATCACAGCCATGCCTACTATTGGCATGGCTGTGATTGGCCAGAGCACCATGTGACCCAGCCTCTATTTAAGCTGGAGTCACATAGCGCCGCCCGTCACTCTGCTCTGATTAGCGTAGGGAGAGGTTGCGGCTGCGACAGTAGGGCGAGATTAGGCAGATTAACTCCTCCAAAGGACTTGATTAACTGATCGATCTGCAGCTGTGGATCATTGAGCTGCTGATCCTCAATTGCTCACTGTTTTTAGGCTGCACAGACCGTTTGTCAGTCTCATTTTTCTGGGGTGATCGGCGGCCATTTTGTGTCTTGTGGTGCGCCAGCACAAGCTGCGACCAAGTGCATTTAACCCTCAATGGTGTGGTTGTTTTTTGGCTAAAGCCTACATCAGGGTGAAGCTGTGACACCAAGTGCATTTAACCAGCAATAGTCTGTTCATTTTTTGGCCATATACAAAATCAGGGGCAAGCTGCGCCTGTCACCAAGTGCATTTAACCCTCAATGGTGTGGTTGTTTTTTGGCTAAAGCCTACATCAGGGTGAAGCTGTCACACCAAGTGCATTTAACCAGCAATAGTCTGTTCATTTTTTGGCCATATACAAAATCAGGGGCAAGCTGCGCCTGTCACCAAGTGCATTTAACCCTCAATGGTGTGGTTGTTTTTTGGCTAAAGCCTACATCAGGGTGAAGCTGTCACACCAAGTGCATTTAACCAGCAATAGTCTGTTCATTTTTTGGCCATATACAAAATCAGGGGCAAGCTGCGCCTGTCACCAAGTGCATTTAACCCTCAATGGTGTGGTTGTTTTTTGGCTAAAGCCTACATCAGGGTGAAGCTGTCACACCAAGTGCATTTAACCAGCAATAGTCTGTTCATTTTTTGGCCATATCCCAGTCTAATTCTGTCACTAAATCCATACCGGTCACCCAGCGCCTAAATACTAGGCCTCAAATTTATATCCAGCTAAATCTGTCCCTAGTGCTGTAGCTGGGCGAGTTATTTAGTGTCCGTTCAAGCACATTTCTTGTTCTGGGTTGAAATACAATTCCCAATTTAGCAATTTCATAATTTAGTGGTTCCTGCTATATCAGAGCTCTTTGAAATCTATCCCAAAAAGGGTATATAATATTGAAGGTGCACATAGGGTCATTCAGAGTAACTTCACACACACCCGCTACTGTGTATTTCCAAGTCTAATTCTGTCACTAAATCCATACCGGTGACCCAGCGCCTAAATACTAGGCCTCAAATTTAATTCCCTCTAAATCTCTCGTTACCCACCGCTGTACTGTTGTTGCTGGGCAAGATATTTAGTGTCCGTCAAAGCACATTTTTTGTTCTGGGTTGAAGTACAATTCCCAATTTAGCAATTTCATAATTTAGTGGTTTCTGCTATATCAGAGCTATTTGAAATCTATCCCAAAAAGGGTATATAATATTGAAGGTGCACATAGGGTCATTCAGAATAACTTCACACACACCCGCTACTGTGTATTTCCAAGTCTAATTCTGTCACTAAACCCATACCTGTCACCCAGCGCCTAAATACTAGGCCTCAAATTTAAATCCCTCTAAATCTCTCGTTACCGTTGTCCTGTTGTAGCTGGGAAAGTTATTTAGTGCCCGTCAAAGCACATTTTTTGTTCTGGGTTGAAGTACAATTCCCAATTTAGCAATTTCATAATTTAGTGGTTCCTGCTATATCAGAGCTATTTGAAATCTATCCCTAAAAGGGTATATAATATTGAAGGTGCACATAGGGTCATTCAGAATAACTTCACACACACCCGCTACTGTGTATTTCCAAGTCTAATTCTGTCACTAAATCCATACCGGTGACCCAGCGCCTAAATACTAGGCCTCAAATTTAATTCCCTCTAAATCTCTCGTTACCCACCGCTGTACTGTTGTTGCTGGGCAAGATATTTAGTGTCCGTCAAAGCACATTTTTTGTTCTGGGTTGAAGTACAATTCCCAATTTAGCAATTTCATAATTTAGTGGTTTCTGCTATATCAGAGCTATTTGAAATCTATCCCTAAAAGGGTATATAATATTCAAGGTGCACATTGGGTCATTCAGAATAACTTCACACACACACGCTTCTGTGCATTTCCAAGTCTAATTCTGTCACTAAATCCATACCGGTCACCCAGCGCCTAAATACTAGGCCTCAAATTTATATCCCGCTGAATTTGAATACAATACATTGGGCCAAATAATATATTTGTTGTTGTGGTGAACCATAACAATGAGAAAAACATCTAGTAAGGGACGCGGACGTGGACATGGTCGTGGTGGTGTTAGTGGACCCTCTGGTGCTGGGAGAGGACGTGGCCGTTCTGCCACATCCACACGTCCTAGTGTACCAACTACTTCAGGTCCCAGTAGCCGCCAGAATTTACAGCGATATATGGTGGGGCCCAATGCCGTTCTAAGGATGGTAAGGCCTGAGCAGGTACAGGCATTAGTCAATTGGGTGGCCGACAGTGGATCCAGCACGTTCACATTATCTCCCACCCAGTCTTCTGCAGAAAGCGCACAGATGGCGCCTGAAAACCAACCCCATCAGTCTGTCACATCACCCCCATGCATACCAGGGAAACTGTCTCAGCCTCAAGTTATGCAGCAGTCTCTTATGCTGTTTGAAGACTCCGCTGGCAGGGTTTCCCAAGGGCATCCACCTAGCCCTTCCCCAGCGGTGAAAGACATAGAATGCACTGACGCACAACCACTTATGTTTCCTGATGATGAGGACATGGGAATACCACCTCAGCATGTCTCTGATGATGACGAAACACAGGTGCCAACTGCTGCGTCTTTCTGCAGTGTGCAGACTGAACAGGAGGTCAGGGATCAAGACTGGGTGGAAGACGATGCAGGGGACGATGAGGTCCTAGACCCCACATGGAATGAAGGTCGTGCCACTGACTTTCACAGTTCGGAGGAAGAGGCAGTGGTGAGACCGAGCCAACAGCGTAGCAAAAGAGGGAGCAGTGGGCAAAAGCAGAACACCCGCCGCCAAGAGACTCCGCCTGCTACTGACCGCCGCCATCTGGGACCGAGCACCCCAAAGGCAGCTTCAAGGAGTTCCCTGGCATGGCACTTCTTCAAACAATGTGCTGACGACAAGACCCGAGTGGTTTGCACGCTGTGCCATCAGAGCCTGAAGCGAGGCATTAACGTTCTGAACCTGAGCACAACCTGCATGACCAGGCACCTGCATGCAAAGCATGAACTGCAGTGGAGTAAACACCTTAAAACCAAGGAAGTCACTCAGGCTCCCCCTGCTACCTCTTCTGCTGCTGCCGCCTCGGCCTATTCTGCTGCTGCCGCCTCGGCCTCTTCCTCCGCCTCTGGAGGAACGTTGGCACCTGCCGCCCAGCAAACAGGGGATGTACCACCAACACCACCACCACCACCTCCGTCACCAAGCGTCTCAACCATGTCACACGCCAGCGTTCAGCTCTCCATCTCACAAACATTTGATAGAAAGCGTAAATTCCCACCTAGCCACCCTCGATCCCTGGCCCTGAATGCCAGCATTTCTAAACTACTGGCCTATGAAATGCTGTCATTTAGGCTGGTGGACACAGACAGCTTCAAACAGCTCATGTCGCTTGCTGTCCCACAGTATGTTGTTCCCAGCCGGCACTACTTCTCCAAGAGAGCCGTGCCTTCCCTGCACAACCAAGTATCCGATAAAATCAAGTGTGCACTGCGCAACGCCATCTGTAGCAAGGTCCACCTAACCACAGATACGTGGACCAGTAAGCACGGCCAGGGACGCTATATCTCCCTAACTGCACACTGGGTAAATGTAGTGGCAGCTGGGCCCCAGGCGGAGAGCTGTTTGGCGCACGTCCTTCCGCCGCCAAGGATCGCAGGGCAACATTCTTTGCCTCCTGTTGCCACCTCCTCCTTCTCGGCTTCCTCCTCCTCTTCTTCCACCTGCTCATCCAGTCAGCCACACACCTTCACCACCAACTTCAGCACAGCCCGGGGTAAACGTCAGCAGGCCATTCTGAAACTCATATGTTTGGGGGACAGGCCCCACACCGCACAGGAGTTGTGGCGGGGTATAGAACAACAGACCGACGAGTGGTTGCTGCCGGTGAGCCTCAAGCCCGGCCTGGTGGTGTGTGATAATGGGCGAAATCTCGTTGCAGCTCTGGGACTAGCCAATTTGACGCACATCCCTTGCTTGGCGCATGTGCTGAATTTGGTGGTGCAGAAGTTCATTCACAACTACCCCGACATGTCAGAGCTGCTGCATAAAGTGCGGGCCGTCTGTTCGCGCTTCCGGCGTTCACATCCTGCTGCTGCTCGCCTGTCTGCGCTACAGCGTAACTTCGGCCTTCCCGCTCACCGCCTCATATGCGACGTGCCCACCAGGTGGAACTCCACCTTGCACATGCTGGACAGACTGTGCGAGCAGCAGCAGGCCATAGTGGAGTTTCAGCTGCAGCACGCACGGGTCAGTCGCACTACAGAACAGCACCACTTCACCACCAATGACTGGGCCTCCATGCGAGACCTGTGTGCCCTGTTGCGCTGTTTCGAGTACTCCACCAACATGGCCAGTGGCGATGACACCGTTATCAGCGTTACAATACCACTTCTATGTCTCCTTGAGAAAACACTTAGGGCGATGATGGAACAGGAGGTGGCCCAGGAGGAGGAGGAGGAGGATGAGGAAGAGGGGTCATTTTTAGCACTTTCAGGCCAGTCTCTTCGAAGTGACTCAGAGGGAGGTTTTTTGCAACAGCAGAGGCCAGGTACAAATGTGGCCAGCCAGGGCCCACTACTGGAGGACGAGGAGGACGAGGATGAGGAGGAGGTGGAGGAGGATGAGGATGAAGCATGGTCACAGCGGGGTGGCACCCAACGCAGCTCGGGTCCATCACTGGTGCGTGGCTGGGGGGAAAGGCAGGACGATGACGATACGCCTCCCACAGAGGACAGCTTGTCCTTACCCCTGGGCAGCCTGGCACACATGAGCGACTACATGCTGCAGTGCCTGCGCAACGACAGCAGAGTTGCCCACATTTTAACCTGTGCGGACTACTGGGTTGCCACCCTGCTGGATCCACGCTACAAAGACAATGTGCCCACCTTACTTCCTGCACTGGAGCGTGATAGGAAGATGCGCGAGTACAAGCGCACGTTGGTAGACGCGCTACTGAGAGCATTCCCAAATGTCACAGGGGAACAAGTGGAAGCCCAAGGCCAAGGCAGAGGAGGAGCAAGAGGTCGCCAAGGCAGCTGTGTCACGGCCAGCTCCTCTGAGGGCAGGGTTAGCATGGCAGAGATGTGGAAAACTTTTGTCAACACGCCACAGCTAACTGCACCACCACCTGATACGCAACGTGTTAGCAGGAGGCAACATTTTACTAACATGGTGGAACAGTACGTGTGCACACCCCTCCACGTACTGACTGATGGTTCGGCCCCATTCAACTTCTGGGTCTCTAAATTGTCCACGTGGCCAGAGCTAGCCTTTTATGCCTTGGAGGTGCTGGCCTGCCCGGCAGCCAGCGTTTTGTCTGAACGTGTATTCAGCACGGCAGGGGGCGTCATTACAGACAAACGCAGCCGCCTGTCTACAGCCAATGTGGACAAGCTGACGTTCATAAAAATGAACCAGGCATGGATCCCACAGGACCTGTCCGTCCCTTGTCCAGATTAGACATTAACTACCTCCCCATAACCATATATTATTGGACTCCAGGGCACTTCCTCATTCAATCCTATTTTTATTTTCATTTTACCATTATATTGCGATGCTACCCAAAGTTGAATGAACCTCTCCTCTGCCTGTGTGCTAGGCCTAAATATATGCCAATGGACTGTTGCAGTGGTGGCTGACATGAAGCCTGATTCTCTGCTATGACATGCAGACTAATTCTCTGCTGACATGAAGCCAGATTGTCTGTTACGGGACCTCTCTCCTCTGCCTGGGTGCTGGGCCTAAATTTATGACAATGGACTGTTGCAGTGGTGGCTGACGTGAAGCCTGATTCTCTGCTATGACATGCAGACTGATTCTCTGCTGTCATGAAGCCAGATTGTCTGTTACGGGACCTTTCTCCTCTACCTGGGTTCTGGGCCTAAATTTATGAAAATTGACTCTTACAGTGGTGGGTGACGTGAAGCCTGATTCTCTGCTATGATATGAAGACTGATTCTCTGCTGACATGAAGCCAGATTGTCTGTTACGGGACCTTTCTCCTCTGCCTGGGTTCTGGGCCTAAATTTATGAAAATTGACTCTTACAGTGGTGGGTGACGTGAAGCCTGATTCTCTGCTATGATATGAAGACTGATTCTCTGCTGACATGAAGCCAGATTGTCTGTTACGGGACCTCTCTCCTCTGCCTGGGTGCTGGGCCTAAATATATGCCAATGGACTGTTGCAGTGGTGGCTGACGTGAAGCCTCATTCTCTGCTATGACATGCAGACTAATTCTCTGCTGACATGAAGACAGATTCTCTGTTACGGGACCTCTCTCCTCTGCCTGGGTGCCGGGGCCTAAATATCTGAGAATGGACTGTTCCAGTGGTGGCTGACGTGAAGCCTCATTCTCTGCTATGACATGCAGACTAATTCTCTGCTGACATGAAGACAGATTCTCTGTTACGGGACCTCCCTCCTCTGCCTGGGTGCTGGGCCTAAATATATGCCAATGGACTGTTGCAGTGGTGGCTGACGTGAAGCCTCATTCTCTGCTATGACATGCAGACTAATTCTCTGCTGATATGAAGACAGATTCTCTGTTACGGGACCTCCCTCCTCTGCCTGGGTGCTGGGCCTAAATATATGCCAATGGACTGTTGCAGTGGTGGCTGACGTGAAGCCTCATTCTCTGCTATGACATGCAGACTGATTCTCTGCTGACATGAAGCCAGATTCTCTGTTACGGGACCTCTCTCCTCTGCCTGTGTGTGTGCTGGGCCTAAATATATGCCAATGGACTGTTGCAGTGGTGGCTGACGTGAAGCCTCATTCTCTGCTATGACATGCAGACTGATTCTCTGCTGACATGAAGCCAGATTCTCTGTTACGGGACCTCTCTCCTCTGCCTGTGTGTGTGCTGGGCCTAAATATATGCCAATGGACTGTTGCAGTGGTGGCTGACGTGAAGCCTCATTCTCTGCTATGACATGCAGACTAATTCTCTGCTGACATGAAGACAGATTCTCTGTTACGGGACCTCCCTCCTCTGCCTGGGTGCTGGGCCTAAATATATGCCAATGGACTGTTGCAGTGGTGGCTGACGTGAAGCCTCATTCTCTGCTATGACATGCAGACTGATTCTCTGCTGACATGAAGCCAGATTCTCTGTTACGGGACCTCTCTCCTCTGCCTGTGTGTGTGCTGGGCCTAAATATATGCCAATGGACTGTTGCAGTGGTGGCTGACGTGAAGCCTCATTCTCTGCTATGACATGCAGACTGATTCTCTGCTGACATGAAGCCAGATTCTCTGTTACGGGACCTCTCTCCTCTGCCTGTGTGTGTGCTGGGCCTAAATATATGCCAATGGACTGTTGCAGTGGTGGCTGACGTGAAGCCTCATTCTCTGCTATGACATGCAGACTAATTCTCTGCTGACATGAAGACAGATTCTCTGTTACGGGACCTCCCTCCTCTGCCTGGGTGCTGGGCCTAAATATATGCCAATGGACTGTTGCAGTGGTGGCTGACGTGAAGCCTCATTCTCTGCTATGACATGCAGACTAATTCTCTGCTGACATGAAGACAGATTCTCTGTTACGGGACCTCTCTCCTCTGCCTGGGTGCCGGGGCCTAAATATCTGAGAATGGACTGTTCCAGTGGTGGGTGACGGGAAGCCAGATTCTCTGCTATGGAACCTCTCTCCAATTGATTTTGGTTAATTTTTATTTATTTAATTTTTATTTTAATTCATTTCCCTATCCACATTTGTTTGCAGGGGATTTACCTACATGTTGCTGCCTTTTGCAGCCCTCTAGCTCTTTCCTGGGCTGTTTTACAGCCTTTTTAGTGCCGAAAAGTTCGGGTCCCCATTGACTTCAATGGGGTTCGGGTTCGGGACGAAGTTCGGATCGGGTTCGGATCCCGAACCCGAACATTTCCGGGATGTTCGGCCGAACTTCTCGAACCCGAACATCCAGGTGTTCGCTCAACTCTACTCCTGACCACAGGACAATCCGGTGCACACTTTTCCACTTGAAGGCATTTCCAACAGCCCTCCCTCTGGTCCTGGACAGCTGCATGCTGCAGTGGCTGGCTGCACCTAGCAATGGCATTACAACATCGCAAGTTCTCTCTAGGACCCTGTACATATTTGCTGGGAACATATGAGCTCCTAAGAGCAGAGCTGCTCTCCATCTCACTTTGCTCCCGTTGGTTGCCCTTAGCAACGGCACACATCACCTTTTTCTCTGGAGCTCCCGGCACATCACCAACACCTTGGACCTTTACAATGTGTAAACTCAGCGTTAAAGACTTTCTCTTCAGGGCCAACTGCAGTTGCACCTCCAAAGCTCTGCATCAAAGTTCACCATTTCAGCTTGGGTACATCCCATCTGTGTGGCCAGGTTTTCCTGCCGTTTTATCTGCCACAACCGCATGACATATTCTTCCATGAGACCCATGGTAACAGACTTTTCTGCAAGCAAGTCCATTTATCAGAGACCACAGGCTCCAGGTGTCTCTCTCACTTTCTAGAGACAATCTCAGTCACATTTCTTTTGCACTGCAGACATCACAGTCAAATCAGTAGAGATCATAGTCTCTTTAAATTGGGCTTCTGGCCCTTTAAGTTCCAACACAGCAATTCCTTGCAAACACAGCTTTTCCACAACAGGCTTCTGGCCCTTTAGGCTCTTCAGCACCCAGCTTTGTGTGCCATTTTCATGCCATAGCATACCTTCACCATATGTGACAACTCGGGGATCACTCAGCTCTCCACGATCGCCATCTTCTCCGCTTAGACGGTTGGCACACCTCAAGAAGTCACACCAACACTGCAGATTTTGGTGCAAACTGGCCACAGCCAGCTTTATTATCACTTTTTACAGCAGACCAAAACATAAAGCATAAACATGAATCCTCAGCTGTCTGGCTATACAGTATTTTTCCCCTCTATCAGGATCTGGGTCTACCACCCAGCTACCCAAAACTAAGCACCGTGCTTATCCCACACAGGGTCAAAGTGGCTCCGGCTCCCACAGGCTTTGGCGCAGCCTGCTCCTTCCCCAGACAGGGAGCACTGATTGAGCTCCGCCCACATTTACCTGAGCTCCTCAGCTGGCTGCTAATTACCTTCATTACCAGCCTTGCTGCTGCAGACAGTGTGAAAAACCTATTTCCCATCCTTTCCTGTTCTCACCCAGGCTCGTTTGGGTTAGATACACCATTTCAATGGCCGTAATATGGCCCTCTGGCAGCTCCACTGCCACAATATACATACATATATATATATATATATATATAAGAAAAAATCCTGAGGGAGCACCACCCTCAATGTGGGTGCAAAATCCACAAGGGCAGCGGCAAAGCCCCAATATTATAGTTGAAGAAAGATAGGACTGCACTCCGGATAAAAGTGAAAATATGTGAAACTTTATTCACCCATGGTATGGCAACTCAGCGACGTTTCGGCTCACAAGAGCCTTCTTGAAGGCTCTTGTGAGCCGAAACGTCGCTGAGTTGCCATACCATGGGTGAATAAAGCTTCACATATTTTCACTTTTATCCGGAGTGCAGTCCTATCTTTCTTCAACTATATATATATATATATATATATATAGATATAGATATCCAAAGGATGAGGCAGCACTCCAGGTAAAGTGAAAAAAGGTGGATCTTTTATTCCCTCTGCAACGTTTCAACCGTCTCAATGCGGTCTTTCTCAAGCATACCACACGGTGTCATACAAGGGTATATATACCCACAATACATAGCAAGCAATTATAGTTACAATTATTCAATACAAAGTGTAATAAAGTGCATAGTGCAATATACAATAAATCTAGCTGACATGATTTCATATAACGTGATAATTTACATATCAGGATACAATAAAATGTGTACAGACACAGCAATCATAGTGACAGCATCAACTGTAGATTAATTATTGGCCTGTATTTCATCAACACACTAGCCATCACCTGTGTATCTATAAGAAATGTAATTAAATCAACTAAAGTTAAAAACAACTCCCACCGTAATACATGTGCAGGGGCGCCAAAGTCCGCGTCCTCACAGTCAAAACGCGCATGCCCAAGCTAGCAGCTGCATCACAGGCGTGACGTCATCAAGGAAGGCTTTACTATGGAGACGTGACGTAAAAGGCACGCGACCAGGGAAACAGCCACATGACCAACCCAGAGGAGTCGCCGAGTTCCGCCCACGACGTCGGGCCTGCGTCACCCGGCCAGACACGCCTACCATAGTGGCGTCGCTGCCATGGCAACAACAAGCCAAGCACCGTGCACAGTGGCTCACCACAGTCCCGCGACAGGCATAGGGCAGGCGCGAGCTAACAGAGATCGGCGGGGGGGGGGGGGGGGTGAAAAACAGTAGGCCCAGCAAAAGATTAAATCTAAAATAGCAGACAGGCGAGGGCTAATGAGCACCTCACCTCACAGGGTTACCGTATATACTTAGAAATCGGAGTGAACGTGGTACGAGTATATCGGCACCATAGGTAACCCCTACATAATACGTGCCATACTCATGCTGTAAGACAATGGGACGGGGACCACAGGGTCACGTCATTCTCACGATCATCACCCCCGGTCCATGACGGGCATGGGATCCAAGACCCGTCCATGCCAAGGTGCCCAAACCCCGAGACCGTCCCTTAGGTCTATGAAAAAAAGAAACCACCACTCCAGGGAAACAATATAATTACAGTAGACCCATTTAGTATCCTTTTAGGAGAAATACAGTTGCACGAGCCCCAAGGATCACCCCCAACGCCAAATTTCAACAAAAAGACGCAGAAGATGATGCCCGCTGTCCATGAAAAACGCCAGTGGAGTACCAATATCTAGAGAAAGTGTCATGGAACCATGAACCAGACGTACAACAAGAGATAAGTGGAAAATAAGAAGGTTTTATTGAAGAGCAAGCCGTAAGCAAAGTCCAAACGGATGGCTAAACCGAAGCAGGGTCTTGCGGAGACAGAGGTCAGGAACCAGAAGGGTAGTCAGACGAAGCCAGGATCAGGAACCAACGGGGTAGTCAGACGAAGCCGGAATCAGGAACCAACGGGGTAGTCAGACGAAGCCGGAATCAGGAACCAACGGGGTAGTCAGACGAGGCCAGGATCAGGAACCAGAAGCAGCAGCAGTCTTGGAAGCATGTGAACACAGGAGGACCAAGCAAGGAACTGAAGCCACAGACCTCCTATATATATGAGCTAGGCATCCAGCTCCTCCCAGTGGGAAGGAGGAGCCGCAGGGTGGGAGGCTACAAGAAAACCCAGAAACCAAGATGGCCGCCAGCACATGTCAAACGAAGGGAACAGCAAGGAGGTAAGACCATGACAGTACCTCCCCCTCAAGGGCCCCTCCTCCGCGGAGTAAGGAACGGTTTCTGAGGGAAGCGTGCGTGGAAGGCTCGGAGCAAGACAGGAGCATGGACATCTGCGGAGGGAACCCAGGAACGCTCCTCTGGACCATAACCACGCCAATGGACCAAAAACTGCACCCGGCCGCGGACCAGGCGTGAGTCCAGGATATTGCTCACCTCATACTCCTCACGATTGCCCACTTGGACCGGACGAGGCCGAGGAATCGAGGAAGTGAAACGATTACACACCAGTGGCTTCAACAGGGAGACATGAAACACGTTGGAGATCCGCATGCCAGGAGGAAGCGCAAGGGCATAGGCTACCGGGTTTACCCTGCGAAGCACTCGGAAGGGACCAACAAAGCGAGGCGCCAGCTTGGGAGTGGGCACTCGAAGGTTGAGGTTGCGGGTGGACAACCATACGCGGTCTCCGACCTGGTAGGAAGGAGCGGGCGCTCGTCTGCGATCAGCCTGGAGTTTCTGGCGCTGCGCAGAGACCTCAAGGGACCTCTGGATCTGTACCCAAGAAGCACGTAGGACGGAAAGGTGATCCTCCACAGCCGGAATATCCTGGGGAGAGAATACCTCCGGTAACACGGCAGGTTGGAACCCATAATTGGCCATGAAGGGAGACGTCCCAGAGGAAGAGTTCACCGCCGTGTTCCTGGCAAACTCAGCCCAAGGCAGGAGGTCAACCCAATTGTCTTGGTGATCGGAGACATAGCAACGAAGGAATTGCTCCAAGGCCTGATTGGATCGTTCTGCGGCCCCATTGGACTGAGGGTGGTAGGCCGAGGAGAAAGAGAGATGAATCCCCAACTGGGAGCAAAAGGCGCGCCAGAACCTGGACACAAACTGACTCCCCCGATCCGACACAATCTCCTTGGGCAAACCGTGCAACCGGAAGACCTCCCTGGCAAAAATCGAGGCCAACTCTTGTGCAGAGGGTAACTTCTTGAGAGGAACACAGTGGCACATTTTGGAAAACCGATCCACTATCATGAGAATGACCGTATGGCCTCGGGATGCAGGGAGGTCCACAATGAAATCCATCCCCAGGTGTGACCATGGACGCTCCCCGGTGGCTATGGGTTGCAAAAGGCCCAACGGAAGGTGCCGAGGGGACTTACTCTGGGCACAAACGGAGCATGCCGCTACATATGCGGCGATGTCGGAACGTAGGGAAGGCCACCAGAACAGACGTGAAACAGCCCAGGACAGCTGATTCTTTCCAGGATGCCCCGCGGCCTTGGAGTTATGGTAGGTTCGCAACAACCGAGTGCGCAACTCCTCAGGCACAAAACACCTGCCGTTGGGTCTCCCAGAGGGAGCACCAGATTGAGCCGCCAAAATCTGCTCACCCAGGGGAGAGGTCAGGCTGGTGCGAATGGCGGCCAGGATCTGATTCGGAGGTATGACCGAAGTCGGAATCGACTCCTCCCCGGACAGCTCGGAGTACTGCCGTGATAAGGCATCCGCTCTGATGTTCTTGGAACCGGGTAGGTAGGAGACCACGTAATTAAAACGTGACAAGAACAGAGCCCATCTGGCCTGACGTGGTGTCAATCTCTTGGCCTCAGAGAGGTAGGTCAGATTCTTGTGGTCCGTCAGGATGAGAACCGGAACCACCGAGCCCTCGAGCAAGTGCCTCCATTCTTTAAGGGCCTGCACGATGGCCAATAACTCCCTGTCACCAATCTGATAGTTGCACTCCGCGGAAGACAGTTTCCGGGAGTAAAACCCACAAGGAAGCAGAGGACCCTCCGGTGTTCTACGCTGAGACAGGAGGGCGCCTACTCCCGTCTCAGACGCGTCCACCTCAAGGACAAACGGCAACCCAGGGTTGGGATGCGACAGAATCGGAGCCGACACAAAGGCGGACTTTAGAGCCTCAAAAGCTCGGATGGCCTCGGGCGGCCAGACCTGGGGATTGCTGCCCTTCCTGGTCAGATCCGTGAGAGGCTTGGCTAGCATGGAAAAGTCCCTGATGAACTTCCGATAATAATTGGCGAAGCCCAAAAAGCGCTGCAGGGCACGAAGACCACTGGGCTGGGGCCACTGTAAGACAGCCGAAACCTTCTCAGGATCCATGGAGAACCCCTCAGCGGAAATGATGTAACCTAAGAAGGTTACCTGGGAACGGTGAAATTCGCATTTCTCAAGCTTACCGAACAGCTTGTTCTCTCGTAACCGTTGCAACACTCGTCTGACATCCAGAACGTGGGCCTCCATGGATTCAGAATATACCAAGATGTCATCCAAATAGACCACCACACACTGCTGCAACAGGTCACGGAAAACATCGTTGATGAATTCCTGGAAGACTGCGGGCGCATTGCACAACCCAAAGGGCATAACCAAGGATTCATAATGACCGGTCCTGGTGTTAAACGCGGTCTTCCACTCATCGCCCGCCTTGATCCTTACCAGGTTATATGCCGCCCTCAGGTCGAGTTTGGTAAAGACCGTGGCCCCTTTGAGGCGATCGAACAGCTCGGAAATCAAGGGTATCGGGTAAGCGTTCTTTATCGTGATGCGATTGAGACCCCTGTAATCGATGCAAGGCCTCAATTCACCGCCCTTCTTTTTCACAAAGAAAAATCCAGCCCCTGCCGGGGACGAGGATTTGCGAATGTGTCCGCGTGAAAGCGCCTCCCTCACGTACTCCTCCATGGCCTCATTCTCCGCTACCGACAGTGGATAGACTTTGCCACGAGGAGGAACGGCACCAGATTGTAACTCTATGGCACAATCGTATGGGCGGTGCGGAGGTAGGGCAACCGCACGCACCTTATCGAATACATCCCGGTACTCCTCGTATTCAGGAGGCAACAGAGAGTCCGAGGAAGTACTCAGCAACTTGACAGGCCCATGGATGCAACTAGCCCCACACTGCGGTGACCACGAGAGGATCTCGGCCGATTTCCAATCGAAAGTCGGATTATGCTTCTGGAGCCAGGGGTACCCCAAGACCACCGAGTAGTGTGGAGACGAAATAACCTGGAGACAGACCGACTCTCTGTGAACGGCACCAATGGCCATCCCCACTGGAAGGGTCTCATGAGTCACGTGTGGTGGCAGAAGGGGTCTGCCGTCTATCGCCTCAAGAGCCAGTGGGGAACCTCGAGGCTGCAGAGGAATGGAATTGGCGGCAGCGAACACACTATCAATGAACAAACCACCAGCACCAGAGTCCACCAACGCCTGGGTCGTCACCGAGCCCCCGACCCAGGAGAGGACAACAGTAATCAGTGGTTTGTCAACACGGGAAACCGGGGACGAGGAGACTCCACCCAAGATCTGCCCCCGACAGGATCTCAGGTGCGAGCGTTTCCCGGACGGTTCAGGCATGCCAACCGAAAATGCCCACCGAGACCACAGTACATGCATCGGCCCTCGCGTCTCCGGAGTACCCTCTCCCCCTCGGACAGGCGAGCAAACCCCAGCTGCATGGGTTCACCCCCAGACAAGTCATCCCCAGGAGGCGTGGGAGGAGAGGGAGGCACGGGTGGGACAGCAAACGTAGGCGCCAATCTGTTAGAAGGCCTCCGCAGGCTCTCCTTAAAGGAAGGTCTCTCCCTGAGTCTGGTGTCAATCAAAATCAGGAAAGAAATAAGAGACTCGAGCTCCACTGGTAGGTCCTTAGCTGCAACCTCATCCTTCAAGGCATCCGAGAGACCATGGGAGAAAGCAGCGACCAGAGCCTCATTATTCCAGCCCACCTCTGCTGCCAGGGTACGAAACTCAATGGCGTATTCAGCTACGGATCGTGAACCCTGTCTGATGGACATAAGGAGCTTCGCAGCAGAGGCAGCACGAGCCGGCACATCGAATACCTTCCGAAGAGAAGCAACAAAACCGGAAAACTCGGCAACCACCGGATTGTTGTTCTCCCATAAAGGGCTGGCCCAGGCCAAGGCCTTGTCCGAGAGCAGCGAGATCAAGAAGCCCACCTTTGATCTCTCAGTAGGAAAGGCATGTGGCAGCAACTCGAAGTAAATGCCCACCTGGTTAAGGAAACCTCGGCACTGAGTTGGCTCTCCCCCAAAGCGCTGTGGAAGGGGGGCAGAACCGGTCATACCCTGAAACACCACAGGCGCAGCAACAGGTGTCAGGGTAGACTCTGGCGCAACAACCGGAGCGGCAGTAGGAGCGGGCCCAGGAGCGACAACCGACCCATCGGCAACGGAAGCTAAATGAGCCGTGCGTTCAAGCAGGGTTTGCAACGCCACAGCGAACCGACCCAACAGGTGATCCTGCTGATCAAGTCTGGCAACCAGCGTAGGTAGCGAGGGTGGCCCTGTACCGTCAGAATTCATGGCTTGGTCCTAATGTCATGGAACCATGAACCAGACGTACAACAAGAGATAAGTGGAAAATAAGAAGGTTTTATTGAAGAGCAAGCCGTAAGCAAAGTCCAAACGGATGGCTAAACCGAAGCAGGGTCTTGCGGAGACAGAGGTCAGGAACCAGAAGGGTAGTCAGACGAAGCCAGGATCAGGAACCAACGGGGTAGTCAGACGAAGCCGGAATCAGGAACCAACGGGGTAGTCAGACGAAGCCGGAATCAGGAACCAACGGGGTAGTCAGACGAGGCCAGGATCAGGAACCAGAAGCAGCAGCAGTCTTGGAAGCATGTGAACACAGGAGGACCAAGCAAGGAACTGAAGCCACAGACCTCCTATATATATGAGCTAGGCATCCAGCTCCTCCCAGTGGGAAGGAGGAGCCGCAGGGTGGGAGGCTACAAGAAAACCCAGAAACCAAGATGGCCGCCAGCACATGTCAAACGAAGGGAACAGCAAGGAGGTAAGACCATGACAGAAAGAAAGAAAAAGAGAAAGAGAAAATATATATGAAAAAATGGAACAGAGAACTATACATGTATAAAAACAATTTAGTTCCATAATTAATGACACCAATAAGTATTCAACATACACCAGGCGTTGGCAAGCCGAGGATCCAACGGGAGTAGCAAGGAGCCCCCTCCTATACCAAACTCCACTTGAAGTCGACATTGAGACCATGAGGTCTCAGGGTGTTGAGGCGATGGATCCATCTCAGTTCCCTCTGTTTGAGGGCCAGTGTCCTATCCCCTCCCCTTCTAGACAGAGTAATTTGGTCCACTAACATAAATTTCAAATCCCTCTCCCTGTGATTGGCTTCCACAAAATGTTTTGGAACGGGCAGATCTTTTCTTTTTTGTCTAATTGAGAACCGATAATTATTCAAACATGTCTTCATGTCACAAGTGGTCTCCCCAACATATAAGAGACCACAAGGGCAGGAAAGCACATAGATCACAAAAGAGCTGTTGCATGTTAGAAAATGACTAATCTCATATTGGGTCCCTGTAACTGGATGTGTAAATTTCTCACCCTTGGTCATGTAAGAGAAATTAACACAACTAAGGCAAGGGTAGGAACCCCTCCTTCGGGAGCCAATATGAGATTGTACCAAGGTCTTAACAGGAATGTCTGCCCGTACCAGCTTGTCACGAAAATTGGCAGCACGCCTATAAGAAAGCAAAGGTGGCACAGTCAAAGCTGTAATGTTAGGAAAATTGCTCTTAAGTATTGGCCAATGTTTGCGGACAATATGAGCAATTCGAGCACTCTGTTCTGAATACGTGGATATAAACGGTATCCTCTCAGTTTTACTACATGTATTCTCAGATGGTACCTGTTGTGAATCTATCACCCTGGTAAGGTGTTTATTAATCACCTGAGCAGGGTAACCTCGTTTTTTAAACTTGTGTACCATCTGTGAAAAACGAGTAGGGAGTAGATCCGGGTCCTGAACCACCCTTTTGATCCTAAGTAGTTGACTATAGGGTACAGAATTTATGATTGACCTCGGATGACAACTGCTGTAATGTAACAGCGTGTTACAATCAGTGGGCTTGGTATAAATATCCGTAGATAGTTTGTTGTCCACTATAGTGACCGTGGTGTCAAGAAACTGGACATGGGTGGCCGAGTGCACTAGGGTAAAGCTGATGTCCGGGTCCATATTGTTCAAAAAATCATGAAAGCTCCCCAACGAGGTGGAATCACCCTGCCAGATGAGGAAGACGTCATCTATGTACCTCCACCACCCCAGGACATTCCTGAAGTGGTGGGATACATAGATAAGGTCCTCCTCGAGGGCCGCCATGAAGACATTGGCATAGGTGGGTGCCACATTCGACCCCATGGCTGTCCCTCGTAACTGGAGATAAAAGCTCTCCATGAACAAAAAATAATTATTTATCAAGACCAGATCAAGGAGATGGATAATAAAATCCTGACAGGGACCCAATATGAGATTGGTCATTTTCTAACATGCAACAGCTCTTTTGTGATCTATGTGCTTTCCTGCCCTTGTGGTCTCTTATATGTTGGGGAGACCACTTGTGACATGAAGACACGTTTGAATAATCATCGGTTCTCAATTAGACAAAAAAGAAAAGATCTGCCCGTTCCAAAACATTTTGTGGAAGCCAATCACAGGGAGAGGGATTTGAAATTTATGTTAGTGGACCAAATTACTCTGTCTAGAAGGGGAGGGGATAGGACACTGGCCCTCAAACAGAGGGAACTGAGATGGATCCATTGCCTCAACACCCTGAGACCTCATGGTCTCAATGTCGACTTCAAGTGGAGTGTGGTATAGGAGGGGGCTCCTTGCTACTCCCGTTGGATCCTCGGCTTGCCATGCCCTGGTGTATGTTGAATACTTATTGGTGTCATTAATTATGGAACTAAATTGTTTTATACATGTATAGTTCCCTGTTCCATTTTCTCATATATACTTTCTCTTTTTCTTTCTTTCTCTAGATATTGGTACTCCACTGGCGTTTTTCATGGACAGCGGGCGTCATCTTCTGCGTCTTTTTGTTGAAATTTGGCGTTGGGGGAGATCCTTGGGGCTCGTGCAACTGTATTTCTCCTAATAAGATACTAAATGGGTCTACTGTAATTATATTGTTTCCCTGGAGTGGTGGTTTCTTTTTTTCATAGACCTAAGGGACGGTCTCGGGGTTTGGGCACCTTGGCATGGACGGGTCTTGGATCCCATGCCCGTCATGGACCGGGGGTGATGATCGTGAGAACGACGTGACCCTGTGGTCCCCGTCCCTGTGCCGATATACTTGTACCACGTTCACTCTGATTTCTAAGTATATATGGTGACCCTGTGAGGTGAGGTGCTCATTAGCCCTCGCCTGTCTGCTATTTTAGATTTAATCTTTTGCTGGGCCTACTGTTTTTCACCCCCCCCCCCCGCCGATCTCTGTTAGCTCGCGCCTGCCCTATGCCTGTCGCGGGAATGTGGTGAGCCACTGTGCACGGTGCTTGGCTTGTTGTTGCCATGGCAGCGACGCCACTATGGTAGGCGTGTCTGGCCGGGTGACGCGGGCCCGACGTCGTGGGCGGAACTCGGCGACTCCTCTGGGTTGGTCATGTGGCTGTTTCCCTGGTCGCGTGCCTTTTACGTCACGTCTCCATAGTAACGGCTCCTGGCTTCTTCCTTGATGACGTCGCACCTGTGACGCGGCTGCTAGCTTGGGCATGCGCGTTTTGACTGTGAGGACGCGGACTTTGGCGCCCCTGCACATGTATTACGGTGGGAGTTGTTTTTAACTTTAGTTGATTTAATTACATTTCTTATAGATACACAGGTGATGGCTAGTGTGTTGATGAAATACAGGCCAATAATTAATCCACAGTTGATGCTGTCACTATGATTGCTGTGTCTGTACACATTTTATTGTATCCTGATATGTAAATTATCACGTTTAATGAAATCATGTCAGCTAGATTTATTGTATATTGCACTATGCACTTTATTACACTTTGTATTGAATAATTGTCACTATAATTGCTTGCTATGTATTGTGGGTATATATACCCTTGTATGACACCGTGTGGTATGCTTGAGAAAGACCGCATTGAGACGGTTGAAATGTTGCAGAGGGAATAAAAGATCCACCTTTTTTCACTTTACCTGGAGTGCTGCCTCATTCTTTGGATATCTATTTACCTGTGGCCGTCTGAGCCTGCGTGTCATGGAACCATGAACCAGACGTACAACAGAGATAGGTGGAATAAGAAGGCTTTATTGAAAATCAAGCCGTAGCTAAAGTCCAAACGGATGGCTAAACCGAAGCAGGGTCTTGCGTAGACGGAGGTCAGGAACCAGGAGGGTAGTCAGACGTAGCCAGGATCAGGAACCAACGGGGTAGTCAGACGAAGCCAGGATCGGGAACCAACGGGGTAGTCAGACGAGGCCAGGATCAGGAACCAGAAGCAGCAGCAGTCTTTGAAGCATGTGCACACAGGAGGACCAAGCAAGGAACTGAAGCCACAGACCTTCTATATATATGAGCTAGGCATCCAGCTCCTCCCAGTGGGAAGGAGGAGCCGCAGGGTGGGAGGCTACAAGAAACCCAGAAACCAGATGGCCGCCAGCACATGTCAAACGAAGGAGAACAGTGAGAAGGTAAGACCATGACAGTACCTCCCCCTCAAGGGCCCCTCCTCCGCGGAGTAAGGAACGGTTTCAGAGGGAAGCGTGCGTGGAAGGCTCGGAGCAACGCAGGAGCATGGACATCTGTGGAGGGAACCCAGGAACGCTCCTCTGGACCATAACCACGCCAATGGACCAAAAACTGCAACCGACCGCGGACCAGGCGTGAGTCCAGGATATTGCTCACCTCATATTCCTCACGATTGCCCACTTGGACCGGACGGGGCCGAGGAACCGAGGAAGTGAAACGATTACACACCAATGGCTTCAACAGGGAGACATGAAACACGTTGGAGATCCGCATGCCAGGAGGAAGCGCAAGGGCATAGGCTACCGGGTTTACCCTGTGAAGCACTCGGAAGGGACCAACAAAGCGAGGCGCCAGCTTGGGAGTGGGCACTCGAAGGTTGAGGTTGCGGGTGGACAACCATACACGGTCTCCGACCTGGTAGGAAGGAGCGGGCGCTCGTCTGCGATTAGCCTGGAGTCTCTGGCGTTGCGCAGAGACCTCAAGGGACCTCTGGATCTGTACCCAAGAAGTACGTAGGACGGAAAGGTGATCCTCCACAGCCGGAGTATCCTGGGGAGAGAATACCTCCGGTAACACGGCAGGTTGGAACCCATAATTGGCCATGAAGGGAGACGTCCCAGAGGAAGAGTTCACCGCCGTGTTCCTGGCAAACTCAGCCCAAGGCAGGAGGTCAACCCAATTGTCTTGGTGATCGGAGACATAGCAACGAAGGAATTGCTCCAAGGCCTGATTGGATCGTTCTGCGGCCCCATTGGACTGAGGGTGGTAGGCCGAGGAGAAAGAGAGATGAATCCCCAACTGGGAGCAAAAGGCGCGCCAGAACCTGGACACAAACTGACTCCCCCGATCCGACACAATCTCCTTGGGCAAACCGTGCAACCGGAAGACCTCCCTGGCAAAAATCGAGGCCAACTCTTGTGCAGAGGGTAACTTCTTGAGAGGAACACAGTGGCACATTTTGGAAAACCGATCCACAATCATGAGAATGACCGTATGGCCTCGGGATGCAGGAAGGTCCACAATGAAATCCATCCCCAGGTGTGACCATGGACGCTCCCCGGTGGCTATGGGTTGCAAAAGGCCCAACGGAAGGTGCCGAGGGGACTTACTCTGGGCACAAACGGAGCATGCCGCTACATATGCAGCGATGTCGGAACGTAGAGAAGGCCACCAGAACAGACGTGAAACCGCCCAGGACAGCTGATTCTTTCCAGGGTGCCCCGCGGCCTTGGAGTTATGGTAGGTTCGCAACAACCGAGTGCGCAACTCCTCAGGCACAAAACATCTGCCATTGGGTCTCCCAGAGGGAGCACCAGATTGAGCCGCCAAAATCTGCTCACCCAGAGGAGAGGTCAGGCTGGTGCGAATAGCAGCCAGGATCTGATTCGGGGGTATGACCGTAGTCGGAATCGACTCCTCCCCGGACAGCTCGGAGTACTGCCGTGATAAGGCATCCGCTCTGATGTTCTTGGAGCCGGGTAGGTAGGAGACCACGTAATTAAAACGTGACAAGAACAGAGCCCATCTGGCCTGACGTGGTGTCAATCTCTTGGCCTCAGAGAGGTAGGTCAGATTCTTGTGGTCCGTCAGGATGAGAACCGGAACCACCGAGCCCTCGAGCAAGTGCCTCCATTCTTTAAGGGCCTGCACGATGGCCAATAACTCCCTGTCACCAATCTGATAGTTGCACTCCGCGGAAGACAGTTTCCGGGAGTAAAACCCACAAGGAAGCAGAGGACCCTCTGGTGTTCTACGCTGAGACAGGAGGGCGCCTACTCCCGTCTCAGACGCGTCCACCTCGAGGACAAAAGGCAACCCAGGGTTGGGATGCGACAGAATCGGAGCCGACACAAAGGCGGACTTTAGAGCCTCAAAAGCTCGGATGGCCTCGAGCGACCAGACCTGAGGATTACTGCCCTTCCTGGTCAGATCCGTGAGAGGCTTGGCTAGCATGGAAAAGTCCCTGATGAACTTCCGATAATAATTGGCGAAGCCCAAAAAGCGCTGCAGGGCACGAAGCCCACTGGGCTGGGGCCACTGTAAGACAGCCGAAACCTTCTCAGGATCCATGGAGAACCCCTCAGCGGAAATGATGTAACCTAAGAAGGTTACCTGGGATCGGTGAAATTCGCATTTCTCAAGCTTACCGAACAGCTTGTTCTCTCGTAAGCGTTGCAACACTCGTCTGACATCCAGAATGTGGGCCTCCATGGATGCAGAATATACCAAGATGTCATCCAAATAGACCACCACACACTGCTGCAACAGGTCACGGAAAACATCGTTGATGAATTCCTGGAAGACTGCGGGCGCATTGCACAACCCAAAGGGCATAACCAAGGATTCATAATGACCGGTCCTGGTGTTAAACGCGGTCTTCCACTCATCGCCCGCCTTGATCCTTACCAGGTTATATGCCGCCCTCAGGTCGAGTTTGGTAAAGACCGTGGCCCCTTTGAGGCGATCGAACAGCTCGGAAATCAAGGGTATCGGGTAAGCGTTCTTGATCGTGATGCGATTGAGACCCCTGTAGTCGATGCAAGGCCTCAACTCACCGCCCTTCTTTTTCACAAAGAAAAATCCAGCCCCTGCCGGGGACGAGGATTTGCGAATGTGTCCGCGTGAAAGCGCCTCCCTCACGTACTCCTCCATGGCCTCATTCTCCGCTACCGACAGTGGATAGACTTTGCCACGAGGAGGAACGGCACCAGATTGTAACTCTATGGCACAATCGTATGGGCGGTGCGGAGGTAGGGCAACCGCGCGCACCTTATCGAATACATCCCGGTACTCCTCGTATTCAGGAGGCAACAGAGAGTCCGAGGAAGTACACAGCAACTTGACAGGCCCATGGATGCAACTAGCCCCACACTGCGGTGACCACGAGAGGATCTCGGCCGATCTCCAATCGAAAGTCGGATTATGCTTCTGGAGCCAGGGGTACCCCAAGACCACCGAGTAGTGTGGAGACGAAATAACCTGGAGACAGACCGACTCTCTGTGAACGGCACCAATGGCCATCCCCACTGGAAGGGTCTCCTGAGTCACGTGTGGCGGCAGAAGGGGTCTGCCGTCTATCGCCTCAAGAGCCAGTGGGGAACCTCGAGGCTGCAGAGGAATGGAATTGGCGGCGGCGAACACACTATCAATGAACAAGCCACCAGCACCAGAGTCCACCAACGCCTGGGTCGTCACCGAGCCCCCGACCCAGGAGAGGACAACAGTAATCAGTGGTTTGTCAACACGGGAAACCGGGGACGAGGAGACTCCACCCAAGATCTGCCCCCGACAGGATCTCAGGTGCGAGCGTTTCCCGGACGGTTCGGGCATGCCAACCGAAAATGCCCACCGAGACCACAGTACATGCATCGGCCCTCGCGTCTCCGGAGTACCCTCTCCCCCTCGGACAGGCGAGCAACCCCCAGCTGCATGGGTTGACCCCCAGACCAGTCATCCCCAGGAGGCGTGGGAGGAGAGGGAGGCACGGGTGGGACAGCAAACGTAGGCGCCAATCTGTTAGAAGACCTCCGCAGGCTCTCCTTAAAGGAAGGTCTCTCCCTGAGTCTGGTGTCAATCAAAATCAGGAAAGAAATAAGGGACTCGAGCTCCACTGGTAGGTCCTTGGCTGCAATCTCATCCTTCAAGGCATCCGAGAGACCATGAGAGAAAGCAGCGACCAGAGCCTCATTATTCCAGCCCACCTCTGCTGCCAGGGTACGAAACTCAATGGCGTATTCAGCTACGGATCGTGAACCCTGTCTGATGGACATAAGGAGCTTCGCAGCAGAGGCAGCACGAGCCGGCACATCGAATACCTTCCGAAGAGAAGCAACAAAACCGGAAAACTCGGCAACCACCGGATTGTTGTTCTCCCATAAAGGGCTGGCCCAGGCCAAGGCCTTGTCCGAGAGCAGCGAGATCAAGAAGCCCACCTTTGATCTCTCAGTAGGAAAGGCATGTGGCAGCAACTCGAAATAAATGGCCACCTGGTTAAGGAAACCTCGGCACTGAGTTGGCTCTCCCCCAAAGCGCTGTGGAAGGGGGGCAGAACCGGTCATACCCCGAAACACCGCAGGTGCAGCAACAGGTGTCGGGGTAGACTCTGGCGCAACAACCGGAGCGGCAGTAGGAGCGGGCCCAGGAGCGACAACCGACCCATCGGCAACGGAAGCTAAATGAGCCGTGCGTTCAAGCAGGGTTTGTAACGCCACAGCGAACCGACCCAACAGGTGATCCTGCTGATCAAGTCTGGCAACCAGCGTAGGTAGCGAGGATGGCCCTGTACCGTCAGAATTCATGGCTTGGTCCTAATGTCATGGAACCATGAACCAGACGTACAACAGAGATAGGTGGAATAAGAAGGCTTTATTGAAAATCAAGCCGTAGCTAAAGTCCAAACGGATGGCTAAACCGAAGCAGGGTCTTGCGTAGACGGAGGTCAGGAACCAGGAGGGTAGTCAGACGTAGCCAGGATCAGGAACCAACGGGGTAGTCAGACGAAGCCAGGATCGGGAACCAACGGGGTAGTCAGACGAGGCCAGGATCAGGAACCAGAAGCAGCAGCAGTCTTTGAAGCATGTGCACACAGGAGGACCAAGCAAGGAACTGAAGCCACAGACCTTCTATATATATGAGCTAGGCATCCAGCTCCTCCCAGTGGGAAGGAGGAGCCGCAGGGTGGGAGGCTACAAGAAACCCAGAAACCAGATGGCCGCCAGCACATGTCAAACGAAGGAGAACAGTGAGAAGGTAAGACCATGACACTGCGGCTGAGAGGACTTGCACCTGTATTCCTTGTCTTGTGCTGCTGGGACCCGTTTTTTGGTATATATATATATATATATATATATATATAT